>NC_082719.1:107437448-108037448 GCF_030144855.1 Hypanus sabinus
GTCTGTACTCATTGGAATTCAGAAGGGTGAGGAGTGATCTCATTGAAACCTTTCATACGTTGTAAGGCCTAGACAGAGTAGATGCAGAAAGGATGTCTCCCATGGTGGAAGAGTCTAGGACAAGAGGGGCAGCTTCAGGATAGAGGGCCATCCATTTAAAAACAGAAATGCGGAGAAATTTCTTTAGCCAAAGGCTGGTGAATTGGTAGAATTCATTACCACAGGCAGCTGTGGAGGCCAGGTTGTTGGGTATATTTAAGGCAGAGGTTGATAGATTCTTGATGGGACATGGCATCAAAGGTTACGAAGAGAAGGCTGGGGAGTGGGGCTGAGGAGGGGAAAAAGGATTATCCATGATTTAGTGGGTTTAGTACTTTTTTTTATGGGTTGGCACAACATGGAGGGCTGAAGGGCCTGTACTGTGCTGTAGTGTTCTATGGTTCTATGGTATGTAGAACAGACTCATAGAACATATAGAACATAGACTAGTACAGCACAGTACAGGTCCTTTGGCCCACAATGTTGTGCCGACATTTAAACCCTGCCTCCCATATAACCCCCCACCTTAAATTCCTCCATATACCTGTCTAGTAGACTCTTATAAACTTCACTAGTGTATCTGCCTCCACCACTGACTCAGGCAGTGCATTCCACGCACCAACCACTCTCTGAGTAAAAAACCTTCCTCTAATATCCCTCTTGAATTTCCCACCCCTTACCTTAAAGCCATGTCCTCTTGTATTGAGCAGTGGTGCCCTGGGAAAGAGGAGCTGGCTGTCCACTCTATGTATTCCTCTTAATATCTTGTATACCTCTATCATGTCTCCTCTCATCCTCCTTCTCTCCAAAGAGCAAAGCCCTAGCTCCTTTAATCTCTGATCATAATCTATACTCTCTAAACCAGGCAGCATCCTGGTAAATCTCCTCTGTACCCTTTCCAATGCTTCCACATCCTTCCTAATAGTGAGGCAACCAGAAATGGACACAGTACTCCAAGTGTGGCCAAACCAGAGTTTTATAGAGCTGCATCATTACCTAGCGATTCTTAAACTCTATACCTCGACTTATGAAAGCTAACACCCCATAAGTTTTCTTAACTGCTCTATCCACCTGTAAGGCAACTTTCAGGGATCTATGGACATGTACCCCCAGATCCCTCTGCTCCTCCACACTACCAAGTATCCTGCCATTTACTTTGTACTCTGCCTTGGAGTTTGTCCTTCCAAAGTGTACCACCTCCCACTTCTCCAAGTTGAACTCTATCTGCCACTTCTCAGCTCACTTCTGCATCCTATCAATGTCTCTCTGCAATCTTCGACAATCCTCTACACTATCCACAACACCACCAACCTTTGGTTGAATGCAAACTTGCCAACCTACCCTTCTACCCCCACATCCAGGTTGTTAATAAAAATCACAAAAAGTAGAGGTCCCAGAACAGATCCTTGTGGGACACCACTAGTCACAACCCTCCAGTCTGAATGTACTCCCTCCACCACAACCCTCTGCCTTCTGCAGGCAAACCAATTCTGAATCCACCTGGCCAAACTTCCCTGGATCCCATGCCTTCTGACTTTCTGAATAAGCCTACCGTATGGAACCTTGTCAAAGGGCCAAATGGCCTAATTCTGTTCCTGTGTCTTATGGTCTACTTGCACTGCACTTTCTCTGTAGCTGTTACACCGTATTCCACACAGAGGACATACAAACTTTCTGAGCTGCTATAGCGTCACGCTAACTGTTTTGCTTCCGTGGTACTTTTTCACTGTACATGTGACACTAATGAACCAATTTACAGATTAATGACTTTGGGAAATGGAAAAGTAATAATGGGGACAAAAATTGAAAGAGAAATTTCCCTTGTTGAGCTTTGTTGTGAAAATGTTTTTGCTTTTAGATTTCAAAAGCTGGAAAAGTGGAGGCGGCCATTTTATGAAGTCCTACAAGCCTATGAAAATGCATCTGTAGTCATGCCAGCTTTCTACAACACCCGTAACACGGACGTTTCATTCAGAGTCAAGTATGTTCTGGACGACTTTGAGTCCCAGCAGTCCATGTTCTATTTCCATCCCCGCTATCTTGAGAATGTTTCCCGTTTCTGGATGAGATATGGGCTGAGAGCCAAGCGCCTCAGCAGTGGTCTTATGCTGGTCACTGCTGCGTTGGAGTTGTGTGAGGAGGTCCACCTGTATGGCTTCTGGGCATTTCCCATGGACCCCTCTGGGTTTTACATCACCCACCATTACTACGACAATGTCAAACCTCGGCCAGGCTTCCATAAGATGACTTCTGAAATCTTCAACTTTCTGCACATGCACAGTAAGGGGATTCTACAGGTCCACACAGGGATTTGTAGCTGATGTTTGTACTATGGAAACAGACACACCTAGAAATTCTGATTAGATAGATAAATGCAATACACATTGAAATATTCATTGAAAGAGCCACCCTTTCATCTCAATGGGTAGATAAGTATGCAATAATTAGCCTAGTAATGCTATCACTGTGATAAGAAATACAAAGATGTCTTCAATAAAACTTTGACCTTTTAATAATAGTTGGTCAAAGGGTTAACATGAGGTTTTATGGAAAGTTGTTGTCCTTGTCAGTGGTATTTCCAGCTGTTTGATTCTTTAACCAGTTCAATGTGGAACCTTCCAAGCTGTTGATTTTCTGGTTATGATGATTTTTGTTTAAAGATTAGCATTATTTGTAAGATGTACATCAAAACAAACAGTGAAACACCATTTTTTTTCAAATCAAATCAGTGAGGATTGTGCTGGGGGCAGCCCGCAAAGGTGCCACGCTTCTGGCGCCAATGTAACATGCCCACGATTTACTACCCCTAAACTGCGCCATGGTAGTGTAGCAGTTAGCCCACTGCTGTTACAGCTCAGGGCGTTCTAGAGTTCAGAGTTCAATTCCGGCATCCTCTAAGGAGTTTGTACACTGTCCCTGTGGAATGCATGGATTTCCTCCAGCTGTCCCATTTCCTCACAGTTAGATTAGGCTAAGGGTTGTTGGACAGCGTGCCTCATGGGCCTGAAGAACCTGTCCAGTGCTGTATCTACAAATGTAACCCGTATGTCTTCGTACTGTGGGAGGAAACTGGAGCACTGGAGGAAACCCACGTGGTCACAGAGGATGTCAGACAGTGTCAGGAATTGAACCTTAACCTTACAGCTGGCTGAAGTGTTACACTAACCACAACTACACTATTATGCCGCCCATGTTTATTAAACACTGAGATCAGTTTCTACCCAAGTGTAGAGAGTAACACTAACCCTTATGCCAGGCACCAACTCTGAATCCCCAAAGCCAAAGTGAATCATTGAATCAAATTTACTTTTCAGAAGAGGACCAATCAGCTCAGTCTGTCCACGCTGGCTGGAAAGGCATTCTGGATAATGGGGACACATTGCGACCAGTACATTTTGATTAAGCAGCTGCCTCAATTAGCCAAAGTTTCATGGAACTAGTTAAAAAGTTACAGAGTTCAAAGTAAAATTTATAATCAGAGTACATACATGTCATCACATACAATCCTGCGACTATTTTTCTGCAGGTATATATAGCAAATCTATAGAACAGTAACTGTAAACTGTAAGCAAATTGTGTGGCTAGGCATAGCTCAAATACCATCTATAAATTTGCTGATGACAAAGTTTCCCACTGTAGCCCTGTCCTCAGCCTCATCTCCCCTGCTGATGCATCCAACTATGGCAGAGTCATCAGAAGGGTCCCATCCTGAAACATTGACTGATTATTCTACTTGACCTGCTAAGCTCCACCAGCATTTTGTGCATGCTGCACTATCTGTAAGGAGTCTGTAAGTTCTCCCCATGACTACGTAGGTTTCCTCCAGGTGCTCCAGTTTCCTCCTGCATTCCAAGGATGTATGAGTTAGGGTTAATGAGTTGTGGGCCTGGTCTGTTTGCTCTGGAAGCTTGGCAACACTTGCAGACTGCCCAGCACAATCTCTGCAGGTTTGGTTCGATGCTAACTGCACCCTCACTGTATGTGACAAGTAAAGCTAATCTTTAATAGAGTCATAGAAAACTACAGCACAGAAACAGGCCCTTCAGCCCAATCATTCCATGCTGTTTTAAATTCCATTTAAATTGCCTACTCCCTGCATAGCCCTCCTGTCTATGTACCTATCCAACCTATCAAAATCAAATGCACTACTTGTGCTGGCAGCTCGTTCCACACTCACACGACCCTCTGAGAGCAGAAGCTTCCCGTTATGTTTCCTTTAAACATTTCACCTTTCAACATTATCATTTGATCTTTAAAGATGATCCTTTTCTCTTTAATTTTCTTCTCTACTCCATCTAGTTCTCTGAACAATTGACAACTGTCAAGTCAAGTCAAGTCACTTTTTATTGTCATTAGGTCATTGATTGACGGTCCTGTGATTATTGAAACATTAGTAAGAATTCCTGGATATGCCCCCAAAATCTTTCATCCTATTCAAAGCCTGTAATTCTCCTTGTCATAATGATGTAATGATTGATACCAGGGTCCAGAGGAGATTCACATGAATTATCCTGGGAATGAAAGGGTTAACATATCAGGAGCATGTGATGGCTCTGAGCCTGTATATGCTGGAGTTCAGAAGAATGAGATTGAAATTTACCAGATATTGAAAGGCCGAGATAGAGGACATGGGAAGGAAGTTCCTATAGTGGGGGAATCCAGGACCAGAGGACACAGCTTCAGAATAGTGAGACATCTATTTAGAACAGACTTGACAAGGAATTTCTTTAGCCAGAGTGTTACAGATCTGGAGTTCATTGCCACAATTGGCTGTGGAAGCCAAGTCTTTGGGTGTATTTAAAATGGAGATTGATAGGTTCTTCATTAATCAGGTGTCAAAGGTCACAAGGAGAAGGCTGGAGAATGGGGTTGAGAGGGATAATAAATTTAGCATGATAGAATGGTGGAGCAAACTCGATGGTCAAATTCTGCTCCTGTATTTTACTGTCTTGTGAAATATCATTAACAAATTTGTTCATTTACCTTTGCTGGTGGCCATAAGAAATTTTAAAAACTCTTATGTTACTCACCTGAAGGTTTATTTATAGTCATAGAGTTATACAGCATGGAAACAGGCCATTTGGCCCAACTGGTCCCTGCTGAGCAAAGTGTCTCAACCAAGCTGGGCCCATTTGCCAATCCTCGGACTGCTTATCCAATCAAGATCCCAGTGTAATCTTTGATAACCTTCCTTGCTCTCTCCATTTTAATGTAATCTGCAAAATTACTAACCCTTAAGTTAGTAATTTCTTATCCAAATATAGGGTAAGTTCTTATCCAAATTCCTGATACAGAACACAAAAGACAATAGGCCCAACACCAACCCCTGAGACACATCGTTTGTCACAGGCCTTTAGGCCAAGAAACAAACCACTACCATCATCCTCTGATTCATACCATCAAACTAGTTGTGTAACCAATTAGCCCGCTCTTCCTGGATCCTATGCATAGAACATAGAGCAGAGAGCACTACAGCACAGCACAGCACAAGCCCTTTGGCCCACAACGTTTTACTAAACATTTAGCCTAATCTAAGATCAATCTAACCCTTCCTGCCCACAGAGCCCTCCTTTTCCCTACCTATCTAAGAGTCTCTTAAATATCTGAAATGTATCCAGGTACAGTATTGTTTGCAGGTACAGTATGAGGTTGTGGCCATCACTGAATTGTGGCTGAAGGATGGTTTTAGTTGAGAGCTGAATGTCCAAGGTTACACATTGTATCGGAGGGATAGGAAGGCAGGCAGAGGGGGTAGCGTGGCTCTACTGGTAAAGAATGGCGTCAAATCAGTAGAAAGAAGGATCAGAAACTGTTGAATCCTTGTTAAGAAACTGCAAGGGTAAATGGACATTGATGACAGTTATATACAGGCCTCCCAGCAGTGGGTGGGAAGTGGAACACAGATTACAACAGGAAATAGAAAAGGTGAGTCAAAAGTGCAATGTTATGGTAGTCATGGGAGATTTTAACACACTGGTCGATTAGGAAAATCAGGTTGGTAATGGATCTCAAGAAAGTAAGTTTGTTGAAAACCTAAGAGATGGCTTTTTAGAGCAGTTTGTCGTTGAGCCTACTAGGGGATCAGCTATACTGGATTGCGTGTTCTGTAATGAACTGGAGGTGATTATGGAGCTTAAGGTAACAAGAATTGGTAATCACAATATGATTGTGTTCAACTTGAAATTTGATAGGGAGAAATTCCCTATCGTAGCAGTATTTCAGTGGAGTAAGGGAAATTACAGTGTATGAGAGAGGAGTTGTCCAAAGTAAATTGGAAGGAGCTGCTGGCAGGGATGTCAGCAGAGCAGCAGTGGAATGCGTTTCTGGGAGAAATGAGGAAGGTGCAGGACATGTGTATTCCAAAACCGAAGAAATACTCAAATGGAAGAATAGTACAACCATGGCTGACAACAGAAGTCAAAATTAATGTAAAAACAAAAGAGAGGGCATACACCAAAGCAAAAATTAGAGTGAAGATAGTGGATTTTGAAGTTTTTAAAAACCTACAGAGAGCAATTAAAAAAATTAGAAGGAAAAAGAAGAAATATGAAAGGAAGATAGAAAATAATATCAAAATGGATAGGAGAAGTTTTTTTCAAGTATGTAAAAAATAAAAGAGATGGGAGTTGATATAGGAGCGCTAGAAAATGAGGCAGGAGAAATAATAACAGGGGACAAGGAGATGGCTGATGAACTACTAAGTATTTTGCATCAGTCTTCACTGTGGAAGTCACTAGCAGTGTGCCAGATGTTGAAGTGTGTGAGGGGAGAGATGTGAGTACAGTTACTATTACAAGAGAGGAGGTGCTCAAAAAGCTGAAAGACCTATGTACTTAAGTCACCTGAACCAGGAGAACTGTACCCTAGGGTTCTGAAAGAGGTAGCATTAGAGATTGTGCCAGCGTTAGAAATGTTCTTTCAAAAATCATTTCACTCTGACATGGTGCCAGAGGACTGGGAAATTGCAAATGTTACTCGACTCTTTAAAAAAGAAGGAAGGCAGCAGAAAAGAAATTATAGAACAGTTAGTCTGACTTCAGTGGTTGGGAAAATGTTAGAGTCAATTGTTAAATATGAAGTTATGGAGCACTTGGTGACACAGGGCAAGATAGTTCAAAGTCAGCATGGTTTCCTTCAGGGAAAATCCTGTCTGACGAACCTGTTGGAATTCTTTGAGGAGATTACAAGTAGGATAGATAAAGGGGATGCAGAGGATTTTGTATATTTGGACCTTCAGAAGGCCTTTGACAAGGTGCCACACATGAGGCTGCTTATCAAGATAGGAGCCCATGGTATTACAGGAAAGTTACTAAGGTAGTTAGAGCATTGGCTGATTGGAAGAAGGCAGCAAGTTTGAACAAAAGGATCCTTTTCTGGTTACCTGCCAGTGCCACACATGAGGCTGTTTACCAAGTTAATGGCCCATGGTATTACAGGAAAGTAACTAACATGTTTAGAGCATTGGATGGTTGGTAGGTGGCAGCAAGTGGGAATAAAAAGATAGTTGTCTGGTTGGCTGCCAGTGACTAGTGGTGTTCCTCAGGGGTCAGTGTTGGGACTGCTTCTTTTTATGCTGTATATCAGTGATTTAGATGATGGAATAGATGGCTTTGTTGCCAAGTTTGCAGATGATACGAATATTAGTGGAGGGGCAGGTAGTGTTGATGAAACAGGTAGGACTTATACAGATTAGGAGAATGGGCAAGAATGTGGCAAATGAAATATAATTTTCATTTAAAATGCAGCCTATTTTCTAAACAATGAGAAGATCCAGGAATCTGAGATGCAAAGGGACTTGTACAGAACACCCTAAAGGTTAACTTGCAGGTTGAGTCAGTGGTAAGGAAGGCAAATACAATATTAGCATTCATTTGAGGAAGTCTAGAATACAAGAGCAAGGATGTGATGCGGAGGCTTTATAAGGCACTGGTGAGGCCTCAACTTGAGTATTGTGAACAGTTTTGGCTCCTCATCTTAGAAAAGATGTGCTGGCATTGGAGAGGGTCCAGAGGAGGTTCACAGGGATGATTCCAGGAATGAAAGGATTATCATTCCTGGAATTATCATTCCTGAGGAATGTTTGATGGCTCTGGGTCTGAACTCATTGGTATTCAGAAGGATGAGGGGGCTTTCATTGAAACCTTTCGAATGTTGAAAGGCCTCGACAGAGTAGATGTTTCCCCATGGTGAGAGAGTCTAGGACAAGAGGGTACAGCCTCAGGATAGAGGGGCACCCTTTCAAAACAGAGACGCGGGAAAAATTCTTTAGCCAGAGGGTGGTGAATTTGTGGAATTTGTTGCCACCTGTGGAGGCTAGGTCATTGGGTTTATTTAAAGCAGAGATTGATAGGTTCTTGATTGAACGTGGCATCAAAGGTTACAGGGAAGCCAGGAAAAGGGGCTGAGGAGGAGAAAAAAGGGATCAGCCATGATTGAATGGCAGAGCAGACTCGGTGGGCAAAATTGCCCTGTACTGCTCCTGTCCAAGTTGCATGCCATCTTGGACAATGACTCCCATCCACTCCATAATGTACTGGTTAGGCACAGGAGTACATTCAGCCAGAGACTCATTCCACCAAGATGTAACATTGAGCATCATAGGAAGTCATTCCTGCCTGTGGCCATCAAACTTTACAACTCGTCCCTCAGAGTGTCAGACACCCTGTGCCAATAGGCTGGTCCTGGACTTATTTCCACTTGGCATGATTAACATTATTATTTAATTATTTATAGTTTTATATTGCTATATTTCTTCGCTATTCTTGGTTGGTGTGACTGTAACGAAACCCAATTTCCCCTCGGGATCAATAAAGTATGTCTGTCTGTCTGTGTCTAATGGTCTTATGGCATCTGGCTCTACCACCAAGGCTAGCAAGAAAGAGCTTAAGGATAGAATTAGGAGAGCCAGAAGGGGCCATGAGAAGGCCTTGGTGAGCAGGATTAAGGAAAACCCTAATGCATTCTACATGTATGTGAAGAGCAAGAGGATGAGCCGTGTGAGAACTGGACCAATCAGGTGCAATTGTAGAAATGTGTGAATAGAGTTGAAGGAGATAGTGGAGGGACTTAATGGATAATTTGCCTCAGTATCCAACAGGGAAAAAGACCTTGGCAATTGCGGGGATGACTTACAGCGGGTTGAAACAGTTGAGCATATAGACATTAAGAAAGAGGATGTGCTGGAACTTTTGAAAACCATTGTTCGATAAGTCACTAGACCAGATGAGATATATCCCAGACTACTGTGGGAGGTGAGGGAGGAGATTGCTGAGCCTCTGGCGATGATGTTTGCATCATCAATAGGGATGAGAGAAGTACCAGAGGATTGGAGGGTTGCAAATGTTGTTCCCTTGTTCAAGAAAGGGAGTAGAGATAACCCAAGAAATTATAGACCTGTGAGTCTGACTTCAGTGGTGGGCAAGTTGTTGGAGAAGACCCTGAGAGGCAGGATTTATGAGCATTTGGAGAGACTAAGGATAATCAGCATGGCTTTGTCAAAGGAAGGTTGTGCCTTACGAGCCCGATTAAATTCTTTGAGAATGTGACAAAACACATGATGAAGGTAGAGCAGTGGATGTAGTGCTTTCTGTAATATATGGATTTCTGTAAGGCCTTTGATGAGGTACCCCATGCAAGGCTTATTCAGAAAATAAGGAGGCATGGGATCCAAGGAGACCTTGCTTTGTAGATCCAGAATTGACTTGCCCACTGAAGGCAAAGGATGGTTGTAGATGGTTTGTATTCTGCATGGAGGATGGTGTTCCACAGGGATCTGCTCTGGGACCCCTCCTCTTGTGATTTTCATAAATGACCTGGATGAGGAAGTAGTGTTGTTAAGAAGGTGTATGGTGTGTTGGCTTTCATCAACCGTGGGATTGAGTTCAAGAGCTGAGAGGTAACGTTATAGCTATATAAGACCTTGGTCAGAATCCACTTGGGGTACTGTGTTCAGTTTTGATCACATCACTACTTAAGGATACGGATCTTATAGAGTGCAGAGGAGATTTACAAGGATATTGTCTGAATTGGAGAGCATGCCTTATAAAAATAGGTTGAGTGAACCTTGGTGTGAAGGAAGATGAGAGGTGACCTGATAGAGGTGTATAAGATGATGAGAGGTATTGATCGTGTGGATAGTCAGAGGTTTTTCCAGGGCTGAAATAGCTAACATGAGGAGGCCTAGTTTTAAGGTGCTTGGAAGTAGATACAGAAGGAATGTCAGGGATAAGTTTTTCACACAGAGAGTGGTGGGTGCGTGGAATGCACTGCCAGCAAAGGTGGTAGAGGCTGACACAATAAAGTCTTAGATAGGTACGTGCAGCTAAGGAAATTCTAGGTTGTTTCTAGAGTAGGTTACATTGTTAGCACAACATTGTGGGCCAAAGGGCTTGTAATGTGCTGTAGATTTCTATGTTCCATTTATATGCTAGTGATATTAAACCTGATTCTGATCCTGACTAATGAAGAACCTATCAACCTCTAAATATACCCAATGACTTGGTCTCCACAGCTATCTGTGGCAATGAATTTAACAGATTCACCACCCTTTGGTTAAAGAAATTTCTCCTCATCTCTGTTCTAAGTAGACGCCCCTCTATCCTAAGGCTGTGTCCTCTAGCCCTAAAGACCTCTCTATCAGAAAAATCCTCTCCACACCTATTCTATCTTGGTCTTGCAACATTTGATAAGTTTCAAGATGATTCCCTCTCATTCACCACAGGTAAATCACTCAAAGGCATTATTTTTAATGACTTAAGGAGTTTCAAATGCCCAGCTGTAAAGTACACGTTCACGTGCTTGGTTAAGAACTCTTCTGTTGGAGAGTAACACTTCTGTGGTGGTGCCCGTGATGAACTAGCACAGAAGTGGTTGGAGATTGCATCCACAGCAATATCTGTCCCTCAACTGGGATAAGCCACAGCTTCTGCAACCATGCGATTAGAAATATGAATAGAAATATTCAGCAGGTCAGGCAGCATCTGCTGAAGGAGAAGATGGGTTAATCTTTCAGGAAGAAAACTTTTCAGGCTCCAGCATCTGCAGGGTTTGATTTCCAATGCATTCAGAAAGTTCTGCACTCGTGTCATTCTTCTGCAAAGCACAAACTTGTCTTTACTATCCATTAAAAGTTGTAAAGATCTTTATTTTGTTCTTGTGTGGTGTTGACATTAATGTATGATGTGTGCTGTAAATAACTGATACTCACTGGTGATAAAAAAAAGTTGGTCGATGGAAGTTTTAAAGCTGACGTGCAGGTTCACCAACACAATTCTTTTCTCAGAATAAATGTGTAAACTGAAATGGGTCGTCAGTGAACTTATTGATAAATCTGCTGTCCTGAAATGGGCCAACTGTGTAATTATTCATAAATCAGTTGTCCTGAAATGGATCAACTGGGTAATTATTGATAAATCTGCTGTCCTGAAATGGGCCAACAGCGAACTTATTGAAAAATTAGCTATCCTGAAATGGACCAACAGTGTAATTATTGATGAATCAGTTGTCCTTAAATGGGCCACCAGTGAACTTATTGATAAATCAGTTGTCCTGAAATGGGCCAACAGTGAACTTGACGATACTCAGCTGTCCTGAAATTGACCAACAGTAAACTTATTGATAAATCAGTTGTCCTGAAATTGACCAACAGTGAACTTATTGAAAAATTAGCTATCCTGAAATGGGCCAACATTGAACTTATTGATAAATTAGTTATCCTGAAATGGGCCAACAGTGAACTTATTGATGATAATCTGCTGTTCTGAAATGGGCCAACAGTGAACTTATTGATGACAATCAGCTGTCCTGTAGTCCTACATTTCAGGACAGATCCTCACACTGTGTTTCCTTCTCATTTCCACCTTCCCTAGGTATCCACCAGAAGAACATACGACAGAGGCAGAATTAGGCCATTCTGCTCATCGAGTCTGTTCCACTATTTCATCATGACTGATCCCATATCCCATTCAACCCCATAAACCTGCTTTCTCACCATATCCCTCGATGCTCTGACCCATCAGGAAATCTATCAACTTCACTTTAAGTATACCCACAGACTTGGCCTCCACTATAGTCTATGGCAGAGAATTCCACAGATTCACCACTCTTTGGCTAAAACAAAATCCTCCTTGCTTCTGTTCTAAAAGGTCACCCCTCTAGTTTTGAGGCTGTTCCCCAGAGTTCTGGATACACGCCCCAGAAGAAACATCCTCTCCACATCCATCTTGTCTAGTCCTTTCAACATTCAGCAGGTTTCAATGAGATCGCCAGGCATTCTTCTAAATTCCAGTGAGTACAGGCCCAAAGCTGCCAAATGATCCTCATATGTTAACCCCTTCATTCCTGGAATCATCCTTGTGAACCTCCTCTGGACTCTCTCCAATGACAACACATCCTTTCTGAGAGATGGGGTTCAAAACTATTGACAATAGTCTAAGTGCAGCCTGACTAGTGTCTTCGAAGGCTTCAGCATTATTGCCTTATTCTTATATTTTATTCCCTTTGAAATAAATACCAACATTGCAGTTGCCTTCTTTACCTCAGACTCAACCTGTGAATTAACCTTCTGGGAGTCTTGCATGAGGACTCCTATGTCCCTCTGCACCTCTGCCATTTGAATTTTCTCCCCATTTACTTACATAATAGTCCACACTGTTGTTCCTTTTACTAAAATACATTATCATACATTTCCCAAAACTGTATTCCATCTGCCACTTTTTTGCCCATTTTTCCAACTTGTCTAAGTCCTGCTGCAATCGCATTGCTTCCTCAGCACTACCTACCCCCCCCCCACCTGTCTTTGTATCATCCACAAACTTTGCCACAAAGCCATCAACTCCATTATCCAAAACATTGACAAATAATGTGAAAAGTAGCGGTCCCAATACTGATCCCTGAGGAACACCAGTAGTCACCGGCAGCTAACCTGAAAAGCCCCCTTTATTCCCACTTGTTGCCTCCAGCCTGTCAGCCATTCCTCCATCCATGCCAGTATCTTTCCTGTAACACCATAGGATTTTATCTTGTTAAGCAGCCTCATGTGAGGCACCTTATCAAATGCCTTCTGAAAATCTAAGTAAATGACATCCACTGCCTCTCACTTGTCCACCCTGCTTGTTACTTCTTAAAAGAATCCCAACAGATTTGCCAGGCAAGATTACTCTTTACAGAAACCATGCTGACTTCGTCTTATTTTATCATTAGTCTCCAAGAACATAAAAACATAAGAAATAGGAGCAGGAGTTGGCCATCTGGCCCGTCGAGCCTTCTCTGCCATTCAATAAGATCACGGCTGATCTGGCCATGGACTCATCACCATCTACCCACCTTTTCATAATAACCCTTAATTCCCCTACAATGTAAAAATCTATCCAACCTTGTCTTAAATATATTTACTGTGGTAGCCTCCACTGCTTCATTGGGCAGAGAATTCCACAGATTCACCACTCTCTGGGAAAAGCAGTTCCCCTACATCTCCGTCCTGATGAAGGGTTTCGGCTTAAAACATTGACTGTTTATTCATTTCTGTAGATGCTGCCCAACCTGCTGAGTTCCTCAAGCATTTTTGTGTGTGTGTGCATCTAATTTTAATAGACTTCTAAAGGCCAAGCCATCACTCAGGCCATGATTTAAAAAGTGTTTTATCTTTAGTGAGGGTTATCCACTTCAGAAACATAACCGGCCTCTTCCTCCTCCTGGTGGCAGGTTCACGGAAGAGGAATTGAAGCCAGCTTTGGTCAGACTGAGTGGTGGGGCAGGCTCGCAGCAGAGGGCTGGGGATTGGGGGCTGGTGATCTACTTCTGCTCCCGTTTCATTGTGCTAGTCATCCTCTTGTTTTAACAACCGTCACCATCAATAATCTTCGAAACACTCAAATTTCTGCTCATTAACTCCAGCCCTTTCTGTTCTTTTCCTGTGGCCCTCTAAGACTCTCCTTCTGCCAACCCCAGTCATTAGCATCTCATCTCATCCCAACAACACACTCCCCTGCTAATCTTCTCCATACATCATATAACCATATAACAATTACAGCACAGAAACAGGCCATCTCGGCCCTTCTAGTCCGTGCTGAACGCTTACTCTCACCTAATCCCACTGACCCGCACTCAGCCCATAACCCTCCATTCCTTTCCTGTCCATATACCTATCCAATTTTGCTTTAAATGACAATACCAAACCTGCCTCTACCACTTCTACTGGAAGCTCATTCCACACACTCTCTGAGTAAAGAAATTCCCCCTTGTGTTACACCTAAACTTTTGTCCCCTAAGTCTCAACTCATGTCCTCTTGTTTGAATCTCCCCTACTCTCAATGGAAAAAGCCTATCCACGTCAACTCTATTTATCTCCATCATAATTTTAAATACCTCTATCAAGTCCCCCCTCAACCTTCTATGCTCCAAGGAATAAAGACCTAACTTGTTCAATCTTTCCCTGTAACTTAGGTGCTGAAACCCAGGTAACATTCTAGTAAATCATCTCTGTACTCTCTCTTTTTTGTTGACAAATTATCTTCAATATCTTCACATTAAGCTCATAACCCCTCACCACGCCCTCTCTCTAGTGTTTCACCCGACTTCCCTTTGCCCTTCCCACTGCATGTGTAACACACGCAAATTGCTGGAAGAGCTCAGCAAGTCAGGTGGCATTTATGAAGGGGAATAAGCAGTTCTGATGAAGGGTCTCAGCCTGAAACATCAACTGTGTACTCCCTTCTGTAGAAGCTGCCTGACCTGCTGAGTTCCTGCAGCATTTGTATGTGTTGTTCTGGATTCTGCAGCATCTGTTGAAACTCTAATTTGATTGTGATTTCCTTTGAAGAGTTGTTGCAAATGACCGGTGGTGAGCCTCTCCTTTACAGTGAACAATAATACATTTCATATATGAAAGGAAATCATGCAAAAAATCAATGTGATCATTATATCCTGTTCTTCATGTGTTTATTCAACATTGGACTGGACACGAGTTTCAAAGAACAAATTGGGACTTGTGTATTGAAAATGATAGAGCAGCCTAGATAGAGCCATAGAGTCACAGAAAAGGACAGCACAGAAACAGGTCCTTCCGTTCATCTCGTCCATGCCAAACCATTTAAATTGTCTACTCACGTTGACCTGCACCAGAACTATAGTCCTCCTTACCTCTGATATCATGTACCTATCGAAATGTTGAAAACAAGCTCTCATGCACCACTTGAGCTGGCTGCTTGTTCCACACCCTCACGACCATCTGAGTGAAGAAGTTTCCCTCATGCTGCCCTTAAATTTATCATCTTCACCCTTAACCCATGACCTCTAGTTCTAGTCCCATACTCAATGGAAAATGTCTGCCTGCATTTACTCTATATATACCCCTCATAATTTTGTATACTTCTATCAACTCTCTCCTCAATCTTCTAAGTTCAAGGGAATAAAGTCCTAACCTATTCAATCTTTCCCTGTAACTCAGGCCCTCCAGACCCAGCAACATCCTTGTCAATTTTCTCTGTAGTCTTTCTTCACACAGCTGTGTTATTTCTTCACACAGTTTTGCAGACTCCCTGAGGAAGCATGCAAAAGGTGCATCATTTCCTTTTGATCACCTACTGTAAAACAATTCACTCTAAACTATGTTGAGGTCCATCTGGGCAAAGCTTCTTCTGGGGTTTCCAAGTGTGAAGATGGTAAGGAAAGCAAATGCAATGTTAGTTTTCATTTCGAGACTAGAATATAGCAGCAAAGTTGTAATGCTAAAGGTTTATAAGGCATTGGTCAGACTGCACTTGTGTATTGTGAGCAGTTTTGGGACTCTTATCTAAGAAAAGATGTGCTGGCGTTGGAGAGACTCCAGAGGAGCTTCACAGGAATTATTCCAGGAATCAAAGAGTTAATGTAATGAGGTGTTTGATGGCTCTGGGCCTGTACTTGCTGCAGTTTAGAAGAATGGGGGGGGGGGGGATCTCATTGAAACATCGAATACTGAGAGGCCTAGATAGAGTGGATGTAGAGAGGGATGTGTATTTAGAACAGAGATGAGAAGGAATTTCTTTAAGTAGAGGGTGATGAAACTATGGAATTCATTACTAGAAATGGCTGTGGAAGCCAAGTCATTGAGTATATTTAAAGCAGAGGTTGATAGGTTCTTGTTTAGTCAGGATGCCAAAGGTTACAGGGAGAGGACCGGAGAATGGGGTTGAGAGGGGTAAGAAATCAGCCATGATGGAATAGCAGAGCAGACTTGATGGGCTGAATGGCCTAATTCTACTCCTGTGTCTAGGTACACAGTGTACTCATGCTATGATTAGAATTGGATTCGTCTCCAGGATACGTACTGAGAACATAGAATGTTACAGCACAGTACAGGTCCTTCGATGTGCCAACATTTTAACCTGCTCTGAGATTAATCCAACCCTTCCCTCCTACAAGCCCTCCATTTTTCTATCATCCATGTGCCTGCATAAGAGTTTCCTGAATGTCCTTAATGTATCTTCCTCTGGCAAGGCATTCCATACACTCACCACTCTCTGTGATAAAAAGTCACCTTTACATCCACCTATACTTTCCTCCAATCACCATAAAATTATGACCTCTTGTAGTAGCCATTTCCACCCTGGAAGAAGTCTTTGTCTGCCCACTCTATCTATATCTCTCGGCACCCTCTCTAAAGCTTCCACATCCTTCCTATAACGAGTCGACCAAAACTGAACACAATATTCCAAGTGTGACATTACCTTGCGACTCTTGAACTCAGCCCTCTGAATAATGAAGGACAACTCAACAAACACCTTCTTAACCTCCCTATGAAAGGAAAATCTCTGACTGAGTAATTTAGCAGAGGATTTAGTGAATCTGACTCGCAGAATAGTGAAGAGTGAGCCAGTGGATCTGCATAATTTGATTTTCTGAAGTTGCTTGATGAGAGGAGTTGGTCAATAAGGTCAGAGCAGATTGAAACAATCAAAAGAGTTCAACAATCAACATCAGGGCGGCATAAAAAGAACTACCTTTTAATGTGGATGGCCATTGAGATTTTAAAGGCAGACTTTTGTGGCAGTTTCTCTGAGTTGAGGAGCGACCAGTCAGTGAGAAGTAGTGCATAAAAAGAGCTACCTTTCAATTAGGTCCGCATTCCAAATTTAAAGAGCAGAGCTTCACTGCAATTTTCTCTGAGTGGAGGGGTGACCAATCAGCAAGAAGGTTTCATAAGAAAAGGCGAATAAAAATAACTCAGTCAGAGCGGCCGTTCTTTGAGTGCACCTGTGTTCAGAGTGACTTTGGCTCATCAGGCTTAAGCAAGAACAAGTTTGGGTGAGGTAAAGTCAGAATCAGATTTAATATCACCGGCATGTGTTGTGAGATTTGTTAACTACGGTAGCAGTACAATGAAATACATGATAAACAAATATAGAGAAAAAAGCTGAGTTACGTTAAGTGTTTATATGTCTATTAAATAGTTAAGTTAAAATAACTAGTGCAAAATAACAGAACTAAAAATCAGTGAGGTAGTGTTGATAGGTTCAATGTCCATTCAGAAATTGCCAAATGGGAAGAAGCTGTTCCTGGATTGCCTTCAAGCTTTGAAAAAAGCTCTAAGAAGGGAAAAGATGGAATACGAGGTCAAACCAGCCAATAATATCAAGCAGGTCACTGAAAGTATTTGTAGTCATATAAAGATTAAAAGGGAGCTGAGAGTTGATATTGTAGCACTGGAATATGATGCTGCTGAGGTAGTAATGGGGACAAAGAAACGGCAGATGAACTTAATGGAACTTTGTTTCAGTCTTCCTGTAGAAGACACTAGCAGTGTGCCAGAGGTCCGTGAGTGTCAGGGAGCAGGAGTGAGTGCCATTGCTATTACAAAGGAAAAGGTACTAGGCAAACTGAAAGGTCTTAAGGTGGATAAGTCACCTGGACCAGATGGACTACATCCCAGAGTCATGAGAGGGGTTGCTGAAGAGATAACATGTATTGGTCATGATCCTTCAAGAATCACGTGATTCTGGCATGGTCCTGGAGGACTGGAAGATTGCAAATGTCACACCACTCTTCAAGAAGGGAGGAAGGCAAAAGAAAGGAAATTGTAGGCCAGTTAGCCTAACCTCAATGGTTGGGAAAGTTTTGGAGTTTATTATTAAGAAAGAAGTTTCAAGGTACTTGGAGACGAATGATAAAATAAGTCAAAGTCAGCATGGTTTCTGTCAAGGGAAATCTTGTCTGACAAATCTGTTAGAACTCTTTGAGGAAATAACAAGCAGGTGGAGAAAAGAGAGGCAGTGGATGTCATTTACTTGGATTTTCAGAGGCGTTTGTAAAGGTGCCACACATGAGGCTGCTTAACAAGATAAAATCCTACAGTGTTACAGAAAAGATACTGGCTTGGATAGAGGAATGGCTGACAGGAAGGAGGCAGTGAGTGGGAATAAAAGACACTTTCTCTAGTTGGCTGCCAGTGACTAGTGGTGTTCCTCAGGGTCAGTATTGGGACCACTACTTCTCACATTGTTTGTCAAAGATTTGGATAATGGATTTAATAGCTTTGTGGCAAAGTTTGCATATAATACAAACATAGGTGGAGGTAGTGCTGTGGAGGCAATGTGATTGCAGCAGGACTTAGACAAATTGGAAAAATGGGCAATAAAGTGGCAGACAGAATACAGTGTTGGGAAATGTATGATAATGCATTTTGGTAAAAGGAACAATAGTGCAGACTGTTATCTAAATGGGGAGAAGGTTCAAACATCAGAGGTGCAGAAGGACATAGGCATCCTCCTGGAAGACTCTCAGAAGGTTAATTTACAGGTTGAGTCTCTGGTAAAGCAGGCAAATGCAATGTAGGTATTTATTTCAAGGGGAATAGAATATAAAAGCAAGGAGATAATACAGAACTTTTATAAGACACTAGTCAGGCTGTATTTGGAATATTGACAACAGTTTTGGGCCCCTTATCTCAGAAAGGATGTGTTGTCAATGGAGAGAGTCCAGAGGAGGCTCACGAGGATGATCCAGGGAATGAAGGGGTTAACATATATTATTTAATTTATTCGCTTATGGGATATGGACATCACCAGCTAAGCCAGCATATATTGCCCATCCCTAGTTGCCCTTGAGAAGACGGTGATGAGCTCCCTTCTTGAACTGCTGCTTTCCCTGAGGTGTCGGTACACGGTGCTGTTGGGGGGGGGGGGGGAATTCTGTGATTTTGACCCAGTGACAATGAAGGAATGGTGATATGTTTCCAAGTCAGGATGGTGAGTGACTTGGAGGGGCATTTCCAAGTGATGGTGTTCCAGGTATCTGCTGTTCTCGTCCTTCTAGATGGTAGTGGTCATGGGTCTGGAAGGAGCTGCCTTAGGAACTTCGGTGAGTTGTTGCAGTGCATCTTGTAGATAGTACAACTATTTGTCAATGGTGGGGGATTGGATGCTTTTGGAAGGGTACCAATCAAATGGGCTGCCTTGTACTGGATGGTGTTGAGCTTCTGGATTGTTGATGGAGCTCCACTCATCCAGGCGAGTGGTGAGTATTCCATTACACTCCTGACCTGAGCCCTGTAGATGGAGGACAGGCTTTGGGGAGTCGGGATGAGTTACACACCGCAGGATTCCTAGCCTTTGACCTGCTCTGGTAGGCACAGTGTTATATGGCTAGACCAGTTCAGTTTTCTGTCAATGGTAACCCGCATGATGTTGATAGTAGGGGATTCAGTGATGGTGAAGCCACAGGATGTCAAGGGACGATGGTTAGGGCCTCTCTTGTTGGAGATGGTCATTGTCTGGCACTTGCTTGGCTCAAATGTTACTTGCCACTTTTTAGCCCAAACCTGGATATTGTTCAGGTCCTGCTGCTCTTGGGTATCTATCACTATCTGAGGAGTCATGAATGGTGCTGAAAATTGTGCAGTCACCTGCGATCATCCCCACTTCTGACCTTATGATGAAGGTCATTGATGAAGCAGCTGAAGATGGTTGATCCTAGGACACTTCCCTGAGGAACTCCTGCAGTGATGTCCTGAGGATGAGATGATTGACCTTCAACTACCACAACCATTTCCTTTGTGTCAGGTATGATTCCAACCAGCGGAGGGTTTCCCCCTAATTCGCATTGATTTCATTTTAGCTAAGGCACCTTGATGCCATACTTGGTCAAATGCTGCCTTGATATTGAGGGCTAGCACTCTCACCTCACGTGAGGAGCGTTTGGCAGCTTTGGGCCTGTACTCACTGGAATTTGGAAGAATGTGGGGGGTGGGGGAATCTCATTGAAACCTACTGAATGTTGAAAGGACTAGATAGGGTGGTTGTGGAGAGGATATTTCCTATGTTGGGGGTATCCAGAATTAGAGAGCACAGCCTCAAAATTGAGGGGTGACCCCTTAGAATGGAGGTAAGGAGGAATTTTCTTAGCTAGAGAGTAGTTAAATTGTGGAATGTTCTGCTACAGACTGTGGTGGAGGCCAAATCAGTGGGTATATTTAAAGCAGAAGTTGGTAGTTTCCCGATTGGTCAGGGCATCAAAAGATATGGGGGGAAAGCAGGTATATGGAGTTGAGTGGGATCCGGAATCATTCATGATGGGATGGCAGAGCACTCGATGGGCTGAATGGCCTAATTCTGCTCCTATGTCTTATGGTCTTCTGTACCTCTTACCTGTTCGGTAACAGTGTGAAGAGGGCATGTGCTGGGTGGTGGGGATCCTTAATGATGGATGCCACATTTCTGAGGCACCTCTCCTCGAAGATGTCCTGGATACTGTCGAGGCTGGGTCCCATGATAGAGCTGACTAATTTGACAAGTTTCTGCAACTTATTTTGATCTTGTGTAGTAGCACACCCCGCCCCAACACCAGAAAGTGGTGCAGCTAGTCAGAATGCTCTCCATAGTACATTTAATTGACAGACCAAATCTCCTCAAACTCCTAATGAAATATAGCCACTGTCTTGCCTGCATCAATACGTTGCATCCAGGTTAGGTTCTCAGAGACACTGATGCCAGGAACTTGAAATTGCTTACGCTGTCCACTACTGATCCTCCATGAGGATTGGTTTGTGTTCTCTCGTTTTACCCTTCCTGAAGTCCACAATCAACATTTGGTCTTGCTGACGTTGAGTGCCAGGTTGTTGCTGCAGCACCACTCACTAACTGGTAAACAGTCCATATGCTTTATGTTACCCTCACTGCTTATTAATTCTTTGTTCAGCTGTTCGGGCAGAGCAGTTTAGTGAGAATGGCTCCAGGGGCAGTGTTTTGTACTCTGTGTGGGGTGTGAGAATTCCGAGAGACCTCCAGTCTCCCAGATAAACACATCTATGCCAGGTGCACTAAGTTGCAGCTCCTGAGAGAATGTATTATTCTGATTCTGACATTAAGGAACTGGAGCTGCAGCTCAGTGATCTTCGACTCATATGGAGAATGAGGAGCTGCAGAGAGCTAGGCACTCTTAGGTTGCAGGAGACAGGTAGCTGGGTGACTGTCAGGTGAAGGAGGGGAAATGCACAGCCAGAGCAAAGTACACCTGTGGCTGTTCCCCTCAAAAATTAGTATACAACTTTAGATGCTATTGAGGGGGATGACCTACTGGGGGGCAGTAGGGGGAGCCATGGTGACCAGGTCTCTGGCATGGAGTCTAGTGCTGTGGCTCAGAAGAGTAGAGAGGTGAAGAGGACTGCAGTGTTGATAGGAGATTCCACAGTCAGAGGAACAGAGACCATATTATGTGGGCATGATAGAGACACCCGGGTAGTATGTTGCCTCCCTGGTGCCAGGATCAGGGATGTCTCGGATCGGGTCCGTGGTGTTCTCAAGGGGGAGGGTGAGCAGCCAGAAGTCTTGGTACATACTGGCACCAAATGACATAGTAGACAAGGTGAGGAGGTCCTGAAGAGAGATTTTAGGCAACTGGGTAGAAAGTTGATAATAATCCAGGGAAATAATCTTTGGATTGACGTCTGTGCCACATGCCAGTGAGGGCAAGAATAGGATGACTTGGCAGGGGAGTGTGTGGTTGAGGAACTGGTACAGGGGAAGGGGTTCAGATTTGTAGATCATTTGGATATCTTCTGAAGAAGTTATCCAAAAGGGATGCACAAAACCCATCCTGCACAAAAGGGATGGGTTGCATCTGAACCCATAATAGGCATCCATTATTCTCGTAAGACCATGGATTTGCGTCTTGGAAGGTTTCCTGGGCAGGATTGTATGGGAGACTGGCAGTTGCCCAAGCTGCAAGCCTTCTCCTCTCCACACTACCGATGTTGTCCAAGGGAAGGGCACTAGGACCCAAGCAGCTTGGCACCGGTGTCGTCACAGAGCAATGTGTTGTTAAGTGCCTTTCACAAGGACACAACACGCTACCTCAGCTGAGGATCGAACCAGTGACCTTCAGATCACTAGACCGATGCCTTATCCACTAGGCCATGCGCCAACACATCTGAACCCAAGGCTGTCTAACATCCTTATGGGTAAGTTGGCTAGAGTTGTTTGGGTGGGTTTAAACCAATTTGGCAGTGGGGTGAGAACTGGAGTAATAGTGTCGAACATAATAAGTAGGAACAGGAATAGGCCATTCGGCCCGTCGAGCTTGCTCTGCCATTCAATATCATGGCTGATCTGGCCATGGACTCATCTCCACCTACCTGCCTTTTCCCCGTAACCCTTATTTCCCCTACTATGCAAAAATCTATCCAACCTTGTCTTAAATATATTTACTGAGGTAGCCTCCACTGCTTCAGGCAGAGAATTCTACAGATTCACCACTCTCTGGGAAAGAGTTCCTCCTCATCACCATCTAAAGATAAGGTAGTTGGTTTACAAACAGAGGCAATGTGTAGTGAGATGCCTGGCAAGGAGAGGCTGTTGATAGAGCAACATTGAAATCAACAGGATGAGATGCATCGTAAAAGGTGGGCAATAAGGAAAAGGGTGAATACAGAACTGGGGATCAGTTATTCTGGATTGGATGTTATGCAATGAACTGGGTTTAGAGAACTTAAAGTAAAAGAACCCAGGGGAAAGTGATTATAATAAGATCGAACTCACCCTGAAATTTGAGAAGGAGAAGCTAAAGTCAGATGTATCAGTATTACAGTAGTGTAAAGGGAATTACAGAGGCATGAGAGAAGACTTGATTGGAAAAGAACACTGGCAGGGATGACGGCAGAGTAGCAATGGCTGGAATTTCTGGAAGCAATTCGGAAGGCACAGGATATATACATCCCAAAGAGGAAGAAGTATTCTAAAGGCAAGATGACACAACAGTGGCTAACAAGAGAAATCAAAGCCAACGTAAAAGCCAAAGAAGGGCCTGTAATATAGCAAAAGTTAGTGGGAAATTAGAGGACTGGGAAGCTTTTAAAAACCAACATAAGGCAACTAAAAAGTCATTAAGAAGGTAAAGAAGGAATATAAAAGTAAGGTAGCCAATAATATTAACGAGGATGCCAGAAGTTTCTTCTGACACATAAAGTGTAAAAGAGAGACAAGAGTGGATTCTGGCTCTGCTGGAAAACAATGCTTGAGAGGTAGTAATGGGGGACAAACTAAGTATTTTGCATCAGTCTTCACTGTTATAGTTATACCTCACTGTTTTACAATCTGATCTCTATGAATAGTTTACAAGACAAGCTTTTCACTGTAATATGTACGCACAAATGCCCCTCCACTTTGTGATTTTTATAAATGACCTGGATAAGGAAGTAGAAGGGTGGGTTAATAAGTTTTCTGATGACACAAAAGTTGGGTGTGTTGTGGATAGTCTTGAGGTTGTCAGAGGTTATACTGGGACATCAATAGGATACAGAACTGGACTGAGAAGTGGCAGATGGAGTTCAACCCAGGTAAGTGTGAAGTGGTTCATTTTGGTAGGTCAAATTTGAAGACAGAATATTAATGATAAGACTCTTGGCAGTGTGGAGGATCAGAGAGATCTTGGGGTCCATGGTTGATAGGACACTCAAAGATGCTGCTCAGGTTGACAGTGTTGTTAAGAAAGCTTACGGTGCATTGGCCTTCATCAACCATGGGATTGACTTCGAGAGCCATAAGGTAATGTTACAGCTATATAAGACCTTGGACAGACCCCACTTGGAGTACTGTGTTCAGTTCTGTTCACCTCCTTACAGGAAGCACGTGGATATTGTAGAGAGAGTGCAGAGGAGATTTACAAGGACGTTGCCTGGATTGGGGAGCATGCCTTATGAGAATAGGTTGAGTGAACTCGGCCTTTCCTCCTTGGAGCAACAGAGGATGAGAGATGACCTGATAGAGATGTACAAGATGATGAGAGGCATTGATCATGTGGATAGTCAGAGGCTTTTTCCCAGGGCTGAAATAGTTAACACAAGAGGACTTAGTTTTAAGGTGCTTGGAAGCAGGTACAGAGGGGATGTTAGGGATAAGTTTTTCACACAGAGACTGGTGAGTGTGTGGAAAGCACCGCCAGTGAAGGTGGTAGAGGCGGATACGATCGGGTTTTTTAAAAGACTCTAATAGGTACATGGAGCTTAGAAAAAGAGAGGGCTATGCAGTAGGGGAATTCTAGGCAGCTTCTAGAGTGGGCTGTAGGGCCTGTAATAGGCTGTAGGTTTCTATGTTTGTTTCCACCTGACCACCCAACATAGAACACTACAGCCCTGAAACAGACCTTCAGCCCATCTAGTCCATGCCAAACTGTAATTCTGCCTGGTCCATTTGACCATAGCCCTCCCATCCATCCATGTATTTTAATTAGAGATACAACACAGAACTTCTGGCCCAACGAGCTGCATCACCCAGCAACCCACCGATTTAACCCTCGGGTCATTGCCCAATTAACCCGTACGTCTTTGGACTGTGGAAGGAAAGTTACTTCCAATCTTCTCTTCAATGGTGTAGCCTCTCGCGTCTTTAAATTATAGGGAAAGTTTTTGCTGAGATAAGTTACTGTGAGGGATTTACTGACGATTTCCCACCGGGATCATTCTGTGGTCCTCGGTGGGCGAGGAAGCCCAGTGCCCCGTACTCCGCTCTCGCCGCTGTTCCGCGGCCAACCTCCGCTTGCTGGCGGTGCCCCGCCTTACAATGACGCAATTAAATCAGAGGCGATCGGCTTAATTTCAAAACTGCGGTCTTCACTTCCTTAGTTACAGAGAGCTTTGGATAACAAGCAGCGCGGAGCTGGATTCGCGCAATAGCGTTCTGCCGACCCATCTCAGCACGCCGTCCTCAAGGGGCAACGGGAGCCGGCCCACTGCTAAACGGTGAGACACAGGTGAGATTTCTCTGCGGGTCGTAAGCACATCGCTCCTGGTGTCGTCAGCTAAACGATAAGACATGCATGGAGAATTAGGCCATTTGGCCCATCCAGCCTACTTATTTTTATGTATTGCACTGAACTACCTCATTTCAGGATAACACACACAAAAAGCTGGAGGAACTCAGCAGGTCAGGCAGCATCTGTGGTAAAGTGTACAGTCGACATTTCTGGCCGAGACCCTTCAGTTGAACTGGAAAGGAGGGGGAAGACGCCAGAAGAAAAGGTGGCGGGAAGAGGAAGGAAGTCAAGCTAGAAAGTGATAGGTGAAGACAAGTGGGTAGGAAAGGTAAAGTGCTGCAGAAGAAGTAATCTTAAAGGAGAAGAGAATGGGCCATGGGAGAAAGGGAAGGAGGAGGGGACCCAGGGGGAGAAGATAGGCAGTTGAAATGAGGTAAGAGGCCAGAGTGGGAGATGGAAGAAGGCTGAAGGGAAAATTACTTGAAGGATAAGTTGATGATCATGCCGTCAGTTTGGAGGCTACCTAGATGGAATATAAGATGTTCCTCATCCACCCTGAGGCTGGCCTCATCATGGCACAAGAGCCAGTCACAGACCAACATGTTGGAATGGGTTCTGAATTAAAATGTTTGGCCACCAGAAAATTCTGCTTTTGGTGGACGGAGTGGAGATGCTCGGCAAATTGTTCCCCCAATTTATATTGGGTCTCACCAATACAGCGGAGGCCGCACCTGGAGCGCCAGATACAATAGACAACCCCAACAGATTGGAAGTGAAGTGGGTGCCTCACCTGGAAGAACTGGTTAGTGTGTGGATGTCTGGGAAATGGAGGAGATCTGGGTGACGGCAGCATCAATGGTGGAAGAAGGGAAATCCCATTTTTTGAAGGAGGATATCTCTGATGTCCTGGAAAGGAAAGTCTCATTCTTGGAAGAGATGCACAGGAGATAACTGAACTGAGAAAAGAGAATAAAAACACAAAATGTCGGCAGAACTCAGCAGGCCAGACAGCATCTATGGGAGGAGGTAGTGATGACGTTTTGCCCGAAATGTTGTCACTACCTCCTCCCATAGATGCTGTCTGGCCTGCTGAGTTCTGCCGGCATTTTGTGTTTTTATTTATTTCCAGCATCTGCAGATTCACTCGTGTTGCCTGAGAAAAGAGAATAGCAGTTTTACAGGAGACAGTGTGAGAAGAGGTATAATGGAGTAGTGATCATAATATGATTGAATTCATGCTGCAGTTTGAGAGGGAGAAGCATAACTCACATGTATCAGTATCACAATGGAATAAAGGGAATTACAGAGGCATGAGAGAGGAGCTTGCCCAGGTGGATGGGAGGAGGATACTGGTGGGAATGATGGCAGAACAGAGATGGCTGAAGTTTCTGGGAATAGTTCACAAGGCACAGGGTAGATATGTCCCACAGAGGAGGAAGTTCTTAATTGGCAGGCCTAGGCAACCATGGCTGACAAGAGATCTGTAGTTGTGAACTTCCCACTATTCAGGACATTTACAACACACTTGCGTAAAAAAGGCCCGAAGGATCATTGGAGACCCGAGTTATGAACCACAAACTGTTCCAGCTGCTACCATCTGGGAAATGGTACTGCAGCATAAAAGCCAGGACCAACAGGCTCCAGGACAGCTTCTTCCACCAGGCCATCAGACTGATTAAATCATGCTGATACAATTGTATTCCTATGCAATATTGACTGTCCTGTTGTACATACTATGTATTATAAATTACTATGAATTGTACATTCAGATGGAGAAGTAATGTAAAGATTTTTACTCGTATGTTTAGGATGTAAGAAATAAAGTCAATTCCAATTAAAAAGAAACATAGGGGATGAAGATCTGGAGGGTGCAACTCCATTATGTTGCATAGAGATGGTCCATTATCTGCACTAGGCGTCAGCTGATTCGGTTCACTTACACTCCATCAAAAGAATGTAGCAGTGTACATGATGAATTCCTCCTATAAGTATTTGGAAATAATACAGTTTTATAGAACTATTGGTGGTGTTCTGATTTGTTCTGTATTTCATTTAAATACGCCATTTGTTACTCAGTTAAATGGTAGTTTGTCTTTCTCCATACCTTCTAACTATTTCCATGCTATTTTGGCTAATTGGAGCAGGCACTATTGGAACAAAATGTGCTGGTCCTGATTAACTGAAATCCACGGTGTGTTCACATATACGTATAATCCTATTGTAACTAACAGTGTGTTTTATGGATTGCACTGTACTGCTACTACAAAACATTTCTCCACCCAAATCTGTGATATTAAACCTGATTTTGATATTTATTATAAACTCTTTGCTGTTATCTGATTATTTTAATACTTGTTAATTTGTGAAACCTCTTTGGAGAGCCTGATCTAGAGGCAGTCTTGAACAAGCTCAATGAGGAAGCAGTAGACACTCTGTTGGTCAGGGTTGACTATGGATGTTGCGTCGCAAGCCTGGGCAGTGCGATAAGGAGAGCAAGCTGTTGACAATGTAGCATGCTCCCCCTCTCCACACGTCTGATGGACACAAACAAACGGCAGAGACCGATAGAGTTTGGCACCAGGACTGTCGCAGGAGTTGCCAATCAGTGTTGAACTCGATGTGGGACTGCCTTAGGGACTCCAGCTCCAGAATTTGCCCTTTGGGTTCACTCCCGAAGCCTTCCCCATGAGTGGGTATTCCCGCAAGGCAGCGGAGGTTTGAGATCAGAGTTTCTCATGGCTGACGGGCCCCATGTGCCCGAAGCCCTCCATCGGCCCTTCTCCTGTCAGTAGAAACTGTTTCGCTGGGCTTTCTACCTTACCGATCTCGCAGCCCGCCTAGGTGATAGGGGCGCTGTTCCGATCAGCCTGCAGCAGTTGCCTCCATCTCTCACGGTTGTGGGCGAGGGCCTGGCCTCTCCGGTCCACTCTGCAATGTGGTCTGCCCATTTCTTCTCCGTCTGCCCTGTAGTCGCAGTAAAGGTCAAGAGTTGGACTTGGTTGTCTGTGGCTATTTGAAGCCCCTGCCATCGGGAGCATTTATTTAATAGTTAATGAGAACTTATTCCCATTTATCACCCCCTCCCCCCCCCCCGCACCCAGCACCATTGGCAAATTACACACTACATTGATTGCGTTGCGGTTTCAGGTAGCCATGAGCAACAGGGCATCAACCAATCGGCAACAGCGGGCGAGTCTTGAACAGCAACAAAACAAGTTGCACAGAAAATAAACTGTTGGAAGAGTTAAGACAACGGAAACTACAACAACTCCAGCCATTAAAGAACAAACAGTAGAAGGAGAAGAGTTTTCAGTTAATTATGTATATTGGATATCTCAGTGATAATGAACTTTTCTAGTTGTGGTTACAAAGATTGATTGACAGGGGAATAACCAGATCATCTCCTCTCTACCGAGTTGTAATGTCATGATCTCTAAGGGCAAGTGGTTAACCAGATTAATGGATTGGGTTCATTATTAAGTATTCACATCCTCCACCCCTCCACCACCCTAGCCCCGAGTTTTCATGTTTTATTGTTTTCTTGGTTCTTGGTCCTCCCAAATATTCCGCATGGAATTTCAACTGGAGCTGTTTTACAACAATGAATCACAGTGGATTTAATTTTGCTTTTTTTACCTGATCAACAAAAAAATCTCTTTCCTGTCAAAACAGATCTGTACTAAGTAATTTAAATTCATTACAAATTCATTCATTCAGGTGCTTTGCCGTTCGGTGTGGGCAATCATGTCTCTCCATCCATCACGGTCCCCAACCCTCCGAATTGTAGTTGTTGCCTCCCCTGTTTCTAACCACAATGTTAATTCATCTCTCACTTCCATTCTCTGCTGCCTCTGCGTCTTTTTCCTTCCAGCTTTCCAGTTGTAACTAAATGTTCCAATGTCTCTCTTCGCATGATGTGTCATTGCAAACACAAAATAGTTGATGGCACAAGTATTCACCCTGTTTAATATGACACACCAGGTCATCACTGCTGCAGCCATTTGGTTTTAGAAGTCACATAATTAGTCAAATGGAGATCTGATTTTGGAGACCTGTGTGCAGTCAAGGTGTTTCAATTGATTGTAGTAAATACACACCTGTCTCTGGAAGGCCCAACTGCTGGGGAGTCAGTATCTTGGCAAAAACTACACCAGGAAGACAAAAGAATACTCCAAGCAACTCTGCAAAAAGGTTAATGAGAAACACATGTCAAGAAAATTTCCAAATCAGTGAATATCCCTTGGATTACGGTTAAGTCAATCATCAAGAAATGGAGAGAATGTGGCACAGCTGTAAACCAGCCAAGAGCTGGCTGCCCTCAAAAACTGAGTGATCGTGCAAGAAGGGGACTAAGTGAGGGCAGCCACCAAGAGACTTATGACAGCAGTGAATGCAGCAAAATCCTGGAAGAAGACTTGATGCAGACCGCAAGGAATGGCTTAAAAGCTACAAAGTTAATGTTCTGGATTGGCCAAGTCAGAGTCCAGACCTCAATCCAATTGGAATTTGTGTCTGTTCACTCACAATCCCCATGCAATCTGACAGAGCTTGAGTAGTTCTGTAAAGAAGAATGGGGAAAAATTGCAGTGTCCAGATGTGCAAAGCTGATGGAGACCCATCCACAGAGACTCAAGGCTGTAATTGCTGCCAAAGGTGAATCTACTAAATACTGACCTGAAGGGGGTGAATACTTCTGCAATCAATTATTTTGTGTTTTATATTTGTAATTAATTTAGATCACTTTGTAGAGATCTGTTTTCACTTTGACATGAAAGAGTCTTTTTCTGTTGATCAATGTAAAAAAAAGCCAAATTGAACTCACTGTGATTCAATGTTGAAAAACAATAAAATATGAAAACTTGCAAAGGTGGGGATGAATACTTTTTATAGGCACTATATTGTTCTCCCACTCACTCAGAGGAACTGTGTATGAACAATTGTCAGGACTCCTACACTCAATGTGTATTGTGCTGTGTCCAGGGGTTTCTGTGGATCCCAGGCTGGGAACCCCAGACCATTCAACCATGTTTTATAACACTATTTACATTATCAATGCATGCTAGTATTTCTGTATATTCTATACTGGTAATATCTAACTTTATTTTTTACATTATTCTTTATAGTTGATGAATGCTCCTTGTTGCATGTTGCACCCTGAGCAACGCTCTACAGTAAATTCCCAGTATATGTAAATGTATATGGCTGATGACAGGTCATGCCAAAACAATGGCCAAGACAGGCAAACTCTGCCATCGTGGTATGGGAAAAAGGGAAAACCCTAACCACAATGGCCAAATCCCCACACAATGGCCAGAACAGGGCTAATCCCCACCACAATGGCCAAGACAGGCAAACTCTGCCATCGTGGTATGGGAAAAAGGGAAAACCCTAACCACAATGGCCAAATCCCCACACAATGGCCAGAACAGGGCTAATCCCCACCACAATGGCCAAGACAGGCAAACTCTGCCATCGTGGTATGGGAAAAAGGGAAAACCCTAACCACAATGGCCAAATCCCCACACAATGGCCAGAACAGGGCTAATCCCCACCACAATGGCCAAGACAGGCAAACTCTGCCATCGTGGTATGGGAAAAAGGGAAAACCCTAACCACAATGGCCAAATCCCCACACAATGGCCAGAACAGGGCTAATCCCCACCACAATGGCCAAGACAGGCAAACTCTGCCATCATGGTATGGGAAAAAGGGAAAACCCTAACCACAATGGCCAAATCCCCACACAATGGCCAGAACAGGGCTAATCCCCACCACAATGGCCAAAACAGGGGAAACCCCCACCATCATGGCAAAAACAGGGCAAGTCCAGACCACCATGGCAAAAACAAGGCAAATCCCCAGAATTGTCACAACAAGCCCCTTCAGCAGAGGTGTTACCCGTCCCTGGACACTTCAATATACCCCAGCTCATTTTATAGCTATTATTTTAGGGTAGCAATATTATTTTAATTTGTTCTGTAATATATCATTGTGTCAAATTTCTCCCTGATTTCCAGGAACGCAGGAACAAAATGCCGTCACAGACTCAGTACTATACCTCCTCAGCAGCTATGACTGGAATCTTGCAGCCTCAGATCTCTGACTGTGGAACCCAGACCTTCAGAGCAGTAGACCCTTACCCCGTCAAGGTTGTAGCACGCATTCGCCCAGCGACTGGTAAGTTTCTCTCTTTACAAATGAGGGAAAGGCAGTACTGAGGCTGCAGAAGGACATGGACGGATTAGAATAGTCAAAGACGTGGCAGATGGAAAACACAGTAACACACACAAAATGCTGGAGGAACTCAGCAGGTCAGACAACATCTGTGGAAATGAATAAACAGTCAACGCTTTGGGCCAAGATCCGTCATCAGAATCTCTTATTAGGTAGAATATAGTGTCGGGAAGGTGTGGTCGTGCACTTTGGTAGAAGAAAGAAAGGCAGAGACGAGATAGAATCAGACACCGATTCCGTCTCTAACTTCCATCGGAATTACTCTTAAAATCTGCCTTCCTTAGGTCGTACCTGCAGTACTTGTATTGTTCTGGATCACTGGTCTCAGGTACCACTGATCAATCCCTGAGCAGACTGTGTATCTCCTGCTTCACCCATAGCTTTTGGTTTGGGTACGTCTGGTACACTCTCATCCACATAGGTCTTGGTTCAGATCTGAAGATGAATTCCTGAATATGATGAAGTTCATAGCTAATCAAAGCAATTCTATAAGCACTCCCTTGATCATACCTTCATGGTCTTCACTGGTGCTGTGACCCTCCGTCTCTTTTCTATATGGGGAGGGATTTCAGAAATCGGAGATGCAAAGAGACTTTGGAGGTTAACATGCAGGTTGAGTCATTAGTAAGGATGGCAAATGCAATGTTACTATTAACTCCCAGAGACTACAATGTAAAAGCAACAATGCCTTACTTAGCAATACACACAACATGCTGGAGGATCTCAGCAGGTCAGGCAGCATCTGTGGAAGTGAATACACTGTCGATGTTTCAGGCTGACACCCCTCTTCAGGACTGGAAAGGAAGAGGGAAGATCCCAGGATAAAAATGTGGGAGTAGGGAAAGGACTAGCCAGAAGGTGATAGGTGAAGCGAGGTGGATGGGAAAGGTGATGGGTGATGGGCCAGTGATGTTGTTGGGGTGGAACTGGACTCTCTGACGGTGCTGTCTGAAAAGAGGATGCTGTCCAAGTTGCATGCCATCTTGGACAATGTCTCCCATCCACTCCATAATGTACTGATTAGGCACAGGAGTACATTTAACCAGAGAGTCATTCTACCGAGATGCAACACTGAGTGTCATAGGAAGTCATTCCTACCTGTGGCCATCAAACTTTACAACTCCTCCCTTGGAGTGTCAGACACTCTGAGCCAATAGGCTGGTCCTGGACTTATTTCCACTTGGCATAATTTACTTATTATTATTTAATTATTTCTGGTTTTATTTTGCAACATTTCTACTCTGGGTTGGTGCAACTGTAACAAAACCCAATTTTCCCTCGGGATCAATAAAGTATGTTTGTCTGTCTGTAAAGGGCTGGAGAAAGGGACCCAGGGTCTACTGTACTTCCATAGATGCTACCTGACCTGCCGAGTTCCTCCAGCATTTTGTGTGGTTTGCTTTAGGATTTCCAGGATCAGCAGAATCTCTTGCATTGATGTTTTATAAGGTATTGGTGCAGCGACTCTCAAACTATTGTGAGCAGTCTGTCACGGATAATCCCAAGCCCGGCTGTGAAAGGAGGAGGGTTGTGTGTGGGGCTAGCAACCCCATCCCGTAAAATCCCAGAGCTACAGGAACACCAACACAGGTTCCGAAGACCTCATCCCTAGGAGAGAAAGGAGACAATGAGAAGCTGGGCTGTACTGGGTGAAAGACTGGTGCAGGACAGAGGGCTCTGCTGTGGTTCTGCTGGTCTGTTTGCCAGTATGGGTGATGGGGCTTAATTAGACCATAAGACCATCAGATATAGGAGCAGAAGTATGCCATTCTGCCCATCAAGTCTGCTTCACTGTTCAATCATGGGTTGATCCAATTCTTCCAGTCATCCCCACTCCCATTTTAGAAAACAATGGCTCCTCCATCTCATCATCCTCAACAGGGCTGTCCCCCTGGGCTGTGTGCTGAGCCCATTGCTGTACACTCTGCAAACACGTGATAGCACGGTTGAACAGCCAAGCAATCATATCGTCAAATTTGTCATTGAGACGACGGTGGTGGGGCTCATCACCAGCAATGATGAGACGGCCTGCAGAGTGGAGGTGGAAGAGCTCAAGGTCAGGTGCCGGGCAAATAACACTTCCTCAATGTCAACAAGGCAAAGGACATGGTTATCGACGTAAGGAGAACTGGATCCACTCACACCACCCTTTTTGTTGGCAGCACAGCAGTGAGCAATTTCAAACTCCTGGGAATACTCTCATGGTTCCAGAACACACCTTAACAGTCAGGAAAGCTTGGTATGACATTGTGGCCATCACTCAGTCATGGTGGAAAGAAGGTCATAGTTGGGAGCTTTGCATCAAAGGATATACTTTGTATCGAAAGGACGCAGGAAAGCATAGGCGGTGGTGCGGCTCTGTTGATAAGAGATGGAATTACATCTTTAGAAAGAGGTGACATAGGGTCTGAGAATGCGGTATCTTTGTGGGCAGAGTTAAGAAACTGCAAGGGTAAAAAAAACATTATGGGAATCTTATATAGGCCTCCAAATAGTAGTCAGCAAAGGGAGCTGGAAACAGCATGTAATAAAGGTAATGTCACAATTATAATGGGGGACTTCAATGTGCAAAGGGATTGGGCAAATCAGGTTGATGTCAGATCACAAGGGAGGTAATTGTTGAATGCCTACGAGATGGCTTCTTAGATCAGCTTGTGCTTGAGCCTGTTCGGAGAAAGGCTGTCTGAGATCGGGTGTTGTGCAATAACCCAGATCTTATTAGGGAGCTTAATGTAAAGGAACACTAAGCAGTTGCAGTTTATAATATGATTGAATTGATTCCACAGTTTGAGAGAGAGAAGCATAACTCAGATGTATCAGTATCACAATGGAATAAAGGGAATTACTGAGGCATGAGAGAGGAGCTTGCCCAGGTGGATTGGAGGAGGATACTGGTGGTGATGATGGCAGAGCAGAGGTGGCTGTTGCTGGGGATAGTTCACAAGGCGCAGAATGGATGCGTCCCACAGAGGGAGAAGTTCTCAAATGGCAGGGGTAGGCAACCGTGACTGATAAAGGAAGTTAAGGACTGCATAAAAGCCAAGGAAAAGGCATATAGCATAGCAAAAGTGAGTGAGAAATTGGATGATTGGGAAGCTTTTAATATTCAACAAAAGGTAACTGAAAAAGCTATAAGAAGGGAAAAGATGAAATATGAGGGCAAACTATCTAATAATATAAAGCAGGATACCAAAAATTTTTTCAGTTATAAGAAGAGTAAAAGGGAGATGAGAGATGATATTGGATCACTTAAAAATGATGCTGGTGAGGTAGTGATGGGGGACAAAGAAATGGCAGATGAACATAATGGGTACTTTGCATCAGTCTTCACTGTGGAAGACACTAGCAATGTGCCAGATGTCCATGAGTGTCAGGGAGCAGGAGTGAGAGCCATTGCTATTACAAAGGAAAAATTGCTAGGGAAGCTCAAAGGTCTTATGGTGGATAAGTCACCTGGACCAGATGGACGACATCCCAGAGTCCAGAGAGAGTTTGCTGAAGAGATAACGGATGCATTGTTCATGGTTTTTCAAGAATCACTTGATTCTGGCATGGTCCCAGAGGACTGGAAGATTGGAAATGTCACTCCACTCTTTAAGAAGGGAGGAAGGCAAAAGGAAGGAAATTATAGGCCAGTTAGACTAAGCTCAGTAGTGGGAAAGGGTTGGAGTTTATTATTACGGAAAAGGTTTCAGGATACTTTGAGACTAATGATAAAATAAGTCAAAGTCAGTACGGCTTCTGTAAAGGGAATTCTTGCCTGACAAATCTGTTCGATGTGGCGAAGTTGTTTCCCATGGTGGGGGAGTCTAGTACGAGAGGACATGACTTGAGGATTGCAGGGCACCCATTCAGAACAGAGATGCAAAAAAATTATTTTAGCCGGGGGGTGGTGAATCTATGGAATTTGTTGCCATGGGCGGCAGTGGAGGCCAAGTCATTGGGTGTATTTAAGGCAAAGATTGATAGGTATCTGAGTAGTCAGGGCAGCAAAGGTTATGGTGAGAAGGCGGGGAATGAGACTAAAGGGGAGATTGGATCAGCTCATGATGAAATGGTGGAGCAAACTCGATGGGCTGAATAGCCGACTTCTGCTCCTTTGTCTTATGGAGTTCTTCGAGGAAGTAACAGGCAGGTGGACAAAAAAAAGGCAGTGGATTTCATTTACTTGGATTGTCAGAAGTAAGTTGATAAGATGCCACACATGAGGCTGCTTAACAAGATAAAATACGATGGCATTACAGGAAAAATAGCTGCATGGTTAGAGGAATGTCTGACAGGCAGGAGTCAGCAAGTGGTAATAAAGGGGGCCTTTTTTAGTGATGTTCCTCAGGGGTCAGTATTGAGACCGTTTCTTTCAAATTATTTGTCAGTGATTTGGATAATGGATTTGATGGCTTTGTGGCAAAGTTTGCAGATGATATGAAAATGGAGGAGGGAGGAGGGAGGGAGTGTGAATGTGTGAGGGAGGAGGGAGGGACAGAGTGTGATTGTGAGGAGGGAGGGACGAGTGTGAATGTGTGAGGGAGGAGGGAGGGAGTGTGAATGTGTGAGGGAGGAGGGAGGGACAGAGTGTGAGGGGGTAGGGACGGAGTGTGAATGAGTGAGGGAGGAGGGAGGGAGTGTGAATGTGTGAGGGAGGAGGGAGGGACAGAGTGTGAGGGGGTAGGGACGGAGTGTGAATGTGTGAGGGAGAAGGGATGGAGTGTGAATGTGTGAGGGAGGAGGGAGGGACGGAGTGTGAATGTGTGGGAGGAGGGAGGGATGGAGAGTGAATGTGAGGGAGGAGGGAGGGACAGAGTGTGAATGTGAGAGGGAGGAGGGAGGGACGGAGTGTGAATGTGGGAGGGAGGAGGGAGGGACGGAGTGCGAATGTGTGAGGGAGGAGGGAGGGACGGAGTGTGAATGTGTGAGGGAGGAGGGAGGGAGTGTGAATGTGAGAGAGGAAGGAGGGAGGGACGGAGTGTGAATGTGTCAGGGAGGAGGGAGGGACGTAGTGTGAATGTGAGGGAGGAGGGAGAGACGGAGTGTGAATGTGTGAGGGAGTGTGAATGTGTGTGAGAGGAGGGAGGGACGGAGTGTGAATGTGAGGGAGGAGGGAGGGACGGAGTGTGAATGTGAGGGAGGAGGGAGGGACGGAGTGTGAATGTGAGGGAGGAGGGAGGGACGGAGTGTGAATGTGAGAGAGGAAGGAGGGACTGTGAATGTGAAGGAGGAGGGAGGGACGGAGTGTGAATGTGAAGGAGGAGGGAGGGACGGAGTGTGAATGTGAGGGAGGAGGGAGGGACGGAGTGTGAATGTGAGAGAGGAAGGAGGGACTGTGAATGTGAAGGAGGAGGGAGGGACGGAGTGTGAATGTGAAGGAGGAGGGAGGGACGGAGTGTGAATGTGAGGGAGGAGGGAGGGACGGTGTGAATGTCGGGGAGGAGGGAGGGACGGAGTGTGAATGTGAGGGAGGAGGGAGGGACGGAGTGTGAATGTGAGGGAGGAGGGAGGGACGGAGTGTGAATGTGAGGGAGGAGGGAGGGACGGAGTGTGAATGTGAGGGAGGAGGGAGGGACGGAGTGTGAATGTGAGGGAGGAGGGAGGGACGGAGTGTGAATGTGAGGGAGGAGGGAGGGACGGAGTGTGAATGTGAGGGAGGAGGGAGGGACGGAGTGTGAATGTGAGAGAGGAAGGAGGGACTGTGAATGTGAAGGAGGAGGGAGGGACGAAGTGTGAATGTGAAGGAGGAGGGAGGGACGGAGTGTGAATGTGTGAGGGAGGAGGGAGGGACGGAGTGTGAATGTGAGGGAGGAGGGAGGGACGGAGAGTGAATGTGAGAGAGGAGGGAGGGACTGAGTGTGAATGTGTGAGGGAGGAGGGAGGGAGTGTGAATGTGAGAGAGGAAGGAGGGAGGGACGGAGTGTGAATGTGTCAGGGAGGAGGGAGGGACGGAGTGTGAATGTGAGGGAGGAGGGAGGGACGGAGTGTGAATGAGAGGGAGGAGGGAGGGACGTAGTGTGAATGTGTGAGAGAGGAGGGAGGGACGGAGTGAATGTGAGGGAGGAGGGAGGGACGGAGTGTGAATGTGTGTGAGAGGAGGGAGGGACGGAGTGTGAATGTGAGGGAGGAGGGAGGGACGGAGTGTGAATGTGAGGGAGGAGGGAGGGACGGAGTGTGAATGTGAGGGAGGAGGGAGGGACGGAGTGTGAATGTGAGGGAGGAGGTAGGGACGGAGTGTGAATGTGTGAGGGAGGAGGGAGGGACGGAGTGTGAATGTGAGGGAGGGACGGAGTGTGAATGTGAGGGAGGAGGGAGGGACGGAGTGTGAATGTGTGAGGGAGGAGGGAGGGACGGAGTGTGAATGTGTGAGGGAGGAGGGAGGGACGGAGTGTGAATGTGAGAGAGGAAGGAGGGACGGAGTGTGAATGTGAGAGGGAGGAGGGAGGGATGGAGTGTGAATGTGAGGGAGGAGGGAGGGATGGAGTGTGAATGTGAGGGAGGAGGGAGGGACGGAGTGTGAATGTGAGGGAGGAGGGAGGGACGTAGTGTGAATGTGAGAGAGGAGGGAGGGACGGAGTGTGAATGTGAGAGAGGAGGGAGGGACGGAGTGTGAATGTGAGGGAGGAGGGAGGGACGGAGTGTGAATGTGAGAGAGGGACTGTGAATGTGTGAGGGAGGAGGGAGGGAAGGAGTGTGAATGTGAGGGAGGAGGGAGGGACGGAGTGTGAATGTGAGAGAGGGACTGTGAATGTGTGAGGGAGGAGGGAGGGACGGAGTGTGAATGTGAGGGAGGAGGGAGGGACGGAGTGTGAATGTGAGAGAGGAGGGAGGGACGGAGTGTGAATGTGAGGGAGGAGGGAGGGACGGAGTGTGAATGTGAGAGAGGGACTGTGAATGTGTGAGGGAGGAGGGAGGGACGGAGTGTGAATGTGAGGGAGGAGGGAGGGACGGAGTGTGAATGTGAGGGAGGAGGGAGGGATGGAGTGTGAATGTGAGGGAGGAGGGAGGGACGGAGTGTGAATGTGAGGGAGGAGGGAGGGACGGAGTGTGAATGTGAGAGAGGAAGGAGGGACTGTGAATGTGAAGGAGGAGGGAGGGACGGAGTGTGAATGTGAGGGAGGAGGGAGGGACGGAGTGTGAATGTGTGAGGGAGGAGGGAGGGACGGAGTGTGAATGTGTGAGGGAGGAGGGAGGGACAGAGTGTGAATGTGAGGGAGGAGGGAGGGACGGTGTGAATGTCAGGGAGGAGGGAGGGACGGAGTGCGAATGTGAGAAAGGAAGGAGGGACGGAGTGCGAATGTGTGAGGGAGGAGGGAGGGACGGAGTGAATGTGAGGGAGGAGGGAGGGACGGAGTGTGAATGTGAGGGAGGAGGGAGGGACGGAGTGTGAATGTGTGAGGGAGGAGGGAGGGACGGAGTGTGAATGTGTGAGGGAGGAGGGAGGGACGGAGAGTGAATGTGTGAGGGAGGAGGGAGGGACGGAGTGTGAATGTGAGAGAGGAAGGAGGGAGGGACAGAGTGTGAATGTGAGAGAGGAAGGAGGGAGGGTCGGAGTGTGAATGTGTGAGGGAGGAGGGAGGGACGGAGTGTGAATGTGAGGGAGGAGGGAGGGACGGAGTGTGAATGTGAGGGAGGAGGGAGGGACGGAGTGTGAATGTGAGAGAGGAAGGAGGGAGGGACAGAGTGTGAATGTGAGGGAGGAGGGAGGGACGGAGTGTGAATGTGAGGGAGGAGGGAGGGACGGAGTGTGAATGTGAGAGAGGAGGGAGGGACGGAGTGTGAATGTGAGAGAGGAAGGAGGGACTGTGAATGTGTGAGGGAGGAAGGAGGGACAGAGTGTGAATGTGAGAGGGAGGAGGGAGGGACGGAGTGTGAATGTGAGGGAGGAGGGAAGGACTGTGAATGTGTGTGCGATGGTGAGATGGAGGGAACCTCTCAGGATCTTCTCCATCAACTTACCAACCACTGAAGTATGGCTCACTGCTCTATAATTTCCTGGTCTATCTCTACTCCCTTTCTTGAATAAAGGAACAACATCCGTAAGATGATGGAAAGATCATCGCCAGAGCCTCAACAGTCTCCTCCCTCACTTCCCACAGTAGACTGGGGTACATCCCATCCAGTCCGGAGACTTACCCAACTTGATGCTTTCCAAAAGCTCCAAAAGGAACTTGTCTGTTCCTATCCCTCTCCAATGCAATGGTAAAGGAGATAAGATTGTGATCACTCTCTCCAAAACGCTCCCTGTGAGAGACCTGACACCTGACCAGGTTCATTTCCCAATACCAGTTCAAGTACAGCTTATCTACATGGTTTTATCAAAAAGCTTATGTAGGCTTATCTACATGTTGTGTCAAGAAACCTTCCTGAACACACCTAACAAACTCTACCACATCTAAACCCCTCACTCTAGGGAGATGCCAATCAATATTTGGGAAATTAAAATCTCCCACCACAACACCCCTGTTATTATTACACCTTTCCAGAATCTGTCTCCCTATCTGCTCCTTGATGTCCCTGTTACTATTGGGTGGTCTATAAAAAACACCCAGTGGAGTTATGGACCCCTTCCTTTCCTAACTTCCAGCCACAGAGACTCAGTAGACAACAACCCCATGACTTCCTCCTTTTCTGCAGCCGTGACACTATCTCTGATCAACAGTGTCACGACCCCCCCCCCCCCCCCCTTTGCCTCCTTTCCTGTCCTTTCTGAAACATCTAGAGCCTGGCAGTTGAAGTTGCCATTCCTGCCCCTGAACCATCCAGATCTCTGTAATGGCCACAACATCATAGATCTGAGTGTTGATCATGGTACTCCTTGCATTACATTTGGTCTGAACGCATCCCTTCTCTATCACTTGCCTATCCTCCCCTTCACACTGTCTCCAAGCTTTCTCTATTTGTGAGCCAACCTCCCTTTCCTTCGTCTCTTCAGTTCGATTCCCACCCCCCCAGCAATTCTGGTTTAAACTCTTCCCAATAACCTTAGCAAACCTCCCCGCCAGGATATTGGTCCCCCGGTATTCAAGTGCAACCCATCCTTTTTGTACAGGTCATTCCTGCCCAAAAGAGGTCCCAATGATCCGGAACTCTGAATCCCTGCCCCCTGCTCCAATCCCTCAGCCACACATTTATCCTCCACCTCACTCTATTCCTATATTCACTGTCACGTGGCACAGGCAGTAATCCTGAGATTACTACCTTTGAGGTCCTGCTTCTCAACTTCTTTCCTAACCCCCTGTAGTCTGTTTTCTCATTGAGCATTTTATTTAGAGATCAGTCACGGAACAGGCCCTTCCGGCCCAAGGAGTTGCTCTGTCCACTAACCCACCTATTTAACCCCAGCCTAATCACGGGACAATTTACAACGAGCAATGAACTTATTACCTGGTCTGTCTTTGTACAGTGGGAGGAAACCGGAGCACCATGAGCAAACCCAGGTGCAGATGGGAAAAACACTTCTCCTTCTGACCTTAGTTGTGACTATTGTGCAGTGTTTCTCTAAGGTAGTTCTACCACTGGGGACCACGGTAGCATTGCAGTTCCTGCGACCCTATTACATCTTGGGGAGTCGGAGTTCGGAGTTCAATCCTGGCATCCTCTGCAAGAAGTCTGTATGTCCTCCCCATGGAATGTGTGGGTTTTCTCCAAGTGCTTTGGTTTCCTCCCACAGTCCAAGGACATACCAGTTAGTAGTTTAGTTAACCATTGTAAATTGTCCTGTGATTAGGCTTGGGTGAATGAGGAGTTGCTGGGTGATGGGGCTTGATGGCCTGGAAGGGCCTGTTCAGTGCTGGCTGACTAAATAAAAGGAAAAGGCATAACTCCAACTTGTGATACTGGTTCACAAGCACATTAAAGGTGTTCTCCCCTGTTCTTTTCAAACAGGATTCCAGTTCAGGAACATCTCTCCACCCAGAGGTAAACCAGTGTGGAATGATCCCAGAAAAACACGTGAACAGTGGACTGGTGCTTTAAGGAAGTACAAGGTGACCCTGAACCACAGGTTCACTGAGTCTGCCGTCAGCAGGAGAGCCCCATATTCTGGTGAGTAATCTTTGTGGTCCATGAACCAAATCGGATGGATTGCACAAATGTGATGAGTATGCGTGCAGCTGATTCATTGCGGGGTAAATCGATCGATCGCAGGATGAATCGATTGATCGCGTGGTGAACCGATTGAGCCTCCTACGTACGCAGGCTCTCTCTTCGAGCAGGTTTTTGAGTGTGGATGTCTCTGATTCAGTGGACTTGGGTCATCACTCCTGCACTGTAATATAACAGGCATGAACCATTACTAACGTAACTCAGTAGAAACACTTAATCCTACTTCTCCATTGTTGTTCCTGCTGTACAGCTGTTCTGGGCACTTTCTTTGAAGTAATATCACAATAGGCAATGTTCATTAACACGGACCCCTGTATTTACCTCATTCACATTGTGGTGTACAGGAATATGGAGCATTCCAGCACAGTACAGTGCTGACTTCTTAACCTACTCTGAGATCAATCTAATCCTTCCCTCCCACACACACATCCATTTTTCTACAATCCATGTGCCTATCTAAGAGTTTCTTAAATGCTCCTAATTTATCTGTCTCTACCACATCCTCTGGAAGGGTTTTCCACACACCCACCACTCTGTGCTTTTAAAAAAAACCAACAAACAAACAAACTATCTCTAACAACCCATCTATACTTTCCTCTAATCAGATTAAAATGATTCCTCCTTGTATTAAGCATTTCTGCCCTGGGAAAAAGTCTCTGGCTGTCCACTCCATCTATCATGTTGTACACCTCTATCAAGTCACCTCTCATTCCCCCAGCTCGCTCAACCTCTCCTCATAAGGGAATCTCCTCTGCATCCTCTCTGAAGCTCCCACATCCTTCCTATAATGAGGCAACTAGAACTGAACACAATATTCCAAGAAAATTAGTCAAGCTCTCTGATCCGGGATTTCTAATACCTGGAAATATGAGAGAAGGATGGATCCAGGGTGTGGATGCTGAGAATCAACAAGGATTCCCAGGATTTGCAGGTTGTCTCTACTTGGGAGGGCTTCTGTTGAGACATTCCAGCAAGTCTGGGTGGTAATGGATTGTCATCTGACTGTACATATATACAACGAAATGAAACACTGTTCCTCCAGACCACGGTGCACCCAGATATCTCACACAGCACATGAAACAAAATATTACTGTAAGTTACTAAAATATCATTCAAAATGCATGTGGTGCACAACACAGGTAAACAGTAAACAGCTGGCTATCCTGGTGATGAGACCTCAGTGCTGACAGGGAATTCATTAGTCTCATAGCCTGAGGGAAGAAGCTGCTACCCAGTCAGACATTCCTAGTCCTGAAGCTGCTGTATCTTCTCCCAGACAGGAGTGGGTCAGGGAGATTGTGGGATGGGTGGTAGGGATCCTCAACAATGCTATGGGCCCTTTGTCTATAATGTTCCCAGTAAGTGTCACAAATTGCTGGGAGGGAGACCCTGGTGATCCTCTGTAGGGTTTGCGGTCTGATACTTTGCAGCTTCCGTACTCACAACGATACAGACAGACAGGACACTCGATGGTGCTCCTGTAGAAAGTGTTAGAATGGGGGCGCAAAGCCGTGCACAGTTCAGACTCCTTGCTGCTGATGTTCCAGCGGGTCTGGGTGGTAAGGGAGTGGATCTGAAACAACGTACAGATTTTCAGAGCATTGGAGTGCATGCTGTGTAAGATTCGCTCTGGGGAAAGAAGTTCACATCTGTTCATGTGCTCAAAGCATAGCAGGGTAATGCTTGCACTTTTCACTCCATTTCTCAGTCTGAAGTCACAAAGCGAAGTGAGTGTCTGTGAGTGTTACCCAGTGTGAAACAAAGTCCAACCCTCTGTATTCACAGCACGGACTTCCAAGCCTGGTTCCAGATATAGAGACGGTCGCAGCTGCAAGTTTCCTCAGTACCACTCGCTCAACGACCCTCACCTTTTCAACTACTACCTCAGGAAGTTTGGGTTTCAGGAACAGCCACGCCGTCTTTCTGTATGTCCTTTTGTTTTTCTCAGTAAATAGCAGACAGTGCCAACACTGTGAATCTCCATAAAAGCTGAGCTTTGCTAATATCTGTACAAGTCTTGGAAATGCTGTCAGTGAGTACAGTCACACCAGTCCGACACGTGTCTTTGCACAATTACATGTCCCTAATGTACCTGCCTATATAACTCCCCCACCCCACATCATGTTACACACATCCTTCACTCTCTGTTTCTAAACAAAAGCTGACCTCTGACACCCCCCCCCACTTGCCTCCAGTCACCTTAAAATTATGCCCCCCCCCCCATGTATTAGTCACTTCTGTCTTGGGAAAAAGGCAAAGGGAACTATATAAAGCATCCTTCTGCCTAAAGTGGAATTTTCCTGGAGGCCAGCCATTTTAATTCCAAACCCCATTCCCATTCCAGCATATCAGACAACAGCCTCCTCTTCTGCCCTGATGAGGCCACCCTCATATTACTTCTAGGTAGCCCCAAACCTGATGGCATGAGCATTGATTTCTCCAACTTCTGGAATTTTCCCCTTTTCTTTTACTCTTCTATTCCCCACTCCGACCTCTTATCTCTTCTCCTTATCTACCTATCACCTCCCCCAGTACCTCTCCTCCTTCCCTTTCTCCCATGGTCCACTCTCCTCTCCTATCAGATTCCTTCTTCTCCAGCCCTTTCCTTTTCCCCCAATCACCTCCCAGCTTTTACTTAATCTGGCCACTTGGCTTCACCAATCATCTCCCAGCTTTTACTTAATCTGGCCACTTGGCTTCACCAATCATCTCCCAGCTTGTCTGCCTTCCCCTTCACCATCTTCTTATTCTGGCATCTTCCACCTTCCTTTCCAGTCTCATCCCGAAATGTTGACATTTCATTTCCATAGGTGCTGCCTGACTTGCTGAGTTCCTCCAGCACTTTGTGTGTGTTGCTCTGGATTTCTAGCATCTGCAGAATCTTTTGTTTATGATATAAAATATAGTAGCTTGACTACACAAATATCTTTGCACTTTGGGAATAAAGAGAAACTCCCGTCTCCTTGGCTGATGTAATGCATTGAACAGAATTCATCCAAATGCCAAAATATATCTGGCCCATGGATAGAATGTGCTTGAAAGACTGAATGGCCTTTTGCTGTTCTCTGTGTTAGTCTTGTGCCTGGGTTACCCTGAAATTATTTTTCATTGCTTTTCCAGTTAATTTAATGTGACATAAATCAGTCTTTTATGAAACTGAGTGTTACTTTCACGTGATTTTCAGAACTCCAGAAGCGTACTGCTTCCACAATCATCAAACTCGAGGCGTGACCTGTCCAGGACTGGATCCCAAGCAGACGGTGATGTTTTGTACAAAGTGACGGTACAAACAGGCAAGAAAAGGGAAGCAGGGACTGATGCCAAGGTGACATTATATAGATCTCTTAATATTGGATAAGTAGTCCTCACTTGCATGTCTTATGAGGATATGAGGAACAGGTTTAATATTACTGGCATGTGTTGTGAAATGTGTTTTGTTTTGCAGCAGGACAATGTAATAAATAATAAGTAACTGTGAATGACAACAAGGAGTATCTCAAAAATAAATAAGTTAAGTAGTGCACGAAGAGAAACAGATGAGTGGGTGACTGTAATAGAATAGGTTGAGCACGCTCAGGCTTTCCTCTTGGGAGCGAAGTGGGGTGAGAGGTGATGACAGAGGTGTACAAGATGGTAAGAGGCACAGACTGAGTGAAGAGGCAGGAATTTTTCCCAAGGCGGAAGTGGTTAATCCTGGGTCATTACTTTAATGTGATTGGAAGGAAGTATCGGGGGGATGTCAGGGATAAGTTTATAACAGAGAGAGTAGAGTGGTGGGTGTGTGGAACGCAGTGCTAGGGACATTTGAGATCCTCTTGGGTACTCAAATGTTTGGATGGCATACAAAGGGAGGCCTGTGTGGGAGGGAAGGGTTCGATTGATCTTGGAGTCAGTTAAAGGTTGGCACAACATCATGGACCGAAGGGCCTGTTCTGTGCTGTTCTATGCTTTATGGTATCTCAGGGTAAGAACCTAACCTTTAGGAGGGTGGTTCAGAATGCCACATTTTTCATCTCGATTCACACATCCTCTATTGAAAACTCATTTTCTCTTTGGTGCTTGCATCTGTGGTAATGTTTTGGGTGGGTTATCTGGGGAGATAATTGATAGTAATATTACTGTAGATGTTTGCACCTGTGGTGACGTTCGGCGTTTGCACCTGTGGTGACGTTCGGCGTTTACACCTGTGGTGACATTAGACGTTTACACCTGTGGTGACATTAGGCGTTTGCACCTGTGGTGACGTTCGGCGTTTACACCTGTGGTGACATTAGGCGTTTACACCTGTGGTGACGTTCGGCGTTTACACCTGTGGTGACGTTCGGCGTTTGCACCTGTGGTGACATTAGGCGTTTACACCTGTGGTGACGTTCGGCGTTTACACCTGTGGTGACGTTCGGCGTTTGCACCTGTGGTGACGTTCGGCGTTTACACCTGTGGTGACATTAGGCGTTTACACCTGTGGTGACGTTCGGCGTTTACACCTGTGGTGACGTTCGGCGTTTGCACCTGTGGTGACATTAGGCGTTTACACCTGTGGTGACGTTCGGCGTTTACACCTGTGGTGACGTTCGGCGTTTGCACCTGTGGTGACGTTCGGCGTTTGCACCTGTGGTGACGTTCGGCGTTTACACCTGTGGTGACATTAGGCGTTTACACCTGTGGTGACATTAGACGTTTACACCTGTGGTGACATTAGGCGTTTGCACCTGTGGTGACGTTCGGCGTTTACACCTGTGGTGACGTTCGGCGTTTACACCTGTGGTAATGGTTTGGATGGGTTACATTGGGGGTGAAGTAGATAATTGAGAGTAATGCTTGTTTTTGCTGATCAGGCTTTATCACACAATCTCATCATAAGTTTTAATATGAATTCTCATCAATAGACATGATTGCAATGGCTTTTTCTTTTATGGAATCAAACCTTAATGATAGTAGCTTGCTCACGAGATTCAGTTTTCAATACCGGTATTCGAGTTATGTGTCTAGTAGCAATCCTGTTCCCTGCTATTATGAAGGAAAAAGTGCCAGGCAAGCTGAAAGGTCTTAAGGTGGATAAGTCACCTGGACCAGATGGACTACATCCCAGAGTCCAGAGAGAGGTTGCTGAAGAGATAATGGATGCATTGGTCATGATCTTTCAAGAATAACTTGATTCTAGCATGGTCCTGGAGGAATGGAAAATTGCAAATGTCACTCCATTCTTTTAGGAGGGAGGATGACTAAAGCAGAGGTCACCAACCTTTTTTGCACCACAGACCGGTTTAATATTGACAATATTCTTGCGGACTGGCCGATGATGGGGGGGTTGTTGTGGGTGTTAATCATGACCAGAAAGTAGGTGATAAATCAACTATAAATCACTTATAAGTGGCTAATGCACTCAATTTCGTTTCTAAAAGGGTTTATCTAAAGATTTTAATATTAAACACACAGTGCATATTTTCCTCGTATGAACATATAAAATCATTAAAACACACCAATATCGCTGAATCAGTGGCAAACCTGGGCTTGTTTCCCTGCAACAAGACGGTCCCATCGTAGGCTGATGGGAATACAGTGATACTCAAAGGGGGTTCCTTATGTCCAGTCTATTCTGCAATTTAGTTTTCCCGGTTCTCTGCATTTGCTTTTGTCCCGCTTGCTCATATTTTTTTCACTCAAAAAAACTCAACAGGTTTGTCTTTAAGTGCGGGGTGCTTGGACTCAAGATATTGAAGCAGTTTTGAGGGCTTCATTGCCTCATTAGACAGCCTCCAGGCCCGAACTGCAGCCTCCCGCTCGACTGCTGCCGGACGCCTTGGCCAGGTGCGGCTGGTCATGGGTGGGGTGAGAGGACAAGGTCAGGGTCGGAGGTCCCTGTGCCGGGCCGCGGCGGTCACAGTCCGAAGAGAGCGATCGAGCCAGCGAGGAGTGCGACAGGGCACGCGCCCTCCCCCCTTGTTTGGTAGGGTAGGATCTATCGGCCGACAAAAGTTTGGCTCGAGGGATGACTTTCAGTAGATCGCAGCAAGGTAGCTGCTCTGCTACTTACGAAACCCTGAGCCCGAATTAGGTCGTCTGCGAATATTTTAGCACCGGGTTCCCCACGAACATTCGGTGTGCTAAACAGGTTTAGAGGCGGCGCCCATCTGTCTGCACTCCAGGCTAGTAGCATCAGCACTGCATGTCGGCCGCGCGAGGCAGCCGGTTACCCGAGGCCAACCAGTGATCCCTGGCACGAGGGTGTCACTGCGTTTAGGTGACTGATGACCTCACATGGGTAATGACTTCGCATGTGTTCAACAGTGGGTGTGACAGGGAATGAGGAAAGGTGCTGCTGACTCGTATCGTTTCATATCACCAAATCATATTGTTTCCTCGCGGCCCGGTAGCGCATGCTTTGCAGTGGCTGGGGACCACTGGACTAAAGGACGGAAATTAGGCCAGTTAGCCTAACCTCAGTGTTTGGGAAAGTGTTGGAGTTTATTATTAGAGATGAGGTTTTGGGATACTTGGAGAATAATGATAAAATAAGTCAAAGTCAGAGCTGGTTTCTGTGAAGGGAAATATTGCCTGACAAATCTGTTGGAGTTCTTCAAGGAAGTAACAAGCAGGATGGACAGAGGAGAGGTAGTGGATGTCATTTACTTGGATTTAAAGAAGGCATTTGATAAGGTGCCATATACAAGGCTGCTTAACAACATAAAATCCTATGGCGTTACAGAAGGGATACTGGCATGGACAGAGGAATGGCTGACAGGCAAGAGGCAGTGAGTGGGAATAAAGGGGTCTTTTTCTGGTTGGCTGCCAGTGACGAATGGTGTTCCTCAGGGGTCAGTATTGGGACTGCTATTTTTCACATTGTCAGTGATTTAGATAATGGGATTGATGGCTTTGTGGCAAAGTTTGTGGGTGATACGAAGAAAGGTGAAGGGGTAGGTAGTGCTGAGGAAGCAATGCCATTGCAGCAGGACTTAAGACAAATTGGAAGAACTTGGAGCGAAGGAAGATGAGAGGTGACCTAATAGAGGTGTATAAGATGATCAGAGGCATTGATTGTGTAGACAGTCAGAGGCTTTTCCCCATTACTGAAATGGCTAGCACGAGAGGGCATAGTTTTAATGTGCTTAGTATTAGGTACAGAGGAGATGTCAGGGGTAAGTTTTTTTTATGCAGAGAGTGGTGAGTGCGTGGAATGGACTGCTGGCGATGGTGGTGGAGGGGAAAATGATAGGCTCTTTTAAGAGACTTCTGGATGGATACTTGGAGCTTAGAAAAATGGAGGGCTATGGGTAACCCTAGGAATTTCTAAGGTAAGGGCATGTTCAGCACAACTTTGTGGTCCAAAGGGCCTGTATTGTGCTGTAGGTTTTCTATGTTTCTGTAATGGGTAAAAAGAGTGGCAGATGGAGCATAGTGTTGGGAAATGTATGAAAATGCATTTTGGTAAAAGGAACAATAGTGTGGACTGTTATCTAAATGGAGAGAAGTTTCAATGATGGAATGGAGGAGCAGACTCAGTGGGCTGAATGGCCTAATTCTGCACCTATGTCGTATAGTCCTGTGGTCTTACACTGTCAGTAGAATGTGCCTTTTTCTAGCATAGGTGAATTTTTGGAAATTCCAGTAGTTGCCAAAAAAATAGGATTTTACTAAGGTATCAGTGAATTAATTTTAATATTGTGCTGAATACATAAATAATTCCAGTTGTATGAACATGACAATATGCACAAGCACTTCATTATTCTTCCTAAGCCTCCGTTGTTTTTGAATTTAGAATTTAATTGCATCAATGCTTCTGGGCCTGTACTCACTGGAGTTTTGAAGAATGATGAGGAATCTCATTGAAACATACTGCATATTGAAAGGTCTGGATAGAGTGGATATGGAGAAGATGTTTCCTGCATTCTGGGAGTCTTGGACCAGAGGGCATAGTCTCAGTGTAAAGGGATTCCATTTAGAATGGAGATGAGGAGGAATTTCTTTCACCAGAGGGTGGTGGATCTGTGGAATTCATTGCCACAGGCAGCTGTGGAGGTCAAGTCATTGAGTATGTTTAAAGCAGAGGTGATGGGTTCTTGCTTTGTCAGGATGTAAAAGGTTACAGGGAGAAGACAGGAGAATGAGGTTGAGGGGGATAATAACTTAGTCATGATGGAATGGCAGAGCATTCTCGATAGGATGATGTTCCTGCATCTTATGGTTTTATAACAATGTACATCTTTTGTGAAGTAAACTGACTGGCAGGAAATGGGGAAATGTGAAAGCTAATGCCACTTTGTCATCATGACCCAGTCCATCCCATATGTTAACTTGGGATGTTATTGCTTTGATTGGAAACATCAATTACATCATCCCTTGCCAATGTTTAAATAGAACAGACTTTCAAAATTATAGCTGAAAATATAGTGAACAGCAAGTCAGACAGCATTTTGTGGATAGAGAAACTGAATTAATGTTTTGATTCACTGAAGTTTAATTAGAAACCTGCTGAAAGATCTCTGAGCTACATTAATGCAGTATCTATCTACAGAGATGCTGCTGGGCCTACTGAGCATTTTCTACTTTATTTCAGATTTCCAGTATCTGCAGTAATTTTCTTTTGTTTTTACTCAGAATGTTTACAGTTTGCTTCTTTGCCAAGTTGTAAACCACTACACTTTTTATGTTCTTGATCTCTTCTCTAAATACAGTGTATTCTGGTTAATTGGTCCAAAGATTAACCAGGGCATCTTATTTGGGACACTATTGGCTTAATTGGGGCAGGCAATTGTTGACAAAAATTTCTAACCAGTGTCAGTCACATGCACTTGTATGGCTGTCAGACACTACCCCATGCTTAAAGTGGCCAGTTTTTAAATAGCATTACTTATGTGTGTTCGTGTTCAAAAAGCAGTGATTTTTGTTACTGATATTTGGTGAGAAATAAGCAGGAAGACAATTCAGAACTGCTTTACTCATTGTGGGTTCAAGCATTATATACCTACTCATTGTGGGTTCAAAGCTTGCAGGGAGATTTATGCCGGTTAGAGGAATGGGCTGAACGTTGGCAGAAGGATTTTAATGCTGAGAAGTGTGAGGTTCTACATTTTGGCAGGAATAATCCAAATAGAACATACAGGGTAAATGGTAGGGCATTGAGGAATGCAGTGGAACAGAGAGATCTAGGAATAACAGTGCATAGTTCTCTGAAGGTGGGAGTCTCATGTAGATAGGGTGGTGAAGAAGGCTTTTGGAACGCAGGCCTTTATAAATCAGAGCGTTGAGTACAGAAGTTGGGATGTAATGTTAAAATTGTACAAGGCATTGGTAAGGCCAAATTTGGAATATTGTTTACAGTTCTGGTCACCGAATTATAGGAAAGGTATCAATAAATTAGAGAGAGTGCAGAGACGATTTACTAGGATGTTACCTGGGTTTCAGCAATTAAGTTACAGAGAAAGGTTGAACAAGTTAGGTCTCTATTCATTGGAGCGTAGAAGGTTGAGGGGGGATTTGATCGAGGTATTTAAAATTTTGAGAGGGATAGATAGAGTTGACGTGAATAGGCTGTTTCCATTGAGAGTAAGGGAGATTCAAACGAGAGGATTTGAGAGTTAGGGGGCAGAAGTTTAAGGGAAACACGAGGGGGTATTTCTTTACTCAGAGATTGATAGCTGTGTGGAATGAGCTTCCTGTAGAAGTAATAGAGGCCAGTTCAGTTGTGTCATTTAAGGTAAAATTGGATAGGTATATGGACAGGAAAGTAGTGGAGGGTTATGGGCTGAGTGCGGGTAGGTGGGATTAGGTGAGATTAAGAGTTCGGCACGGACTAGGAGGGCCGAGATGGCCTGTTTCCGTGCTGTGATTGTTATATGGTTATATGGCTATGGCAACTATAGGCCTGTTAGCTTAACATCTGTAGTCAGGAAAATGCTTGAAGCTGTCATTAAGGAAGAAACAGTGAAACATTTAGTAGGGAGTGGTTCCATTAGACAGACGCAGCATGGATTCAGAAAGGGTAGGTCCTGTTTGACAAACTTACTGGAGTTCTTTGAGGACATAATGAGTGCAGTGGATAGAGGGGAACAGGTGGATGTCGTACACTTGGATTTCCAGAAGGCGTTCGATAAGGTGCCGCACAAGAGACTTATAAATAAAATATGGATGCATGGAGTTGGAGGAAGTGTATTGGCATGGATAGTGGACTGGTTAACCGATAGAAGGCAGAGAGTTGGTGTAAATGGGTGTTTCTCCGGTTGGCAGTCAGTGGTGAGTGGGGTGCTGTAGGAGTCGGTGCTGGGCCCGCGGCTGTTTACCATTTACAGTGATGCTTTGGAAGAGGGGACTGAGTTTAGCATAGCAAAATTTGCTAATGACACTAAACTGAGTGGAAAAGCAATTTGTACAGAGGATGTGGAGAGACTGCAGAGGGATATAATTAGGTTAAGTGAGTGGGTCAAGGTCTGACGGATGGAATACAACATTGGTAAATGCGAGATCATCCACTTTGGAAAGAATAATAGAAGAGCAAATTATTATTTAAATGGTGAAGGATTGCAGAATGCTGTTGTGCAGAGGGACTTGGGAGTGCTTGTTCATGAATCACAAAAGGTTGTCTTGCAGGTACAACAGGTTATTAGGAAGGCAAAAGGAATGTTGGCCTTCATTGCTAGAGGGATTGAATTTAAGAACAGGGAGGTTATGCTGCAACTATACAGGGTACTGGTGAGGCTGCACCTGGAGTACTGTGTGCAGTTCTGGTCTTCATACTTGAGGAGGGATATACTGGCTTCGGAGGCAGTGCAGAGGAGGTTCACCAGGTTGATTCCAGAAATGAAGGCGTTAACCTATGAGGAGAGATTGAGTCGCCTGGGACTATACTCTCTGGAATTCAGAAGAATGAGAGGGGATCTAATAGAAACATACAAAATTTTGAAAGAGATAGATAAGATCGAAGTAGGAAAGTTGTTTCCATTGGTAGGTGAGACTAGAACTAGGGGACATTGCCTCAAGATTCAGGGGAGAAGATTTAGGATGGAGATGAGAAGAAACTGTTTTTCCCAGAGAGTGGTGAATCTGAGGAATTCTCTGCCCAGGGAAGCAGTTGAGGCTTCTTCACTAAATATATTTAAGATACAGTTTGATAGATTTTTACATATTAGGGGAATTAAGGGTTATGGGGAAAAGGCAGGTAGATGGAGCTGAGTTTACGGACAGATCAGCCATGATCTTATTGAATGGCAGGACAGGCTCGATGGGCCAGATGGCCAACGCCTGCTCCTATTTCTTATGTATTCAGACTTGGAGATGCCAGAGACAGGTAAAAGTCAAAATGAAACAATTTCACTACTTCAACAAGTTAAAAACTCTGAAGAATTTGAAATTGATGATAATCATCTTGAATGCTGCAATGAAAATGAAGATTTGGGGGATTCAATCATTGAAGGCATTGCATGAAGGCAGCCCATTATCTACACTAGGTGTCTGTGCTGATATTGTTCATTTATAGACAATCAAAAGAACACAGCAGAGTACACTGGATGAATTCATCCTTTGATAAATATTTGGAACTAATACACAACTTGTACTACTGTAGTATTAGTCGTGTTCTAATTTGTTCTGTATTTCATTTAAATACATAACATATTACTCAGTTATATCTTTTTAACCATTTCCTTGAAACCGGCTAATTGGGACAGTCATTTAATTGAGCCAAAATGTACTGGTCCTGATACGTCTCAGTTAATTGGAATCCACTGTACTTGTGTACTATTATGGTTTGCTTGTTATCGGTGATTTAATTCTAAATTTAGAGTGAATTATGAAACATCGTAAAGTGAGGATACTTAAAATTAGATTGTAAATTAGAGCATTATATAAAAAAATTTCAAATTTTCTTTAACATTGTTCAAAGAAGAGCCTTCTTTACCTTGTGTTGGGGAATAAAAAGCAGAATCACTGAAGGAACCCCTTAAAAACACGTCAGACAATCCTCAAACCCTGCCTATTGCACAGCATCACCCCACAATCCTTTTTGCCACCAATTTCATATCTTTGTCCAGATCTATCTCCACTCATACCTGACCTCTCCTAAGCTCAAATCTGACCCAACCTGTCCAACGCTGAAATCAGATTTGACTTCTCCAATGCTCATTTTGGAACCAATGCTTTCGAGACTGAGTTCGGAGTGGTTAAGTCTGAGAGCTATAGGAAACTCTTGCTGTTTCATTTCCTTTAGTCCATCCACATTCACTTGCTTTTTGTCTTCTGCTAACATTGTAAAAGATCCTTTCATGTTTGTAACTGTTGGGCTTTCTTCAGGAGGCTGTTGTGAGGTGACTGAGCTGACCTCCAAAGGATTACTGCACAGCATGTTGTCTGCCATTTTCTTCTGATCTCTGTGGACCATGGGTTTGAATTCTGTCAGCTGCTCCTGGGGCCCAGTTTCCATGCCACAGCTCTGAGTTGGGTTTCCAGGAGGGCTTTGATCAGCCTCAGCATCTACATGGCTTTCATTAGATTTCAAGCCTTCACATTTATTCAAAGTTGGTTTCTTGTGTCTACATCCTGATCTGATTTTTGAAGTTTGCTCCTGACTGAACTCTGCTAATGGCAATGCTTCATGTTCGATTTCCCTTTCATTTTCATTCAAACCAGTTCGTTTTAACTCCAGAACTCCTGCTAGGGAATTCTTCTGCCATCTTCTGCTTTCAGCAGTGAGAAGACTTATTCGTGTCAGGTCTTCTCTGCCCCCGTTGGGTGTGACTGGGACATCTAGTTTCTTTGGATCAGGTCCAGATATGGTAGCACTCTTCTGACGACTGCTCGTTGCAAGTTCTTGCTGACCTGATTTCTTCACATCTTCTTCAGAACTCCACAGATCAGAGATTGCAGAAAGACTGCCATGAGTACCAGGCTCAGTCGGACTGATAGGTGACCAGCCTGCATTACGACTCTGATGGGTGGGGCTACTTTGGAGCCTGATCTCTGAGTGATCTTCCCTCTGAACCGGGTTAACTGCAGGGGAATAGTTAACCGAAACTCCAGTGGCACTTTCATTGAGGCAGAGCTCCACACGGTAGCCCGGCTTTGACAATTCTGAGTTGCCTCTAGACAGTGCGACTAGAAGGCTGCCCTGAGATGTTTCAGCTATGGAGATAGTTCCCTGTTTGACATCTATAATGCCACCGAGATATTGTTGTTCAATAGAATTCCTTTGAATTCCTGCAGTGTTCACTGCCGAAGCATTTTCCTGGTAATTTCCTGCAGACAGACTAACTTGGTTTGACTTTCTCAGCTCCATACTTTGTCTAGGTGTGACGTCTACAGGACTACCCAAATATGACGATCTTGCATCTTCTGCTGTGGCTGGTTCTGGTCTGAATGTAATAACACTCCCCTGATGACTGGTTGCACCAGGATTCTTCAGGCCTGACTGCATTATTTCTGTAAGCGGTCTGCAGGAAGATGGGACTACACCAGGGAGTTCAGACATCTGAGTTGAAGGACTGCCTGCTTTATGACTACCTTCAAGTTTAAGAGGCAGAGTCGAAACCTCTGTAGAATTATCATTGGGGCTGATATGGGTGAGATGATGTTTCTGCTTAAACTCCATCTGAGTCTCACTGAGGGCAATATTTCCACAGTTATGAGATATTGATAGTTCTGCATCATCGCCACTCGTAAAGCTCTCCTGAGAGCGTTCCAATACTGGGTAATATCCTTGCTCAGCTTCTATAGTACCAGATGGGGTTGACGTGCTCTGTGCTCTGGAATTCCCAGGGAATCTAACCATTGTAACACCCTCTTCATAGGGAGTCCTCTGATACCTTCCTTCAACAAAACAATCAACCTCCAACCTTCTCAACTCAGTGCTCCCCTTGGCAATAACATGTGCATCAAGGTGTATATTTGATATCTTCTGATCTTCTCCAGAAGTTGGTTCTGGTTGGCTTGTAAGGGTGCTCCCCTGATAGTTGACTGTCTCAAGGCTCCTCAGTTCTGACTTCTTCACCTCTTCATCAGAACTCAAGGGAGACAAGGCTGCTTCAAAGCTATTGTCCAATGCCAACATAGACGGTCTCCTGAGATAAGGTTTGAACTTCATGGGGCTGTTGTCATGCCTGAGCTCTGTATTGCACCTCTGGGTTGTATCTGTTCCAGGAATGTGTTCAGCTTTGTCCCCCAGCTGTCCCACGTGCAGGTGGACACTCACAGGGTGCTGCCACTCTGAGTGTTTTGCATCATTTCCAGATGCAACATGTGGAGGATTTTCCTCACATGCAGGAAGTTCACCTTGGTTGTTCTCCACAATGCCGGGCATATTTAATTCATTTAGCTGCTCTTCAGAATTCCCATGGGATATAACTGTCATAAGAGATTCTTCGGAAATGACTTCCAAAGGGCTCCACTGGTAGATTCTAGATGTAGGACTGAGAAATGCCAGGGTTCTTGGATCAATGGTCCCTTTCTGTGTAACGTTGGCAGAAGCACACTGGTCAGGGTCTTCTCCAGTCAGTGCAATCAGACTCTTCAAATTTAGATTCTTCATTTCTTCATTAGTACTCCAGGAAGGTGAGGCTGCATGAAGATTTCCTTCAGAAAGCATGGCAGAATGGCTCCCTGATGCTGCAACAGTTTCAGGGTTGAACAGAGTTTCACTGAGTTCAGTGTGACTCATCTCAATCATGTCCTGCCCAGCACTGTGTTTCGGTTCGCTGCATGCCGAACCACGCATCGGGTTTGCTGTATCACTGGAGGTTAGTCGGCTCCCTCGGTCATCTCCAGGAGGAACCTCAACATCTTCCTGATCATTTTCTACCACAGAAGTGTTCTCTTGTTTAATCTCTGATTTGATTCTAGCAACGTTCTCCGGACCCCTGACTGTTCCAGGGGGATGCAGATCCGATTTCTTCATTTCCTCACTGAGGCTGCTCTGGGAACGTCTCCCTAACGATGAGGCTGACCTAAAACCACCTGCAGGACTGAGACCCACTGGGTCCACTTGCGGCTTGGCCATGGTAACACTCACATTGAACTCTGTGTGAATCCTTTGTTGTTCATTTACCACAGGAGCAGGTTTGGATTTGTTGTCTGTTTGATTCGCATTGAACGCAACACTTTCAGAGAACATCGCTGAGTTATCTCCAGAAGTAACCTCAGCAGTATTTTTCTGAGGCTTCTGCAATATGAAAATCTCTTTGTCAATATCTTGGAGATCTTGCTGCTCACCGACGTTCCCATGGTGTTTTCCTGTGGCAAGGCTTTCTTTATCACTGACATCCAAAGGATTCTCCTGATCTTTTCTTTCTGTGAGACTATTAAGATTTGGTCCTTTCAGACTGCCACACTCCTGAAGTATGATATCTACAGAATCATCTACATTTGATATCCCATTATCTTGCCCAGGGGGTGTTCCTGGTCTCTCCGGATGACTATTTTTTCTGGGATTCTGTAGATCTGTCATTTTCTCTGTCTCAGAGGAGCTCAACATGGGTGAGCCTACACCAAGACTTCTCCCAGAATCCATTGCTGAAGGACTATCTGGTGGTGAGCCTGCTTTGGAATTGTCTTCAGATTTAACCGAGGGCTCCTCCTGAGGCCTGAGCTTTATTGCACTCTTGTAGAGTTTAACCATGATGTTCAGTCCTTCTTCTCCAAGATGTTCAATTGCCATGTTGACACCCAGCCCACTGGCCTGATCACTACTTGTAGGAGAATGACTAAGAGTTCTGCTTTTCCCAGATTCCATTGCTCTCCCATGATATGTGGTAGAGTCAAAATGACCTCTATGAGACCCTATTATATTATTAGTAGTAGCCTGCATTTCTGTTCGAGAACCTTCAGCTTTGGCTACATTACATGGCTGAGGAATGACAATTACTGGAGTAATACAATTTGATTTCCTTGGGCAATTACTGTGATCTGTGGGATATAGGATTGGTACAGGGTCATCTTTTGGTGGAATTTCAATAAAATCCTTTTTAGGATTGACACTTGGACACTGCAGACTTCCTTTTTCACCGCCTTCTGATAGAGTATTCTTATGGAAACCATCTGATACTCCATTTGCCAAGTGTGGTGTTTTAAAGTCTTTATTGGGGCTCTCCTGATGTCTGGACGTTCTGACATCTAAAATGTTTTTGTTTGGAACGTCAGTGAGGTTTGATCTCTGGTCCTTCTTAGCACCTTGGCATAGTTCAGGTTCAGTAGGTATGTGTTGGAGTCCAGCTTCTTGTGGATCCCTCTGGGCTTTTACTCCCATCTCTCCTCCAGAATCCTCTTCCTGGGTTACTGACTTGGTTTTCTCATAAGAATCCTGTGTAAGATTGATTGTTGACTCTCCAGTTTCTGATCCTAGATTTGGTTCTAATGAATTTGGATTCCCATTAATTTGAGCTGGTGGATGATGAACCAGATTTTCCTGTGGATGTCTTGTGGGAATCTCTTGAGAACCAAACTTCAGGAAGCTTCCTTTTGTATCTGCTTTCAAATGACTTGGAGGAAGAATGACTGTAAGGGAAATATCGATCATTGCCTTTCGACCTTCCTCAGGGTTACTTCCAGGACTGGCTGAACTGATGGTCTCCAGGACTGTGTCCTGAGGTCTGACGGTTACCATGTTCCCAAAGTCTCTGTTGTGCTCACTTTGTTCATCACACTTCAATGCTTCCGCACAGTCAGGGGGGCTGCCAATTGCACCACGCTTCCCACATCCATCTTTTATAAAGTTTCCTTCAGGATACATTCCTACAGAAAGCTTATGGGATTTTATTGTGTCATAGTTCCTGTAGGAAGCACATGGCTTTTGCATACAGTTCAAATGGTTGGGCATTACATTTCCTCCTTCAGCCCTGATCTCTACAGGATTCCCAAGGCTTCCTGTCTTCACAGAGTCAAGTACTCTTGGTTTAATCTGAGATATTTCATTTAGGTTTTGAACATCGACTGACTTGCTTTCAGGTACAAGTTTCCTGGCACTTCCCAGAGGTCTGTCTGCTGTTGGATCAGCCTGAGGATTGATCTCTATAGAATTTCCAAAGGATTTTGTTACTAAAGGACTATCAGGGGTTGGATAATTCAGGTGAACAGCAGAACTGTCTTCATGTCTTGCTGTGATGAAAGTACCATGGGAACCGGCTGCCAAGGGGCTTTCAGGAGTTGTAAGTTCTGCAGCTGTTGTAATGGGTCTGTGGGGTTTGAAGTTGACAGGACTGTATAACTGTAGATTTCTGAACTCATCTGTGGAACCTGGGTATGGTTTAACCATAAAAGGATCCCCAGGTACGGGAGCTGATGGTGAACCAACAAAACTTGGCATCTGCATGTGAGCTTCGGTAGTGGATTGGTGCCTGGCGGTGGCAAGGCGTTCTTCAAAACTTAAATAACTGCTTGGAGCCCCAGTTCCAACAGACCTCCATTGGAATGGTCCTTCTGTCAAATTATCCCAACCTGGAATCTTCAGGTCTGCTCCAGGATAACTGGTGAAAAGCATTGTGACAGGACTATCATGAGGTCTGACCATTAATGGACTGCTGAAGGTTCTCATTGATGCAGGGACCTCAAGCTGTCCAACTGACAAAGGCTTCACACTGGCTGGGACATCAATAGGTCTTTGGAATTGAAAGCTCTCTGTGTCACACGCTGGATTCCAATGACGGCCTAACTGTGTGGGAGTCTCTTGAGTTATAATTGTAGAATCTGCCATTTTCATGGAGTTTAGTGTAGGACATTCTTGCCCTGTTGTTGCATGCCCTTGAGGCATATTTTCAATGGATTCTACTTCATTTCTGAATTCTGAAGGATTCACGTGAACTCTGGCATCTGCAGGAATATCTACACTTGACATCTGCAGGCCCACTTCTTGCTTTCTGAAGGGTCTGACTCCAGTTCCAGCACCTTGGTGAAGCTTTCCTTCCAAAGTATTCCAATGGGGCTCAGCTGGGGTAGGACTAGTTGAGCTCAGTATTCCTACAGGAGGGTTGTTCAACACCATCTGTGGATATCCTCTTGTCACTGCTGGAGACCCAGAAAGGAGACTAGCTGTGGCAAGACTGAACTGATTTGATGTTGGGAAGTCATTTTGCAGATAATTTTGTATGTTAACTGCTGTTGGAGAATGCCATGGTACACGTGTTTCAGGGTTCAATGTTACCAGGCTCTTGGAGAGATTATCCTCTAGAGGGTTTATTATTGTTGGTGCCATCCCTGGGTGTGTCATGTCTGAGGGTTTCACAGCACTGGTCATTATTGACTTGTTGAGGTTCTTTTCATAACTAACTTGAGTCCAGCCTGTTCCATAAAAACCCTGTGCTCCGAGTGCCCATTCAGGACTCCCCATAGGAGGAATGAGAGGTGGATTGACATCAACAGCATTGCTTACACCTGTTTTCCTCAAGATGTCACTGGAAATGTTTCCAGAGCTGGCTGTGAAGTCAATTACCCCTGGTCTGGTAGCTGGATGAAGATTGAGATTCAACGTCCTCTGATTATCAGGGCTCCTGTAGGACGTGGCCATCACCGCATCCTCCTCAGCTCTGATTGCTTCAAGACTAATTTCTGATTTGACTGTGTCGTGGTATTTGTAGTATTCTTTTCTTTCAGGACTCCCATAACTTCTCATTTCCAAGGGGTTTTCAATAGTTGGCATCTTGGGGACTTTAGAGCTTTCTGTGTTCCCATGTGTCGATGAATCCTTGCAGGATGTTCCTGATAAATTGATCTCTTCAGTTAGAATCTTCAACGGAGGGTCTGAAGATGACAACTTAGTTATATCATTGGGACTCCAATGGAGGCCAGAACTTCCCTGATGTTCACCATTGTTTGGATCTCTTTCAGATTTCTGGAACTTCCCTCCTGCAGGGTTCCCATGGGGGCTTGTTTGTGTTGACCTCTCAAGGAGCCTTGCTTCTGCTGAATTCTCATGTCTTCTATTTTCTGTTGATTTTTCAGGGGGTTGACTTTCTACTGAACTTCTAATGGGCTTTATTTCTACCGAACCTCCAAATAATCTTGCTTCTATTGTACTTCCAAGAGGTCTGTCTTCTACTAAATTATCCAGGGGCTTAGATCTGGTTGGATTCCAATTGGACTTAATTTCAAATAGATTCTCAGGAGGGGTTGTTTGCACTTGACTCTTTAGAAACCTTGTTTCTCTTAAACCCCCTGGATCAGAGTTCCCAAGCAGCCTTGTGTCTGTTGGACTTCCCTGGTGCCAGTCATCTCTGGTAACCGTGTGGAGGCTGAATTCCATCTGCTCTCTGGGGATTGTTTGCTTTCTACTACCAAGGGGACTGATTTCCTTTGGACTTCCATGGGACATGACTTCTTCAGGGCTTCTATTGTTTCTTACTTCTGCAGGATTCCCCCAGGGCATGGCCAGTGTATGGCTATCCAAGTTTGAAAGCTGTGAGTTTGTTTCAGGACCTCTTTGAGGTTTTGCTCCAACATGTCTGTTCTGATTTAACTCCATGAGCCAACTGCACTTTGGATCTTTTTTCTAGTGTTCCTATTGGAGTTCTGCTGGTTGACTGAGGCTTGTTCACTGAAGAAACACTCCACTCTTAACTTCTGTGACATTGCCATGAAAACTGTGAAGTGTTTAATGTCTAGTGTAGTTCACGTGGAATTGTCTTAAAGTCGGTATTGTTTCATGGAGTTGGATTTCACCAGATCCTGTCAAAGACTGACTTTCTGCCTTTTGCATGATTTCAACATTACCCTGTGACGAATGTTCAAATGTAGACTCACATTAGGCAAAACTTCTGAGCTTCTTGTGAGGCAAGTCCTCCTTTTCCTAGCTCCTCCCTCATTTCATTGTGACAAGAGTGAGAACTGTTGCCATGGTTACACTACAATTGAAACTTTAACCTCTCAGTTGTGTCCTCATAGCAAATCTTACTCTGGTTGGTGCCCAGAAAAGAATGAGGGTAAATCTTGGAGGAGTAACAATGCTTGGCAATGCCCACTCTCTCTCTGCAATCACTCCATTGAGTATGATGTTCTCCTAAGGGGTTATCTATTGATGACTGTAGAGACAGATTCAGGATCCCCCTATTCTGGTGCAGTGTGGGTAACAGTAAGTGGTGGTTGTGGTTAGTGATTGAGTCTTTTGGTTGTTCTGTCTCTTGATTCTCAGCTGCTGCTTGTTCTCTGCCGCACAACAGAGGTTGTCCTCACGTAGTACAGCTCCCTCTTGAACAGATCTCCTCCAGGTGTATCTACTGAGTAGAATGTCTTCCCAGTCTTTGGATGTCATGTTGGAGAGGGATGTAATCCTAAGTAGCTTGGGATGTTTCCCATCTGACAGGCAAAATAGTTTTCATGTAAGTAGATGTATTTAGAAGGATGCATGGGGATCTCATTGAAATCTACCAAATGTTGAAAGGACTAGATAGGGTGGATGTGGAGAGCACATGGTGCTCCTATGAGGAGGGTTTTTAGAACTACAGGGCGCAGTCTCAAAACTGAGGGGCAACAAAGGTAAAGAGGAATTGTTTTTAGTTAGAGAGTAGTCAAACTGTGGAATGCTGTGCCACAGAGGTAGTGGAGGTCAAGTCCATGTGTATATTTGAAGTGGAAATTGATTGCTTCCTGATTAGTCAGGGCATCAAAGGATACAACGAGAAAGTAGGTATATGGGATTGAGTGGGATCTAGGATCAGCCATGATGGAATGGCAGCGCAGACTCGATGGGTTGAATGGCCTAATTCTGCTCCTGTGCCTTGTGGTCTTACAGAATTCAGGATGCAATTGTTCAGGAAGACCTAAACAAAATGAAGGATGCAATTCAAGTGCTGCAAACTTGGCAGCTCTAATTTTAACTGGGAAAAGTATCCCAGTCATGGCCATTTGAGGCCCTGGAGGTTTTAACCAAATCAGCAAAAAATCTTCTCCTATCTCTGTCCTTTTCCATGGGATACGATTGCTTATATCCATTTGGAAGAACAGACAGATATTACTTTATTATCTCATCTGCACAGTAGTGGATTATTCATTTAAATTAAAAGGAAGTAAATTTATTATCAAAGTACCTATGTGTTACCATCTGTTACATTGAGATTTGTTTTATAGACCATAAGACACCGGAGCAAAATTAGGCCATTGGCCCATCAAGTCTCTCCGCAACACTATCATGGCTCATTTACTATCTCACTCAGCTCCGTTCTCCTGCCTTCTCCCCATAACCTTTGATGCCCTGACTAATCAGGAACCTATCAACTTCTGCCTTAAGAATACTCAGTGACATGGTCTGAACAGACATCTCTAGTAATGAATTCTATAGATTCACCACCCTCTAGCTAAATAATTTTTTGTTCATCTCTGTTCTAAAGAAACATTCCTCTTTTCTGAGGTTGTGTCATCTGGTCCTGGACTTCCCCCACTACAGGAGACATCCTTTCCACATCCACTCTATCAAGGTCTTTCAAAATTCAATATGTTTCAAATAAGATCCTCCCCCCCACCATTTTTCTAAACTTCAGTGAATACAAGCCTAGAGCCATTGTATCCTTTCATTCCTGGGATCATTCTCGTGAACCTCCTCTGGACTGTGCCAGCACATCTTTTCTTAGTTAAGGGGCCCAAAACTGCTCACAATACTCCAAGTGTAGTCTGAACAATGCTTTATAAAGACTCAGCATTACAACCTTACTTTCATCTTCTAGTCCTCTCAAAATGAATGCTAACATTGCATTTGCCTCCTTACCACTGATTCAACCTTCAAGTTAACCTTTAGGGAACTAGGCCTCCCAAGTCCCTTTGCTCTTCAGATTTGTAATTTTTCTCCCCATTTACAAAATAGTCCATGCCTTTATTCCTTCTGCCAAAGTGTATGACCATACACTTTTTGACATTATATTCCATCTGCCACTTCTTTGTCCATTCCCCCAATCGATCTAAGTCCTTCTGCAGACTCCCTACTTCCTTAATGCTACTCACCCCTCCACCTATCTTCATATCATCCACAACCTTGGCCATAAAGCCATCAATTCCTTCATCCAAATCATTGACATACAATGTGAAAAGAAGCAGTCCCAATATGACCCCTGTAGTACACCACTAGGGACCAGCAGCAAGCCAGAAAAGGCCTCGTTTCTTCCCACTCTTTTCCTCCTGCCAATCAGCCAACCTTCTATCCATTTTAGTACCTTTCTCATGCTACCATGGACTTTTGTTAAGGAGCTTCATGTGTGCCACCTTGTCAAAGACTTTCTGAAAATCCAAATAAACAACATCCACTGACTCTCCTTTGTCTATACTGGCTATCCTGATTGTTATTTCCTCAAAGAATTTCAACAGATTCGCCAGGCAAGATTTCCTCTTTAGAAACTATACCGACTTTGGCCTAACTTATCATGTGCCTACAAGTACCCCGAAGCCTGATCCTTAATTATAGACTCCAACATCTTTCCAACCACTGAAGTAATTGGGGACAAATAAATGGAAGATCAACTTAATGAATGCTTTGCTTCAGTCTTCACTGTGGAACACACTAGCAGCATGCCAGAGGTCTGTGAGTGTCAGGGAGCAGGAGTGAGTGCCATTACTATTACAAAGGAAAAAGTGCGAGGCAAACTCAAAGGTCTTAAGTTTCAAAGGTACATTTAATGTCAGAGAAATGTATACAATATACATCCTGAAATTCTTTTCGTTTGCAACCATCCACGAGAACAGAGGAGTGCCGCCAAAGAATGAATGACAGTTAAATGTTAGAACCCCAAATCCCCCCCAGCACCTCTCCCCCCCGCACGTAAGCAGCAGTGAAGCAACGATTCCCCCCCCCATGAAAAAAAAAAGCATCGGCACCCACCACTGAGCACTCAAGAGTAAGCAAAGCAACAGTAAAGACACAGACTTGCAGTTACCCTAAAGACTACTTGTTCATCTGGTATTTGACATACCACAAGCTCTCTCTCTCCCTAATAAGGGAGAAAAAAGTGTCTCCATTTCACAGTGAGAGGGGAGACATAACAAACAACTCTCTGGTTTATGATGTTAAAAGTCTGTTGTATTGCTTTTTCTGAGCTCTGTGCCCAAAGATCAATGTAGTTATAAAGAAGGGAAGACAGTGGCTATACTTTATTAGGAGTTTGAAGGGATTTGGTATGTCAACAAATACACTCAAAAACTTCTATAGATGTACCGTGGAGAGCATTCTGACAGGCTGCATCACTGTCTAGTATGGGAGGGCTTCTGCACAGGACCAAAAGAAGCTGCAGAAGGTTGTAAATCTAGTCAGCTCCATCTTGGGTACTTTGCCTACAAAGTACCCAGGACATCTTCAGGGAGCGGAGTCTCAGAAAGTCAGCGGCCATTATTAAGGACCTCCAGCACCCAGGGCATGCCCTTTTCTCACTGTTACCATCAGGTAGGAGGTACAGAAGCCTGAAGACACACACTCAACGATTCAGGAACAGCTTCTTCCCCTCTTCTATCCAATTCCTAAATTGATATTGAACATTACCTCACTTATTTTAACATAGTTTTTCTGTTTTTTGCATGTTTTTTAAAATCTATTCAATATATACTGTAATTTATTTAGTTATTATTTTTTCTATAATTATATATATTTATATATTGCATTGAACTGCTGCTCCTAAATTTCACGTCACATGCCAGTGAGAATAAACCTGATTCTGATTCTGATTCAAAGATCTCAGGTCTCTGGGCACACAGCCAGAGATTTTCTGTCTCCAATGACATACTGATCTCTTGCAGAGGCACCAACCTCTGATACCCCTGTCTCCAGAGCCACGAAATCTTGGTTCTCTGAAGGCGAATGAGGTTTTTAGGCTGAGCTCTTGGCGTGCCAAATAACAGCCAGTTGTGAAACACTGAGAGCGGGTTCCATTCCCGCAAAGAACTGTAGTCAGTGTGTAACTCCAGGTCAGGGTCTTCAAAAGAACCCTGAAAGGGAAAGGTGGAGATATTAAAGATGGAAATAGAGCAGTTTTCAAAGATGCAAGCAAAGGAGTCACCGTTAGGTGCCATTAATCCTCCTAAGCTCCTCCAAAGCTGCTTAAGGTGGAGAAGTCACTTGGACCAGATGGACTACATCCCAGAGTCCTGAGGGAGGTTGCTGAAGAGATTACTGATGCATTGGTCATGATCTTTTAAGAATCTCTTGATTCTGGCATAGTCTCAGAGGACTGGAAAATTGCAAATGTCTCTTCACTCTTTAAAAAGGGAGGACAGCAAAAGAAAGGAAACTATAGGGCAGTTAGCTTAACCTCAGTGGCTGGGAAAATGTTGGAGTCTATTATTAAGGATGAGGTTTTGCGGTACATGGAGACAATGATATAATAAGTCAAAGTCAGCATTGTTTCTGTGAAGGGAAATCTTGCCTACAAATCTCTATTTGAGTTCTTCAAGGAAGTAACAAGCAGGGTAGACAAAGGAAAGGCAGTAGACATAATTTTCTTGGATCTTCAGAAGATGTTTGGTAAACTGCCACACATGATGCTGCTTAACACGATAAAATCCTGTGGCACTACAGGACTGGCAGGAGGTAGCAAGTGGGAATAAAGGGGACCTGTTCTGGTTGGCTGCCAGTGACTAGTGGTGTTCCTCAGGGTCAATATCGGGATCGTTACTTTTCACATTGTTTGTCAGTGATTTGGATAATGGAATTAATGGCAAAGTTTGCAGATGATACAAAGATAGGTTGAGGGGTAGGTAGTGCTGAGGAAGCCTGGTGGAAATAAACTATCTCTGATGTCTCCCTTTACCTTTCATCCTCTCATCATTAAAGGATGTCCTCTTGCTTTGGTCATTAACACTTTTGTAAACAGACACTGGCTGTCCACTCTATCTATTCCTCTCATACACCTCTCATCTTGTACATCTCAATCAAGTCACCTCTCATCCAAGTCCAGCAACATCTGATCAGAATCTGATAAGAGATGAAAGTGGACCATGGAAGAAATTGAAGTAGAAGATGAGCCAGAGGGAGGATATTTGACTCTACTTGGCTCAGTAGTCCTGCTGAATTTCCAGACCTGATTGTGGTGTAGTTCTATTTCTGATACAACTCTTATATTCCATTCTCTGGAGGGAATTCACTACTGTCATATATTCTGTTTGTTCCTTATGCTCTATCTCTACTTGTGACCAAGTTCGTGGATGATACGGTGATACCTGGAGAGCCAGGGAGTGTTGAGGAAGCAGGGAGTCTGCAGAAGGACTTAGATTTGGAGGATGGGCAAAGAAGTTGCAGATGGACTATAGTGTAGAGAAGTGTATGGTCATGGTGGAAGGAATAAAAGCATAGACTATTTTGTAAGTAAGGAGGAGATTCAGAAATCAGTCGTGCAAAGGGACTTGGGAGTCCCTGAAGGATAGTCTGCAGGTTGAGTTTGTGATGAGGAAGGCAAATGCAATGTTAGCATTCATTTCAAGAGAACTAGAATATAAAAGAAGGATGCTGAGACTTTACAAGGCACTGGTCAGACATCACGGAGGATTGCGAGCAGTTTTTGGTTCCTTAATGAAGAAAGGATGTGCTGACATTGGAGAAAGTCCAGAGGAAGCTCATGAGAATAATCCCAGGAATGAAAGGGTTAACATGTGGCAAATCTGTTTATTTTCTGATCCTTTGGGTACTTCAGGAGTTAAGAATCAACAGCGATCATAATTCTTAAGTTTGGTTATTTTAGAATACAAACACACAAATGCTAAATAAAGAGATGAACTTACAGGACTGTTTTGAATCGGTGGACCAGACTGTATTCAGGGATTCATCTTCGACCCTGGATGAGTATGCTGCAGATGTTACCAACTTTATTAAAACCTGTGTGGATGAGTGTGTGCCTGCAAAGACTTACTGTACATTCCCAAACCAGAAGCTGTGGATGAACCAGGAGGTACATCGTCTGGTGAAGGCTATATCTGCGGCATTCAAGTCTGGCGACCCAGGCCTGTACCAGAAAACCAGGTATGATCTGCGGAGGGCTATTTCAAAGGCGAAGAGACAATTTTGAACGAGGTTGGAGGCGACATCGGATGCACAACAACTCTGGCAGGGTCTGCAAGACATTACTTTCAACAAAGCGAAACCCAATAGCAAGAATGGCAGCGATGCTTCACTACCAGATGAACTCAACGCCTTCTATCCACGCTTTGAAAGGGAGAACACAACTACAGCTGTGACGATCCCTGCTGCACCAGATGACCCTGGGATAGCTGTCTTGGAGGCTGATGTTAGGCTGTCTTTAAAGAGAACGAACCCTCTCAAGGTGGAAGGTCCCGATGGAGTACCTGGTAAAACTTGTGCCAACCAACTGGCGGGAGTATTCAAGGACATTTTCAACTTCTCACTGCTACGGGTGGAAGTTCCCATTTGCTTCAAAAAGGAAACAATATTACCAGAGCCTAAGAAGAATAATGTGGGCTGCCTTAATGACTGTTGCCCAGTAGCACTCACATCAACAGTGATGAAATGCTTTGAGAGGTTGGTCATGACTAGACTGAAGTCCTGCCTCATCAAGGACCTGGACCCACTGCAAGTTGCCTATCATCACAATAGGTCAACGGCAGACACAATCTCAATGGCTCTCCACACGGCTTTAGACAACCTGGACAACACAAACACCTATGTCAGGATGCTGTTCATCGACAAAAGCTCAGCATTTAACATCATCATTCCCACAATCCTGACTGATAATTTACAGAACCTGGGCCTCTGTACCTCCCTCTGCAATTGGATCCTCAGCTTCCTAACCGGAAGACCACAATCTGAGGATTGGTGATAACATATCCTCTTTGCTGACGATCACCACTGGCGCACCTCAAGGGTCTGTGCTTAGCCCACTGCTCTACTCTCTATATACACATGACTGTGTGGCTAGGCATGGCTCAGATACAATCTACAAATTTGCTGACAATACAAACATTGTTGGTAGAATCTCAGGTGGTGACGAAAGGGCATACAGGAGTGAGATATGCCAACTAGTGGAATGGTGCTGCAGCAACAACCTGGCACTCAACGTCAGTAAGACAAAAGAGCTGATTGTTGACTTCAGGAAGGGTAAGACTAAGGAACACATACCAATCCTCATTGAGGGATCAGAAGTGGAGAGAGTGAGCAGTTTCAAATTTCTGGGTGTTGAGATCTCTGAGGATCTAACCTGGTCCCAACATATGGATGTAGTTATAAAGAAGGCAAGACAGCATCTATACTTCATTAGGAGTTTGAAGAGATTTGGTATGTCAGTAAGTACACTCAAAAACTTCTATAGATGTACCGTGGAGAGCATCCTGACGGCTCCTGTCTGGTACAGGGGGAGGGGTTGGCTACTGCACAGGACTGAAAGAAGCTGCAGAAGGTTGTAAATTTAGTCAGCTCCATCTTGGGTACTAGTCTACAAAGTGCCCAGGACATCTTCAAGGAGCGGTGTCTCAGAATGGTAGTGTCCATTATTAACGACCTCAAGCACCCAGGGCATGCTCTTTTCTCACTGTTGCCATCAGGTAGGAGGAACAGAAGCCTGAAGGCACACACTCAGCGATTCAGGAACAGCTTCTTCCCCTCTGCCTTCCGATTCCTAAGTGGACATTGAACCCCTGGACACTACCTTACTTTTTTAATATATATTATTTCTGTTTTTGCATGATTTTAAATCTATTTTAATCTATCCATTATATGTATTCTGATCTGAAAATCGCTAGTTTGAGCCTTGGCTGAGGCTGTATATGTGTCCTTGAGCTGGGCACCTAACCACACATTGCACTGCGACGACACCGGTGCAACATCCCTTGTTCCCTTGGACAACATCGGTGGCATGGAGAGGGGAGACTTGCAGCTTGGGCAACTGCTGGTCTCCCATAAAAAAAACCTTGCCCAGGCTTGCGCCCTGGAAACTTTCCAAGGTACAAATGGTCCATGGTCTATCAAGACTAACGGAGGCCTACACGCTACACACTCTGTAATTGCTTATTTATTATCATTATTTTCTTCTATATTATGTATTGCATTGAACTGTTGCTGCTAAGTTCACAAATTTCATGACACATGCCAGTAATAATAAACCTGATTCTGATTCTGAAACGATGCTAAGCATAGCAAAGACAAAAGAATAAAGAAGCAAAGAAAAGAAAGTATGACACCACTGAAAATATCCGTCATTTTAATTGAGAAGATAAGAAATTCCTTTGACAGCAATAATCTTGCTAATAGGCTACATAATTAAAACAATTACATCACATGGGTCATGTTCTAATACTTAGCCAATGAAAAATGAGAAAGTTGATAAACCATTAATTTAGTTGCTATACTGTTTTCTGCCAGTGAGTGGGGATGAACCACCTGTGAAAAATGCATGTTTGTTAAAAAGTACAATCATAAAAATATTATTAAAAGTAATGGTTCCCAACACTGAGGAGTGTTTGATGGCTCTGGATCTGAATTTAGAGGAATGAGAGGGGAGATCACTGAAACGAAAAAGTTTCTTCAGATACATAAAGTGTAAAAGAGAGGCGAGAGTAATATCAGACCACTGAAAGATATACTAATGGGGGGGGAAGGAAATAATGGAAGAAATTAATAAATATTTTGTATCAGTCTCTGTGGAAGACACTAGCAGTACGGTGGAAGTTCCAGTTGTCAGGAGGCATGAAGTGTGTGAAGTTACCATAACTAGAGAGAAGGCTCTTGGGAAACTGAAAGGTCTGAAGGATAAGTCACCTGGACCAGATGGTGTACACCCCAGGGTTCTGAAAAATGTGGCTGAAGAGATTGTAGAGGCATTAATAATGATCTTTCAAGAAACACTAGATTCTGGAATGGTTCGGGAAGACTGGAAAATTGCAAATGTCACTCCACTCTTCAAGAAGGGAGAGAGGCAGAAGAAAGGAAACTATAGGCCAGTTATTCTGACTTCAGTGCTGTAGTTGGGAAGATGTTGGAGTGGATTATTAGGAGGAGTTCTTGGGTACCTGGAGGCACATGATAAAGTAGGCGTAGCCAGCATGGTTTCCCCAAGAGAATATCTTGTCGTACAAATCGGTTGGAATTCTTTGAAGAAATAAGAAGCAGGATAGACAAAGGAGTATTGGTTGATGTTGTGTACTTGGATTTTCAGAAGGCTTTTGTCAAGGTTCCACACATGAGGCTTCTTAACAAGCTATGAGCCCATGGTATTACAGGAACAATTCTAGCATGGATAAAGCAGTTGCTGATTGGCAGGAGGCAAAGACTGGGAATAAAGGGAGTCTTTTATGACTGGCTGCTGGTGACTAGTGGTTGTCTACAAGTGTCTGTATTGGGAACAAATCTTTTTATATTACATGTCTATGATTTAGATGATGGAATTGATGACAGTTTTACAAAGTTTGCAGACAATATGAGGATAGGTGGAGGGACAGGTAGTTTTGAGAAGTAGAGAAGCTACAGAAGGACTTAGACAGGTTTGGAGAATGGGCAAAGAAACAGCAGTTGGAATACTCTGTCAGGAAGTGTATGGCCATGCACTTTGGTAGAAGAAATGAAAGGGTAGACTGTTTTCTAAATGGAAAGAAAATGCAAAAAAACTGAGATGCAAAGGAACTTGGAAGTCCATGTGCAGGATTCCCTAAAGCACTGTGTGAGTCTGTGATGAGGAGGTCCATGTGCAGGATTCCCTAAAGCGCTGTGTGAGTCTGTGATGAGGAGGTCCATGTGCAGGATTCCCTAAAGCGCTGTGTGAGTCTGTGATGAGGAGGTCCATGTGCAGGATTCCCTAAAGCACTGTGTGAGTCTGTGATGAGGAAGTCCATGTGCAGGATTCCCTAAAGCGCTGTGTGAGTCTGTGATGAGGAGGTCCATGTGCAGGATTCCCTAAAGCGCTGTGTGAGTCTGTGATGAGGAGGTCCATGTGCAGGATTCCCTAAAGCACTGTGTGAGTCTGTGATGAGGAGGTCCATGTGCAGGATTCCCTAAAGCACTGTGTGAGTCTGTGATGAGGAAGTCCATGTGCAGGATTCCCTAAAGCACTGTGTGAGTCTGTGATGAGGAAGTCCATGTGCAGGATTCCCTAAAGCGCTGTGTGAGTCTGTGATGAGGAAGTCCATGTGCAGGATTCCCTAAAGCACTGTGTGAGTCTGTGATGAGGAAGTCCATGTGCAGGATTCCCTAAAGCACTGTGTGAGTCTGTGATGAGGAAGTCCATGTGCAGGATTCCCTAAAGCGCTGTGTGAGTCTGTGATGAGGAAGTCCATGTGCAGGATTCCCTAAAGTGCTGTGTGAGTCTGTGATGAGGAGGTCCATGTGCAGGATTCCCTAAAGCGCTGTGTGAGTCTGTGATGAGGAGGTCCATGTGCAGGTTTCCCTAAAGCGCTGTGTGAGTCTGTGATGAGGAGGTCCATGTGCAGGATTCCCTAAAGCGCTGTGTGAGTCTGTGATGAGGAAGGCAAATGCAAAGTTAGCTTCATTTTAAGACAAAAATATAAAAGCAAGGACAAATAGATACTTTGTTGATCCCAACGAAAATAACAGTGTCGCAGATATAACAAGTGCACAGATATAAATATTAGAAGAGAAGTAGAAAGAATTAAAAAAAAGTTACCACAAACAGTCTAACAGGAGGGAGTTATCACTTCCCAGCAATAGGTTAATTCATTATAGAGCCTAATGGCCGAGGGTAAGAATGGGCTCATACTGCGCTCTTTCGTGCAGCGCAGTTGTCTTCGTCTATCACTAAAAGTGCTCCTCTGTTCAGCCAAGGTGGCATGCAAACATGTCTCCTCATCTCTTATCCTCAACAATAACTGAAACAAATGGAAAACAAGCAGCTCACACAGAACAGCACAAAATGAAATATATACAGCAGAACAGTAACATAATATGAACCAGGGCATTACATAAGGCAGAGGTTGATAGATTCTTGATTAGTCAGGGCATGAAGGGATACAAGGAGAAGGCAGGAGATTGGGTCTGAGTGGAAAATTGGATCTGCCATGAAGAAATGATGGAGCAAACTCAGTGGGCCAAATGGCCTAACTGTGCTCGTGTATCTTATGGTCTAATGGTTTTCTGAAAACCTATCAAATATTGAAAGGTCTGGATGGAGTGGATGTGAAGAGAATGTTTCCTATAGTGGGGGAGTCTAAGACCAAAAGGCACAGTCTCAGAATTTAAGGACTTTAGACAGAGTAAGGAGGAATTTATTTTGCCAGTGGGTGCTGAATCTGTGGAATTCATTGCCACAGATTGCCATATGGTCAAGTCATTGGGTATATTTAAAGGTACTTTGATAGATTCTTGATTAGTTAGACCATTGAAGGCAGGCGAATGGGATAATAAATCAGCCATGATGAAATGGTGGAGCAGACTCGATGGGATGAATGGCCTAATCTGCTCCTATGTCGTTTGGTCTCATGGTCTATGGCAAAGGTCCTTACCTATACCTTGGGAATGGGGCCAACAACTAATCATATCCCATTTTCATCAGGTTTTCCTGCAAATGAAAGGATCAAAAGGAAAAATGAACAAAAAGCAACTGTGGAAGAGTTCTGTGTCAAAACAATTGGATGGGACAAAAGCATTTCAGTTTCACCGCGGATCATCGCACACGTTTAAAATCTGTGGGCCAGATATAGGGGAGCTCCAGAGCATCATATTAGAGGTAACCATGTTCAGCTGACATTAATTAACTCATTGTCATCTTTGGTGGCATTTTCCACATTGAATCCTGTGGTCACAAGAAGACAATTTACCGTCTCATACCTATCTGGGCTCCATGATCTTGCCAGAGAATCTTGTGGGTTTCTTATTCCCCAATTTTACTTTCCATCGAATGAATTTGTGTATGTCAGCAAGAGGATGTATTGTTCACAGCAACAGGAGGCCCCTCTGTTTGTCAGAGTCAGGCATGGATTTCCAAAGCTGGTACACATGCCAGGATGGTACGATATGGAGAGCAAGCTGTTGCCCATGTAGCAGGCTCCCCCTCTCCACATAGCTGATGAATCCAAAGGAACGGCAGAGACCAATACAGTTTGGCACTGGCTGCATTGCGGGAGTTGCTAGTCAGTGTTGAATCTGACTTCTGCCTTAGGGACTCCAGCTCTGGAATTTTCCTCAGGGTTCACTCCCAAAGTCTTCCCTATGAGTGGGGGTAGCCGTAAGGCCACAGAGGTTTGGGTTCAGAGTTTTCCTTCTCCTAGATGAGCTGACAACCACAGGTGATGAGCCCCGTCTGCCCGAAGAGACTGGTTTTAAGGCATGTTTGCCCCTTCTGTCAGTAGAAATGGTTCTCCTAGGTTTAGTAGTTAAGCCATGCGTGAAGGCCAAGAGCTGGACTTGGTTTTCAGAGTCTATTTGAGACTCACGCCATTGGGATCACTTAATAGGTTGTAGGAACTTGTTCCTTCCAGCCTAGCTATGACAAACTTAGGGACTCCAGCAACAACACTCCGTATAAAATTTGTTCTCTCATATGCTTTTGATAATTTAATTGTCACTCTATTAATGTTCCATTGTAACATACAAAATATATGTAATATTTCAAGATTCAGGATTGTTTTAATGTCATTCCCAGTACACTGGTGTGATGGAGAATGAAATCCAGAGTTACTCTGGATCCAATACAGCACAAAAACAGAACATAATAAGATAATGAACACAATAATAATATGAAGCCAAAATAAATATAAATACGTAGGATAGCTTATACACATTGATTGTATGTCCATAGAGTGACACCAGGCACAGGAGTGTCTGTACATAAGGTAACTGACAGGAAATGATGAAGTAGTGGTGGGTTAGTGGGTGGAGGTGTTGATCAGCCTCACTGCTTGGGGAAGGAACTGTTTTTGAGTCTGGTGGTCCTGGTATGGATGCTATGTAGACGTTTTTAAGCATTATATTTAATTTGTAAATGTACATCTGACCAGCATTTTTGTCATCTCTGCCCACTTCCTCAGCACAACGGTCTGGAAAAGCGGCATGCGTGGTATGTTGAAGATGTTTCCATCACAAGTACGATCCGGAAGAAGACATGGAGAATTCCGTGCAGGAGCTGGCTCTCGCTGTTTCACAATGATTGCCAATTGAGTCGCACTTTCTCTCCCCTCACTGGGAGATGCAATGACTACACAGGTCAGTATATGCCAGACTGTCGGTCAACGCAAGGCAGCTCGTAGGTCACGCGTCAGTCATGTGTCGGTCAGTGCAAGGCAGCCCATTGGTCAGTGTATGCCAGCCCGTTGGTCAGTGCAAGGCAGCCCATTGGTCAGTGTATGCCAGCCCGTTGGTCAGTGCAAGGCAGCCCATTGGTCAGTGTATGCCAGCCTGTCGGTCAGTGCAAGGCAGCCCATTGGCCAGTGTATGCCAGCCTGTCGGTCAGTGCAAGGCAGCCCATTGGTCAGTAGGAGCCATCCAAATTACACCCATGTGGTCACGGGGAGAATGTTCAAGCCGCTTCCATACAGTGTCAGGAATTGTTCCCTGTACCTCGCACTGCCTGATAACTACTTCGCTGCCTTGTTGCCCCCAAATTGTGTAGTTCGCAGACATTTTCTGTTTTCTCGCTGTCTGAAGATCAGGCCTTTCCAATTGTGAGAATTTGATGCCCTTGGCACATCCACCTTTCCTATAAGGCTGGCATTGAAGTAGGTGATGCTGAGAACCTTCATCTCACTGTGCTTAACCTTTCCTTTCTCGACTTTGTTAGTAAGCTTAACAACTTTGAGTCACTGACTCATAGGAAAGTACAGCATAGAAACAGGCCTTTTGGCCCATCTTGTCTGGCTGCCATTGAAACCACCTACTTCCATCGCCCTCCATATCCCTACCATCCACGTACCTACTCAATCCCCTCTTAAACATTCAAATCGAGCTCGCATGCACCACTTCTGCTGGCAGCTTATTCCACACTCTCATCACCCTCTGAGTGAGAAAGTTACCCTCATGTTCCACTTAAATCATTCACCTTTCAACCTTAACCCATGACCTATGGTTGTAGTCCCACCCAGCCTCAGTGGAAAAAGCCCGTTATCATATCTATACCCCTCATAATTTTGTATAGTGTTGTCAAATCTCTCAATCTGCTAGAATCTAAAGAATACAGTCCTAACCTGTTCTATATTTCCTTACAATGCCTCAGGCCCTTCTGATAGGGCAACATCCTTGTAAATTGTCTCTGTACTCTTTGAAACTTATTTATGTCTTTCCTGTAGGTAGGTGGCTAAAACTGCACACATATATCTGTATAATATATGTATTTTGTGTGTGTGGGTGTGTAGAAAAATAGAGCAAGATCAGAGCAAAAGTAGTAGGGTAGTGTTCATGAATGCATGCACCGTTCAAAAATGTGATGGCAGATGGGAAGGAACTGTTCCTAAAACGGTAGTGCTGACACTTCGGTTCCCATTCCCCTGCAATTCTAGTTTAAACCAACATCTCACCCTCACCCACGTGCGTCTGAAATACGGGTCTAATTTCATGTTTTCTTTAAGCGAAGCATACACATATCACATGGTAGCTTGATGATACATGCAATTCATATATTAATACATATAACCCATAATGAATTATTTAAATGATCAGGAATGCTTAACCTAACCAACCATGGTTCAGGAAAACCAGTAAGTTCTCTCTCCAGCGCTTGTTGTTTGAGCATGTACAGACTTTTTTTCTTGTCATTATTCCCTAAACAATGCAGTATAACAACTATTTACATAGCATTTACATTGTATTAAGTACCATAAGTAATCTAGAGATGATTTAAAGTATACGGGAGGATGTGCATAGGTTACTGCGGATTGGGAATCAAAAAAAAGGAAGATCTCTAAGTCGGAACATGTACATCCGGTATTATTTAGCATCAGTTAGTCAAACGTTTGTCTTAGTATTTAGTATATATTTTACCTTTCTATGCATATAAAACACTTAAGAAACGTATGTATTTCAATAGTTAAACCACTGCATTGCTCAGTAATAATTGCAGCTTTCATTGGGACAGGGCCTTCACATGCTCCACTATTCTCACTTTATCCTTTAAAATTGTTCCGATCGTTGACAGACTGTAGCGTAACGCTTTTCCAATGACCGATGGCATTTCATCTCTTTCAGATCGCTTTATTATTTCCATTTTATTTTCAATCGTGATCATTTTCTGTCAATGGAACAGAAACACTGCAGGTGGCGGGTCCTGAGCTCCGCCGGGTCCTAAAGTCCATCGCACTGAGATAGGTTAAATAAGGTCCGGAGCTCTGCCAGATCCTAAAGTCCATTGCACTGAGACAGATTAAATAAGGGACTTGAGCATCTGCATTATTTGGTATCAGCGGGGGGTCCCGGAACCAATCCTCCGCAGACAAGGAGGGCTGACTATATAAAATTACTCAAACGTCACTTAAATATTAAATACAAAATGCTCACCCCTGTTTAGCTGTAAACTCCAAATCAATTGACCATCAGACCATAAGATATAGGAGCAGGATTCGGGCATTTGGCCCATTGAGTCTGCTTCACCATTTCATCATGGCCGATCCAATTTCCTCTCAGCCCCAATCTCTCACCTTGTCCCCGTATCCCTTCACGTCCTAACCAGGCAAGGATCTATCAACTTGTGCCATAAATATACATACAAATTTGGCCTCCACCTGCCTGTGGAAATACATTCCATAGATTCACCACTCTCTGGCTGGAGAAATTCCTCCTCATCTCTGTTCTAAAAGGATGCCCTCTATTCTGAGGCTGCTCTCTGGTCTTAGACTCTCCCACCAGAGGAAACATCCTCTCCACATCCATTCTGTCAAGGCCTTTCACCGTTCGATAGGTTTCAATGATGTAACTCATCATCCTTCTGAATTCTAGTGAATACAGGTCCAGGGTTATCAAACACTCTTCATATGACAAGCCTTTCAAACCTGGAGTCATTTTTGTGAACCTCCTTTGAACCCTCTCCAGTTTTAGCACATCCTTTCTAAAATACGGGGCCCAAAGCTGCTCACAATACTTCAAGTGAGGACTCACCAGTGCTTTATAAAGTCTCAACATTACATCCTTGCTTTTATATTCTAGTCCTCTTAAGGTGAGTGCTAACATCACATTTGCCTTCCTCATCACAGACTCAACCTGCAAATTAACCTCTAGGGAATCCTGCACAAGGACTCCCAAATCCCTTTGCACCTCAGATTTATATATTTTCTCTCCATTTAGAAATAGTCAACCCTTTCATTTCTTCTACTGAAGTGCATAACACTTCCTTTCCCGACACTGTATTCCACCTGCCATTTCTTTGCCCAGTTTCCTTATCTGTCTAAGTCCTTCTGTAGCCTCTCTTCTTCCTCAAAACTACCTGCCCCTCTACCTGTCTTCATATCATTTACAAACCTTTTAACAAAGTCATTAATTCCATTATTCAAATCATTGACATATGATGTAAAAAGAATCGGTCCCAACATAGACCCCTGTGGAACACCACTCGTCACCAGGAGACAGACAGAAAAGACTCCCTTTATTCCCATTCTTTGCCTCCTGACAACCAGCCACTGCCTTATCCATGCTAGAACCTTTCCTGTAATATCATGGGCTCGTAGCATGTTAAGCAGCCTCATATGTGGCAACTTGTCAAATGCCTTCTGAAAATCCATGTGCACAACATCAACCAATACTCCTTTGTCTATCCTGTTGATATTGGAAAATTGGTTGATATTTCTTTGTACTAGTTGTTATTTCTTTAAAGAATTCCAAAAGCTTTCTATGACAAGATTTTTCCTTAAGGAAACCATGCTGACTATGGCCTATTTTATCTAGTGCATCCAAGTACCCTGAGACCTTATCCTTAATAATCAACTCCAACATCTTCCCAACCTCTGATGTTAGACTAACAGGCCTATAGTTGCCTTCCTTCTGCTTCTCTCCCTTCTTAAAGAGTGGAGTAACATTTGCAATCTTCCAAACTGCCAGAACTATTCCAGAAACCAGTGATTCTTGAAAGATTACTACTAATGCCTCCACAATCTCTTCAGCCACCTCTATCAGAACCCTGGGGTGTTCATCATCTGGTCCAAGTGACTTACCTACCTTCAGAACGTTCAGTTTTCCAAGAACCTTCTCTCTAGTTATGGTAACTTTACACACTTCAAGGCCCCTGACACCTGGAACTTCCACCATAATGCTTATGTATTCCACAGTGAAGACTGATACAAAATACTGACTCAGTTTGTCCACTATGTCATTGTCCCCCATTGCTACCCCTCCAGCATCATTTTTCAACAGTCCAATATCCATTCTTGCCTCTCTTTTACACTTAATGTTTCTGAAGAAACTTTTGGTATCCTCTTTAATTTACTGGCTGGCTTACTTTCATATTCCATCTTTACCTTCTTAATGACTTTTTAGTTGTCTTCTGTTAGTTTTTAAGAGCTTCATAAATCTCTAACTTCCCACTATTTTTGCTCTATTATATGCCCTCTCTGGCTTTTATGTTGGCTTCGACTTCTCTTGTTAGCCATGGTTGTGTAATGTTGCCTTTAGAATGCCTCTTTCTCTTTGGGATGTATATATTCTGTGCCTTCTGAATTGCTTCCAGAATTTCCAGCCGTGGCTGATCTGCTGTCACCCCTGCTAGTGTTCTTTTCCAATCAATTCCGGCCAACGCCTCTCTCATGCCTCTGTAATTCCCTTTACTCTACTGTAATACTGATACATCTGACTTTAGCTTCTCCTCAAATTTCAGGGTGAATTCAATCATATTATGATCACTTTCTCCTCAGAGTTCTCTAATCTATAGGTAAGCCTAGTAATTTCTAAGGCAGGGACATGTTTGGCACAACTTTGTGGGCCAAAGGGCCTGTATTGCGCTGTACATTCTATGTTTCTAATCAATTCTGGTTCATTGCACAACACCCAAACCAGAATAGCTGATTCCCTAGTGGGCTTAACCACGAGCTGCTCTGAAAAGCCACCTTGTAGGCATTCTAGAAATTCCCCCTCCTGTAATTCAGCACAAACCTGATTTTCCAACTCTACCTCCACCATGACTATTGTAACATGGCTCTTTCAGCATGCATTTTCTATCTCCTGTTGTTATTTTGTAGACCACATCCTTACTACTGTTTGGGATTCTCTATACAACTTCCATCAGGGTCTTCTTACTCTTTCAGTTCCTTAGCTCTATCCACTATGATCCAACACCTTCTGACCAATTTCCAATCATTTTTACCAACAGAGCAACACCACCCCCTCTGCCTTCATGCCTATCCTTCCTTGGATGTGTATCCTTGGATATTAAGCTCCCAGCTTTAGTCTTTCAGTCATGATTCATTGATGCCTACAACATCATACCTGCCAATCTGTAACTGTGCTGCAAGTTCATCCACCTTATTCTGTATACTGTGCACATTCAAATATAACACTTTCTGTCCTGCATCCACGCTTAACAATTTTGTTCGCTTTTACATTGTAACTCATCCTGTTGACTGCAATTTTGCCCTATCAACAGCCTCTCCTCACTACACATCACCTCTGTTTGTAAACCAGCTACCTCATCTTCAGCAATATCATCCGCCTTTCCTACGATACTTCTTGCATTGAAATACACCCAGCTCAGGACACTAGTCACACCATGCTTAAGCATTTGATTCGTGACTTTGTTTGAGGTCTTACCAACATCAGCCTCCACAACCTCTCCACTAACTGTTCTGGCACTCTGGTTCCCATCCCCGTGCAACTCTTGTTTAAACCCCACCTGCAGCATTAACAAACCTTCCCGCTGGGATATTAGTCCCCTCCATTTCAGGTACAAGCTGTCCCTTCTGTATGGGTCCCACCTTTCCTGGAAGAGAGAACAATGATCCAAGCATCTTGTGCCCTCCCTCCTACACCAAATCCTTAGCCACGTGTTAAGCTGTATAATCTGCCTAGCTCTGGCCTCACTGGCACATGGCATGTGTAGCAATCCTGAGATCACAACACTAGAGGTTCTGCCCTTTAACTTAGTACCTAAATCCCTGAACTCCTATGCAGAACTTCGTCACTTGTCCTGCCCATGTCATGGGTACCTGCATGGATCACAAATTCTGACTGTTCACCCTCCCACTGAACAATGCTGGGGACTCAATCTGAGATATCCCGGATCCTGGCACCCAGGAGGCAAGATACCATTCGGGAATCTCGTTCTCACTCACTGAACCTCCTGTCTGTTCACCTAACTAACTAATCCCCTGTCACCACAGCATGCCTTGTCTCCCTCTTCCCTTCTGAGTCGCAGAGCCAGAGACCTGACCACTGTGCCTTTCCCTTGTTCGGTTATTCTCCGAAACAGTATCCAAAGTGATTTAGCAGTTGTTGAGGGGGTGGCCACAGGGATACTCTGCACTGGCTGCCTTAACCGCTTTCCCCTTCCTGACTGTCACCCAGTTTCCCATCTCCTGCATCTTGTGTGTAACTACCTCTCTATATGTCCTCCCTATCAGCCCTTCAGCCTCCTGAATGATCTGGATTCCATCCAGTTCTTGCTCCAGTGACTTAACATGGTTTGTTAGAAGCTGTAGTTGGATGCACTTCTCACAGCTGTAGTTGTCAGGGACACTGGATGTCTCCCTGCCTTCCCACATCCCACAAGAGAAGCATTTCACTATCCTGTCTGGCATCTCTAATACCCTAGCTGAGCGGATATAAAAACAGAAGGAAAGATATTGAGCTTTTTGTTCTTTTGCTTTCTGACTATAGCCTCTCTTTGCTGAAGCCTCATAGAGCTAAAGCCTTTATATCATCACTCCATGTCCATTCAGACGATGGCACTGCCTTCCTTTAATTTGCTCTTACTTATCAATTCTAAATGCTGATTGGTTACGGGTTAAAGCTCTATTATGCTGCAGCAACCTCCTCCTGTCTTTTTCCCTTGGCTGGTGGACCTGATTGGACCTTCCTCTCCAAACTTCCAATGTCCGGACTGGCCACTGGTCAAAGCTCTAATACAATTTCCAAACTGACAATGCTTAGACAGTTTCTTCAATTCAGCCACATATGCTGAAATGGTCTCCCCTGCCTTTTGATTCCTCTTATGAAATGTAAAGTGTGCTGTAATCAACAATGTCTTTGGTTCTAAGTGTTCCTGCATCACTTTTACAATATGAGCAAAGTTCATTTTTGATGGTTTGGATGGAGCAGTGAAACTTCGAAGCAAACTGTATGCCTTTAACCCAATGTACTCAGCAAAATTAGTGCTTGTTTCCCATTGGCTACTTCATTTGCTTCAAAATACTGTTCCAATAATTCAATCTACATGAGCCAATTACCCGGTGTGTAATCAAACTCATCAATCTTTCTGATGTAGACAGCTATCTCTGTTCCTTTTTTATGATAATTATCACCCAGTACACACTCTTTATGAACCTGGAATTCCTCTGTTTATGGGTTTTTTTGACGGGACACCTCTGCATGAGCTGGGCTGCACTGTTTAGTCATTGCATTTAAACCTCTCACTATGCTTAGCCGGTTGGGATCTATCTTGGGTTTGGTTTAAAAATACCTTGTTGCCAATGTTATGTTTTGTAATGTCACAACATTAAACTAGTTCAAAGGAAGACATGGGAGTCAGAAATATGTGTCTAGCTTCGAGTTTACTTTCAGCAAGATACACACATATCATGTGGTAGTGTGATGATGCATGTAATTCACATATTTATGTATGGAACCTAGAATTATTGAAATGAACAAGAGTGCCTAATCAAGCAATACATATACAAGATTATTCAAATATTACTTAAATATTAAATACACAACAGAGCCCAATGACCCTAAAATCTGAAGCCCTCCCTCCTACACCAACTTATTAGATGAATAAAGTTGACTGAATCAACTGTGGGCTGAAATTTTACTTTGAACAGCAGAAAAATATGTAAGAATGCTTGTAAACTAAGTATGTTTTGTTTTTAATGAAGCAATTTTGGTAGAGTAAAAAAATACACCTAAATTGAATGCAAGTAATTTCCTTATACAATGAACATTTGGAGTACCGTGTTTAGTTCTGGTTGCCTGGATTAGAGATTCAATTCATGTTCAGGTTCAGATTCAGGACTGGGTCTGGGTTCGGGTTCAGATTTATGTGTCATATCTACATTGAAATGCACCATTTGTGTTAACAGCCTACACACCGGAGGGTGTTCTGGGGGCAGCCGGCAAGTATTGCCACATGTTCTGGCACCAACATAACATGGCCACAATGTACAACAGAATAACACTGAACACAATCAATTAAAAATAGTCTTTCATTACTTGGAATTCGAGAGCTTTGGAAAGCAAATGTGAGCAACCCTTCAACCTTGACGGCTGGAACTGATCCACAGAGATCGAAACACTCTCAAATAATTTCTTAACAAAAATAGATCCACCTCAATCTTTTATTAAGGTATAAATGGATACCATGAGACCATCACATGCTTAAGCGGCCAGTTTAGCTAAACTGAGAATGAGACTGTAAAATAATGAGAAATATTTCCAAAAAGATATTGAGTTTGGGAGTTTCTTTTCATCTCACAGATAGTGGTTTCATCATTTGGCAATGAACTGCACTCAATCCAAGCCCATGCTATTCATGAGCTTGTGTCAGATGTGAATGTTAGTTGTCTGTGCATCACAGGTGAAACTGAATCCATCATCAACATTCAGCCACTCACATACTTCCCCAGGTAAGTACTTTAAACCCCCCTCATTAAGGCTGGATCCTTTTAACCTCTCCTCAGCCCCACTCCCCATAATCTTTGATGCCGTAACCTTTGGTGTCATGCCAATCAGAAACCTATCTATTTCAGCCTTAAATGCATGCAACAACCTGGCTTCCACAGCTGTATGTGGTACAAATTCCAGAAATTCACCACTCTCTAGCTAAAGAAATGTCTCTGCATCTCTTTCAAATGGATGTCCCTCTGTCCTGGGGCATCTCTTGTCCTAGACTCTCTCACCATGGGTAACATCCTTTCCACATATACTCTGTCTAGGTGTTTCAACATTCGAAAGGTTTCAATGAGATCCCCCCTCATCCTTCTGAATTCCAGCAAGTACAGACCCAGAGCCATCAAACATTCCCCGTATGATAATCCTTACATTCCTGGAATCATCCTTGTGAACTTCCTCTGGACCCTCTCCAATGCCAGCACATCTTTTCTAAGACAAGGAGCCTAAAACTGTTCACAGTACTCAAGGTGAGGTCTCACCAGTGCCTTATAAAGCCACAGCATCACATCCTTGCTCTTGTATTCTAGACCTCTTGAAATGAATGCTAACACTGCATTTACCTTCCTCACCATCAACTCTACCTGCAAGTTAACCTTTAGGGTGTCCTGCACAAGGACATCCAGACTTTTGGTTTTTCTCCCTGTTTATAAGATAGTCCGCACATTTATTTCTACTAGTAAAGTGCATGACCACACATTTTCCAATACTGTATTTCATTTGTCACTTTTCTGCACATTGTCCTAATTTGTCTAAGTCCTTCTGCAGCCTTCCTGTTTTCTCAAACTTACCTGCCCCTCTATTAATCTTAGAATCATCTGCAAATTTGGCAATGAAATCATCTATTCCATCATCTAAATTATTTATATACAGCATAAAAAAGTGGTCCCAACACCGACCCCTGCGGTACACCACTAGTCACTGGCAGCCAACCAGAAAAGGATCTTTTTATTCCCACTCTCTGCCTCCTACCGATCAGCCAATTCTCTAACCATGTTAGTAACTTTCCTGTAATACCATGGGCTCTTAACTAGGTAAGCAGCCTCATGTGTGGCACCTTGTCAAAGGCCTTTCAAAAGTCCAAATATACAACATCCACTGCATCCCTTTTATCTATCCTACTTGTAATCATCTCAAAGAATTCCAACATGTTCATTAGGCAAGATTATCCCTTAAGCGTTCGGCACGGACTAGAAGGGCCGAGACGGCCTGTTTCCGTGCTGTAATTGTTATATTGTTATATAGGGTTATAAAGAAACCATTCTGACTTTGTACTATCTTGTTCTGTGTCACCAAGTACTCCATTACCTCAACATTAACAATTGACTTTAACATCTTTGCAACCACTGAGGCTAGGCTAACTGGTCTATAATTTCCTCTCTGTTGCCTCTCTTCTTTCTTAAAGAGTGGAGTGACAGCTGTGATTTTCCAGTCCTCTGGCACCACCTGCCTGAGCCCAAGATCATTACTAATGCCACACAATCTCTACCGCTGCCTCTTTCAGAACCCTAGGGTGCAGTTCGTCTGGTCCGGGTGACTTATGTACCTTTAAGTCTTTCAGCTTTTTGAGCACCTTCTCTCTTGTAATAGTAACTGCGCCCACTTCTCTTCCTTCTCACACTTCAACATCAGGCACACTGCTAGTGTCTTCCACAGTGAAGACTGATGCAAAATACTCATTTAGTTCACCTTCCATCTCCTTGTCCCCTGTTATTTCTCCTGCCTCATTTTCTCATGGTTTCATATCCACTCTCATCCATCTTTTATTTTATATACAGTACTTGATAAAGCTTTCTCTATACATCTTGATATTGCTTGCTAGCTTGCTTTTCATAGTTCATTTTTTCCCTCCTAATAATTATTTTAGTTGTTCTCTGTATAGTTTTAAAAGCTTCCCAATCCTCTATCTCCCTGCTCTTCTTTGCTTTGTTGTATTTCCTCTCTTATACTTTTACATTAGCTTTCCTTGTCAGCCGCGGTTGTACTTTGTCTTGTGTTACCAAGTGACTCTTACATCTTCGCAACCACTGAGGTCAGGCTAACTGGTCTATAATTTCCTTTCTGCTGCCTTCCTCCTTTCTTATAGAGTGGACTATAAAGTCAGTCTTTATAGAGACCTCTGGCACCATGCCAGAGTGAAATGATTTTTGAAAGAATGCCACCACAATCTCTGATGCTATCTCCTTCAGAACCCTAGGGTGCAGTTCACCTGGTCCGGGTGACTTATGTACCTTTAAGTCTTTCAGCTTTTTGAGCACCTTCTCCCTTGTAATAGTAACTGCACCCACTTCTCTTCCTTCACACTCTACAACATCAGGCACACTGCTAGTGTTCTCCACAGTGAAGACAGATGCAAAATACTCATTCGTTCATCAGCCATATCCTTGTCCCCATTATTATTTCTCCTGCCTCATTTTTAGTGGTCCTATATCCACTCTCATTTCTCTTTTATTTTTAACATAATTGAAAAAACTTTTGCTATCCACTTTGGTATTATTTGCTAGCTTGCTTTCATATTTCATCTTTTCCCTTCTAATGATTTGTTTAGTTGCTCTCTGTAGCTTTTCAAAAACATCCCAATCCTCTCTCTCCTCACAATTTTTGCTTTGTTGTATGCCCTTTCTTTTGCTTTTACAATAGCTTCGACTTCCCTTGTCAGCCACGGTTGTACTATTTTACCATCTGAGTATTTCTTTGATTTTGGAATACATCTATCTTGAACCTTCCTCATTCTTCCCAGAAACACACACCATTGTTGCTCTGCTGACATCCCTGCCAGCAGCTTCTTCCAATTTACTTTGGCAACTCCTCTCTCATAACACTGTAATTTCCCTTACTCCACTGAAATACTGCTACATCAGACTTTTCTTTCTCCCTGTCAAATTTCAAGCTGAACTCAATCATATTGTGATCACTGGCTCCTAAGGGTTCCTTTACCTTAAGCTTCCTAATCACCTCTGGTTCATTACATATCACCCAATCCAGTATAACCGTTCTCCTCGTAGGCTCAATGTCAAACTGCTCTAAAAAGCCTCTTAGGCATGAGTTTCCACAGGTAAATACTTTAAATCCAGAAGTAAATACTTTAAATTCACCTCATTAACATTTACAACAGGTTTTCACTTCCACCAGACTGCTCTGGTAAACCTCAAGATGGAATTGAAAGCGTCACCTCCCCAATAATACTCACTGATTGGTTGATGAAGGGGGGAATTCACTGTTGTGTTCCAAATACAAATTACCAACTCCCACTACACACATACACAGATACTCTCACACACACACGCACAGGAACCTCTACATCTATATGTGTGTACAACATGTTACTGTACATTTTTACACACACACACACACACACACACACACACATATATATATATATATCCAGGCACACACAAATACACACACACACAAACACATACATTTACATACATGTGACCACATGTATGCCATACACACAAACTTCTATATCCCTATCCATCTACAAAACACTACAGTAGTTTTACACACACATACTAAAACACGTGCATACACACTTGCACACCCATATGCATGCTCACACTTTGTCCATACACTGTACATACAAAACCTACCACACTCTATTGACATACACATCAATTCATTCATGCACATCCACACACAGACAAAATACAACACACACACAAAATACAACACGCACACACACAGACAAAATATAACACGCACACACAAAGTACAACACCCTCACACAGACAAAATACAACACACACAGACAAAATACAACGCGCACACACAGACAAAATATAACACGCACACAGACAAAATACAACACGCACACACACGCACAAAATACAACATGCACACACAAAGTACAACACCCACACACAGACAAAATACAATATGCACACATACTGTAGGAAACCCTAAGATACATTTGAGAAAGATAAGTGGAGAGTCGGGAGAAAAGAGATGGAAAACAACACCTTCACTGAGAAACTATCTTATTTTTCTGTTACTGCTATCCTCAGAACAGCCAGTTTAAAGGCAATGGTTCAAACCTGCTGAACTTGGAATTCTTGGACTGAATTTAAATGATTCTTCACTGTTATCCCCGAATTCATTTCCCTTTATTTCATTCTTTGCGCATCAGCAGGCTTCGTATTTTAAATATCAGCAGGTCAAATCACTCTGTGATAGGTGAGACCTTTAGCCAGGGATGGAATCCCTGGCCTTGCCAGTCCTGTGTCACATCACATTCTTCCGGGCCGGGTTGTGTTCTCACCTGGAGGGAGAGGAAACCTCATGACCTTTACTTCGACAGTGAGCACAGGTGACATGCAGCAGGCAAAGTGGGAGGAATATCACCAAGCTGTTACACAGCAACAGAGAAGAGCGTCTCTCTAAAGCAAAGTTACAGACATCACTGTGCTGATATGAAAATATGGAGAGACAGAAAACTGGTGAGAATGGCACATATCATTTACATTTGCAGCTGATTTTAGGTATCACATTGTCCTTGCTAAGATAACTTAATAACTAAGTATTGAAATGTTATTTGACCTTATGTTTTTAAAGTAAAAAGGAAACAACCTATTTGTTAGAGTCTGCAGTGTACTTTGGTCTTTAACAACTTAGAGTGAGTTGAGAAAGAGTTATGTATTGACTGTTGATGTCGCAGTAAGTTGTAAGTGCTAGTGAGAGGAGATGTGGCTTACTCTGGGTGTCGTTTATTTCTCAATCCCATGCAAGACTTTGCTTTTAAAGATGGAACATATTTTCCAAACTTTGAGTGCTACGCACTGAGGTCATTTATGGAAACATGTGCTATAGAATATCAAGAGCAATGAACTGGGGAACCCAATCAAGCATGTCATCGCTGTGCTGCAACTTGTAATAGGAAATTTCAACCGGGAGGTTCCCATTGCAGCAGACAAAGATCATTTGTATGTGAAGGGAGCCATGGGCTCCACCCTCCTCCCGTGGCAGGAACACCACAATAGCAAATGATGCCTGAGTGACATGCACTCAATGCTGGACGAACTCAACAGGTAAGACAGCACCAATGGAGGCCAATAAACAGTTGCTGTTTTGAGCCAAGGCCCTTTAACGGCCCTGCAAAGGAAGGGGGACTGAAACCTTGACTGTTTGTTCCCCTTCATAGGTGCTGCCTGATGTGTTGAGTGTGGATGAGTTTAGATTTCCGAAATCTGCAGAATCCCTTGTCATAGAATCAGAGAATGCTGCAGCAGGGAAAATTGCCCTTCAATCCATCTATCCCATGCCAGACTGTCATTCTGCCTAGTCCCATTAACCTCTACCCAAACAGTAGCCTTCCATACCCCTCCCATCTACAGCACACAGTGTTATGCCAACTATGTAACCTACTCAAGAAGCTGCCTAGAATTTCCCTACCACATAGCTCTATTTTACTAAGGTCCATGTACCTATCTAAGAGTCTCTTAAAAAACACTGTTGTATCCACCTCTACCATCACTGGCAGGGCATTCCATAAACCCGCCACTCTGTGAAAAAACTTGCCCTGACAGAACATCTGTGCCTGCTTCCAAGCACTTTAAAACAATGCCCCTTGTGTTTGCCAACTCATCCCTAGGAAAAAGCCTCTGACTATCCATACCATCAATGCCTCTCATCATCTTGTACACCTCTATCAGGTCACTTCTCGTCCTCCATCGCTCCAAGGAAAAAAGGCCGAGTTCACTCAACCTATCCAAATAAGACATGCTCCCCAATCCAGGCAACATCCTTTTAAATCTCCTCTGTACCCTTCCTGTAATGAGGTGACCAGAACTGAAGACAGTACTCCAAAGGGGTCTGACCAAGGTCATATAGCTGTAACAATACCTCACGGCTCTTGATCTCAATCCCGCGGTTGATGAATGCCAACACACCATACACTTTCTTAACAACACTGTCAACCTGCGCAGCATCTTTGAGTGTCTCATGGACACGGACCCTAAGTTCCTCTGAATCTCCACGCTCTGAAGATACCGTGGAGAGCATTCTGATGTGTGGGGTGGGGGGGTCTACTGCACAGGACCAAAAAAGCTGCAGAGGGTTGTAAATCTAGTCAGCTCCATCTTGGGTACTGGCCTACAAAGCACCCAGTATACCTTCAGGGACCAGTGTCTCAGAAAAGGCAGCGTCCATTATTAAGGACCTCCAGCACCCAGGGCATGCCCTTTTCTCCTTGTTACCATGAGGTAGGAGGTACAGAAACCTGAAGGCACACAGTCAGCAATTCAGGAACAGCTTCTTCCCCTCTGCCATCTGATTCCTAAATGGATATTGAACCTTTGGACACCACTTCACTTTTTTAATATATATTATTTCTGGGTTTTTTTGCACAATTTTTAATCTATTCAATAAATGTACGCTGTAATTAATTTACTCATTATTATTATTATTATTATTATTATTATTATTATTTTATTTTGTGTTTTTATTCTTTTATATTACATATTGCATTGAACTGCTGCTGCTAAGTTAAATTTCACCTCATGTGCCAGTGATAATAAACCTAATTCTGATTCTTACCATTAATATTATATTCTGTCTTCATATTTGACCTACCAAAATGAACTACTTCATACTTATCTGGGATGAACTCACCTGCCACTTATCAGGCCAGTTCTGCATCCTATCGATATCCCACTGTAACCTCTGACAACCCTCCAGACTATCCACAACTTCTGTGTCATCAGCAAATTTATGAACCCACCCTTCTACTTCCTCATCCAGATTATTTATAAAAATCAGAAAGAGGAGGGGTCCCAGAACAGACCCCTGCGGAACACCACTAGTCACTGACCTCCATACAAAATATGAACCATCTACATCCACGCTGTACCTTTGTGGGCAAGCCAATTCTAGATCCACAAAGCAAGGTCTCCTTGGATCTCATGCCTCCTTACTTTCTGAATGTGCCTTGCATGGGGAACCTTATCAAATGCCTTACTGAAAACCACATACACTATATCCACTGCTCTACTTTTACCAAGCGCAAACACGAGGAAATCTGCAGATGCTGGAAATTCAAACAACAACACACACAAAATGCTTGTAGAACACAGCAGGCCAGGCAGCATCTACCTTTACCTATGTGTTTTGTTACATCAGAATCAGAATCAGGTTTATTATCAGCGACATGTATCATAAAATTTGTTAACTTAGCAGCAGCAGTTCAGTACAATACATAATCTAGCAAAGAGAAAAGAATAAAATAATAATAATAAATAAATAAATCGATTACAGTATATGTATATTGAATAGATTAGCAATCATGCAAAAAGCAGAAATGATATACTGTATATTAAAAAGGGACATAGTGTTCAAGAGTTCAATGTCCATTTGGGAATTGGATGGCAGAGGGGAAGAAGCCGTTCCTGAATTGCTAAGTGTGCGCCTTCAGGCTTGTGTACCTCCTACCTCATGGTAACAGTGAGAAAAGGGCATGCCCTGGGTGCTGGAGGTCCTTAATAATAGACGCTACCATTCTGAGACACTGCTCCTTGAAGATGTCCTGGATATGTTGTAGGCCAGTACCCAAGATAGAGCTGACTAGATTTACAACCTCCTGCAGCTTCTTTCGGTCCTGTGCAGTAGCCCCTCCATACCAGACAGTGATGCAGCCTGTCAGAATGCTCTCCATGGTACATCTATAGAAGTTTTTGAGTGTATTTGTTGACATACCAAATCTCTTTAAACTCTTAATGAAGTATAGTCGCTGTCTTGCCTTCTCTGTAACTGCATCAACATGCTGGGACCAGGTTAGATTCTCAGAGATCTTGACACCCAGGAACTTGAAGCTGCTCACTCTCTCCACTTCTGATCCCTCGATGAGGATTAGTATATGTTCCTTCATCTTCTGGAAGAGTAAGTCCACAATCAGCTCTTTTGTCTTACTGATGTTGAGTGCCAGGTTGTTGCTGTGACACCACTCCACTAGTTGCCATATCTTGCTCATATAATTCAATCAGGCTCGTAAGGCACAACCTTTCTTGACAAAGCCATGCTGGCTATCCCTAATCAGATTATGTCTCTCCAAGTGCTCATAAACCCTGCCTCTCAGGATCTTCTCCAACAACTTACCTACCACTGAAGTAAGACTCACTGGCCTACAGTTTCCTGGGTTATCTCTACTCCCTTTCTTGAACAAGGCAACAACATTTGCAGCCCTCCAATCCTCTGGTACTTCTCCCATCTCTATTGATGATGGAAAGATCATCACCAGAGGCTCAGCAATCTCCTCCCTTGCTTCCCACAGTAGCCTGGGGTATAACTTGTCCAGTCCTGGTAACTTATCTAAATTAATTCTTTTCAAACTCTCCAGAACATCCTCTTTCTTAATGTCCATATGTTCAGGTTTCAGTCTGCTGTAAGTCATCCTCACAATTGCCAAGGCCATTTTCCTTAATAAATACTGAAGGGAGGTTTTCATTAAGTACCTCCGCTACTTCCTCTGACTCCATTCACACATTTCTACAATTGCACCTGATTGGTCCAGTTCTCACACGGCTCATCCTCTTGCTTTTCACATACTCGTAGAATGCATTAGGGTTTTCCTTAATCCTGCCTTCTCATTGCCCCTTCTGGCTCTCCTAATTTTGTTAAGCTCCCTCCTGGCACCCTTGTAATTTTCTAGAGCTCTAACTGCACGTAGTTTCTTGAACCTTTTGTAAGCTTTTCTTTTCTTCTTAACTAGATTTTCTACATCCTTTGTACACCATGGTTCTTTTACCCTACCAATGCAGAATGCCATGTTCCCTGAACATTTGTCACAGGTCTGCTGTGCATTTACCTGAGAACATCTGCTCCCAATTTGTGTTCCCAAGTGTCTGTCTAATAGCATCGTACTTCCCTCTACCCCAATTAAATATTTTCCTAAATTGTCTGCTCCTATCCCTCTCCAGCACTATGGTAAAGGAGACAGAGTTGTGATCACAGCCTCCAAAATGCTCTCCCACCAAGAGATTTGACACCTGACCAGGTTCATTTCCCAATACCAGATAAAGTACAGCCTCTCCTTTAGTTAGTTTATCTACATATTGTGTTAGGAAACCTTGCTGAAAACACATAACAAACTCCACCCCATCTAAACCCCTTGCCCTAAGGAAATGGCAGTTAATATTAGAAAAGCTAAAATATCCCATCTCAACAACCCTTTTACTATTGCACCGTTCCAGAATCTGCCTCCCTATCTGTTCCTCGATAACCCTGTTACTATTGTGGGGGGACTATAAAAACACCCAATATTGCCCCATTTCTTGTTTCTGACTTCCACCCACAGTGACTCAGGTCTATTCCTGCCCTTGAGACATCCAGGTCTGTGTAATGGCCACAACATCATAGACCCATGCTCTAAGTTCATCCCCCTTGTTTATGACACTCCTTGCATTAAATTAGACTCATCTCAAACCATCAGGCTGAATGTATCTTTGCTCTATCATCTGCCTATCCTTCCTCACAAACTCCCTACAAGCTGTCTCTACTTGTGTGTCAACCACCCCATCCTCTGCCTCTTCACTTCAGTTCCTATCTCTGTAGACCTAGCTGAAACCCTCCTCAATAGCAAGAGTAAACTTTCCCACCAGGATATTGGTCCCCCTTGGATTCATCCTCTTTGTACAGGTCACGCCTGCCCCAAAAGAGGTCCCAATGATCCAGAAATCTGTATCCCTGTCCACTGCTCAAATCCTTCAGCCACGTATTTATCCACTACCTCACTCTATTTCTATATTCGCGTGGCACAGGCAGCAATCCAGAGTTTACTCCCTTCAGCTCCTGCTTCTCAGCTTCTTTCCTAATTCCCTATAGTCTGCTTTCAGGACCTCCTCCCTCTTTCTACCTGTGTTGTTGGTACCAATATGTACCATGACCTCTGGCTGCTCACCCTCCCATTCCAGGATATCTTGGACACGTTCAGAAACATCACAAATTCCGGCACTTGGGAGGCAAACTACCATCTGTTTTTTTTTTCTTTTTTATGCTCACTGATATGCCGATCTGTCCCCCCAACTAGAGTCCCCTATTATTGCTGCCATCCTCTTCCTTTCCCTATCCTTCTGAGCCACAGGGCCAGACTCTGTGCCAGAGGCACGGTCACTGTTGCTTTCCCCAGGTGGGTTATTCCCCCCCACCCCACCAACTACTCAAAATGGAGTACCTGTTGTTAAGGGGGACAGCCACAGGTGTGCTCTCCACTACCTGACACTCTCCCTCCCCTCTCCTGACAGTCACCCACTTGCCTGTCTCCTGTGGCCCTGGGGTGACTACCTGCCTGCAGCTCCTATCAATTACTTCCTCACTATCCCTAACAAGCCAAAGGTCATCGAGCTGCAGCTCCAGTTCCTACATAGTCTCTAATGAGTGGCAGCTTGATGTACCTGGCGCAGATGTGGCCATCAGGGAGGCTGAAAGTCTCCTGGATATCTCACGTCCTACACCCAGAGCAGAAAACTGGCCTTGCAATCATACTGACTATTCTTAAGTAGAGGCAAAAAGAGATATGAAAGTAACTTACCTCCTTACTTCACCTAAGCCCATCCTCGCCAAAGCCCCGATGAACCTAAGCCCTACTACTCTGACTCGCGCTACTCTGGCAACTGATGACCACTCTGCCAGGCAGTGCCTCTGTTTTATCTCAGAACCTTCTCAGCAGCCTTGTGTGCTTCTCCCAATCGAATCTCCCCCTGAAAGAAACTCCTTGCTTTTAAAATCTTCTCAGTGGCCTTGTTCGATGATGAACTACTATGTCTGTGCACTTCTCCCAATCCATGTACCTATAGGGCATTGAAAACTATATCAGCAAGTTTGCTGATGATACTAAACTGGGTGGCAGTGTGACATGCGAAGAGGACGTTAGGAGAATACAGGGAGGCTTGGATAGGCTGGGTGAGTGGGCAGATACTTGGCAGATGGCATTCAATGTGAATAGATGTGAAGTTATCCACTTTGGAAGCAGGAACAAGAGGGCAGAGTATTGTCTGAACGGTGTAGAGTTAGGTAAGGGAGAAATGCAAAGAGACCTAGGAGTCCTAGTTCACCAGTCAATGAAGGTGAATGAGCAAGTACAACAGGCAGTGAAGAGGGCAAATGGAATGTTGGCCTTTATTACAAGGGGAATTGAGTACAAGAGCAAAGATGTCCTTTTGCATTTGTACAGGGCCCTGGTGAGACCACACCTGGAATATTGTGCACAGTTTTGGTCTCCAGGTTTAAGGAAGGACATTCTGGCAATTGAGGAAGTGCAGTGTAGATTCACTAGGTTGATTCCTGGGATGGCAGGGCTGTCTTACACAGAGAGATTGGAGAGATTGGGCTTGTACACGCTGGAATTGAGGAGATTGAGAGGGGATCTGATTGAAACGTTTAAGATAATTAAAAGATTTGATAGGATAGAGGCAGGAAATATGTTTCAGATGTTGGGAGAGTCCAGTACCAGAGGACATGGATTGAGAATAAGAGGTCATTTATTTAAAACAGAGTTGAGGAAGAGCTTCTTCTCCCAGAGAGTTGTGGAGGTGTGGAATGCACTGCCTCGGAAGACGGTGGAGGCCAATTCTCTGGATGCTTTCAAGAAGGAGCTAGATAGATATCTGATGGATAGGGGAATCAAGGGATATGGGGACAAGGCAGGGACTGGGTATTGATAGTGAATGATCAGCCATGATCTCAGAATGGCGGTGCAGACTCAAGGGGCCGAATGGTCTACTTCTGCACCTATTGTCTATTGTCTATTCTGATTTCTCTTAAACGTTGCAATCGAACCCACATTCACCATTTCTCCTGACAGCTCATTCCACACTTGCACCACTCTCTGAGTGAAGAAATACCCCCTCAGGCTCCCCTTAAATATCTCACCTTTCACCCTTAACCCATGACCTTTCATTCTAGCTTCACCAAACGAAGGAAGAAATGAATATCTCTATCAAATCTCCTTCATTCTCCTATGTTTCAGGAAACAAGTCCCTCCTATTCAATCTTTCCTTAGAACTCAGGTCCTCAAGTCCCAGTAAATTTTTTCTGCACTCTTTCAACCTGATTGACATATTTCCTGTAGGTAGATGACCAGAACTGAACACAATTCTCCAAATTAGACCTCATCAATGTCTTATACAACTTCAACATAACATCCCAATTTCAGTATTCAATAAGATCATAAGACCACAAGACATAGGAGCAGAATTATGCCATCGGGCCAGTCGAATCTATTCTGCTATTCAATCATGGTTGATCCTTTTTTAAAATCTCTTCCTCAACCCCATTTCCTGGCCTTATCCCCATAACCTTTGATGCCATGTCCAATCAAGAACCTATCAATCTCTGCCTTAAATACACCCAAAGACCTGGCTTCCACAGCTGCATGTGGCAACAAACTCCACAAATTCACTATCCTTTGGCTAAAGAAATTTCTCCGCATCTTTGTTTTGAAAGGGTGCCCCCTATCCTGAGGCTTACATGGGGTACCTTATCAAATACCTTGCTGAAATCCATATACACTTCATCTGCTGCTCTACCTTCATCAATATGTTTAGTCACATCTTCAAAAAATTCAGTCAGGCTCGTAAAAATTCAATCAGACCTGCCTTTGACAAAGCCATGCTGTCCATTCCTAATCATATTATACCTCTCCAAATGTTCATAAATCCTGCCTCTCAGGATCTTCTCCATCAACTTACCAACCTCTGAGGTAAGACTCACTGGTCTATAATTTCCTGGGTTATCTTTACTCCCTTTCTTGAATAAAAGAACAACATCTGCAACCCTCCAATCCTTCAGAACCTCTTCGGCCCCCATTGATGATGCAAAGATCATCGCCAGAGGCTCAGAAATCTCCTCCCTCACCTCTCACAGCAGCCTGGGGTACATCTTATCTGGTCCCGGTGACTTATCTAACTGTTGGAATCTGTTAGAATTCTTTGAGGAAATAACAAGCAGGATAGACAAAGGAGAATCAGTTGATGTTGTGTACTTGGACTTTCAGAAGGTTTTTGACAAGGTGACATGAAGCTGCTTAACAAACTACAAGCCTATGGTATTACAGGAAAGATTCTAGCATGGATAAAGCAGTGGCTGATAGGCAGGAGGCAAAGAGTGGGAATAAAGGGAGTCTTTTCTTGTTGGCTGCCCGTGACGAGTGATGTTCCTCAGGGGTCTGTTTTGGGACCATTTCTTTTTACATTATTTGTCAGTGATTTGGCTGATAGAATTCATGGCGTTGTTGGAAAATTTGCAGACGATACAAAGTTAGTTGGAGGGGCAGGTAGTTTTGAGGAAGTATAGAGGCTGTAGAAGAGCTCAGACAGATTAGGAGAGCAAAGAAATGCAGATGGAATACAATGTTGGGATGTGTATGGTCATGCAGTTTGATGGAAGAAATGAAAGGTTAACTATTTTCTAAATGGAGAGAAAAGACAAAAAAAAAACAAAGTACAAAGGGACTTGGGTGTCCTTGTGCAGGATTTCCTGAAGGTTAATTTGTAGGTTCAGTCTGTGGTGAGGAAGGCAAATGCAATGTTAGCATTCATTTCAATAGGATTAAAACATAAAAGCAAGGATGTAATGTTGAGAGTTTATAAAACACTGGTGGGGCCTCTCTTAAAGTGTTGTGAGCAGTTTTGGGCCCCTTAACTTCGAAAGGATAAACTGAAATTGGAGAGGGTTCAAAGGAGGTTCACAAGAAAGATTCCAGGGTTGATTGGCTTGTCATATGAAGAGCGCTTGATGGCTCTGTACTTGTATCCACTGGAATTCTGAAGAATGTGGGGGGACCTCATTGAGACCTATTAAATGATGAAAGGCCTTGATAGAATAGATGTGGATTGGATGGTTTCTAAGTTGGGAGAGTCTAAGATCAGAGGACCCAGGCTGAGAATACACAGGCTTTCTTTCAAAACAGAGATAAGGAGGAATTTCTTTAGCCAGAGAGAGGTGAATCTGTGGAATTCTTTGCCACAGGAAGCTGTGGAGGTCAAATCTTTATGTATATTGAAGGCAGAGGTTGATAGATTTTTGATTGATCAGGGCGTGAAGGGATGTTGGGAGAAACCAGGAGATTGGGGCTGAGAGGAAAATTGGATCAGCCATAATGAGATGGCAGAGCAGACTGATGGGCCTGATGACCTCATTCTTCTATATCTCGTGATCTTGTGGCCTCATGGAAACCCATCAAATATTGAAAGCTGAGACAGAGTGGACGTGAAGAGGATTTTTTTCTGTAGTGGGGGAGTCTAGAACCAGAGGACACAGCCTCAGAATGTAGGGGCATCCCTTTAGAACAGATATAAAAAGAAATTTCTTTAGCCAAATGGTGATGAATCCGTGGAATTCATTGCTACAGAGGCTTACTCACTAGGAATATTTAAAGCAGAGGTCGATTGGTTCTTGTTAGTCAGAGCTTCAAATGTAACAGGAAGAAGACAGGAAAATAGAAACAGAAATCTACAGCACGTTACAGGCTCTTCGGCCCACAATGTTGTGCTGACCATGTAACCTACTCTAGAAACTGCCTAGAATTTCCCTACTGCATAGCCCTCAATTTTTCTAAGCTCCATGTACCTATCTAAGAGTCTCTTAAAATACCCTATTGTATTCTCCTCTACCACCTTCACCGGCAGTATATTACTGCACTTACCACTCACTGTGTGAAAAACCAACCCCTGACAACCCCTTGGTACCCATTTCCAAGCACCTTAAAACTATGCTTCCTTGTGTTAGCCATTCCAGCCCTGGGAAAAAGCCTCTGACTATCCAGACGATCAATGCCTCTCATCATCTTATACACCTCTATCAGGTCACCTCTCATTCTCCGTCACTCCAAGGAGAAAAGGCCAAGTTCACTCAACCTGTACTCATAAGGCACGCTCCCCAATCCAGGCAGCTTGGAGTTGAGAAAGATAATAAATCAGCCATGAAGAAACAAACTCAATGGGCCGAATGACCTTATCTGCCATATGCTTTTTAATTTAAAATCTCAAGGTATAGAATACAATGGGATTCTCATTCACCTTGTCTACTTGAGCAAACTTAAGCCTCTTTAAGCCGACCAGATTTCCGTCTGAATTGTTTTTTTTCACAAACTCAAGGTGGTCTGGTCACTGACCTTGTCCACTTTCACTTCAATAGATAACAACACAGGTCTGGTCACCGACCTTGTCCACTTTCTCTGCAATAGATAACGACACAGGTCTGGTCACTGACCTTGTCTACTTTCTGTTCATTAGATAATGACACAGGTCTGGTCACTGACCTTGTCCACTTTCTCTGCAATAGATAACGACACAGGTCTGGTCACTGACCTTGTCTACTTTCTGTTCATTAGATAATGACACAGGTCTGGTCACTGACCATGTCCACTTTCTCTTCAATAGATAACAACACAGGTCTGGTCACCGACCTTGTCCACTTTCTCTGCAATAGATAATGACACAGGTCTGGTCACTGACCTTGTCCACTTTCACTTCAATAGATAACAACACAGGTCTGGTCACCGACATTGTCCACTTTCTCTGCAATAGATAACGACACAGGTCTGGTCACTGACCTTGTCTACTTTCTGTTCATTAGATAATGACACAGGTCTGGTCACTGACCGTGTCCACTTTCTCTTCAATAGATAACGACACAGGTCTGGTCACCGACCTTGTCCACTTTCTCTGCAATAGATAACGACACAGGTCTGGTCACCGACCTTGTCCACTTTCTCTGCAATAGATAACGACACAGGTCTGGTCACCGACCTTGTCCACTTTCTCTGCAATAGATAACGACACAGGTCTGGTCACTGACCTTGTCCACTTTCTCTGCAATAGATAACAACACAGGTCTGGTCACCGACCTTGTCCACTTTCTCTGCAATAGATAATGACACAGGTCTGGTCACTGACCTTGTCCACTTTCTCTGCAATAGATAACGACACAGGTCTGATCACCGACCGTGTCCACTTTCTCTTCAATAGATAACGACACAGGTCTGGTCACCGACCTTGTCCACTTTCTCTGCAATAGATAACAACACAGGTCTGGTCATCGACCTTGTCCACTTTCTCTTCAATAGATAACGACACAGGTCTGGTCGCCGACCTTGTCCACTTTCTCTGCAATAGGTAACGACACAGGTCTGGTCACTGACCTTGTCCACTTTCTCTGCAATAGATAACGACACAGGTCTGGTCACCGACCTTGTCCACTTTCTCTTCAATAGATAACGACACAGGTCTGGTCATCAACCTTGTCCACTTTCTCTGCAATAGATAACGACACAGGTCTGGTCATCGACCTTGTCCACTTTCTCTGCAATAGATAACGACACACGTCTGGTCACCGACCTTGTCCACTTTCTCTTCAATAGATAATGACACAGGTCTGGTCACTGACCTTGTCCACTTTCTCTGCAATAGATAACGACACAGGTCTGGTCACCGACCTTGTCCACTTTCTCTGCAATAGATAACGACACAGGTCTGGTCACTGACCTTGTCCACTTTCTCTGCAATAGATAACGACACAGGTCTGGTCACCGACCTTGTCCACTTTCTCTGCAATAGATAACGACACAGGTCTGGTCACTGACCTTGTCCACTTTCTCTGCAATAGATAACGACACAGGTCTGGTCACCGACATTGTCCACTTTCTCTGCAATAGATAACGACACAGGTCTGGTCACTGACCTTGTCCACTTTCTCTTCAATAGATAATGACATAGGTCTGGTCCCCGACCTTGTCCACTTTCTCTGCAATAGATAACAACACAGGTCTGGTCACCGACCTTGTCCACTTTCTCTTCAATAGATAACGACACAGGTCTGGTCACCGACCTTGTCCACTTTCTCTGCAATAGATAACAACACAGGTCTGGTCATCGACCTTGTCCACTTTCTCTTCAATAGATAACGACACAGGTCTGGTCGCCGACCTTGTCCACTTTCTCTGCAATAGATAACGACACAGGTCTGGTCACTGACCTTGTCCACTTTCTCTGCAATAGATAACGACACAGGTCTGGTCACCGACCTTGTCCACTTTCTCTTCAATAGATAACGACACAGGTCTGGTCATCAACCTTGTCCACTTTCTCTGCAATAGATAACGACACAGGTCTGGTCATCGACCTTGTCCACTTTCTCTGCAATAGATAACGACACACGTCTGGTCACCAACCTTGTCCACTTTCTCTTCAATAGATAATGACACAGGTCTGGTCACTGACCTTGTCCACTTTCTCTGCAATAGATAACGACACAGGTCTGGTCACTGACCTTGTCCACTTTCTCTGCAATAGATAACGACACAGGTCTGGTCACCGACATTGTCCACTTTCTCTGCAATAGATAACGACTCAGGTCTGGTCACTGACCTTGTCCACTTTCTCTTCAATAGATAATGACATAGGTCTGGTCCCCGACCCTGTCCACTTTCTCTGCAATAGATAACAACACAGGTCTGGTCACCGACCTTGTCCACTTTCTCTTCAATAGATAACGACACAGGTCTGGTCACCGACCTTGTCCACTTTCTCTGCAATAGATAACGACACAGGTCTGGTCACCGACCTTGTCCACTTTCTCTTCAATAGATAACGACACAGGTCTGGTCACCGACCGTGTCCACTTTCTCTTCAATAGGTAACGACACAGGTCTGGTCACTGGCCATGTCCACTTTCTCTGCAATAGATAACGACACAGGTCTGGTCACTGACCTTGTCCACTTTCTCTGCAATAGATAACGACACAGGTCTGGTCACCGACCTTGTCCACTTTCTCTGCAATAGATAACGACACAGGTCTGGTCACTGACCTTGTCCACTTTCTCTGCAATCGATAACGACACAGGTCTGGTCACCGACCTTGTCCACTTTCTCTTCAATAGATAACGACACAGGTCTGGTCACCGACCTTGTCCACTTTCTCTTCAATAGATAACGACACAGGTCTGGTCACTGACCTTGTCCACTTTCTCTGCAATAGATAACGACACAGGTCTGGTCACCGACCTTGTCCACTTTCTCTTCAATAGATAACGACACAGGTCTGGTCACCGACCTTGTCCACTTTCTCTTCAATAGATAACGACACAGGTCTGGTCCCCGACCTTGTCCACTTTCTCTTCAATAGATAACGACACAGGTCTGGTCACCGACCTTGTCCACTTTCTCTTCAATAGATAACGACACAGGTCTGGTCACCGACCTTGTCCACTTTCTCTTCAATAGATAACGACACAGGTCTGGTCACTGACCTTGTCCACTTTCTCTGCAGTAGATAACGACACAGGTCTGGTCACCGACTTTGTCCACTTTCTCTTCAATAGATAACGACACAGGTCTGGTCACTGACCTTGTCCACTTTCTCTTCAATAGATAACGACACAGGTCTGGTCACTGACCTTGTCCACTTTCTCTGCAATAGATAACGACACAGGTCTGGTCACCGACCTTGTCCACTTTCTCTTCAATAGATAACGACACAGGTCTGGTCACTGACCTTGTCCACTTTCTCTGCAGTAGATAACGACACAGGTCTGGTCACCGACTTTGTCCACTTTCTCTTCAATAGATAACGACACAGGTCTGGTCACCGACCTTGTCCACTTTCTCTGCAATAGATAACGACACAGGTCTGGTCACTGACCTTGTCCACTTTCTCTGCAATAGATAACGACACAGGTCTGGTCACCGACCTTGTCCACTTTCTCTTCAATAGATAACGACACAGGTCTGGTCACCGACCTTGTCCACTTTCTCTTCAATAGATAACGACACAGGTCTGGTCACTGACCTTGTCCACTTTCTCTGCAATAGATAACGACACAGGTCTGGTCACCGACCTTGTCCACTTTCTCTTCAATAGATAACGACACAGGTCTGGTCACTGACCTTGTCCACTTTCTCTGCAGTAGATAACGACACAGGTCTGGTCACCGACTTTGTCCACTTTCTCTTCAATAGATAACGACACAGGTCTGGTCACCGACCTTGTCCACTTTCTCTGCAATAGATAACGACACAGGTCTGGTCACTGACCTTGTCCACTTTCTCTGCAATAGATAACGACACAGGTCTGGTCACCGACCTTGTCCACTTTCTCTTCAATAGATAACGACACAGGTCTGGTCACCGACCTTGTCCACTTTCTCTTCAATAGATAACGACACAGGTCTGGTCACTGACCTTGTCCACTTTCTCTGCAATAGATAACGACACAGGTCTGGTCACGGACCTTGTCCACTTTCTCTTCAATAGATAACGACACAGGTCTGGTCACCGACCTTGTCCACTTTCTCTTCAATAGATAACGACACAGGTCTGGTCCCCGACCTTGTCCACTTTCTCTTCAATAGATAACGACACAGGTCTGGTCACCGACCTTGTCCACTTTCTCTTCAATAGATAACGACACAGGTCTGGTCACCGACCTTGTCCACTTTCTCTTCAATAGATAACGACACAGGTCTGGTCACTGACCTTGTCCACTTTCTCTGCAGTAGATAACGACACAGGTCTGGTCACCGACTTTGTCCACTTTCTCTTCAATAGATAACGACACAGGTCTGGTCACTGACCTTGTCCACTTTCTCTTCAATAGTTAACGACACAGGTCTGGTCACCGACTTTGTCCACTTTCTCTTCAATAGATAACGACACAGGTCTGGTCACCGACCTTGTCCACTTTCTCTTCAATAGATAACGACACAGGTCTGGTCATCAACCTTGTCCACTTTCTCTGCAATAGATAACGACACAGGTCTGGTCATCGACCTTGTCCACTTTCTCTGCAATAGATAACGACACACGTCTGGTCACCGACCTTGTCCACTTTCTCTTCAATAGATAATGACACAGGTCTGGTCACTGACCTTGTCCACTTTCTCTGCAATAGATAACGACACAGGTCTGGTCACCGACCTTGTCCACTTTCTCTGCAATAGATAACGACACAGGTCTGGTCACTGACCTTGTCCACTTTCTCTGCAATAGATAACGACACAGGTCTGGTCACCGACATTGTCCACTTTCTCTGCAATAGATAACGACACAGGTCTGGTCACTGACCTTGTCCACTTTCTCTTCAATAGATAATGACATAGGTCTGGTCCCCGACCTTGTCCACTTTCTCTGCAATAGATAACAACACAGGTCTGGTCACCGACCTTGTCCACTTTCTCTTCAATAGATAACGACACAGGTCTGGTCACCGACCTTGTCCACTTTCTCTGCAATAGATAACAACACAGGTCTGGTCATCGACCTTGTCCACTTTCTCTTCAATAGATAACGACACAGGTCTGGTCGCCGACCTTGTCCACTTTCTCTGCAATAGATAACGACACAGGTCTGGTCACTGACCTTGTCCACTTTCTCTGCAATAGATAACGACACAGGTCTGGTCACCGACCTTGTCCACTTTCTCTTCAATAGATAACGACACAGGTCTGGTCATCAACCTTGTCCACTTTCTCTGCAATAGATAACGACACAGGTCTGGTCATCGACCTTGTCCACTTTCTCTGCAATAGATAACGACACACGTCTGGTCACCAACCTTGTCCACTTTCTCTTCAATAGATAATGACACAGGTCTGGTCACTGACCTTGTCCACTTTCTCTGCAATAGATAACGACACAGGTCTGGTCACCGACCTTGTCCACTTTCTCTGCAATAGATAACGACACAGGTTTGGTCACTGACCTTGTCCACTTTCTCTGCAATAGATAACGACACAGGTCTGGTCACCGACATTGTCCACTTTCTCTGCAATAGATAACGACTCAGGTCTGGTCACTGACCTTGTCCACTTTCTCTTCAATAGATAATGACATAGGTCTGGTCCCCGACCTTGTCCACTTTCTCTGCAATAGATAACAACACAGGTCTGGTCACCGACCTTGTCCACTTTCTCTTCAATAGATAACGACACAGGTCTGGTCACCGACCTTGTCCACTTTCTCTGCAATAGATAACAACACAGGTCTGGTCACCGACCTTGTCCACTTTCTCTTCAATAGATAACGACACAGGTCTGGTCACCGACCTTGTCCACTTTCTCTGCAATAGATAACGACACAGGTCTGGTCACCGACCTTGTCCACTTTCTCTTCAATAGATAACGACACAGGTCTGGTCACCGACCGTGTCCACTTTCTCTTCAATAGGTAACGACACAGGTCTGGTCACTGGCCATGTCCACTTTCTCTGCAATAGATAACGACACAGGTCTGGTCACCGACCTTGTCCACTTTCTCTGCAATAGATAACGACACAGGTCTGGTCACCGACCTTGTCCACTTTCTCTGCAATAGATAACGACACAGGTCTGGTCACCGACCTTGTCCACTTTCTCTGCAATAGATAACGACACAGGTCTGGTCACCGACCTTGTCCACTTTCTCTTCAATAGATAACGACACAGGTCTGGTCACCGACCTTGTCCACTTTCTCTTCAATAGATAACGACACAGGTCTGGTCACTGACCTTGTCCACTTTCTCTGCAATAGATAACGACACAGGTCTGGTCACCGACCTTGTCCACTTTCTCTTCAATAGATAACGACACAGGTCTGGTCACCGACCTTGTCCACTTTCTCTTCAATAGATAACGACACAGGTCTGGTCCCCGACCTTGTCCACTTTCTCTTCAATAGATAACGACACAGGTCTGGTCACCGACCTTGTCCACTTTCTCTTCAATAGATAACGACACAGGTCTGGTCACCGACCTTGTCCACTTTCTCTTCAATAGATAACGACACAGGTCTGGTCACTGACCTTGTCCACTTTCTCTGCAGTAGATAACGACACAGGTCTGGTCACCGACTTTGTCCACTTTCTCTGCAATAGATAACGACACAGGTCTGGTCACCGACCTTGTCCACTTTCTCTTCAATAGATAACGACACAGGTCTGGTCACTGACCTTGTCCACTTTCTCTGCAATAGATAACGACACAGGACTGGTCACTGACCTTGTCCACTTTCTCTTCAATAGATAACGATACAGGTCTGGTCACTGACCTTGTCCACTTTCTCTGCAATAGATAACGACACAGGTCTGGTCACTGACCTTGTCCACTTTCTCTGCAATAGATAACGACACAGGTCTGGTCACCGACCTTGTCCACTTTCTCTTCAATAGATAACGACACAGGTCTGGTCACTGACCTTGTCCACTTTCTCTGCAATAGATAACGACACAGGTCTGGTCACCGACCGTGTCCACTTTCTGTTCTTTAGATATCGACATAGGACTGGTCACTGACCTTGTCCACTTTCTCTTCAATAGATAACGACACAGGTCTGGTCACCGACCGTGTCCACTTTCTGTTCTTTAGATAATGACACAGGTCTGGTCACCGACCTTGTCCACTTTCTCTGCAATAGATAATGACACAGGTCTGGTCACCGACCTTGTCCACTTTCTGTTCATTAGATAACGACACAGGTCTGGTCACCGACCGTGTCCACTTTGTCTGCAATAGTTAACGACACAGGTCTGGTCACCGACCTTGTCCACTTTCTCTTCAATAGATAACGACACAGGTCTGGTCACCGACCTTGTCCACTTTCTCTTCAATAGATAACGACACAGGTCTGGTCACCGACCTTGTCCACTTTCTGTTCATTAGATAATGACACAGGTCTAGTCACTGACCTTGTCCACTTTCTCTTCAATAGATAACGACACAGGTCTGGTCACCGACCTTGTCCACTTTCTGTTCATTAGATAATGACACAGGTCTGGTCACTGACCTTGTCCACTTTCACTTCAATAGATAACGACACAGGTCTGGTCACCGACCTTGTCCACTTTCTCTTCAATAGATAACGACACAGGTCTGGTCACCGACCGTGTCCACTTTGTCTGCAATAGATAACGACACAGGTCTGGTCACCGACCTTGTCCACTTTCTCTTCAATAGATAACGACACAGGTCTGGTCACCGACCTTGTCTTCTTTCTGTTCATTAGATAACGACACAGGTCTAGTCACTGACCTTGTCCACTTTCTCTTCAATAGATAACGACACAGGTCTGGTCACCGACCTTGTCCACTTTCTGTTCTTTAGATAATGACACAGGTCTGGTCACTGACCTTGTCCACTTTCTGTTCATTAGATAACGACACAGGTCTGGTCACCGACCTTGTCCACTTTCTCTGCAATAGATAACGACACAGGTCTGGTCACTGACCTTGTCCACTTTCTCTTCATTAGATAACGACACAGGTCTGGTCACTGACATTGTCCACTTTCTGTTCAATAGATAACGACACAGGTCTGGTCGCCGACCTTGTCCACTTTCTGTTCAATAGATAACGACACAGGTCTGGTCACTGACCTTGTCCACTTTCTCTTCATTAGATAACGACACAGGTCTGGTCACTGACATTGTCCACTTTCTGTTCAATAGATAACGACACAGGTCTGGTCACTGACCTTGTCCACTTTCTGTTCATTAGATAATGACTCAGGTCTGGTCACTGACCTTGTCCACTTTCTCTGCAATAGATAACGACAAGGTCTGGTCACTGACCTTGTCCACTTTCTCTTCAATAGATAACGACACAGGTCTGGTCATCGACCGTGTCCACTTTCTCTGCAATAGATAACGACAAGGTCTGGTCACTGACCTTGTCCACTTTCTCTTCAATAGATAACGACACAGGTCTGGTCACTGACCTTGTCCACTTTCTCTTCAATAGATAATGACACAGGTCTGGTCACTGACCTTGTCCACTTTCTCTTCAATAGATAACGACACAGGTCTGGTCACTGACCTTGTCCACTTTCTCTTCATTAGATAACGACACAGGTCTGGTCACTGACATTGTCCACTTTCTCTTCAATAGATAACGACACAGGTCTGGTCACTGACCTTGTCCACTTTCTCTTCAATAGATAACGACACAGGTCTGGTCACCGACCTTGTCCACTTTCTCTGCAATAGATAACGACACAGGTCTGGTCACTGACCTTGTCCACTTTCTCTGCAATAGATAACGACACAGGTCTGGTCACCGACCTTGTCCACTTTCTGTTCATTAGATAACGACACAGGTCTGGTCACCGACCTTGTCCACTTTCTCTGCAATAGATAACGACACAGGTCTGGTCACTGACCTTGTCCACTTTCTGTTCATTAGATAACGACACAGGTCTGGTCACCGACCTTGTCCACTTTCTCTGCAATAGATAACGACACAGGTCTGGTCACCGACCTCGTCCACTTTCTCTGCAATAGATAACGACACAGGTCTGGTCACTGACCTTGTCCACTTTCTGTTCATTAGATAACGACACAGGACTGGTCACTGACCTTGTCCACTTTCTCTGCAATAGATAACGACACAGGACTGGTCACTGACCTTGTCCACTTTCTCTTCAATAGATAACGATACAGGTCTGGTCACTGACCTTGTCCACTTTCTCTGCAATAGATAACGACACAGGTCTGGTCACTGACCTTGTCCACTTTCTCTGCAATAGATAACGACACAGGTCTGGTCACCGACCTTGTCCACTTTCTCTTCAATAGATAACGACACAGGTCTGGTCACTGACCTTGTCCACTTTCTCTGCAATAGATAACGACACAGGTCTGGTCACCGACCGTGTCCACTTTCTGTTCTTTAGATAACGACATAGGACTGGTCACTGACCTTGTCCACTTTCTCTTCAATAGATAACGACACAGGTCTGGTCACCGACCGTGTCCACTTTCTGTTCTTTAGATAATGACACAGGTCTGGTCACCGACCTTGTCCACTTTCTCTGCAATAGATAATGACACAGGTCTGGTCACCGACCTTGTCCACTTTCTGTTCATTAGATAACGACACAGGTCTGGTCACCGACCTTGTCCACTTTCTCTTCAATAGATAACGACACAGGTCTGGTCACCGACCTTGTCCACTTTCTGTTCATTAGATAATGACACAGGTCTAGTCACTGACCTTGTCCACTTTCTCTTCAATAGATAACGACACAGGTCTGGTCACCGACCTTGTCCACTTTCTGTTCATTAGATAATGACACAGGTCTGGTCACTGACCTTGTCCACTTTCACTTCAATAGATAACGACACAGGTCTGGTCACCGACCTTGTCCACTTTCTCTTCAATAGATAACGACACAGGTCTGGTCACCGACCGTGTCCACTTTCTCTGCAATAGATAACGACACAGGTCTGGTCACCGACCTTGTCCACTTTCTCTTCAATAGATAACGACACAGGTCTGGTCACCGACCTTGTCCACTTTCTGTTCATTAGATAACGACACAGGTCTAGTCACTGACCTTGTCCACTTTCTCTTCAATAGATAACGACACAGGTCTGGTCACCGACCTTGTCCACTTTCTGTTCTTTAGATAATGACACAGGTCTGGTCACTGACCTTGTCCACTTTCTGTTCATTAGATAACGACACAGGTCTGGTCACCGACCTTGTCCACTTTCTCTGCAATAGATAACGACACAGGTCTGGTCACTGACCTTGTCCACTTTCTCTTCATTAGATAACGACACAGGTCTGGTCACTGACATTGTCCACTTTCTGTTCAATAGATAACGACACAGGTCTGGTCGCCGACCTTGTCCACTTTCTGTTCAATAGATAACGACACAGGTCTGGTCACTGACCTTGTCCACTTTCTCTTCATTAGATAACGACACAGGTCTGGTCACTGACATTGTCCACTTTCTGTTCAATAGATAACGACACAGGTCTGGTCACTGACCTTGTCCACTTTCTGTTCATTAGATAATGACACAGGTCTGGTCACTGACCTTGTCCACTTTCTCTGCAATAGATAACGACAAGGTCTGGTCACTGACCTTGTCCACTTTCTCTTCAATAGATAACGACACAGGTCTGGTCACTGACCTTGTCCACTTTCTCTTCATTAGATAACGACACAGGTCTGGTCACTGACATTGTCCACTTTCTCTTCAATAGATAACGACACAGGTCTGGTCACTGACCTTGTCCACTTTCTCTTCAATAGATAACGACACAGGTCTGGTCACTGACCTTGTCCACTTTCTCTGCAATAGATAACGACAAGGTCTGGTCACTGACCTTGTCCACTTTCTCTTCAATAGATAATGACACAGGTCTGGTCACCGACCGTGTCCACTTTCTCTTCAATAGGTAACGACACAGGTCTGGTCACTGGCCTTGTCCACTTTCTCTTCAATAGATAATGACACAGGTCTGGTCACTGACCTTGTCCACTTTCTCTTCAATAGATAACGACACAGGTCTGGTCACTGACCTTGTCCACTTTCTCTTCATTAGATAACGACACAGGTCTGGTCACTGACATTGTCCACTTTCTCTTCAATAGATAACGACACAGGTCTGGTCACTGACCTTGTCCACTTTCTCTTCAATAGATAACGACACAGGTCTGGTCACCGACCTTGTCCACTTTCTCTGCAATAGATAACGACACAGGTCTGGTCACTGACCTTGTCCACTTTCTCTGCAATAGATAACGACACAGGTCTGGTCACCGACCTTGTCCACTTTCTGTTCATTAGATAACGACACAGGTCTGGTCACCGACCTTGTCCACTTTCTCTGCAATAGATAACAACACAGGTCTGGTCACTGACCTTGTCCACTTTCTGTTCATTAGATAACGACACAGGTCTGGTCACCGACCTTGTCCACTTTCTCTGCAATAGATAACGACACAGGTCTGGTCACCGACCTCGTCCACTTTCTCTGCAATAGATAACGACACAGGTCTGGTCACCGACCTTATCCACTTTCTCTGCAATAGATAACGACACAGGTCTGGTCACCGACCTTGTCCACTTTCTCTGCAATAGATAACGACACAGGTCTGGTCACTGACCTTGTCCACTTTCTCTGCAATAGATAACGACACAGGTCTGGTCACCGACCTTGTCCACTTTCTCTTCAATAGATAACGACACAGGTCTGGTCACCGACCTTGTCCACTTTCTCTGCAATAGATAACGACACAGGTCTGGTCACCGACCTTGTCCACTTTCTCTGCAATAGATAACGACACAGCTCTGGTCACTGACCTTGTCCACTTTCTCTGCAATAGATAACGACACAGGTCTGGTCACCGACCTTGACCACTTTCTCTGCAATAGATAACGACACAGGTCTGGTCACTGACCTTGTCCACTTTCTGTTCATTAGATAATGACACAGGTCTGGTCACTGACCTTGTCCACTTTCTGTTCAATAGATAACGACACAGGTCTGGTCACCGACCTTGTCCACTTTCTCTGCAATAGATAACGACACAGGTCTGGTCACCGACCATGTCCACTTTCTCTGCAATAGATAACGACACAGGTCTGGTCACCGACCTTGTCCACTTTCTCTGCAATAGATAACGACACAGGTCTGGTCACCGACCTTGTCCACATTCTCTGCAATAGATAACGACACAGGTCTGGTCACCGACCTTGTCCACTTTCTCTGCAATAGATAACAACACAGGTCTGGTCGCCGACCGTGTCCACTTTCTCTTCAATCGATAACGACACAGGTCTGGTCACTGACCTTGTCCACTTTCTCTGCAATAGATAACGACACAGGTCTGGTCACTGACCTTGTCCACTTTCTCTTCAATAGATAACGACACAGGTCTGGTCACTGACCTTGTCCACTTTCTCTGCAATAGATAACGACACAGGTCTGGTCACTGACCTTGTCCACTTTCTCTTCAATAGATAACGACACAGGTCTGGTCACCAACCTTGTCCACTTTCTGTTCATTAGATAATGACACAGGTCTGGTCACTGACCCCAGATATAACCTGTATTTCTTTTAGGTTTTAAATTGTTTTACTTTAATGAAAAGATGTTAAAGATGATAACAAACAATGACTGAACTTTGAGACAGAATTAATCAGCCTTTGATCTGTAAACAGTATCGATATCTCAGTAAATGATAGGGCACCCTGTAATTAAATACACAGGTGTTGTAAGCTCTCTGACCCACTAGCATCAGGCAGGAGGTACCGTACCAGTAGAACAAGGATTGTTAGGATGGGAAACAGCTTCTTTGCCCAACCAAGAGACCTGCCACCAGCCAGGTCTCTCCATGTATGGAAAACCAGTAGCGTTATATGGTTTAATTTTTAAACTTGTGTTGTAAATGCACTTTAGTTTTTTGTTAATTTATTTGTGGTAATATTACTTTATGTTATATGTGTTCATAATTCTATCTCCTTTACAATAGCGTTGGAGAGAGATAGGAACAGATGTTAGAAAAGCTTTTTATTGGAGTAAGGGGAATTATGAGGCTATCAGGCAGAGAATTAGCGGCTTAATTTGGAAACAGATGTTCTCAGGGAAAAGTACGGAAGAAATGTGGCAAATATTCAGTGGATATTTGTGTGGAGTTCTGTATAGGTACGTTCCAATGAGACAGGAACCATGGTGTACAAAGGCTGTAATAAATCTAGTCAAGAAGAAAAGGACAGCTTACAGAAGGTTCAGAGAGCTTAGGTAATTTTAGAGATCTAGAAGATTATAAGGCTACTAGGAAGGAGCTTAAGAAGGAAATTCAGAGAGCCAGAACAGGCCATGAGAAGGCCTTGGCAGGCAGAATTAAGGAAAATCCCAGGCATTCTACAAGTATGTGAAGAGCAAGAGGATAAGACATGAAAGAATGTGACAGTGGGAAAGTGTGCATGTAACTGGAGGAAATAGCAGAGGTACTTCAGTATTCACTATGGAAAAGGATCTTGGTGATTGTAGTGGTGACTTGCAGCAGACTGAAAAGCTTGAGCATGTAGATACTGAGAAAGAGAATATACTGGAGCTTTTGGAAAACATCAAGATGCCGGGACCAGAAGAAATGTACCTCAGGCTACTGTGGGAGGCGAGGAAGGAGATTGTTGAGCCTCTGGCGATGATCTTTGCATCATCAATGGGGATGGAAGAGGTTCCAGAGGATTGGAGGATTGCAGATGTTGTTCATTTATTTAAGAAAGGGAGTAGAGATAGCGCAGGAAATTATAGACCAGTGAGTCTTACCTCAGTGGTTAGTAAGTTGATGGAGAAGATCCTGAGAGGCAGGATTTTTGAACATTTGGAGAGTGAACATTATTAAGAGTAGTCAGCATGGCTTTGTCAGGGGCAGGTTGTGCCTTACGAGCCTAATTGAATTTTTTGAGGATGTGACTAAATACATTGATGAAGGTCGAGCAGTAGATGTAGTGTATATGGATTTCAGCAAGGCATTGTAGACGGGTCATATTCTGCATGGGAGGTCAGTGACCAGTGGAGTGCCTCAGGGATCTGTTCTGGGACTTTTTCTCTTTGTGATTTTTATAAATGACCTGGATGAGGAAGTGGAGGGATGGGTTAGTAAGTTTGCTGATGACACAAACATTGGAGGTGTTGTGGATAGTGTGGAGGGCTGTCAGAGGTTACAGCGGGACTTTGATAGGATGCAAAACTGGGCTGAGAAGTGGCAGATGAAGTTCAACCCAAATAAGTGTGAGATGGTTCATTTTGGTAGGTTAAATATGATTGCAGAATATAATATTAATGGTAAGGCTCTTGGCAGTGTGGAGGATCAGAGGGATCTTGGGGTCTGAGTCTAAAGGACACTCAAAGCTGCTATGCATATTGACTCTGTGGTTAAGAGTGTGTGGAATGGGCTGCCAGTGACAGTGATGGAGGAGGAAATGATAGGGTCTTTTAAGAGACTCCTGGATGGGTACATGGAGCTTAAAAAAAATAGAGGACTATGGGTAAAGCCTAGGTAGTTCTAAAGTAGGGGCATATTTGGGACAGCTTTGTGGGCTGAAGGGCATGTATTGTGCTATATGGTTTCTATGTTTCTATCTCAACCTCAGAACAAAGGGTACCCTGATCTTCTCTCTGAATGTCCATTCCATTAACTAGCATCCCACCATTGTCCATCCAGAAGATGCGGTGCTACTCCAAAACTCCAACCAAATCTGTCACCCCAATGGAGATATCACCACCCACTGGCTTCATCAAGCTCTCACCATCCTGAACAGTGAAGGGGTTTAATTCTGTTGACCCCGTAGGACATTGATAGTGTGGTATACTGTCCACCATTTTCACTGGTTCTTTGGTGAGACTGATGGCAGGAAATGGCCTTGGTTGGTGTCCCTCATGCCACAAGGTCACCTGTTGCAGCCACCCGGGGAAGGAGATGCTCGAGCTGGTAGCAAGGATAAGTGCCAGAAGGAAGATCAGTGGGGAGGGATGAATGGACAAAGGAGTTGCATGGGGACTCCCAACGTAGTTTGGGAGATCACTTCACTGGGCACCTTTATCGACTGCAAACACAAGGAAATCTGAAGATGCTGGAAATTCAAACAACACAGACAAAGTTCTGGTGGAACACAGCAGGCCAGGCAGCATCTATAAGGAGAAGCACTGTCGATGTTTCGGGCCGAGACCCTTCATCAGGACTAACTGAAAGGAAAAATAGTAAGAGATTTGAAAGTAGGAGGGGGAGGGGAAAATACGAAATGATAGGAGAAAACCGGAGGGGGTGGGGTGAAGTTGAGAGCTGGAAAGGTGATTGGCAAAATGGATACAGAGCTGGAGAAGGGAAAGGATCATGGGACCTTTATCGACTGTACTGCTTTCTATAGATGCTGCCTGGCCTGCTGAGTTCCTCCAACATTTTGTGTGTCGTGCTTGGATTTTCAGCATCTGCAGATTTTCTCTTGTTGATGATTAAATTGAGAGCTGCTGGGTGCATGGCTTAAAGCGCTGGAATGACCTACTTTATGATGTATTTCAGATTAATAAATAAATAAATGTTCAGCAAGCCAGTCAGCATCTGTAGAGAGAGAAACAGCATTAATGTTTCCAGTCAGTCTTTAGCAGGTCAGTCAGCATCTGGAGAGGGAGAAACAGGATTAATGTTTCCAGTCAGCATCTGTAGAGAGAGAAACAGCGTTAATGTTTCCAGTCAGTGTTCAGAAGGCCAGTCAGCATCTGCAGAGGGAGAAACAGTGTTAATGTTTCCAGTCAGTCTTTAGCAGGTCAGTCAGCATCTGGAGAGGGAGAAACAGCGTTAATGTTTCCAGTCAGTGTTCAGAAGGCCAGTCAGCATCTGGAGAGGGAGAAACAGCGTTAATGTTTCCAGTCAGTCTTTAGCAGGTCAGTCAGCATCTGGAGAGGGAGAAACAGGATTAATGTTTCCAGTCAGTGTTCAGAAGGCCAGTCAGCATCTGCAGAGGGAGAAACAGCGTTAATGTTTCCAGTCAGTCTTTAGCAGGTCAGTCAGCATCTGGAGAGGGAGAAACAGCGTTAATGTTTCCAGTCAGTGTTCAGAAGGCCAGTCAGCATCTGCAGAAGGAGAAACAGTGTTAATGTTTCCAGTCAGTCTTTAGCAGGTCAGTCAGCATCTGGAGAGGGAGAAACAGGATTAATGTTTCCAGTCAGTGTTCAGAAGGCCAGTCAGCATCTGGAGAGGGAGAAACAGGATTAATGTTTCCAGTCAGTGTTCAGCAGGTCAGTCAGCATCTGGAGAGGGAGAAACAGGGTTAATGTTTCTTACCAATGTTCAGCAGGCCAGTCAGCATCTCCAGAAAGAGAAATCTGACATGGTCCAGGAGGACTGGAAGATTGCAAATGTCACTTCACTCTTTAAGATGGGAGGAAGGTAAAATAAAGGAAATTATAGGCCAGTTAGCCTGACCTCAGTGGTTGGGAAAGTGTCAGAGTCCATAATTAGGATGAGGTTTTGAGGTATTTGGAGACTAATGATAAAATAAGTCAAAGTCAGCATGGTTTCTGTAAAAGGAAATCATGCCTGACGAATCTGTTAGAGTTCTATGAGGAGTAACAAGCAGGATGGATAAAGGAAAGGCCGTGGATGTCATTTATTTGGATTTTCAGAAGATGTTTGATAAGGTGCCACACATGAGGCTGCTTAACTACAAACGTTTGTAGATAAAATCCTTTGGCGTTACAGGAAAGCTGCTGGGATGAATAGAGGAATGATTGACAGGCAGGAGGCAGAGAGTAGGAATAAAGACACCTTTTCTGTTTGAATGCCAGTGACTAGTGGTATTCCTCAGGGATCAGTTTTGGGACCGCTACTTTTCATGTTGTTTGTTGATGATTTGGATAATGGAATTGATGGTTTTGTGGCAAAGTTCACAGATGATACAAAGACAGGTGGGGGGGTAGGAGTGCTGAGGAAGCAATGCGGTTGCAGCAGACTTAGACAAATTGGAAGAATGCACAAAAAAGTGGCAGATGGAATACAGTGTTGGGAAATGTATGATAATGCATTTGGGTAAAAGGAACTGTAATGCAGACTATTATCTATAAGGGGAGAAGGTTCAAACATCAGAGGTGCAGAGGGACTTGGGAGTCCTCGTGCAAGACCCCCGGAAGGTTAATTCACAGGTTGAGTCTGTGGTACAGAAGGTAAATGCAAAGATTCCTATGGTGGGTGTATCCAGAACTGGAGAGCACAGTCTCAAACTTGAGGGATGATCCTTTGGAACAGAGGTAAGGAGGATCTTTTTTACCCAGGGAGTAATGAATCTGTGGAATGCTCTGCCACTGACTGTGGTGAAGGCCAAGTCCGTAGGTGTATTTAAGGCGGAAGTTGATAGTTTCTTGATCGGTCTGGGCATCAAAGGATATGACGAGAAGGCAGGTGTATGGGGTTGAGTGCGATCCAGGATCAGCCATGATGGAATAATGGAGCAAACTTGATGGCCTGAATGGCCTAATTCTCCTCCTGCCTTATGGTCTAAATGGGGTTAATGTTTCTGGTTAGTGTTCAGCAGGCCAGTCAACATCTATAGAGAGAGAAACAGAGTTATTGTTTCTTGTCAGTGTTCATCAGGCCAGTCAGCATCTGCAGAGAGAGAAATGGGGTTAATGTTTTCAATGGCATTGCTTTGGAATCTCGTGTCTTTTATTGGCATTGTGCATTTGTCTCGACACCTGCATACACGAGCTCATGTGCATAATAATCCTCACATAATGCACCCAAAGAAGACAAGCAGCTACTTGGCATTTAGGTGAACAATTTCATTCATAAAGCCAATGCATTCTAAGGTTACAAGCCAAAGGCACAGAACTTCAGGGTTTGTGTAACTCAAGCTGTCTAAAGTTGAAACCTGAGCTACTAGCTAAAATAAACCTTTATGCCAGATGAGCTTATCATTCTCTGTCTTTAAAGCAAAGCCTGTTTTACAGGTTATACACTATGGCACCTATTCTTTAAATATGATGAAGATTGTAACAAGTTGTGTAGCAGGACTTGACAAAACCAAGTTGTATGTAGAACATAGAAACTAGAGCAGTACAGCACAGTACAGGCCCTTTGGCCCACAATGATTTACTGGACTCTTAATGTATCAATCCAACCTTCCCTCCCACATAGCTCTCCATTTTCTATTATCCATGTGCCTATCCAGGAGCTTCTTAAATGCTATCTCTATTCCACACACCCACCTGTCCCTGTGTAAAGAAGATGCCTCAGATGTCTCTCCTGTGTTCCCCCCCCCCCATTACCCTACAGTTAAGACACCTTGTATGAGCCATTTCCACCCTGGGAAAAGAATGTGACTGTCCACTTGATCTATGCTTCTTATCACCTCATACACCTCTATCAAGTCACCTCTCATCCTCCCTCACTCCGAAGAGAAAAGGCCGAGCTCACTCAACCTGGTGCTGTGGTAGAGTGGGCAATGTGATTGTAATAAGGACAATCTAGTCTAAAACTTGGCATAAACTTTATTCATACTGTCTTTCCATGGTACTTTCCAAGTGTAACATTTAATCTGTGTAAACATTCAATTTACTGAGTGCACTTCAGTCAGCGTAGTGAGATGGTTGGAGATCACAGCTATTACTTAGACATTCCCCCATCTGTAAGGTGATGCCAGAACCATAAATAATGGAGAGACCCAAAGCCTGACGATAGGGTTGGTGCCTCTGGGCTCTTTTTACACTCTGTTTTCTCTTCTCATCATGTGACCCTTTCAGTGTAGTAATTTTTCATGAGAGCTGTACAGCAATGCAGGAGAGGACAGAATGTGACTTGTTTTATGAAAGTGACACAGAGGGTAAGGGGTAGAAAAGGAAGTCAAAAATGATGCCAACATGAAAGACAAGAAGAAAAAATCAAAGGAGCATTTAGATAAAGAATTGGAGGAAGAAGAGTCTGTGGACAAGAGGAAGAAAAAGAAATCGTCATCAAAGGAAGAGTCAAGTAAACGACCCAAATCGAAAGGTTCAGTTGAAGATGATGATGCTGAAAAGCGCAGGAAGGACAAGAAAAAAGAGAAAAAACCCAAGAAAGTCTCTGATGACAGCGGTGAAGAGAAAAAAGAAAAAAAGAAAGAAAAAGGCAAAGGAGAGAAATCAAAAGGCAAAAAATCCAGGAAAGTGTATAACTATCGGGAAGTGTATGAGCAAGAACTTCTGAACTATCGCACTGAGACTTCAGATGATGGGGAGGATCTGTACCATAGAAAGAAAGGTCATTCTTATGCTAATATTTTGTTAACTGTGTTTGTCTTTCTTGATTCACTCTATCTATAAATTTACTGGTTTTTGTTGGACTCTATCTTCCTCCTTAAACTGAGTTTCGGAGAACAGAGAATTATACCACGCACAGTGCAGGTCTGCAGGGCCCTTTCTAAGAGTGAAGGGCTCCACTGATACCCCCACTCTCCACAAAACATATTGAATTTTCACACTTTTTTCTCAGATATCTGACAGCTGCAGTTTGTAAAGTATAAACCTCTTCTTCATCTGTATCACCTGAATGGATCACAATATTCCACTTACTTTGTGTATTGTGTTCAGTTCTGGTCATCTCATTGTAGAGAGAGTGCAGAGAAGATTTATCAGGATGCTGCCTGGATTAGAGAGCAGGTGTTATGAGGAGCAGTTGAGTGAGCTCGGGCTTTTCTCTTTCGAGTGAAGGAGGATCAGGGTTGACTTGATAGAGGTGTATAAGATGATAAAAGGCACAGGTTGAGTGAATAAGCAGAGACTATCCCAGGGCAGAAATGGCTAATACCAGTGGTCGCAATTTTAAGGTGACTGGAGGGAGATATTGGGAGGATGTCAGAGGCAAGTTTTTTTTACACAGAGTGCTGCAGGGGTGGTGATAGAGGCAGATACATTAGGAACATTTAAGAGACTCTTAGTCTCATGAATGAAAGGAAAAGAGGAAAAGCTGAGATTGATCTTTCTGTAAATGTTCTGTGAATCACACTGGCCATGGTGTTAACTCCAGCTATTGAAGGATCCAATAACCATACTCAGAAGGACAGAATTATGTTCTTGTTGATTTTCAGAAATGTTGAGGAGACACCGTCCTCGATCCGGTAAAGATTCTGACGCTGCATTCCTTGTGGATGTTAATTCTGATGTACAGTTTTCCATATGGTCCTGACTCTGAGGTATTCTCTGTGGAATGTACACCTCCCTCTGTGAGCTTAGCCTCTTTCACCAATTATATATAGTAATGTTATTCTCCAAATGCACACTAGTGTACTAGTTTGTGTGTGAAGAAGCTTTGTAGGACAGATTCCAATGGAGAGAATATCGATTCTGAGCCAGTGTGAGTTTGTGTTGTGATGAGATTTGAATCTGAAGCAGGAGTGTTCTCCCTCCCAGCAGCAATTCTAAAGCAGCATTTTCTATCAGCACACTTTTGCTTAGATTTATTTATTTATTTAGGGATACGATATTGAATAGGCATTTCCAGCCCTTCAAGTTGCACTGCCAAGCAGTCCATCGATTTAACCCTAGCCTGGTCACAGGACAACTTTCAATGACCAATTAACCTACTAACCCGTACGTCTTCAGACCGTGAGAGGAAACTGGAGCACCCGCCCAAACTCCTTACAGAAGACGTTGGTGTTGAAATCCTCATTCCACCCCAAGCTGTGATAGTGTCACCCTAACCACTATGCTACCCTGGCACCTCACGGTCATAGAACTCTATAGCATAGAAACAGGCCCTTCAGCCCATCAGGTTCAAGCTAAACCTATTCTGCCCAGTGTCCTCCAGTGTTGATTGTTGTCAAGTCGTTTGCAAGCTGTGTTTCACTAATACTCACCCTATCTCAGTTTTGATGTAATTTCTGTACAATTCCTCAAGGAAAAACCTTGCCTGACAAATCTGTTGGAATTCTTTGAAGAAATATCAAACAGGACAGACAAAGGAGAATTGGTTGATGTTGTGCACTTGGATTTTCAGAAGGCCTTTGACAAGGTGTCACACATGAGGCTGTTTAACAAACTACGGGCCCATGGTATTGCAGGAAAGACTTTAGCATGGATAAAGCAGTGGCAGATTGGCAGGAAGCAAAGAACGTGAATAAAGGGAGCCAGGGAGCCTATTCTGACTGACTACCAGTGACTAGTGGTGTTCCACAGAGGTTGGTGTTGGGGCCCATTCTTTTTATGTTATATGTCAAAGATTTGGATGATGGTATTGATGGCTTTGTTGCAAAGTTGTTGCAAAGATGATATGAAGATAAGTGGAAGAGCAGGAAGTAGAGAGGCTACAGAAGGACAGGTTAGGAGACCGGGCAAAGAAATGGCAGATGGAATAATGTCGGCAAGTGTATGGTAGAAGAATTTTTTTTTTAATTTTTTATTAGTTTTTCAAAACATTTTACAAATTAAAAACCCCAAATCCCAATGAGGAACATTAAAACAGTACAAAATTAAGCATACAATAACAATATGCTAAAAAGGAAGAGAATTTAACAAAAAAGCACCTAAATTAAAGACAAGTAAGCTTAGTGTCCTCCTCAAGCCCCACAACACAAGAGAAAACAACAGCAACTCCAGACCAACCACAACACAATATAGAGAGTATAAGTCAGGACAGCCAAACTCCCAGACTGTGAATACACTCAGCAACAGAGGATAGTAATGTCTTCTACCAGAGAAAAAAAAAGGGAGCTGAAAGCAAGGAACCGAAAAGAAAAAAAAACCCTAGTCAAGAGGAAGGTTATGAAAGTACTCGATAAAAGGTCCCCAGACCTTATGGAACTTTAGATCTGAATTGAGAACTGAATAATGAATTTTTTCGAGGTCCAAACAGGCCATGATGTCATTAAGCCATTGAGCATGAGTGGGTGGGGCAACATCTCTCCATCTAAGGAGGATCAAGCGTCTAGCCAGGAGAGAAGCAAAGGATAATATTCGGCATTTGGTCGGACTCAGACATAAATCTGTCTCGCCCCGAAAACCGAACAGAGCAATTAAGGGGTTTGGTTCTAGGTGCTGATTCAGAATACACGATAACGTAGTGAAGACATCTTTCCAGAATTTTTCCAAGCTAGGACAGAACCAGTACATATGGATGAGAGAGGCCACGACCCTCTTGCATTTATCACAGAGTGGACTAACGCTAGGGTAGAATCGAGATAGTTTAGATTTAGACATATGGGCTCTATGAACAATCTTAAACTGTAAAAGGCAGTGGCGAGCACAAAGAGAGGTTGAGTTATCCGATTTGAGAACAGAATCCCAGCTCTCCTCAGATGAGATATTTAAATCCTGCTCCCAGGCCATTTTGATCTTATCCATGGGGGCCCGTCGTATGGCTGCTAGTTTATCTCGGATGATTGATATTAAGCCTTTACCTAGTGGATTAATGGAAAGAAATAGGTCCATAGCATTTTTCACAGGCATTTCAGGAAAGTTAGGAATTAAAGGAGCAATAAAGTGTCAGATTTGGAGATAACTGAAAAAATGAGCGTTAGGCAGATTGAACTTAACGGAGAGCTGCTGAAAGGAAGCGAAGTGATTATCAATGAAAAGAACTTCAAAATATCTAATGCCCTTCCTATACCAAACATGGAATGCTGAATCGTATGTAGTAGGTAAAAAAAGGTGATTATGAGCAACAGGGCTGGAAACGGAAAACCCCTGGAAACCATAGCATTTCCTGAACTGAGCCCATATACGCAAAGTGTGTCTAACAAGAGGATTAGCTATTGATCTGGGCAGACTACTAAGGAGTGCAGAGCCAAGAAGTGCAGAGATAGATAAGTCTTTAGTGGAGCTCAACTCCATCGCCACCTAGTTAGGGCACTCGGGTTGGCCATGGAAGAAAGACCAAAAGGTAGCACAACGTATATTAGCTGCCCAATAATATAAACAAAAGTTAGGTAAAGCCATGCCACCCTCTTTTTTAGATTTTTGGAGATGGATTTTATAAATTCTAGAGCACTTATTCTGCCACAGATATGACAAAATAATAGAGTCTAAGGAATCAAAAAAAGATTTAGGAATAAAAATTGGGATAGATTGAAATAGGTATAAAAATTTGGGGAGAACATACATTTTAACAACATTAATACGACCTACCAAAGTCATAGATAGAGGTGACCGTTGTACCAGACTCTGTTTTATACCATATGAAAGATTGGCAAAGTTTTCACGAAAGAAATCTTTAAACTTCCTTGTGACTGTAATTCCAAGATAAGTAAATTGATTATGGACTACTTTAAAAGGGAGATCACGAAATGTTAGTTCTTGTGCTTCTTTATTAATTGGGAGAAGTTCACTCTTATGTAAATTAAGTTTATAGCCAGAGATCTGGCTATACTGGTCAAGAAGTGAAAACATTAGAGGTAAGGATGTAGACGGATTTGAGAGAAAGAGTAATAAGTTATCAGCATAGAGAGAAACTTTATGCTCAACATCCCCTCTCCAAATCCCAGTCAATTCAGGGCAGTGTCGAAATGCTATCGCCAGAGGTTCCATAGCCAAATCAAAGAGAAAGGGACTTAAGGGGCATCCCTGACGGGTGCCACGTTTGAGATTAAATACTTGGGATTTCTGAAAATTAGTTAAAACAGAAGCAGTAGGACACAGGTACAGCAATTGGATCCAAGAGATGAAACTTTGGCCGAGGTCAAATTTTTCTAAGTCTGCAAAAAGTTAGTTCCACTCTATACGATCAAATGCTTTCTCCGCATCGAGGGAAATAACACATTCAGGAATCCCAGTTGGAGGTGAGTATAAGATATTAAATAAACGCCGAATGTTAAAAAAAAGGGAGACGGTTTTTAATAAAGCCTGTTTGGTCATCAGAGATAATGGAGGAAATGACAGTTTCTAATCTATGAACCAAAACTTTAGCTAAGATCTTTACATCAACATTGAGCAGAGAGATCGGCCTATACGAGGAACACTCTGTTGGGTCTTTGCCCTTTTTTAAAAGAAGAATAATAGATGCCTCACTGAAAGAGGGTGGCAATTTGCCGTAATTAAACGAGTCAGATAATACTGAAAGTAACTGAGGAGAAAGAAGTGAAGAGAATGATTTATAAAATTCTACAGGGAACCCATCAGGTCCAGGAGATTTCTCTGAGGACAGTGCAGAAATTGCAATAGATATTTCTTCTGATGACATAGACGCATTGAGTTTGGCTTTGAAATCAAATGAAAGTGAGGGGATATTCAGATTCTGTAAAAATTGATCAACAGAGATATTGTCATTCAGAGATTCAGAGGAATAAAGCCAAGAATAAAATTTTTTAAATGCATCATTAATTTCTAAATGATCCGATGTAAAGTCTCCGTTCTCCTTCCGGATCTTTGTAATATGTTGTTTGGCTTTGGAACGCCTCAGCTGATTGGCTAGGAATTTACCAGACCTATCCCCATGAATGTAAAAGCGACTCTTGCTTTCGAGAAGTTGGCGTTCGACAGGTTGAGTGGACAGAAGGTTAAATTTAGTTTGGAGTTCGACGCGCTTCTTGTATAATTCAGGGTTCTTAGTTTGGGCATATATTTGATCCAAATCTTTAATCTAGTTAATGAGGTCTAATCGATCTGCATGGGATCTTCTGTTGAGATTTGCTGTGTAAGAGATTATTTGCCCCCTCAGGTATGCTTTCATGGCATCCCAGACAATCTGGGATGGCACTTCAGGTGATGTATTAGTGTTAAAATAAAAGGTTATCTGATCCTTAATAAATTTTTAAAAATCATCATCCGATAATAAAGTTGAATCAAACCGCCAGTGTTTATTCCTCTGAGGGAGACCAGGCAAATTCAGAGAGAGAGTAATTGGGGCATGGTCAGAGATCAGTATACTCTGATAGTCACAAGAGTGGGCAAATGGAATAAGTTGGTTATCGAGTAAGAAATAATCAATTCTAGTGAAGGTATGGTGAACATGTGAGAAAAAAGAATAATCTCTCTCCATAGGATGGAGGAAACGCCATATATCAGAGATACCATAATTAGAGAGAAACGATTGAATAGCTAAGGCAGATTTAGTAGGTGGTCTAGTAAGAGAACGATCGATCCAAATTAGGATCTAACCAACAATTGAAGTCACCACCCAGTATAAGAGAGTACGAGTTTAAGTCTGGTAGTGAGGAAAAAAACCATTCAAAAAAATTAACATCATCAAAGTTGGGGGCATACAGGTTTGCTAGTACAACTTTAGTGTTATATAGTTTACCAGAAACAATAATAAAACGGCCATTTGTATCAGATATTTTATTATGGAGTTCAAAAGGAATATTTGAGTTAATAAGAATGGAGACTCCCCTAGCTTTAGCCGCAAAGGATGAATGAAAATGCTGACCCGCCCACTTTGACAGAAGCCGGGAGTTATCAAAACAACAAATATGAGTTTCTTGAAGGAAAGCAATGTCAGCTTTGAGTTGTTTGATATGTGAGAATACCTTCCTCCTTTTAACAGGGTGATTCAATCCCTTTACATTCCAGCTCACGAGTTTAAGTGCACTAGCCATTATCAATTACTAATGCATAAAAGGCAGCAGGCATATAAAAAGTCAAGCAGTACAATAGCAGTCTGGGAGCAGAGATGTAAACATAGATTCGTAAAATCAAAACATATACATGTCCTGAGCAATAAAGAGAAATAATATATACAGTGAGTGATGTTGGAACTGGAAAACCCACCCCACCCACACAACCCAAAACCAGACGGCTACCAAAACAAGTAGCTAGCTCTACCAAAAAAATTAACCCAAATACAACTTCCAGATCTGTGTCATTAATAGCAGTTCCGTATAAATACTATAGCAAATAGTAACTAGTTTATGCACTAGAAAACATAACTACAGATTAGAACACCTTCTACAGGAATATAAAACTTAATACAGAGAAAATCGGAAGAAGACCAAAACTAACCTACGCGAAAAATTATAGAAGAATAAAGTAAGAGAAAGGAAAAAAAAGATAAAAAAAAGGAAAGGAAGGGGAAAATTATAAATTCAAGACGAGTATTTATCAACCATTTACAGAGAAGAGAGAAAAAAATTCAGAGATTAGAAAAAAGGGGTGAAGAAAAGGAAAAAAATAAAAAAATAAAATAAAACAAAATAAATAAATATAAAAAGAAGGAAAAATAAATCAGCAATTAAACTGTGAACCAACAAACAGGAAGGTCTTCACTGAAGACTTCAAACCTCCGAAACAAGTTAAAGTCAGTTGTAGAACTCTGTAGATAAGGTTGTACAAGAATAAAAATAGATCACACACACACCAAATCCAGGGAGAGATTGTCAACAGCCCTTAGAGTTTCGATGAAAAATGTCTGAGTGATTCAAGTAAAGTCTGAGTCCAGAAAAAGTAATTTTACTACGAGAAGTACTTATCCACCATTTTAGGAGGTCTGATCGGGTTCCAAAGATGACTGGATAGCCGGAAGACTTGCCACAAATGCTTCAGCTTTCTTGGCTGACTTAAACCATTTGTATTTCCCGGTGTTAAGCTTGATTCGTAGATCAGCAGGGGAACAAAGAGAGGGTTTAAAACCACAATCAAAAAGCACTTTCATTGCACCTTTAAACTCAGCGCGCATCTTTAAGGTCTGGGGTGCAAAATCTTCCACAAAGCGAATGGTTGTATCCTGGAAAATAAAAGAACTTCTGCGACGTGCCTCCACGATCAGACGGTGTTTTACCTGGTATTGATGGAAGCACAAGATTACTGGTCGCGGGCGGTTGCCCAGAATTCCGGCGGGAACATGGACCCGGTGTGCCCGTTCAAGCTCAGGCGGGTTTGGAAGCAAATCTTTCCCGAATATCTCACAGAGAAACTCGGCGAAAAACTTCACTGTTGATCCCTGTTCGGTGTCCTCTGGCAATCCAAGAGTTCTAAGATTGCAGCGTCTGCTGCGATTTTCGAGATCCACCATTTTGAAAAGGAGTTTGTTACACTTTTCCTCCAAGCTGGAACAGAGAGTCTCCAAGTATCGAACACGACTTTCTAGATCTTCAGAAGTCGAATCGATGCGAGATAAGTGTTGGGCATGTTTGCCCACTTTATTATTGATCCGATCCAGTTTGTCTTCCAACTGTTTGAAAGCGGTTTTGAATTCCTTTAAAATTTCATCTCGGAGCTGACCGAGCGCAGCCAGGGTCTTGTCTGAGAGAGCCGTAGCTTCCTTTCTCCCGGATTTAGAGCTCTTGCTAGACATTGTAAGTTAGATGTGTTTACAGGCAAGTAAGAGATACCGAAAAAGTTCCCAACTAAGGTTTAAAAAATGGAGACATTTAGTGCAAAGATAGCGACAGTAACGGAACAAAAGTTCGGAGCAGCTAAGCAATCGCCATCTTACTGGAAGTCCTCGTATGGTAGAAGAAATGAAAGGATTCACTATTTTCTAAATGGAGAGAAAATACAACAAACTGAGGTGTAAAGGGACTTGAGAGCCCTTGTTCAGGATTCCCTAAAGATTAGTTTCCAGGTTGAGTCTGTGGTGAGGAAGGCAAATGCAATGTTAGCAATCATTTCAAGAGACTAGAATATAAAAGCAAGGATGTAATGTTGAGACTTTATAAAGCATGGTGAGGCCTCACTTGGAGTATTGCGAGCAGGTCTGAGGCCCCCATCTTAGAAAGGATGTGCTGACTCTGGTTCAAAGGACATTCAGAAAATATTTCCAGGATTGAATAGCTTGTCATATGAGGAGTGATTGACCGCTCTGGGCCTGTAGTCACTGGAATTCAGAAGAATGAAGGGAGACTGCATTGAAACCTATTGAATGGTGAAAGGAACACACACAAAATGCTGGTGGAACACAGCAGGCCAGGCAGCATCTATAAGGAGAAGCACTGTTGACGTTTTGGGCCGAGACCCTTCGTCAGGACATTCGTCAGGAATGGTGAAAGGCCTTGATTGAGTGGATGTGGTGAAGATGTTTCCTATAGTGGAGGAGTCTAAGACCAGAGGGCACAGCCTCAGAATAGAGGGGCATCCTTTTAGAATGTAGATGAGGAGGAATTTCTTTAGCTAGAGAATAGTGAATCTGTGAAATTCTCAGCCACAGGCAATCTCAGAGGCCAAGTCTATATGTATATGTAAGGCAGACGTTGATAGATTCTTGATTGGTCAGGGGATGAAGGGATATAGGGAGAAGGCAGGAGATTGTGGCTGAGAGGAAAATTGGATCAGCCACGATGAAAGCATGGAGCAGACATGATGGGCCAAATGGCCTAATTCTGCTCCTCTATCTTATGGTCTTATGGTCTTAATTGCAGGCTCGAATATTGATTACTGTGATTATTGATTCTAATACAGTTGTCCAATCTTATTATTGATCTCAATTGTCTTCCACGTGAGATTCTAGCATATTGTTGTGCATGAGTACTAATGGCAGAGTGTGGGACAGCAGCTGGTGGAGAGATTTGTGTTGAGAGAGCAGGAGACTTTAATAGCAAATAGGACCGAGAGAGTCTCCAAGCACATTAGCTCAATTTTAGACAATTCTGGAATGAAGATTTGAGGCAGGCATGTAGAACGTTGCTGATTCACATTTAGAAACAGAAGCATTTGAGAAGGTTTCAGTGGCCAAGAGGCCGAAGGAAATGATTAAGAGATTATGTTACAGAGGCAGGAACAAGCAGAATTAATGATGGATTGGGTATGTGTTCAAAGCTCAATTCTATATTGAACAGAGCATCAGGTTTTCATGGCCTGGTTCAGCCTGAATGAGGGGCAGGGTAATCAGTCCTCTCCTATTAGATTCCATCTTCTTCACTCATCTGGCTTCACCAATCGCCTGCCAGGTTTTAACCCTCCCCTCCCCCCACCTTCTTATTCCGCTTCTGCTCTGTTCCTGTCCTGTCCTTTGTGTGTGTGTGTGTTGCTCAGTGCCAATGAACTGTTTAAAAACCTATAGTACTCAACTCCGTGAACTCCGTGATGTTCGCTTGGAAGGCATTGTCTCTCGTACAGTAACAAAATCATAATGTTACCTGTTAATTGTTAAATATTAGTTCCTCTGCAGCAGCTGGAATTTTCATTTGGTTAATTAAACAATTCCACAATAAGAAAGAACCCTGTAAAAGTCAACAAATAAGAATCTGCAGATACTGTAAATTTGAGAGATGCTGAGATTCAACAGATCAGACAAAAACCGCAGAGAGAAACATTCAGAATGGTTCAGAATAAGAATCGCCAATGTATGAGGGGAAATCTGTTGTTTGTGGCAGCAGTTCTATAAGTTACAACAAGTCATTACCTTGGGTGGGACAGTAGTGTAGCGGTGGTGTAATGGTTAGTACCAGCAACCTGGCTTCATGATGAAATGAACGAGCAGACTCGATGGGCCAAGCGGCCTGACTCTGCTCCCATATCTTATGGTCATATTTCATCTTTAGAAAGAGCTGACATGGGATTGGAAGAGGTAGAATCCTTGTGGGTAGAGTTAAGGATCTGGAGGGTTAAAAGGACCCTGATGGGAGTTATGTACAGCCGTCTGAACAGTAGCCAGGGTGTGGTCTACAGATTACAATGGGAGATAGAAAACACATGCCAAAAGGGCAATGTTATGTTAGTCATAGGGATTTCAATATGCAGGTAGATTGGGAAAATCCCGTTGGTGCTGGTTCCCAAGAAAGAGAAGTTACAGAATGTCTGTGAGGTGGCTTCGTAGAGCACCCTGTGGTTGAGCCCATGAAGGAGCAGCAATTCTGGATTTGGGTGCTGTGTACTGAACTGGATTTGATTCAGGAGCTCAAGGTCAAGGAATCCTGAGGAGAGAGTGATCATAATATGATAGGCTTCATCCTGCAATTTCGGAGGGAGAAGCTAAAGTCAGAAAAATCCCTATTTGGTGCAGTAAAGGGATGAGAGAGGCGCCGGCCACCGTGGATAGGAAGAGGACACCAGCAGGGATGACAGCAGAACAGCAATGGCTGGAGTTTCGATGAGTAATTCGTAAGGCGAAGGATATATATACATCCCAAAGAAGTAGTACGCTAAAGGCAGGGTAGCGTAACTGTGGCAGACAAGGGAAGTCAAAAACAACATACAAGCCAAAGAGAGGGCATATAATAGAGCACCAATTGATGGAAGGTTAAAGGATTGGGACCAACAGAAGGCAACTACAAAAGAAGTAAGGAGGGACAGGATGAAATATGAAGGTAAGCTAGCCAATTATATCAAAGAAGATACCAAAAGTATTTTCAGATATATAAAGAGTAAAAGAGACGTGAGAGTAGATATCGGACCACTGGAAAATGATGTTGGAGAGGTACTAATGGGGGACAAGGAAGTGATGGATGAACTAAATAAATATTTTTTTATCAGTTTTCATTGTGGAAGACAACAGTGTGCTGAACTTCAATAGTGTCAAGGACAGAAGTGAGTGCAGTTGCTATTATTAGGGAGAAGGTGCTTGGGGAGCTGTAAAGTCTGAAGGTAAATTTATTGTAATGCCTGCACTGTTTTGTGCACTTTATGCAGTCCTGGGTAGGTCTGTACTCTAGTGTAGTTTCTTTTTTTCTGTGTTGTTTTCATGTAGTTCAGTGTAGTTTTTGTACTGTTTCATGTAGCACCATGGTCCTGAAAAACGTCTCATTTTTATTGTGTACTGTATCAGCAGTTACGGTCAAAATGACAATAAAAAGTGACTTGACGAGGAGTGATTGATAAGTTCATAGCCTAAGGTAGAAAGAGTCAATTTTAGAAAACCTAGCACATTTATTTTCCAACAGTCTCCTCCTACATTTACACACTTAGTCCAGCGGTGGTGGAGCATACGGATCTTGGACCTCCAGAAAGAGTTCACAGTTGGGTGATTGATAAGTTTGTGGCCTAAGGTAGAAGGAAATGAATTATACGGCTCTCGTTACATGCACATCCAGGTCAACTCTTGAGTGATTATGCAGGAAGTTTGAAGTTAATAACTCATCTCCTTCTACCTTAGGTCACAAACTTATTAATCACCCCTGATGAGTTATTAATTGATGTGTTATTATCTGAGTTTCTTTAAAAGAAAATCTTGCCTGACATATCTGTTGAAATTTTTGAAGAAATAACAAGCAGGATAGACAAAGGGGAATTGGTGGATGTTGTGTATTTAGATTTTCAGAACACCTTTGACAAGGTGCTGCACATGAGGCTGCTTACTAAGGTAAGAGCCCATGGTATTATAGGAAACATACTAGCATGGTTAGAGCATTGGCTGATTGGTAGGAGGCAGCGAGTGGGAATAAAAGGATCCTTTTCTGACTGGCTGCCAATGACTAGTGGTGTTCCACAGGGGTTGATGTTGGAACCACTTCTTCTCACTTTATATGTCAATGAATTAGATGATGGAATTGATGAGTTTGTGGCCAAGTTTGCAGACAATATGAAGATAGGTGGAGGAAAAGGGAGCATTGAGGAGTAGGGAGGCAACAGAAGGACTTAGATTAGGTGAATGGGGAATGAAGTGGCTGAAGGAATTCAGTTTCAGGAAGTGCATGGTCATGCACCTTGGTAGACGAATTTGTAAGCAGGCAAAAAAAATTCAAAAATCTGAAGCGCAGAGGGACTTGGGAGTCCTTGTGCAGGATTCTCTAAAGGTTAATTTGCAGGCAGAATCACTGGTGAGGAAGGCAAATGCAATATTAACATTCATTTTGAGAGATCAAGAATATAAAAACAAGGATCTAATGTGAGAACCATAGAACCATAGAACACTACAGCACAGTACAGGCCCTTCAGCCCTCCATGTTGTGCCAACCCATATAATCCTTAAAAAAAAGTACTAAACCCACACTACCCTATAACCCTCCATTTTTCTTTTATCCATGTGCCTGTCCAAGAGGCTCTTAAATACCCCTAATGTTTTAGCCTCCACCACCATCCCTGGCAAGTCATTCCAGGCACTCACAACCCTCTGTGTAAAAAAACTTACCCCTGATGTCTCCCCTAAACTTCCCTCCCTTAATTTTGTACATATGCCCTCTGGTGTTTGCTATTGGTGCCCTGGGAAACAGGTACTGACTATCCACCCTATCTATGCCTCTGAGGCTTTATGAAACACTGGTGAGGCCTCACGAAGTATAGTGATCAGTTCCGGGCCTGCTGTTTAAGAACGTATGTGTTGCATTGGAGAGGGGTCGGGGCGATTCACAAGACTGATTCAGGGAAGTAGTGAGTTATTGTGTGAGGAACGATTGATGGCTCTGGGACTGTACTCACTAGAAATTAAAAGAAAGTGGGCTGATCTCATTGAAACCTGTCAAATTTTGGAAGTCCTGGTTAGAGTGGATGTAAAGAGGATGTTCTCTATAGTAACTACCTCATGATTACATCAATGCAGACAATGTTTTTTAAAGTACTTATTCTGAAAGGGGTTAGTAAGGGCAAACTTTTAAAGCTGAACAGTCTTCTCTGGGATTGATTGTGTCTCCAGGAGAGGGGTGTATTAGAGGCTGAACATCAGTCAATTATCAGCTGGAGCAAGGTAGCTCTGGAAGCTGGTTACTGTACCCTGCCCCATGATAAAACCTGTGTCAGAGCCATATATTCCGCCTTGGAGTCTGGGCACCCTCGCAGGCAGCCAGCTGAAAGGTCGGCAGTTACACTCATGAGAATGCACATCCCAGTCAATTAGGGTTTCTTTGTGGTTGTTCTATATGTAAAGCTGCTAAATGCTCCTAATATGTTAACCCCTTCATTCCCAGAATCATCCTTGTAAACCTCCTCTGGACTCTCTCCAATGACAGTACATCTTTCTGTGATGTAGGGCCCAAAACTGTTGACTATACTGCAAGTGCAGCCTGACTAGTGTCTTATAAAGGCTCAGCATTATCCCCTTGCTTTTATATTCTATTCATAAGAATATAAGAAATAGGAGCAGGAGTAGGCCATGTAGCCCACCCCACCATTCAATAAGATCATGGCTGATCTGGCCATGGACTCATCTGCACCTACCGGCCTTTTCCCCATAACTCTTAATTCCCCTAATATGCAAAAACCTATCCAACCTTGTTTTAAGTATATTTACTGAGGGAGCCTCCATTGTTTATCCACAGATTCACCACTCTCTAGGAAAAGCAGTTTCTCCTCACCTCCATCCTAAATCTACTTCCCTGAATATTGAGGTTTTGTCCCTTAGTTCTAGTTCTAGTCTTTCCTGCCTCTATCTTATCTATCCCTTTCATAATTTTTATATGTTTCTATAATCTCCTCTTCTTCTGAATTCCAGTGAGTACTATCCCAGGCAACTCAATCTCTCCTCATAGTCTAAACCACTCATCTCTGGAATCAACCTGGTGAACCTCCTCTGCACCACCTTCAAAGCCAGTATATCCTTCCTCAAGTAAGGAGACAAGAACTGCGCACAGTACTCCAGGTGTGGCCTCACCAGTACCCTGTATAGTTGCAACATAACCTCCCTTCTCTTAAATTCAATCCCTCTAGCAATGAAGGCCAACATTCCATTTGCCTTCTTGATAGCCTGCTGCACCTGCAAACCAACCTTTTGTGATTCATGCACAAACACTCCTAAGTCCATCTGCACAGCAGCATGCTGCATTTTTTTTACCATTTAAATAATACTCTGCTTTTCCATTTTCCCTTCCAAAGTGATGACCTCGCATTTACCAACATTGTACTCCATCTGCCAGACCCTTGCCCACTCACTTAACCTATCTATATCTCTCTGCAAATTCTCCATATCTTCTGCACAATTTGCTTTTCCACTTGATTTAGTGTCATCAGCAAACTTAGATACACTACACTCGATCCCCTCTTCCAGATTGTTAATGTATATCGTGAACAGTTGTGGGCCCAGCACCGACCCCTACGGCACACTGTTCACCACTGATTGCCGATTAGTGTAACACCCATGTATCCCAAATCTCTGCTTTCTATTAGTTAACCAATCTATCCATGCTAATACATCACCCCCAACTCTATACATCCTTATCTTAATGGATAAGTCTTTTATGTGGCACCTTTTTGAACACTTTCTGGAAATCCGAAGTCAATAATGTCCATCTGTTCCCCTCTATCCACTGTACTCATTACATACTCAAATAACTCCTGTAACTTTGTCAAACAGGAACTGTCTTTGCTGAATCCATGCTACATCTGCCTGATGGGTCCATTTCTTTGCAGATACCTCACTATTTCTTCTTTAATGATACCTTCAAGCATTTTCCTAACTACAAATGTTAAACTAACTGGCCTATAGTTACCTGCCTTTTGCCTACATCCTTTACTGAACAGTGGTGTGACATTTGTCATCTTCCAATCCTCCAGGACCTGCCCAGACTCCAGAGAATTTTGGTAAATCATCACCAAAGCTTCTACTGTAACTTCTGCCATTTCTGTCAGTACCCTGGGTGGTCCATCAGGACCATTTATTTTCAGGCCCACAAGTTTGCTCAGTGCTACCTCTTTAATGTATCAAGGTCCTCACCTCCCATCACATCCATAACATCTCTCATCGGCATGTTAGACGTGTCTTCCACCATGAAGACCAACACAAAGTTGTCATTCAAAGCCTCTTCCATTTCCTCATTACCCAATATCAATTCCCCCTTCTCATCCTCTAGGGGACCTATGTTCACTTTAGTCACTCTTTTCTGCTTTATATAATTATAAAAACTTTTACTATCCGTTTTTATATTTTGTGCTAGTTTATTTTCATAATCTAGCTTCACTTTCTTTATTGCTCACTTTGTGGTACTCTGTTGCTTTTTAAAGTTTTCCCGATCTTCCAGTTTCCCACCACTCTTGGTGACTTTGTATGCACTAACTTTTAGTTTGATGCCTTCTTTTATTTCCTTAGTTATCCAAGACTGTCTCTCCCCACTCTTCCTGTCCTTGCTTTTAACTGAAATATACTTTTGTTGAGCACTGTGAAAAATCTCTTTGAAAGTCTTTCACTGTTCCTCAACTGTCCCACCATGTAGCCTGGGTTCCGAGTCTGCATTAGTCAAATCCTCACTCATCTCGTTGTAGTCTCCATTGTTTAGGCATATGCACGGTCATGTAGTTTGTTAAGCAGACTCAAAGGCCTGCTGAAAATCCAAGTACACACGTCAACCGATTCTCCTTTGTCTATCTGCTGTTTCTTCAAAGAATTCCAACAGGTTTGTCAGACAGTATTTTCCCTTCAGGAAACCATGCTGACTACAGCCTATTTTATCATGTGCTTCCAAGTACTCAACAGACTCATCCTTAGTAATTGACCCCAACATTTCCCCAACTACTGAGGTTAGACTAACAGCCTATAGATTCCTTTCTTCTGCTTCCTTTCCTTCTTGAAGAGTGGAGTGACATTTGCAATTTTCCAGTCTTCCGGAACCGTTTCAGAATCCAGTAATGCTTGAAAGATCATTACTGATGCCTCCATGATCTCTTCAGCTGCCTCTTTCAGAACCCTGGGTGTACACCATCTGCTTTCAGATCTATGGTTTCCCAAGACCTTCTCTCTAGAAATGGGAACCTCACACACTTAATGACCCCTGACACCTGGAGCTTCCAACATACTGCTGGTGTCTTCCACCATGAAGACTGATGCAACTACTTATTCAGTTCATCTGCCATTTCCTTGTCCCCCATTACTACCTCTCCAGCATAATTTTTCAGTTGTCCAATATTCACTATGGAAAAGGATCTTAGTGATTGTAGGGATGACTTACAGCGGATTGAAAAGCTTGAACATCTAGATATTAAAAAAGAGAATGTTCAGGAGCTTTTGGAAAGAATCAAGTTGGGTAAGTCACCAGGAGTGGACAAGATGTACTCCAGGCTACTGTGGCTGGTGAGGGTGGAGATTGCTGAGCCTCTGGTGATTATCTTTGCATCATCAATGGGGACGAGAGAGGTTCTCGAGGATTGGAGGTTTGCAGATGTTGTTCCCTTATTCAAGAAAGGGAATAGAGATAGCCCAGGAAATTATAGACCTGTTAGTCTTACTTCATTGGTTGGTAAGTTGATGGAGAAGATCCTGAGAACAGGGTTTCTGAATAGTTGGAGAGGTATAATATGATTAGGAGTAGTCAGCATGGCTTTGTCAAAGGCAGGTCGTGCCTTACCAGCCTGATTGAATTTTCTGAGGATGTGACGAAACACATTGATGAAGGAAGAGCAGTAGATGTAGTGTATATGGATTTCAGCAAGGCATTTGATAAGGTACCCCATGCAAGGCTTATTGAGAAAGTAAGGAGGCATGGGATCCTAGGGGATATTGCTTTGTGGATCCAGAACTGGCTTCCCACAGAAGGCAAAGAGTGGTTGTAGACGGGTCATATTCTGCATGGAGGTCAGTGACCAGTGATATGCCTCAGGAATCTGTTCTGGGACCCCTACTCTTTGTGATTTGTATAAATGACCTGGATGAGGAAGTGGACGGATGAGTTAGTAAACTTGCTAATGCATAAAGGTTGGGGGTGTTGTGGATAGTGTGGAGGGCTGTCAGAGGTTATAGCAGGACATTGATAGGATGCAAAACTGGGCTGAAAAGTGCCAGATGCAGTTCAACCCAGATTAGTGTGAAGTGGTTCATTTTGGTAGGTCAAATATGAAGGCAGTAAATAGCATTAATGGTAAGACTCTTGGCAGTGTGGAGGATCAGAGGGATCCTGGGGTTCGAGTCCACAAGACATTCAAAGCTGCTGCGCAGGTTGACTCTGTGGTTAAGAGGGCATACGGTGCATTGGCCTTCATCAATTGAAGGATTGTGTTTAGGAGCTGAGAGGTAGTTTGGCAGCTATATAGGACCCTGATCAAACCCCACTTGGAGTACTGTGCTCAGTTCTGGTCGCCTTACTACAGGAATGATGTGGAAACCATAGAAAGGGTGCAGAGGAGATTTACAAGGATGTTGTCTGGATTGGGGAGCATGCCTTATGAGAATAGGTTGAGTGAACTTGACCTTTCTTCCTTGGAGCGACAGAAGATGAGAGGTGACTTGATAGAGGTGTTTAAGATTATGAGAGGCATTGATTGTGTGGATATACAGAGGCATTTTCACAGGGCTGAAATGGATGACACAAGAGGGCACAGGTTTAAGGTGCTTGGAAGTAGAAGGAGATGTCAGGTAAATTTTTTACTCATAGAGAGTGGTGAGTGTGTGGAATGGGCTGCCGGTGATGGTGGTGGAGGTGGATGCAATAGGGTCCTTAAAGAGATTCCTGGATAGGTACATGGAGCTTAGAAAAATAGAGGGCTATGGGTAACCCTCAGTAATTTCTAAAGTGAGTATATGTTCAAAACAGCATTGTGGGCTGAAGAGCCTGCATTGTGCTGTAAGTTTTCTATGTTTTTATGATATCCACTCTTGCCTCTCTTTTATACTTTATACATCTGAAGAATCTTTTCATATCCTCTTTAATATTATTAGCTAGCTTATGTATTCCATCTTTATCTTCTTAATGACTTTTTTAGTTGCATTCTGTTGGTGTGTAAAAGCTTTCCAATCCTCTAACTTCCTACCAATTTTTGCTCTATTATATGCCCTCTCTTTGGCTTTCCTATTTCATCTCTCCTATTTCCTGCACATCTGCCCTCACCCCATCCATCCACCACCCCACTTGGGATAGGGTTCCCCTTGTCCTCACCTACCACCCCACCAGCTTCCGAGTCCAACGTATAATTCTCCGTAACTTCTGCCACCTCCAATGGGATCCCACTACCAAGCACATCTTTCCCTCCCCCCATCTTTCTGCTTTCTGCAGGGATCGCTCCCTATGCGACTCCCTTGTCCATTCGTTCATCCCCCTCATTCCTTCCCACCGATCTCCCTCCTGGCAATTATCCTTGTAAGCGAAACAAGTGCTACACCTGCCCTTACACTTCCTGCCTCATCACCATTCAGGGCCCCAGACAGTCCTTCCAGGTGAGGCAACACTTCACCTGTGAGTCGGCTGGTGTGGTATACTGTGTCCGGTGCTCCCGGTGTGGCCTTTTAAATATTAGTGAGACCTGGAGCAGACTGGGAGACCATTTCACTGAACACCTACGCTCTGTCCGCCAGAGAAAGCAGGATTTCTCAGTGGCCACACATTTTAATTTCACGTCCCAGTCTCATTCTAATATTCTATCCATGGCCTCCTCTACTGTCAAGATGAAGCCACACTCAGGTTGGAGGAACAACACTTTATATACCGGCTGGGTAGCCTCCAACCTGATGGCATGAACATTGACTTCTCTAACTTCTGTTAATGCCCCTCCTCTCCTTCTTACCCCATCCCTGATATATTTAGTTTTTCACCCCCATCCTTTTTTTTCTCTCTTTCTGCCCATCACTCTGCCTGTTCTCCATCTCCCTCTGGTGCTCCCCTCCCCCTTTCTTTTTCCCTAGGCCTCCTGTCCCATGATCCTTTCCCTTCTCCAGCTCTGTATCACTTTCGCCAATCACCTTTCTGTCTCTCAGCTTCACTCCACCCCCTGCGGTCTTCTCCTATCATTTTGTATTTTCCCCTCCCCCTTCTACTTTCAAATCTCTTATGATCTTTCCTTTCAGTTAGTCTTGACAACGGGTCTCGGCCCGAAACATCAACAGTGCTTCTCCTTATAGATGCTGCCTGGCCTGCTGTGTTCCACCAGCATTTTGTGTGTGTTGCTTGAATTTCCAGCATCTGCAGATTTCCTCGTGTTTGCTTTGGCTTTTATGTTGGCTTTGACTTGTCCTGTTCACCACAGTTGCATCACCTTTCCTTCTGAATACTGCTCTCTCTCTGGGATGTAGATATCCTGTGCCTTCGATACTGCTCCCTCTCTGGGATGTAGATATCATGTGCCTTCGATACTGCTCCCTCTCTGGGATGTAGATATCCTGTGCCTTCGATACTGCTCCCTCTCTGGGATGTATATATCATGTGCCTTCGATACTGCTCCCTCTCTGGGATGTAGATATCCTGTGCCTTCGATACTGCTCCCTCTCTGGGATGTATATATCATGTGCCTTCGATACTGCTCCCTCTCTGGGATGTAGATGTCCTGTGCCTTCTGAGTTGCTTCCAGAATTTCCAGCCATTGCTGCTCTGCCGTCATCACTGCCAGTGTTCTTTCCGAATCAAATCTGGCCAACTCTTCTCTGTTACCTTTGTAATTTCCTTTACTTCACTGTAATACTGATATGTCTGACTTTAGTTTCTCCTTCTCAAATTTCAGAGTGAATTTGCTCATATTATGGTCACTTACCCCTGAGGGTTCTTTTCCCTTAAGCTTGCTAATCAATTCTGGCTCACTGCACAACACCCAATCCAGAATCGCTGATCCTCTAATTGGCTCAACCATGAGCTGCTTTAAAAAGCCATCTTGTAGACACTCTAGGAACTCTCTCTCCTGTAATCTAGCACCAACTTGGTTTTCCCAATCTACTTGCACATTGAAGTCCCCCATAACTATTGTAACATTGCCCTTTTGGCATGCATTTTCTGTCTCCTATTGTTAATTGTAGGCCACATCCTTACTATTGTTTATGGGTCTGTATATAGCACCCATTAGGATCTTTTTACCCATGCATTTCCTTAACTCTGTCCATAGTGATTCAAAACCTTCTGATCCTATGTCACCCGTTTCTAATGCTATGATTTCATTTTTTTTTACCAACAGAGCAACGCCCACCCCACTCCTTTGCCTTCCTGTCTATCTTTTTGATATTTTGTGTATCCTTGAACGTTAAGCTCCCAGCTGTAATCTTTCAGCCATGATACAGTGATACCTACAACGTCACACCTACCAATCTGCAACTGTGCGGCAAGTTCATCTACCGTATTCTGTATACTGTGCACATTCAGATACAACACCTTCAGTTCTTCACTCACCCTTTCAATTTTGTCTGCCTTTTACAATGAAACTCAACTTGTTGACTACAATTTTGCCCTCTACAGCCTCTCCTCACTACACATTGCCTCTGTTTGTAAATCAGCTCCCTCATTTTCAGCACTATTAATCGCCTTTCCTACGATACTTCTTGCATTGAAATACACCCAGCTGAGGACAGTAGTCACACCATGCTCAATCTTTTGATTCCTGACTTTATCTGAGGTCTTACCAACATCAGCCTCCACAACCTCTCCACTAACTGTTCTGGCACTCTGGTTCCCATCCCCGTGCAACTCTAGTTTAAACCCCACCTGCAGCATTAACAAACCTCCCCGCTAGGATATTAGTCCCCCTCCAGTTCAGGTACAAACCGTCCCTTCTGTATGGGTCCCACCTCTCCTGGAAGGGAGACCAAGGATCCAAAAATCTTATGCCCTCCCTCCTACACCAAATCCTTAGCCACGTATTAAACTGTATAATCTTCCTACCTCTGGCCTCACGAGCATGTGGCACATCCTGAGATCACAACCCTGGTGGTCTTTTATCTTAGCACCGAACTCCCTGAACTTCCTTTCTGGAACCTTGTCACTGTCCTGCCCACGTCATTGGTACCTACATGGATCAGAGCCTCTGGCTGTTCACCCTCCCACTGAAGAATGATGAGGACTTGATCACAGATATTCCGGACTCTGGCACTCAGAAGGCAACATACCATCCAGGAATCTCATTCTTGCCCACAGAACGCCCTGTCCGTTCTCCTGACTAACAAATCCCCTATCACCACAGCACATCTCTTCTCCTCTCTTCTGAGTCACAGATTCAGCCTTAGTGCCAGAGACCCAACCACTGTGATTTTCCTTTCTTAGGTAATCCTCCAAAACAGTATCCAAAGTGATCAACCTGGTGTTGAGGGGGATGGTCACAGGGGTACTCTGCACTGGCTTCTTAGCCCCTTTCCTCTTCCTGACTGTCACCCGATTTCCTGTGTCCTGCACTTTGGCTATAACCACCTCTCTCTATGTCCTATCTATCACCCCCTCAGCCTTCCAAATGATCCGGGGTTTATCCAGTTCCAGCTCCAACTCTTTAACGCAGAATGTTGGAGAATGCAGAAGCTGCAGTTGGATACGCTTCTTGCAGTTGTAGTCATCAGGGACACTGGAGATCTTCCTTCCCACGTTCCACAAGAGGAGCATTTGCTCCCTGGCCTGTCCTGGCTGAGCAGATATAAAGCATCGAAGCAAAAAACTTGAGCTTTCCTCTCCTTCACTCCCTCTGACTGACGCCTCGAAGAGCCAAAGCCTTAAGATCACCACTCTAACTTGGTCCACTCAGACGATGGCCACTGCTCCTGCCCCTTCCTTCCTCTGATTTGCTCTTACTAATCTATCCCAGACACCAACTGGCCGCTGGTCAAAGTTGTATTACGCAACCACCACCCATTCCTGCCTTTTATCCTTGGGCAGTGGACTGATTGAAGTTCCACCCTCTCCAAACTTCCAATGTCCTGATTGCTCAAAGCTCTATTGGCCAAGATCCAAGAGGAAATCCAAGATGGCGGCGCAACGCAGCTTGCAGCAGCTACTCCAGAGCTGATTATCTGTTATTTGTGAAATGGGGTGCTGTGCGCAATCATAATCAGATGAAAAACGGATGTGGGAGCACGGAGGAACATCTGAAAATCTCCAGGAAAACCTTCTTCATTGCTGCTGCTGCTGTGAGGTCCGGGACTCTGCTGGGAAGAACAGGCCCCCAGTCCTCGGGGTCGCGTTGCTGATGGCCTTTGGCGGGGCCGTCTTAATACGCTCGGCAGAGGATGGTGCTCGGAGAAGCTGTGCCAGAGGGGATGTTCGGAGGCTCGGAGGTTCGACGGACTCGGAGTCTGCTGCGGTTAGGTCACTTTCGGTGTGTGCTGTGTCTGCGAGGCTGGGTTCAATGGAGCTTTCATTGTGTGCTGCGTCTGTGAGGCTGAGTCGGGCAGCACCGTGGAAGTCCATAGTGGGGGTATTCCCTTCTGCCGCCGGCGTGGGATGACGAGTCTATTGGGACCCTGGGGACTTGTGGAAATTATGTGGTGATTTCTTTCAAATTTATAGTCTTTTAACATCTTTGGACTATTTTTACTGTGCCCATGGTCTGTTTTTTTAATCAATTATGCTATTGTTTGCACTGTTGTAACTATACATTGTAAATATGTGGTTTTGTGCAGGTCTTGTAGCTTTAGTTTTTGGTCTTGCTTGTCTGGTGGGATTGGAGCTCCTTTCTGGGGAACGCGCTAAGATGGTAGCGCGATAATAATACGCAGCAGCCTCTCTGGACTCTGGATTGGGGATTGCGAAGCATTATGTGGATTTTCTGGTGTAGTCTGTTTTGTCATGTGTTTTTGTGATATCATTCTGGAGGAACGTTGTCTCATTTTTAAACTGCATTGCATTTGTGGTTTTTAAATGACAATAAACTGAATCTGAATCAAAGCTCTATTATAAAAGATGGTAATATAGATACAGGCTCCTTGGCCCATCTAGTCCATGCCAAACTATCAGTCTGCCTAGTCTTGTCGACCTGCACCCAGACCATAGCCTTCCATTGTTCCATCCATGTAGCTATCTAAGTTTCTCTTAAATGTTGCAATCGAACCTGGATCAACTGCTCCACTGGCAGCTTGTTCCACACTGTCACCACACCCTGAGTGAAGAAGTTCCCTTTCAATTTCCCTTAAACATTTCACCCTTAATCTGTGACCTCGAGTTATAGTCTCACTCAACCTCAGTGGAAAAAGTATTCTTGCATGTGTACTTAAATACCAGCATGTATTTACAATATAAAGAGTGGTTTAAAGTATTTTTACAGTGACTGAGGTAGTGGGTAGAGGGGGTTGGGGTGCCGAGCTGGAATAATTGATCAGATTAACTGCCAGGGGGAATAAACTTTGAAAACTGTGTGAAGTTATTGTTTTAATAGTCCTGTAGCGCTTTGCAGATGGGAGCTTTTTTGAAAGATAGTTTGCAGGGTGGGTAGTGTCCACAATGATTTTCCTACCCACTTCTTTGTCCTGGACATACAAGTCCTACAGTGACAGGAGACTGCAGACAATGACCTTTTCTGTTGACCTGACTGTTCACTGTAGCTTTTGTACATTGTGAGAGGGTGTTACACCAAACCAGACCGTAACGGCTGATATTCCACAGATTTAATATTCGCAGGCTAAAAGAATTCTTCCTTTTCTCTGTCCTAAAGGGTTGCCTATCAATTTTGATGTTATGCCACCACCCTAGGAAATGTCCCTCCACATCCACCTTATCTAATTCTTTCAATGTTCGATAGGATTCAATGAAATCCCCATGCATTTTTCTAAATTCCAGTGAGTACAGGTCCAAAACTGCCAAACACCCTCACATGTTAACCCCTTCTTCCCCGGAATCATCCTCCTGAACCTCCTCTGAACTCTTTCCAATGACAACATACCCTTTCTGAGATATGGGGACCAAAACTGTTGACAATACTCTGTGCGGCCTAACTAGTGTCTTATAAGCCATCAGCATTATCTCCTTGCTTTTATATTCTATTCGCCTTGAAATAAATGCCAACATTGCATTTGCCTTCTTTACCACAGACTCAACCTGTAAATTAATCTTCTGGGAGTCTTGCATGAGGACTTCAAAGTCCTTCTGCATCTCTGATGTTTGAACCATCTCCCTGTTTAGATAACAGTCTGCACAATTGTTCCTTTTACCAAAATGCATTATCATACATTTCCCAACACTGTATTCCATCTGCCATTTTTTGCCCATACTTCCGATTTGTTGAAGTCCTGCTGCAATCACATTGCTTCCTCAGCACTATCTAGCCCCCCACCTATCTTCATATCATCTGCAAACTTTCCCACAAAGCCATCAATTTCATTATCTAAATCATTGACAAACTATATGAAAAGCTGTGGTCCAAAAAAGGCATGGCAGTTCTACAGTCTTTGAAGTTTGTGATCCAGCATGACATCTGACAAACTTCTATAGATTTGAGGTGGAGAGTGTATTGACTGGCTGGTATGGGAACACCAATGCCTTTGAATGGAAAAACCTGCAAACAGTATTCGATACAGCCCAATCCATCATGGGTAAAGCCCTCCCCACCACTGAGCACGTCTACATGGAGTGCTGTCACGGGAAAGCAGCACCCATCATTAAGGGCCTCCACTATCCAGAATATGCTCTCGTCTCACCGATTTGAATTGACTTTATTTCTTACATCCTTCACATAAAAGAGGAGTAAAAATCTTTATGTTATGTCTGCCATCAGGAAGAAGGTACAGGAGCCCCAGGACTCACACCACCAGGTTCAGGAACAGTTATTACCCCTCAACCATCAGGAAGGAGGTACAGGAGCCTCAGGTCCCACACCACCAGGTTCAGGAACAGTTATTACCCCTCAATCATTCGGCTTCTGAACCAGTGTGGATAAGTTCATTCACCCCAAAACAAAACCTGTTCCACAACCCGTGGACTCATTTTCAAGGACTTAGCAACTCATATTCTTGATAGTTATTGCTTGTTTATTTATTATTATGATTTTCTCTTTCTGTACTTGCACAGTTTTTTTGTGTTTTGCACACTGGTTGTTCATCCTACTCTATCTACCCCCTCATAATTTGTACACCTCTATCAAATCTCCCATCATTCTTCTGCGCTCCAGAGAATAAAGCCTGAACCTATTCAATCTTTCTCTGTGACTCTGGTCCTCAAGTCTCATCAGCATCCTTGTAAATTTTCACATCTTATTGACATCTTTCCTGTAGGTAGGTGATTGGAACTGCACACAATCCTCCAAATTTGGCCTCACCAATGCCCTATACAACTTCAACATAACATCGCATCTCCTGTACTCAGTACACTGAGTTATGAAGCTTTGAGTTGTAAGCTGTGCCAAAAGCTTTCTTTATAAGCCTCTCTACCTGTAACACTGTTGGTGAGCAATGTTTTCCTGATGCTTTCTTAGCTCTTGGTTTTGTCCTTCCCTCTGCAGTTTACGAAGTGGTGACTGTGACAGGAGATGTCCGGGGAGCTGGAACCGATGCCAATGTATTTGTCACTCTCTTTGGCGAGTTTGGAATTACACCAAAGGTACATCTGACCAGCAAGTAAGTGAGCTGCATTCACTGAATTCAAGGTGCGAGTGATGGTTGCCGCGGGTTGCTTCAGCCAGCTACTTAGTGTTCTCCACCAAGACAAACAGATTCCCTCATGGCAAAGTATCGTTAGTGAATGAGCGAAACTTACACATTCTTTCAGAGGAAAGTTTACGGGGGATGTCAGCGGTAGGTTTTTTTACAGAACGATAAGTGTGTGGAATATCCTGCCAGGGGTGGTGGTAGAGGAAGATACATTAGGGACGTCTAAGCGATTCTGAAATAGGCACATTGATGCTGTTTTTAGTATTGGCTCTTATTTGCCATTGGTAATATCCTGCTTGGAGAAAGATTAGGAGGAAAGTTAGCAGGATTTCAACATGTTTCCAAGGGGTAAATCAAGAGAAGCTGTTTCCATGAGTGACTGGTTCAACAATCCGGGAACAGGTTAACACCAAGATGGGCAGTGGCAGAGTGTGGGGATCAATGGTTCACATTTTTAGCCCGAGAATGATGAATCTATGGAATTTGTTGCCACGGGCAGCAAGTCATTGGGTGTATTTAAGGCAGAGATTGATAGGTATCTGAGTAGTCAGGGCATCAAAGGTTATGGTGAGAAGGCGGGGGAATGGGACGAAAGGGGAGATTGGATCAGCTCATGATGAAATGGCGGAGCAGACTCGACAGGCCGAATGGCCGACTCCTGCTCCTTTGTCTTATGTATCGGTGGCCGTGAGTGTGGAGAAACAGAACAATACCAGTCTGTGTGGAGAAAGTAAGGAAATAGCCCTGAGATCACTGACCAGGCAAAGCGTTGGCAGGAAATGAATGATTTCCTTCTTTGCTGTGACGATTCTATCACTTGAGATTGAAATAAAAGCCACTCTTGGTCTACTGAGTGAGGTTATTAATATATTTAGGGTGTAAATGGAAAGAAATGCTCTTGATGTCTGATGACATTATATTTAGAATAAAGTTAAATGAGATGAGATATTTTTATTACTATCTTAATCTTTTGTTCTTAATGCAATTGTGGTATGAATTTGAAGGTTTATTGGCTCACCGAAGCAGATAGCTAATTTGCTTCAGATTGGCAGGCTGGTGAAAACTTCCATTGAAAATGTCAGTGATAATGTTCACTGAACCAGCTGGTAAACACTAACTTAACCAGAACAAAATGAGGAAAGTTCTGACTTACTCACTGTTTCTTAGCTTTCTAATTTCTTCTACAACAATGCAGATATGAAAAGTAACTGGGCAAAGAAAACTCCTGAATATATTGTACACTATACAGGGACCAAGGTGGTAGAATGATACTACATTCAGAATGCAAAAATAGTATCTAATAATGGTAATGGTGTAATAGTATCCTAATCCTTATGATGTTGCGATACTTAGAATCATGATACTTTATAGTGGTGTGATAAAGTTGATTATGATAATATAATGTACAGTGTTAAACCTGTACTTTGTCTACACGAATGTGACTAATGTATGCAATGATAATGGAATATTGAATGTATTTTGACATTTTGTTTGACAATGATTTCTCTTTGTCCATTTCTCCAGCACAGAGAAGAGGTATACACACACATATATAATGTTCAAGGGGAGAGATACTGGGTTGGAGTGATTGAATGTGTTTGTGTTGGCTTGAAGGAAAATACATGAAATTCTAGACCTGTTTTGCTATGTTTTGTCTTTTGAGGTGAAATGAGAAACAGTCTATTGCTGCAGACCTTATCTCCCTCCAAGTCCCCACCCCCCCCCCACACACACACACACACACACACACGAACATACAGTAGTGCAAAAGCCCTAGACACTTGTAAAAAAAATCTGTAAAGCAAAGATGTTTTCAAAAATAATGAAATGAAATGAAAAGTTTCTAAATATAAAAAAATTACTATAAATAGCAGTAAACAGTAAAAAATTAAATCAAATCAATATTTGGTGTGACCACCCTTTGCCTTTAAAACTGCATAATTTCTCTTAGGTACACCATCATGCAGTTTTACAAGAAAATTTATTGGTAGGTTGTTTCAAGCATCTTGGAGAACTTTCCGTAGTTCTTCTGGAGACTCTAGCTGTCTAGCTTGCTTCTCTCTCTTCAGGCAATCGTAGACAGCCTCGATAATGTTGGGATCAGGGCTCTGAGGAGTCCCTACCATCTGAAACCATTAAAAAAATCTAAGACTTTTGCACAGTACTGTACACGCACACACATGCACACACAGACACACACGTACACACAAACAGACAGACACACACACGCACCCAGACACAGTCACACACGCACATGCACACAGACACACACACACATACGCACGCAGTCACACACATACACTCACTGACACAGACACACACACAGACACAGATAAACACACACATACACGCACACACACATGCACACACACACACACACACACACACACACACACACACACACACACACACACACACACACACACACACACACACACACACACACACATATAACCATATAACAATTACAGAACAGAAACAGGCCATCTCGGCCCTTCAAGTCCGTGCTGACACTTACTCTCACCTAGTCCCACTGACCCGCACTCAGCCCATAACCCTCCATTCCTTTCCTGTCCATATACCTATCCAATTTTACTTTAAATGACAACACCTGACCTGCCTCTACCACTTCTACTGGAAGCTCGTTCCACACAGCTACCATTCTCTGAGTAAAGAAGTTCCCTCTCATGCTACCCTTAAACTTTTGCCCCCTAACTCTCAAATTATGTCTTCTTGTTTGAATCTTCCCTACTCTCAATGGAAAAAGCCTATCCACGTCAACTCTATCTATCCCCCTCATTATTTTAAATACCTCTATCAAGTCCCCCCTCAACCTCAACTTACTTATCTTGCCCCAAAATCCCTACAGAAAAATACACTATCCATAGGGTCACCACGAGTCAACGATGACTTGACAGCACTCAAGTCAATAACACATCAGTCAACTTGACTCACCCTCCTTTGCTTCAGAGACTAAAGCCCTAGCTTCCTCCGCCTGTCTTCATACAAAATGCACAAAAAGCTCTCTCTCTGCTCCTCTCTAGAGCATCCGCGCCTTTCCTGTGAGAGCTGGAAGATATTCGCCAATCCTAATTATGCTGTTGTCGCGGTTTCCACTTGATCAGAACCGTTCTTCAACACGGGATATTGAATTTAAGTTGGACAAACCATAGCAAAAAGGATAGAATATCATGTATCTTCAGCTGTAACTGGATCGTTAACTCAATGTTAAGGTTGGCTATTTGAGAAATAAGACAACACATGAGATTCTACACCTTCTTATCATGAGCTGTTACAGAACCACTGGCCTTTCCATCTAGTATGAACCATCTGTTTTTTATATTCCAGATCTGTGAATTAGAGTTGTAAATCTTCTTCCTCTTAAGCCTGTCACACCTGCTGGGGCATAGACTGGGCCAGTGATTCCGTCTTTCATGGTGTAACTCATTGAAGATCCTTGCTCGCAATAGGTTGAGGTCTTTGGTACTTCTGCTGGTGTTTCTGTGGCACTGTGTCTAACTGGGCTTGGGACCAAACGTCCATGGTGGAGTTAGAATTGTAACCGGTATGCGTTTATTATCATCACAAGTTCAAGTAAATTTATTATCAAAGTGTGTGTATGTAACTACATACAACCATGAGATTAATTTTCTAACAGGCACTTACAGAAAAGTAAAGAAACATAGTGGAAAACTACACAGAAAGACTGACAAACATCCAATGTGCAAAAGAAGACAAATTGTGCAAATAATAAATTTATAAAAAGTAAATAAATAAAACTGAGAACATGAGTTGTAGAATCTTTGAAAGGTTGTAGAATTGGTTCAGTGTTGTGGTGAGTGAAGTTATCCATGCTGGTTCAGGAGCCGGAAGGTTATAGGATAATTACTTTTCCTGAACCTGGTGGTGTGGGACCTAAGGTCCTGTCCTCCTGCCCAATGGTACTAGTGAGAAGAGAGCATGGTCTGAATGATATGTCCTTACGATTGATGCTGCTTTCTTGTGACACTCCTTGTAAATTTGCTCAATAATCTGGAGGGCTTTGCTTGTAATGGACTGGGTTGTATCAACCCCTATTTGTAAGCTTTTCTGTACAAGTCCATTGGTATTTCCATAACGAGCCATAATGCAGCCAGTCAGGATACTCTCCATGGTGTATCAATAGAAGTTTTAGATGTCATGTTGAATCTATACAGACATTTAAGGAAGTAGAAGCACTGTCAAGCCTACTTTGTAATGGCACATACACTCATTGCCAGGACAGATCCTCTGATATAGTAATGCCAAGGAACTTAAAGGTACTCCAGTGTCAGATTTAAGTTTGCTGATGACACTTGCAATTTGAGAGGGAGAAGCATAAGTCACGTGCATCACTATCGCAATGGAATACAAGGGCATGAGAGAGGAGCTTGTAGAAGTGGACTGGAGGAGGATATTGGCAGGATTAATGGCAGAACAGAGGAGGTTGAAGTTTCTGAGAACATTTCACAAAGCGCAGGATAGATATGTCCCACACAGGAAGAAGTTCTCAGATGGCAAGGGTAGGCAATGATAGCTGACAAAGGAAGTTCAAGACTGCAGAAAAGCCAAGGAAAGGGCATATAAGGTAGCAAAAATGAGTGGGAAGTTGGATGATCACGAATTTTTAAAAATCCAACAAAAGGCAACAAAAAAAGCTATAAGAATGGAAAGATGAAATATGAGGGCAAGCTAGCCAATAATCTAAAGCAGGATACAAAATGTTTTTTCAGTTATATAAAGAGTAAAAGGGAGGTGAGAGTCTATATTGGATCACCGGAAAATGATGCTGATGAGGTAGTGGTGGGGGACAAAGAAATGGCAGATGAACTTAATGGGTACTTTGCATCATTCTTCACTGTGGAAGACACTAGCAGTGTGTCAGGGAGCAGGAGTGAGTGCCATTGCATTTACAAAGGAAAGAGTGCTAGGCAGACTGAAAGGTCTTGAGGTGGATAAGTCACCTGGACCAGATGGACTGCATCCCAGAATCATGAGAGGGGTTGCTGAAGAGATTGGTCATGATCATTTAAGAATAATTTGATTCTGGCATGGTCCTGGAGGACTGGAACATTGCAAATGTCTCTCCACTCTTTCAGAAGGGAGGAAAACAAAAGAGAGGAAATTATTTGCCATTTAGCCTAACCTCAGTGGTGGGAAAGTGATGGAGCCTATTATTAAGGTTGAGGCTTCAGGGTACTTGAGACTAATGATAAAATAAGTCAAAGTCAGCATGGTTTGTGAGAAGGGAAATCTTGCCTGACAAATTTGGAAGTAACAGGCAGGGTGGACAAAGCAGAGGCAGTGGATGTCATTTGATAAGGTGCCACACATGAGGCTGCTTAACAAGATAAAATCCTTTGGCATTAAAGGAAAGATACTGGCATGACTGGAGGAATGGCTGACAGGCAGGAGGCAGTGAGTGGAAATAAAAGGGTTTGCTTTTCTGGTTGGCTGCCAGTGACTAGTGGTGTTCCTCAGGGGTCAGTATTGGGACCGCTGCTTTTCACATTGTTTGTGAATGATTTGGACAATGGAATTGATGGCTTTGAGACAAAGGTTGCGAATAATATGAAGATAGATGGAGGGGCAGGTAGTGCTGAGGAAGCAATGCGATTGCAGCAGGACTTAGACAAATTGGAAGAAATGGCAAAAAGAGACATATAGAATATAGTGTTGGGAAATGTATGATCATGGATTTTAGTAAAAGGAGCAATTCTGCAGACTATTATCTAAGTGGGGAGAACATTAAAACATCAGAGATGCAGAGGGAATTAGGAGTGCAAGACTCCCAGAAGAGTCACAGGTTGAGTCTGCGTAGAGAAGGCAAATGAAATGTTCACATTTATTTCAAAGGGGAATAGAATATAAAAACAAGGGGATAATGTTGAGCCTTTATAAGACTCTAGTCAGGCCACACTTAGAGTATTGTCAACAGTTTTGTGCCCTATATCTCAGAAAGAGAGTCCAGAGGAGGTTCATGAGGCTGATTCCGGAATGAAGGGTTAACATATGATGAGCACTTGGCAGCTTTGGGCCTGTACTCACTGGAATTTAGAAGACTACTTGGGGATCTCATTGAAACCTGCTGAATGTTGAAAGGATGAGGTAGGGTGGATGCTGAGAGATTGTTTCTGGGGGTGGGGATGGTATCCATAACTAGAGGGCACAGCCTCAAAGTTGAGGGGGAACCTTTTAGAACAGAAGTAAGGGGGAATTTTTTTAGCCAGAGAGTGGTGAATCTGAGGAATGCTGTGCCACAGACTGCAGTGGAGGCCAAGTCTGTGGGTATATTTAAGGTGGAAGTTGTTAGATTCCTGATTGATCAGGGCATCAAGGGATATGGTGAGAGGGCAGATGTATGGGGTTGAATGGGACCTGGGATCAGCCATGATGAAATTGTGGAGTGGACTCAATAAGCTGAATGGCCTAATTCTGCTCCTATGTCTTTTGGTCACTGGCTAAATCAAAGGAAGCGACGAATCAGCATATACGAGGGAGATTGAAAATCTGGCTGAGTGGTGCCACATCAACCACCTCTCACTCAATGTCAACAAGAAAAAGGAACTGATTATTGACCGCAGAAGGAGGAAACCAGAGGTACATAAACCAGTCCTCATTGGGGGATCAGAGGTGCAGAGGGTCAGCAACTTTAAATTTCTCAGTGTTATCATTTCAGAGGATCTGTCCTGTGCCCAGTAGATAAGTGCCATTACAGAAAAAGAAATGCAGCACCTCTACTTTCTCAGAAGTTTGAAAAATTCAGCATAACATCTGAAACATAGACAAGCTTCTACAGATTTGTGGTGGAGAGCACATTGACGGGTTGCATCATGGCCTGGTATAGAAACACCAATATCCTTAAATGGAAAAGCCTATAAAAAGTAGTGGAAATAGCCCAGTCCATCAAGGGTAAAGCCTCCCCAGCACTGAGCACATCTACACAGAGCATTGTTGCACGAAAGCCACATCCACCATCAGGGACCCTCAGCATCCAGGACGTGCTTTCTTCTCACTTCTGGCATCAGGACAAAGGTTGAGGATCCTCTTGAAGGTCTCTATCTCACGTTGTCAATATCTATTGCCTATTTATTTATTATTGTTGTTATTTCTCCTTTCTTTCATTTTGTATTTGCACAATTTGTTGTCTTTTGTAGACTGGTTGCTTACCAGTCCTGTTGTGTGTGGTCTTTCATTGATTCTATTGTGTTTCTTGTATTTAATGTGAATGCCCACAACAAAATGAATCTCAGTGTCATACGTTGATAACAAATAAGATTACGCTGAACTTCGAGTTGCCGTACTAAGCCATTATTCATCCAGACAGAATGCTGTCCATGGGGTATCAATAAAGATAAGAATGACTGGGGACATGCTGAATTTCTTTGGTCTCCAGAGAAACCTTGATGATCTTCCTTGGCCATGGAATCTACTTGGTTGGACCAGGACATGCTTTTGATGATGTTTACTAGGAGAAACTTGAAGCTCTGAACCCTCTCAACGTCAACACAGTTGATGCAGACACAGGCGTTTACTCCCCTCCATTTCCTAATGTGAATGACCAGCTTCTTTGTTCTGCTGATATTGAGCGACAGGTCACCAAATGCGTTTTGACAATCTCATTCCAGGCAGGAAATTAATATCTGGTGAGTGTAGTGTACAGCAGCAACAGCCTACAGCAGGGAATTATTGACCAGAACCTCCTCCCCTGGTGTATTAAGGCCATTTTAAATTCGTCATTAGGAATGGGAAGAGTTTATCGTTGAGATAACCAAAGCAGCTGCCTACTTTGGTATGTATAAGTCATCATTCTTTCCTGCGCAGGGTCTCTTGATTTTATTTTCCAGTCCATTGGACTGGCGTGCTGGAAATGTAAATCCTTCCTGACCTATGCCCTCATCTCTGGTCTCTTTGAGCTTTCCTACTCCTTTTAGAACCAAATGGTTGAAGGGAACCTAGCAGAGGTGGTGGATGTGGGTTCAATTGTAACGTTTCGGGGGATTTGTATAGGCATTTGGATGGGAGGGGTATGGCGGTGTACAGCCCAGGTACAGGTAGATGGGACTAAGCAGAAGATCAGGTTGACATGGACTAGAGAGGCTGAAGTGTTTGTTTCTGTGCTGTGTGGGACGTCAGGCTTCTAAACCTCCTGCTCGATGGTAGCAGTGAGATCATGGTTGGCACTGATGATGGACGCTGCCTCCTGTAAGTACTACCCATGGTACTTCCGAAACATCACACACTCTTACTCAGATTGTCTTTCACATTCATGCCACCTAAAGCCATGATAAGAGGATAGAAAAAGATGTATGGAATGTTCTAGTGATAAGCATTTATCCTCTCTTCTCTTCGAACTTTCAGGTTTTGTTTTTGAGGAAATGCATGAGGTTTCAGACGGATTTATCAGGATTTGGTTGGCAGAAGACTGAGGCTGGAAGAACAGCCGGGAATCTGAGAGCTACCATGTCTGATAAAAACGATGAAACACCATGAATCTTCTGTGGTCCTTCTGGTCATTGCCAGAGGCGTCATTTTTCTTCAGCAACGTGGAGAAAAAAGAATACATGCAATTTTACACCAATTCATCATGCATATCTCTGTAGCTCTCCGATAAGGGTGCAGGAGATGTGGACCATGATAAGAGGGATAAAAAGACATGTATCTTTCTTTTAAGTGTTCACTTAATTAATAAATAACAGTTTGAAAGTAAATCCATGTTTGGCCATAATCCAGGCAGGTAAGTGTTACCAACAACTCTCTGACCATTTGTGCACATTACCAATGATGGTGGAAAAGCTCCAAAAACATCAGAACAATATCAATATCCTCAGGGCTGCTATGTGTTGCAAAGAAATTAATTAAATAACCAACCAAGATTAGGAGTGACGTGGACAGCGAGGAAGACTATCAAAGCTTGCAATGAGGTCTTAATCACCTGGAAAAAGGGGCTGAAAAATAGCAGATAGAATGTAATGCAGACAAGTGTGAGGTTTTGCAATTTGGCAGGGCAAACCAGTATAGTACTTACACAGTGAGAGGTAGGGCACTGAGGAGCGCAATAGAACAGAGGTATTTAGGAATACAGATCCATAATTCCTTAAAAGTGGCATCACAGGTAGATACGGTCATGAAGAGAGTGTTAAGTTGAAGTTGTATAAGATGTTGGTGGGTGCAGGTCTGGTCATCTACCTACAGAAAAGATATCAATGATTGAAAGAGTGCAAAGAAAATTTACAAGGCTGTGGTATGGGTTCAGGTTGATGGGACTAGGTAGATTATAGTTCAGTATGCACTAGATGCGCTGAAAGGCCTGTTTCTGTTCTTTAGTATTCTATGAATCTAAGACCCTAAGTAATCTTGAAACAAAGCTAGATTGATTTTTTACATAGATTATATACTTCAGATTTGGATATTAATCAAGTGAAGGAATTTCGATGTTTCCATCTGTTTAACTGTTGCTTCTTAAGTCATGATTGACTTGGTGTGAGGAATCTCATGTCAAATTACTACGGTAGGTTTCATTGTTTCAAGGTTGCATCATTAGGATTGGCGTATTGCTCATGTGGTTCCATTGTTTAATAAAGGTTCTAAGAGTAAACCTAGCAATTATTGGCCTATAAGTTTGACATCAGTGGTGGGTAAATTAATAGAAAGTATTCTTAGAGATGGTATATATAATTATTTGGATAGACAGGGTCTGATTAAGGACAGTCAACATGGATTTGTGCATGGAAGGTCATGTTTGACAAATCTTATTGAATTTTTTGAAGAGGATACTAGGACGAGGGTAAAACAGTGTATGTTGTCTATATGGACTTCAGTAAGGCCTTTGACAAGGTTCCATAGGGAAGGTTAGTTAGGAAGGTTCAAACATTAAGTGTTAATATTGAAGTAGTAAAATGGATTCAACAGTGGCTGGATGGGAGATGCCAGAGAGTAGTGGTGGATTTTGCAATGCTGGCCTTTATAAATCAGAGCATTGAGTATAGGATTTGGGATGTAATGTTAAAATTGTACAGGGCATTGGTGAGGCCAAATTTGGAGTATTGTGTACAGTTCTGATCACCGAATTATAGGAAAGAGGTCAACAAAATAGAGAGAGTACAGAGGAGATTTACTAGAATGTTACCTGGGTTTCAGCACCTAAGTTGCAGAGAAAGTTTGAACAAGTTAGGTCTTTATTCTTTGGAACGTAGAAGGTTGAGGGGGGACTTAACAGAGGTATTTAAAATTATGAGGGGGATAGATAGAGTTGACATGGATAGGCTTTTTCCATTGAGAGTAAGGGAGATTCAAACAAGAGGGTATGATTTGAGAGTTAGGGGTCAAAAGTTTAGGGGTAACATGAGGGGGAATTTCTTTACTCAGAGAGTGGTAGCTGTGTGGAATGAGCTTCCAGTAGAAATGGTAGAGGCAGGTTTGATATTGTCATTTAAAATTGGATAGGTATATGGACAGGAAAGGAATGGAGGGTTATGGGCTGAGTGTAGGTCGATGGGACTATGTGACAGTAAGCGTTAGGCACAGACTAGAAGGGCCGAGATGGCCGGTTTCCGTGCTGTAATTGTTATATTAGAGAGACTGGAGAAGTAACTGGACATGCTTTAGTTGACCTAAAGGTGCTTGTCTCATTACAACTCTTTTACAAACTGATCGTGGGAAATAACAACTCTTTTGTCTGTCTAGTTGTTACAGACAGGACTTTCTGATGGGACAAAAAGGAGTCCAATCTGAAGAGTGATTAACATTGGCTACCTCTGCAATGGCTCTAACCGGATTCATGTTGATTCAGGGAATGCTTATAGATTGATTGTTGTTTGTACCAAGTCTAAAGCAATCAAGAGTTGAAAAGGAACAAAGAGAACCCAGAGGCAAAATCTACCCTTCTAAAACTTGTTTTGTTCATGCCAGAAACTCTCAGTAACTTCACTATGTTAAGTTGTGGATTCCATACCTTGCTTTTGTGGGTTAGACAACATGTCTTAGAGCATAGATTGCCTCTGGTCACCTCGTTATTAAAAGGATGAGGAAGCTTTAGATAGCATGTGGAGGAGATTGGCCAGGAAGCTTCCTGGACAGGAGAGCATGTCTTATGAGGTTAGGAGAGTCATTGAGGGCTTTTCTGTTTGGAGCAAGGGAGGATGAGAAATGATGATAGAGATGTACAAGATGATAAGAGGCATAGATCAAGTGGATGGACAGAGACTTTTTCCCAGGGTGAAAATGGCTAATGCAAGAGGGCAGAATTGTAAGTTGATTGGAGGAATGTATTGGGGGATTTTATACAGAGATTGGTAGGTGTGTGTTGGATACTCTGAGGCAGATAAGTTGGAACGTTTAAGAGATTCTGAAATAGGCACATAGATGAAAGAAGTATGGAGGGCCATGTGGGAGGGTCAGTTTGTTAGAGCTGTTGGGGAGGGTCAAAACTAACTTGGTGGGAGTTGCAGGGGTTGGGAACTGGGTGAAGGGACTCATGATAGAATGGATAGTAAAAAAGCAAAGATAGCATGCAATTGGACTGTCAGGAAGGGCAGGCAGATGATAGGACATAATAGCAGCCAGCAGGGTGTCAGTGCATTAGGGATGCACAATCAAAAAGGGTAGCAAATACAGTATTCAAAGGGTTATATCACAATGCATGGAGTATAAGAAATAAGGTGGATGATCTTGTTGCACTGTTACAGATTGTCAAGTATGATGTGGCCATCACTGAATCGCGGCTGAAGGATGGTTGTAGTTGGGAGCTGAATGTCCAAAGTTACATGTTGTATCAAAGGATAAGAAGGTAGGCATAAGGGTTGGTGTGGCTCTGCTGGTAAAGAATGGCATAAAATCAGTAGAAAGGTGTGATATAGGATCAGATGTTGAATCCCTGTGGCGTGAGTTAAGAAACTGCAAGAGTAAAAGAACCCTCTTCGCAGTTATATGCAGGCCTCCCAACAGTGGATGGGAGGTGGACCACAGATTACAATGGGAAATAGAAAAGGTGTGTTAAATGGGCAGTGTTATGATAGTCATGGGAGATTTTGACATGCAGGTCGATTGAGAAAATCAGGTTGGAAATGGATCTCAAGAGAGAGAGATTGTTGAATGCCGATGAGATGGCTTTTTAGAGCAGTTTGTTGTTGAGCCTACTAGGGGATCAGCTGTACTGGATTGGGTGTTCTGTAATGAACCGGAGATGATTAGGGAGCTTAAGTAAAAGAAACCTTAGGGGGACAGCGATCACAATATGATTGAGTTCAACTTGAAAATTGACAGGGAGAAAGTAAAGTTTGACATAGCAGTATTTCAGTGGAGTAAAGGAAATTACAGTGTACGAGAGAGGAGTTGGCCAAAGTAAAAATTGGAAGGACCTACAGGCTGGGATGACAGCAGAGCAGCAGTGGTGTGAGTTACTGGGGAAAATGAGGAAGGTGCAGGATAGATGCATTCCAAAACCAAAGAAATACTCAAATGGTAAAATAGTACAACTGTGGCTGACAAGGGAAGTCAAAGCTAATCTAAAAGCAAAAGAGAGGGCATACAACAAAGCAAATACTAGTGAGAAGACAGAGGATTGGGAAACTTTTAAAAATCTACAATGAGAAACTAAAATAATTAATAGGAGGGAAAAGATGAAATATGAAAGCAAGCTGGCAAATAATATCAAAGTGTATACTAAAAGCTTTCTCAAGTATGTAAAAAATAAAAGAGAGATGAGAGTGGATATAGAACTAGTAAAAAACTAAGCTGGAGAAGTAATAACAGGGGACAAGAAGATGAACTAAATATTTTGCACCAGTCTTCACTGTGGAAGACACTGGCAGTGTGCCAAGTATTGAAAGGTGTGAGGGAAGAGAAGTGGGTGCAGTCACTATTACAAGGGAGAAGATGCACAAAAAACTGAAAGACCTAAAGTTACATAAGTCACCCGGACCAGATGAACTGCACCCTAGGGTTCTGAAAGAGATAGTGGTAGATGTTGTGAAGGCATTAGTAATGAGCTTTCAAAAATCATTGGACTCTGGCTTGCTGCCAGAGAGCAGGAAAATAGCAAATGTCACTCCACTCTTTAAGAAAGGAGGAAGGCAGCAGATAGAAAATTATAGACCATTTAGCCTGACCTCAGTGATTGGGATGATGTTAGAGTCAATTGTTAACAATGAGGTTATGGAGTACTTTGCGACACAGGACAAAATAGAACAAAGTCAGTCTGGTTTCCTTCAGGGAAAATCTTGCCTGACAAAACCGTTGGAATTCTTTGAAGAGATTACAAGTAGGATGGATAAAGGGGATGTTGTGGATGTTGTATATTTGGACTTTCAGAAGGCCTTTGCCAAGGTGCCGCAAATGAGGCTGCTTACCAAGTTAAGAGCCCATGGTGTGACAAGAAAGTTACTAACACAGTTACCATTGCCAGAGTGGTAGGAAGCGGTGACTGGGAATAAAAGGATCCTTGTCTGGTTGGCTGAGTGACCAGTGGTGTTCCACAGGGGTTGGTGATGGGACTGCTTTTTTGCTGTATATCATAACTGATTTAGATGATAGAATAGATGGCTTTGTTGCAAAGGTTGCAGGTGTTACAAAAATTGGTGAAGGGGCAGGTAGTGTTGAGGAAACAGGAAGGCTGCAGAGGGATTTAGACAGATTAGGAGAATAGAGAAGAGAATGGCAAACAAAATACAATATTGGAATATGCATGCCTATGTACTTTGGTAGTAGAACTAAATGTACGGACTATTTTCTAAATGGGGGTAAAATCCAAAAACCTGTGATGCAAAGGGACTTGGGAGTCCTTGTACAGAACACCCTAAAGGTTAATTTGCAGGTAGAGTCAGTAGTGAGGGAAGCAAGTGCAATGTTAGCATTCATTTCAAGAGCTCTAGGATGCAAGAGCAGGGATGTGATGCTGAGGCTTTAAAAGGCACTGGGGAGGCCTCAGCTTGAGTGTTGTGAACAAATTTGGGCTCCATCTAAGAAAAAGATGTACTGGCATTGGAGAAGGTTAATAGCTCAGGGACTGTAATTGATGGAATTTAGAAGGATGAGGGGGGATCTCATTGAAACCTTACAAACGTTGAAAGGCCTCGACAGAGTAGGTGTGGAAAGGATGTATCACACGGTGGCTGAGTCGCGACGAGTGGGCACAGCTTTAGGATAGAAGGATATCCATTTAAAACAGAATAAATTTGTTACCACAGGCAGCTGTGGAGAACAGATCATTAGGTGAATTTAAGGCAGGACCTGATAGGTTCTCGATTGGACACAGCATCAAAGCTGAGGAGAAAGCCAGGGAGTGGGGCTGAGGAGAGGATAAAAGGATCAGCCATGATTGAATGGCAGAGCTGACTCAATGGGCCAGATGGCCTAATTCTGCTCACAAGTCTGATGGACTGTGGTCATTAGATTAGATTATAAGTTTGGCACAACATCGTGGGCTGAAGGACCTGTACTTTGCTGTAATGTTCTATGTTCTGGAGCAGGAGTTCCCAACCTAGGGTTCAAGGAGCCCTTGCTTAGTCCTATTGATCCACGGCATAGAAAGGTTGGGAATGCCTGTCCTTGAGGAACGTGAAGCTGCTTTTCAGAAAATATGACTAGTTGTTCCTTTCTGTTTCTCTCCATTGATGTGAAGAAGGTTGTCCTGCTGTTGGAGAAGATGCTGAATGAGAGAACGTATCCATCCAAACACAAGTCTCAGTTCACTTGTAACAGTAACCTTACAGGCAAAGTTGGGTGCAGAGCTTGTTAGTATGAGAGTCAGTAAGCATGTTAATCCAGGACAGGGTAGAAGAAAGTTGTCATCAGGAAGTCCCATAGCCCAGAAATCACTGTTCCAGATGCCAACAGCTGAGAACTTTGAATGCTGTATATTGCTGTGTCTTGTACAATACACGCAAAATGCTGGAGGGAACGCTGCACTCAATGTCATTGATTTGGATTTTCAGAAGGCATATGATAAGGTGCCACACATGAGGCTGCTTAACAAGATAAAACCCAATGGCGTTACAGGAAAGATACCGGCATGGATAGAGGAATGGCTGACAGGCAGGAGGCAGCGAGTAGTAATAAAATGGACCTTTTCTGGATGTCTGCCGGTGACTAGTGGTGTTCCTCAGGTGTCTGTATTGGAACCACTGTTTTTCACATTGTTTGTCAATGATTTAGATAATGGAATTGATGGCTTTATGGCAAAATTTGCGGTTGATATGAAGATAGGTGGATGGGAAGGTAGTGCTGAGGAAGCAATGCGATTGTAGCAGGACTTAGACAAATTGGAAGAATGTGCAAAAAAATGGCAGATGGAATACAGTGTTGGGAAATGTATGATACTGCATTTTCATAAAAGGAACAATAGTGCAGGCTGTTATCTAAATGGGGAGAGAATTCAAACATCAGAGATGCAGAGGGACTTATGAGTCTTCGTACAAGACTCCCAGAAGGTTAATTTACAGCTTGAGTCTGAGGTAAAGAAGGCAAATGCAATGTTGGCATTTATTTCAAGGGGAATAGAATATAAAAGCAGAGATAATGCTGAGCTTTTATAAGACACTAGTCAGGCTGCACTTGGAGTATTGTCAACAGTTGTGAGTCCCATATCTCAGAAAGGATGTGTTGTCATTGGAGAGAGTCCAGAGGAGGTTCATGAGCATGATTCCAGGAATGAAGGGGTTAACATATGTGGAGTATTTGGCAGATTAATTGTACTCACTGGAATTTAGAAGAATGTGTAGGAATCTCATTAAAATCACCGAATGTTGAAAAGACCAGATAAGGTGGATGTGGAGAGAATGTTTCCTCTGGTTGGGATATCCAGAACTAGAGGGCACAGCCTCAAAATTGAGGGGCGACCCTTTAGGACAGAGGTAAAGAGAGATTTTTTTTAGCCAGAGAGTAGTGAATCTGTGGAATGCTCTACCACAGACTGTGGTGGAGGCCAAGTCTGTGCGTATATTTAAGGCAGAAGTTGATTGTTTCCTGATCAGTCAGGGCATCAAAGGATATGGCAAGAAGGCAGGTGTATAGGGTTGAGTGGGATCCAGGATCAGCCATGATGGAATGGCAAAATTGGAAATGAGCCGAATGGGCAAATTTTCCTCCTGTCTTATGGTCTTGTGGTTTAACAGGCCACTTGGCCCACAATGTAGCGCTGAGCCAACTAGCAAAAACTCAGCAGGTCAGGCAGAGGAACCGAGTAGAAGTCAGGATAAGAAGTTGGGGGGTGTGTGGAGGAAGGGGAAGGAATACAATTTTAATTTCTGGTTCCTTACTTTCCACTCTTGATGAAGGGTCTTGGCCCAAAATGTTAGCGGTTTACTTCCCTCCATAAATACTGCCTGAGCTGCTGAGTTCCTCCAGTATCCTATGTGCATTGCTTTGGGATTTCCAGCTTCTGCAGAATCTCCTGTGGCTGAGTCTGGTACAAACTTTGGTGATGTAAATAGGCTGAAACTGGTGTTAGTTAGACCTGGGTATTACCTTTGTTTTGTTTAACTCTGACAGATTAGATTGTCTTTATTTTATTGGAGATAATAAATTTGAGAAGGTAGAATTTTCTGAATGAAACAACATAATACAAAATTAAACTAGTTTCCACATACTAGGTGAGTGAAAATCTGGAAGATTGCTTTAGTTATTTGGTTTGATAAACTGGGCTTTCATGAATGCACCATTCCTGGGGGTAGCAGGAGATACAGCCAAGAATTGCATTCTTTTTGGTAAAGACTGCATGAGTTTACAACAAATTGTGTGATAGTTCCGTTGTATTCATGAATTTCCATTCAACTGGTGTGTGCTTTGCAGGTGCAGAACAGCCTTTGAAAAGAACAAAACTGATGTTTTCCGAATCAAGACCAACAATGTGGGCCCACTAAAGAAAGTAAGGTATTCACACACCCCTGCAATAGACAATAGACAGTAAGTTCAGGAGAAGGCCATTCAGCCCTTCTAGCCAGCACCGCCATTCTCTGTGATCATGGCTGATCATACACAATCAGTACCCCGTTCCTGCCCTCTTCTCATATAATAGACAGTAGACAGTAGGTGCAGGAACAGGCCATTTGGCCTACTTATATTTTCCACTCTGCTTATTTTTCACATTAGATGTCTTCCACCAGGGGGGCATTAAATGCCCTCAGACGTGCACTGTGATTGGCGACTCACCAGCTCTGGTACTGTGACTGGGAATGTTGCTGCTCTGTTCTGGTGCCCTGGATTTGGTCCTGACCTTGTGTGAAAGGTGACCTTGTAGATTTTCTCTGGGTCCTCCAGTTTCCTCCTATATCCCAAAGGTATGCTGGCTGATAAGTTAATTGACTTCTATAAATTGCCCTAAGACCATGAGACATAGGAACAGAATTAGATCATTTTTCCCATTGAATCTGCTCCACCATTCCATCATGGCTGACTAATTATACCTCTCAACCCCATTCTCCTGCCTTCTCCCCATAACCTTTGATGTCCTGAATAATCAAGAACATATCATCCTCTGCTTTAAAAGTACCCACTGACTTGTCCTCCACTGTTGTCTGTGGTGATGAGTTCCACAGATTCACCACTCTCTGACTGAAGTTCCTCCTCATCTCTGTTCTAAATGGACATCCCTCTATTCTGAGGTTGTGCCTTCTGGTCTGAGACTTGCCAACTATATGAAACGTACTCTCCACATTCGCTGTGTCTAGGCATTTCAATATTTGATAGGTTACAATGAGATCCCCCCTCATTCTTCTAAACTCCAGTGAGTACAGTCACAGAGCCATCAAACATTCCTCATATATTAACCCTTTCATTTCTGTGATCATTTTCATGAACCTCCTCCAGTGCTAACACATCCTTTCTTTGATAAGGGGCACCAATGAGCTCACAATACCCCCAGCGTGGAAATGACCCAACATGACCAATGTCTGTAAAGCTCTAGAGAAGATGGATGGCATAATGGAGTGGAGATGAATTGATGGGTATTTGAGGAAGAATACATTCTAGGGAAGTATGTAGGGGCATTTGCTCCAAGATCCCATGGACTCAGTGGGCTGAATAGCCTCTGTGAGAATCGTAATGATACAGGTGTCAGCTATCTCTGCTCAGGACTTTGTAGCCGGTATCAATGGTGCACAGTTGGGAGCGTGAGTAGCCAGAGGTCATGGTCCACGTCGATACCAATGGCATCGGTAGGAATGAGAGCGGGTCCTGCAGAGTGAATTCAGTCTGTCAAGTACTAAGTTCGGGATTTTCAGCAGAGAGCATCTTGACGAGCTGCGTCACTGTGTGGTGTGGAAACTGTACAGCAGCGGACAGGAAGACTCTACAACGGGGAGTCAAAGCTGCCCAACGCATCACCGGCACCAGCCTACCCTCCATCAGGGACGTAGATACAAAAAGGTGTCAGAAAAGGCCAGTAACATCATGAAGGATCCCACCCACCCTGCTCATGGACTGTTTGTTCCACTCCCATCAGGGAGGAGGCTATGTAGCATCCACACTACGACCACCAGACTGAAAAACAGTTACTTTCCCCAAGCAGTAAGGCTGATTAACACTTCCACCCACTAACCCAACCACCACTACTTTATCATTTCCTGTCAGTCACCTTATGTACAGACACTCCTATCCCTAGCATCACTTTATGGATATACAATCTATCTGTGTATATAAGCTAGTTGATGTATTTATATTTATTGTGTGTTTTTTTATTATTGTGTTCTTTATCTTATTGTGTTTTTTTTGTGCTGCACCAGATCCATTGTAACAATTATTCTGTTCTCCTTTACACTTGTGTACCGGAAATGACATTAAACAATCTTGAATCTTGAGGAACAGATGGTCAATCCTTTTTTCTATCTCCTCCTCAACCCCAGTTCCCAGCCTTCTTCCCGTAACCTCCAATACCCTGTCCAATCAAGAACCTATGAATAATCTGCCTTAAATACACCCAATGATCTGGCCTCCACAGCTGAAAGTGGCAACAAATTCCACAAATTCACCACTGTTTGGCAAAAGTAATTACTCCGTGTCTCTGTTTTGGAAGGGTGCCCCTCTTGTCCTAGACTCTCCCACCATAGGAAACATTCTTCCCACATCTACTCTGAAACCTTTCAAATGTTGAAAGGCCTAGACAATGAGATTCCTGCTCATCCTTCTGAATTCCAATGAGTACAGACCCAGAGCCATCAAATGTTCCTCGTATGATAACCCTTTCAATCCTGGAATCATCCTTTGAACCTCCTCTGGGCCCTCTCCAATGCCAACACATCTTTTCTAAGATGAGGAGCCCAAAAGTGTTCACAATACTCAACGTGAGGCCTCACCGGTGCCTTATAGAGCCTCAGCATCACATCCCTGCTCTTGTATTCAAGAACTCTTGCAATGAAAGCTAACAACACAATTGCCTTCCTAATCACCAACTCCACATGCAAGTTACCTTTAAAGTGTTGTACACAAGGACTCCCAAGTCTCTGCATCTCAGATTCCTGGATTTTCTTCCCGTTTAGAAAATAGTCTGCACATTTATTTCCACTACCAAAGTGCATAACCATGCATTTTCCAACTTTGTATTTCATTTGCCACTTTCTTGCCCATTCTCCTAATCTGTCTGTCCTTCTGCACCCTACCTGTTTCCTCAGCACTATCTGCCCCTCCAACAATTATATCATCTGCAAACTTAGCAACAAAGCCATCTATTCCATCATCTAAATCATTTATATACAGCAAAAAAAGAAGTGGTCCCAAAACTGACCCCTGTGGAACATCACTAGTCACTGGCAGCCAACCAGAAAAGGATCCTTTTATTCCCACTCGCTGCCTCCTACCAAATATACAATATCCACTGCATCCCCTTTATCTATCCTACTTGTAATTTCCTCAAATAAATCCAGCAGGTTCATCAGGCTCTATTTTCCCTGAAGGAAACTATGCTGACTTTGTCTTGTTTTACCAAATGACTCTTCACAACCACTGAGGTCAGGCTAACTGGTCTATAATTTCCTTTCTGTTGCCTTCCTCCTTTCTTAAAGAATGGAGTGACATTTGCAATTTTCCAGTCCTCTGGCACCATGCCAGAGTGAAATGATTTTTGAAAGAATGCCACCACAATCTCTAACGCTTCCTCCTTCAGAACCCTAGGGTGCAGTTCCTCTGGTCTGGGTGACTTATGTACCTTTAAGTCTTTCAGCTTTTTGAGCACCTTCTCCTTTGTAATAGTAACTGCATCCACTTCTCTTCCTTCACACATTACAACATCAGGCACACTGCTAGTGTTCTCCACAGTGAAGACAAATGCAAAATACTCATTCGTTCATCAGCCATTTCCTTGTCCCTATTATTATTTCTCCTGCCTCATTTTCAGTGGTCCTATATCCACTCTCATTTCTTTTATTTTTAACATACTTGAAAAAGCTTTTGCTATCCACTTTGATATTATTTGCTAGCTTGCTTTCATATTTCATCCTTTCCCTTCTAATGATTTGTTTAGTTGCTCTCTGTAGCTTTTTAAAAACATCCCAATCCTCTCTCTTCTCACAAATTTTTGCTTTGTCGTATGCCCTTTCTTTTGCTTTTACAATAGCTTCGACTTCCCTTGTCAGCCATGGTTGTACTATTTTACCATCTGAGTGTTTCTTTGTTTTTGGAAGACATATGTCTTGCACCTTCCTCATTTTTCCCAGAAGCACACACCATTGCTGCTCTGCTGTCATCCCTGCCAGTAGCTCCTTCCAATTTATTTTGGCAACTCCTCTCTCATACCACTGTAATTTCCTTTACTCCACTGAAATACTGCTACATCAGACTTTCCTTTCTCCCTATCAAATTTCAAGTTGGGCTCAATCATTTTGTGATCACTGGTTCCTATTGGTTCTTTTACCTTAAGCTCCCTAATCTCCCTAGGCTCAATGACAAACTGCTCTAAAAAGCCATCTCTTAGGCATTCAACAAACTCATTCTCTTGAGATCCATTACCAACCTGATTTTCCCATTGGACCTGAATGTTGAGATCACCCATGATGTGCGTGGAAAGTCATGTTTGACAAACCTTATTGAATTTTTTGAAGAGGTTACTAGGAAAGTTGACGAGGGTAAAGCAGTGGATGTTGTCTATATGGACTTCAGTAAGGCCTTTGACAAGGTTCCGCATGGAAGGTTAGTTAGGAAGGTTCAATTGTTAGGTGTTAATATTGAAGTAATAAAATGGATTCAACAATGGCTGGATGGGAGATGCCAGAGAGTAGTGGTGGATAACTGTTTGTCAGGTTGGAGGCCGGTGACTAGTGGTGTGCCTCAGGGATCTGTACTGGGTCCAGTGTTGTTTGTCATATACATTAATGATCAGGATGATGGGGTGCTAAATTGGATTAGTAAGTATGCAGATGATACTAAGGTAGGTGGCGTTGTGGATAATGAAGTAGGTTTTCAAAGTTTGCAAAGAGATTTAGGCCAGTTAGAAGAGTGGGCTGAAAGCTGGCAGATGGAGTTTGGTGTGTGGTGCTACATTTTGGCAGGAATAATCCAAATAGGACATACATGGTAAATGGTAGGGCATAGAAGAATGCAGCAGAACAGAGTGATTTAGGAATAATGGTGCATAGTTCCCTGAAGGTGGAATCTCATGTGGATAGGGTGGTGAAGAAAGCTTTTGGTATGTTGGCCTTTATAAATCAGAGCATCGAGAATAGGAGTTGGGATGTAATGTTAAAATTGTACAAGGCATTGGTGAGGCCAAATTTGGAGTATTGTGTACAGTTCTAGTCACCAAATTATAGGAAAGATGTCAACAAAATAGAGAGAGTACAGAGAAGATTTACAAGAATGTTACCTGGGTTTCAGCACCTGAGTTACAGAGAAAGGTTGAACAAGTTAGGTCTTTATTCCTTGGAGCCTAGAAGGTTGAGGGGGAACTTGATAGAGGTATTTAAAATTATGAGGGAGATAGAGAGAGTTGATGTGGATAGGCTTTTTCCATTGAGGGTAGGGGATATACAAACAAGAGGACATGAGTTGAGAGGGGGCAAAAGTTTAAGGGTAACACGAGGGGGAATTTCTTTACTCAAGAGAGTGGTAGCTGTGTGGAACGAGCTTCCAGTAGAAGTGGTAGAGGCAGGTTCGATATTGTCATTTAAAGTAAAATTGGGTAGGTATATGGACAGGAAAGGAATGGAGGGTTATAGGCTGAGTGCAGGTCGGTAAGACTAGGTGAGAGTAAGCATTCGGCATGGACTAGAAGGGCCGAGATGGCCTGTTTCTGTGCTGTAATTGTTATATGGTTATATGGCTACCATAACATTGCCCTTTTGACTTGCCTTTTCTATTTCCTGTTACAACCTGTCATCCACCTCCCAGATACTGTTGGGAGGCCTGTATATAATTGTCATCAACATACTTTTACACTTGCAGTTTCTTAAGTCAACCCACAAGGATTCAACATCTTCCGATCCTATCTCACATCGTTCTAATGATTTGATGCCATTCTTTACCAGCAGATCCACAGCACCCCCTCTGCCTACCTTCCTATCCCTTTGATATAACATGTAACCTTGGATCTTCAGTTCCCAGCTACTACCATCCTTCAGCCACAATTCAGCGATAGCCACATGATACCTGACAATCTGTAATATTGCAACAAGATTATCTGCCTTATTTCTTATCAAGAGCATTTAGATACAGCACCTTGAGTACCGTATTTACTATCCTTTCTGATTCTGCATGCCTAATGGTTTGATACTCAGCCTGTTGGCTACATCTCAGCCCCATCACCTGCCTGCCCTTCCTGACAGTCTGACTGCACGCTGTCTTTACTTTTTTACCATCCGTCCTATCCTGAGTCCCTTCACGCCAGTTCCTACCCACCTGCCAAATTAGTTTAAACCCTCCCCAACAGCTCTAATAAACCTGCTCACAAGAATATTGGTCCCCCTCGGGTTCAGGTGCAACCCGTCACTTTTGAACATGTCATACCTCCCCTAGAAACATAGAAAACCTACAGCAAAATACAGGCCCTTTGGCCCAGAAGGTTGTGCCAAACATGTCCCCACCTTAGAAATTACAAGGGTTACCCATAGCCCTCTATTATTCTAATCTCCATGTACCTATTTAAAAGTCTCTTAAGAGACCCGATCATATCCGCCTCCACCACCATTGCCAGTAGCCCATTCCACGCACTCACCACTCTCTGAGTAAAAAAACTTACCCCTGATATCTCCTCTGTACCTACTCCCCAGCACCTTAAACCTGTGCCCTCTTGTGGCAGCCATCACAGCCTTGGGAAAAAGCCTCTGACTATCCACACAATCAATGCCTCTCATTATCTTGTACACCTCTATCAGGTCACCTCTCATCCTCTGTCACTCCAAGGAGAAAAGGCTGAGTTCACTCAACCCGCTTTCATAAGGCATGCTCCCCAGTCCAGGCACATCCTTGTAAATCTCCTCTGCACCATTTCTATAGTTTCCACATCTTTCCTGTAGTGAGGCAACTGGAAGAAATCCCAATTATCCAAAAGCCTGAAGCCCTGCCCCCAGCACCAGTTTCTCAGCCATGCATTTATCTGCCAAATCATACTGTTCCTACCCTCACTGGTGCGTGGCATAGGTAGCAATCCTGAAATTACTCTCCGGGAGGTCCTGTTTCTCAGCTTTCTACCTAGCTCTCTAAATTCTCTTTTCAGGACCTCATTGCTTTTCCTTCCTGTGTCATTAGTACCAAAATGTACCAAGACATTTGGCTGCTCCCCCTCCCTCTCCAAAACATTGTGGACATGATCTGAGACATTCCTGACCCTGGCACCTGGGAGGTAACATAACATCCAGGTGTCCCGTTCACATCCACAGAATCTCCTGCCGGTCCCTTCACTATCGAGACCCCTATCACTACCACTCCCTTCTTCTTTCTCTTTCCCTGCTGCACCATGGATCATGGTTAGTGCCTGTAACCCGGTCACTGTGACATTCTCCTGGGAGGTCATCCCCCACAAAAATATCCAAAGTGGTATACTTGTTTTTGAGGGGAATGGTCACAGGGGTGCTCTGCTCTCACTGCCTATTTCCATTTCTCTTGACAGTCACCCAGCTACTCACCTCCTATAACCTCGAGGTGACTACTTCCGTATAACTTTGATCAATTATATCCTCACTCTCCCATACAAGCCGAAGGTCATCCATCTGCTGCTTCAGATCCCTAACATGGTCGTCAAGGAGCTGCAGCTGGATGCACTTCTCGCAGATGTAGTTCCCCGGGAGCCTCTGGGTCTCTCAGTTTTCCAACATCTGGCACGAGGAGCACAGCACAGCCATTTAAATGGTACAGAAAGGGAGGAAAAAACAAAAAGGAAACATTAACAGACGCTTTACACAGAGCTGACGCCTCTTCCTAGCCAAAGCCTCCTTTGAGCCAAAGCCTGTCGCTTCTACTCTCGCCATTGGCCTAGAATGGCCCAAGAATGGCCGCTCCAGTTATCCCTTCTGTAATGTTATTTAGTTTATAGAGCTCTGTTGACGCTGTTGATAGGCTCCGTACAATGGACAAACATCCACAAAAGCTCTCCTTTTTAAATAACCGCCACCGATTTGCGAGAAATACCTCTTCATAAAGCTCTGTTGATGCTGCTGATAGGCCCCGTACACCACCCACAAAGACCTATCTGTGTGCCTGATTTGTTTTGTTTAGTTATTCATTAACTCATTCATCTAGCTAGCTATGTATGGATGATGTATGTATGTATGGATGATGTATGTATGGATTCAGAGACACAGCAGTGAACAGGCCCTCCCGGCCACCAGGCTGCACTGCACAGCAATCCACCTATTTAGCTCTAGCCAATCAGAGGACAACTTACAATGACCAATTAACCTATTAACTGGTATGTCTTTGGACTGTGGGAGGAAAACTGGTGCATACAAAGGAAACCCACAAACTTACAGGGAGAATATACAAACTCCTTACAGAGGATGCTGGAATTGAACTCTGAACTGACGCCCAAGTTGTAATAGTGCCGCACTAGGCGCTACATTGCCATGGTGACGCAGTTGATGAGAACAGAACCGGGTGTCAGAGACTGTCAAGCACACGGTGCAGGGGGAGCCATCATCCACAGAGATGAATCTGTCTTGCCAGTCTGTGCTGATGATGTCTTGTTCTTTCTCTCATCCCATGTGCCGTCAAATCCATTAGGATCGAACATGACAACACAGGAATGAGTGCCAGTTGGTTCTTGGATCGGCTTGTCATCACTGACATGAATCGCCCTCATCTCCGTTTCTACTTCCCCTGTAACCAGTGGCTGAGCAAGGAGGAAGGAGATGGTCTCTACGTCCGTGACCTGCTTGGCAGTTTGAACCCAATGGATGTACCTAAACGTAAGTCATGGACCACTCTTGTTATTGCATTCAACTGTTATAAAGCATTCAGTAACAAGAAAGATTCAGGCCACCCACCTTCCCACATCAGACTATTGCCCAATATTCCCAAAACTGCAATGTTTTCTTCAGCACAGCACCTACAAAATATTGGAGGAACTCAACAGGTCAGGCAGCATTCATGGAAATGATTAAATAGTCAACGTCTTGGGCCAAGACCCTTCATCAGAACTGGAAAAGAAGTGGGAAGATGCCAGAATGAAAAGGTACGGGGAGGGGAATGAAGACACTAGAGAAAGAAATCAGGAAGGCTAAAAAAGACATGATGTTTCTCTAGCAGACTAGGTGAAGGAGAATCCTAAGGGATTCTACAGATATGTTAAGAGCAAAAGGATTGCAAGGAACAAAATTGGTCCTCTGGAAGACCAGAATTGTAATTGATGTGTGGAGCCAAAACAGATGGGGTAGGGAGTGATTTTAAATGCATTCTTTGCATTAGTATTTACTCAGGAGGTGGATACAGAGTCTAAAGAAGTGAGGCAAAGTGATACCAATTTCATAGACCCTGCACAGAATACAGAGGAGGAGGTGTTTGCTACCCTGAGATTTTCAAGGAAATTATCGGGAAGTAGATGAAGGCAAGGCAGTGAATGTTGTCTGCATGGATTTTAGCAAGGCAGTTGACAAGGTCCTGAATGGGAGACTGGTCAAGAAGGTTTAGTCGCTTGGCAATAGACAATAGACGCAGGAGTAGGCCATTCAGACCTTTGAGCCAACACCACCATTCACTGCGATCATGGCTGATCATCCACAATCAGTACCCCATTCCTGCCTTCTCCCCATATCCCTTGACTCCGCTATCTTTAAGAGCTCTATCTAATTCTTTCTTGAAAGCATCCAGAGAATTTGCCTCCACTGCCTTCTGACCACACTTGGAGTATTGTGTGCAGTTTCAGGCTGCTTATTTTAGAAAGGATATACTGACATTGGAGAGGGTTCCGAGAAGATTCATGAGAATTATTCCAGGAATGAAAGAGTTACCATATGAGGAACGTCTGGTAGCTCTTGGGCTGTTTTCCCTGGAGTTCAGGTGAATGAGGGAGGGATCTCATAGAAACATTCCAAATGTTAAAAGGTCTGAACAGATTAGATTTGGCAAAGTTATTTCCCATGGTAGGGGAATCTAGGACAAGAGGGCACAACTTCAGGATTGAAATATGTCCATTTGGAACAGAGATACGGGGAAATTACTTTAGTAAGAGGGTGGTAAATCTGTGGAATTTGTTGCCACGAGTGGCTGTGGAAGCCAAGTCATTGGGCGTATTTAGTGCAGAGATAGATAGGGTCTTGATTAGCCAGGGCATCAAAGGGTATGGGGTGAAGGCAGGGGAGTGGGGATGACTGGAAGAATTGGATCAACCCATGATTGAGTGGTGGAGCAGACTCGATGGGCCAAATGGCCTACTTCCTATATCTTATGGTCTTATAGCCTTAAAACTGTTGACTATACTCCAAGTGCCACCTGACCAGTTTCTTATAAAGGCTCAGCATTATCACCTTGTTTTTATATTCTGTTCATAAGAAATAGGAGCAGGAGCTGGCCGTCTGGCCCGTCAAGCCAGTATTCAATAAGATCATGGCTGATCTGGCCATGGACTCATCTCCACCTACCTGCCTTTTCCCCATAATCCTTAATTCCCCTACTATGCAAAAATCTATCCAAACTTGTCTTAGATATATTTACTGAGGTAGCCCCCACTGCTTCATTGGGCAGAGAATTCCACAGATTCACCACCCTCTGGGAAAAGTAATTCCTTCTCATTTCCATCCTAAAGTCACTTCCCAGATCTTGAGGCTATGTCCCCTAGTTCTAGTCTCACCTTTGGAAACGTATTTCCTGCCTTTATCTTATAACGTTTCATAATAACTGAAAAAACTTGTAGTATCCTGCTTATTATTATTGGCTACTTTGCCCTCATATCTCGCCTTTTCCCTTCTTGCAGAGTTTTTAGTTGTTTTTTGTTGGATTTTAAGAGCTTCCCAATCATCCAACTTAACACTCACTTTTTCTACATTATATGCCCTTTCCTGGACTTTTATGTAGTCCTTGATTTCTCTTGTCAGCCATGGTTGGCTACCACTGCCATTTGAGAACTTCTCCCTCTGTGGCACATATCTATACTGTGCCTTGAGAACTATTTACAGAAACGTCAGCCACCTTTGCACTGCCATCATCCCTGCTAGTGTCATCCTCCAAATTAACTGGGCAAGTTCCTCTCTCATGCCTTTGTAATTCCCTTTATTTCATTGTGTTACTGATACATCTGACTTATGCTTCTTCCTCTCAAATTGCAATATGAATTCAATCATATCCTAATCACTGGCTGCTGAGGGTTTCGTTACCTTCCCTAATAGGTTCTTGGCTATTACACAACACCCAATCTAAGATAGCCTTTCTCCAAATAGGCTAAAGCACATGTTGTTCTAAAAAGCGATCTCGTAGGCATTCAACAAATTCCCTCTCTTGTGAGCTGACACCAACCTGATTTTTCCAATCCTCTTTCATATTGAAGTCCCCCCTCTTACAATTGTGACATTATCCTTATTACGTGCCTTTTCCAGCTACCCTTGTAGTCTCAATCACACATCCTGGCTACTATTTGGAGGCCTATATATTATTCCCATATGAATTTTTACCCTTACAGCTTCTTAACTCCACTCACGAAGATTCAACATTCTCTGACCCAATGTCTCCTCTTTCTAAAGATGTAATTCCATCTCTTACCAACAAAGTCACACCACCACCAGGGGTGGCCAACCTTTTATATTCCATGCGTCAATTTTTTCTCACATAAGTTCAGATATGCTATACAGCTCTTGTACCCCCATTCAGTTCTTGTAAAAATGTTAATATAGACTTTTTTAGCATTTTACATGATAGATTGATTTAATACAAAAACAAGATAAACATTACTTACCTTAATGAGACTTTTAACAAATATATTTTGTCTTTTGATTTCTTCCGTTATCTTAATCACATATTCTTTCCATAACTCAGACCCAAGCACTAGCTTCAGTTTTCCTTCTGTTTCAGTCTGATGTTGCATTTTATAGTGTCTATTAAGATCACATCTTCTGTTATGTGATAGTGTTTTCACAAACAATGCACAATAGTTTTCCTGACAAACCCTCTATAAATAAGAACTCATTTCCCCACTGTTCACTGAATTCACGTTTACTATCACTTTCTGCTTTTCTTTTGCACTGTGATGGGTAATTGAATTAAATTGGCTTAATTTTCAAAAAGTACAAAACTGCAAACGTTCACAAAGGATGAACAAAGCACAACTCCATAGCGCACGAGTGTCAATTGTAAACTGACGGACAAAACCTGCGACGCACCGCTGGTGCAGACGCCCGGCACCTCAGGATCAAACAAGTATCAAACGTGTACTGAACAGTTATGGAACAACTGCAGAACAAAAGTCCTTCTTTCCTAGTTTGTCTCATTGAGGCAACACACACAAAATGCTGGTGGAACGCAGCAGGCCAGGCAGCATCTATAGGGAGAAGCGCTGCTGATGTTTCGGGCCGAGACCCTTCGTCAGGACTAACTGAAAGGAAAGGAAAGTAAGAGATTTGAAAGTAGGAGGGGGAGGGGGAAATTGCAAAATGATAGGAGAAGACCGGGGTGGGTGAAGCTGAGAGCCAGAAAGGTGATTGGGGAAAGGGATACAGAGCTGGAGAAAGGAAAGGACCATGGGACGGGAGGCCTAGGGAGAAAGAAAGGGGGAGGGGAGCATCAGAGGGAGATGGAGAACAGACAGAGTGATGGGCAGAGAGAGAAAGAAAAAAAATGGCCTCCATGGCCTCCTCTACTGTCAAGATGAAGCCACACTCAGGTTGGAGGAACGACATCTTATATACCGGCTGGGTAGCCTCCAACCTGATGGCATGAACATTGACTTCTCTAACTTCCGTTAATGCCCCTCCACCCCTTCTTACCCCATCCCTGACATATTTAGTTCTTTTCCCCCCTCCCTTTTTTCTTTCTCTCCCTGCCCATCACTCTGCCTGTTCTCCGTCTCTCTCGGGTGCTCCCCTCCCCCTTTCTTTCTCCCTAGGCCTCCCGTCCCATGATCCTTTCCCTTCTCCAGCTCTGTATCCCTTTCGCCAATCACCTTTCTGGCTCTCAGCTTCACCCACCCACCCCGGTCTTCTCCTATCATTTTGCAATTTCCCTCTCCCCCTCCTACTTTCAAATCTCTTACTATCTTTCCTTTCTGACGAAGGATCTCGGCCCGAAACGTTGACAGCACTTCTCCTTCTAGATGCTGCCTGGCCTGCTGCGTTCCACCAGCATTTTGTGTGTGTTGCTCTCCCATTTCAATTGTGTCTTGACCAAATGGGTCTTGGTCGTATAAGTTGACATACTCATCATAACTTTGTTTGATATCACTAGTCAATCCCTGAATATATTTGGTTCTGCAGCCTCTAGGTGTGTTCTGCTGCACTACTCTCCAGATTAGTCAGACAAATTCATCATAATGATCAGGTTCTGGTGGTATGGTATCGATAAGTTGATCAAGGGATTCTGCGAAAGATGTCCAATTCACTTTTCTCAGGTTAAATCTTGGTAGCTACTTTGACGGTACAGGACTCAGAACTGGAAGGGATTCTACCTGGACTGGGCGGTGTTGGGATTTGGGTGTATGTTGGAGGACTGTTCGTGTGAAGAGGTTGGAGTTTGCCGAGGTAACAAAGGCAAGGTCTGGGTTGTATCCTTTTCTCCATCTGGCACTAGTAAAGGTAGGGGGTGTGCTACTCGTATAGTAGCTCAAGGCTGTTGTTTAGAGCCCATGATACAACTGCTCCATTTGCATTGTCATCTTCGTATCCTCAGTCGGTGCTATGGCTATTAAAGTCATCAGCCTATAAGCTTCCTGTATGCACAAGATGTCCGGTCTTAAGTTTGCCAGGATTTCTGCTTTACTGTGGCTGAAGCCTTTGATGTTGTGGCTAACAATTTTCATGATTTCCAGTGGTTCGAGGGTTTATCCTTTTGCCACCCACTGGATCACTTGGTCTGGCAAGGTACACGGTACAGCATCACAGTTAATATAACTCACGTAGAACCGTACACATGTATACCATCAAATGAAACATTGCTCCTCTGGACCAAGGTACAACAGCACAGTAAATATAACTCACATACAATCGTACGCATGTATACCATCAAACGAAACACCATTCCTCTGGACCAAGGTACAACAACACAGTAAATATAAATCATGTACAACTGTACACATGTATACCATCAAACGAAACATTGCTCCTCGGGACCAAGGTACAACATGGTAAATATAACTTAAATTGAACCGTACGCATGTATATCATCAAACGAAACACCATTCCTCTGGACCAAGGTACAACAACACAGTAAATATAAATCATGTACAACTGTACACATGTATACCATCAAACGAAACATTGCTCCTCGGGACCAAGGTACAACATGGTAAATATAACTTAAATTGAACCGTACACATGTATATCATCAAACGAAACACCATTCCTCTGGACCAAGGTACAACAGCACAGTAAATATAAATCATGTACAACCATATGCATGTATACCATCAAATGAAACAATGTTCCTCTGGATCAAGGTGGAACAACATAATATATATAATTCACACACCTAACAGAAAGTAATATTACCACAAATAAATTAGCAAATAATAAGGTGCATTTACAACAGAAATGAAAAAGTAAACAGTATAACGCTACTGGTGCTTCATATGTGATGAGACCTGGATGGTGGCAGGGAGTTCAGTGGTCTCACGGCCTGAAGGAGGGAGCTGTTTCCCATTCTAACAGTTCTTGTCCTAATGCTATGGTACGTTCTGCCTGATGGTAAAGGATTTAAAAGATTGTTGAATCCTCACTCTAGTTACAATATGTATGTACCAGTTCCATGTGCTTTCCACTCAGTCAAAGTGTTTTTTTCCATACATCTATCAGCTAGAACATAGAACAGTACAGCACAGGAACAGGCCCTCCAGCCCACAGTGTCATGCTGAACCAGATAAATTAGTAATCAAATGGCAATCTGAATTAATCTCCTCTGCCTACACAATGTCCATATGCTTTCAGTTTCCTCACATACATGTGCCTATCTAAACATCTCTTAAAAGTCTCTAATGTTTCTGCCCCTACCCCACCCTAGGCAGCACGATCCAGTCACCCACCACTCTCTGTGTGTAAAAAAAAATCTTGCCCCTCACATCTCCTTTAAAATTACCCCCTCAGCTTAAATACATGCCCTCTGGTATTAGACATTTCAACGCTGGGAAAAAGATACCATCTGTCTTCTCTATCTATGTCTCTCATAATCCTATGAACCTCTGTTAGATCTCTCTTCAGCCTCTGCTGCTCCAGAGAAAGCAACCCAGTTTTGTCCAGCCTCTCATGATAGCACATGCCCTCTAATCCAGGGAAAATCCTGGTAACCCTCTTCTGTGCCCTCCCCAAACAAACCTGCCTAATCTTGAGCATTTGTAGTTTGGATTAGTTTGCATTAATAATTGTAATTAACAATTATGTAATGGTCTCATTGTGGGTAACACACAAGAGCATCATCTGCTAACATCTTTTCACTCTCTTTCCTCAGTGAACAAATACATTGTGAGTGTCTTCACTGGTGATGTCAAAGGCAGTGGCACAGATGCTGACGTTTTCATTAACATTTTCGGTGAAAATGGGGACACAGGTAACTGTTGTGTATTTCTAACCAATCTGCTTTACTGAGAACATTGAGGAAAGAAAGCAAATACAATGTTAGCATTCATATCGAGAGGACTAGCAAAGCAAAACAAGGATGTGATGCTAAGGGTTCTCACGGCATTGGTTCATCTGCACTCGGGGTACTGTGAGCAATTTGGGCCCCTTATCTAAGAAATGATGTGCTGGCATTAGAGAGCAAGTTCACAGAATGATTCCGGGAATGAAAGGGTTAACATATGAGGAGTATTTGACGGTTCTGGGCCTCTACTCACTGGTGTTTCGAAATATGGGGAGGGGGCAGGATCTCACTGAAACCTATTGAATATTAAAAGGGCTAAACAGAGTGGATGTGGAGAGGATGTTTCCTATCGTGGGGAGTTTAGCACCAGAGGGCACAGCCTTATAACAGAATGATGTCCATTTAGAACAGAGATGAGATGGAATTTCTTCCACCAGAAGGTGGTGAATCTGTGGAGTTCATTGCTATAGATGGCTGTGGAAGCCAATTCATTGGGTATATTTGAAGTTGAGGTTGAGCTTAGTCAGGGAATCAAAGGTTACGGGGAAAAAGCAGGAGAAAGGTTGACAGGGATAATAAATCAGCCATAATGGAATGGTATAAAAAGACTCAATGGGCTGAATGGCTTAATTCAGCTGTTATGTCTTACGGTTTTATTGTTTATTCTGTGCTCTCCCTCAAAAATAAATAAAAATAAATTCAGTTTATGGTGGGTGTTCACAGTGAATACAAGAAACAGAACAGAATCAATGAAAGACCACACCCAACAGGACGAATAAACAACCAATGTGCAAAAGGCGCAAACTGAGCAATTATGTCTAAATTTGTTTATTTGTCTAAATTTGTGATGTCTAAATTTGGAGAAAATTAGAAGTGTTGTATTTGACTCTTCTATTAATTTTGAAAAGACATGGAGACCATGTATTCAGTATTTTCATATGATGTAATTTGACCCTGTTCCAATCCTATTTGTTTTCTCGGTTTTGATTATACATATGTTGAGAGGATCGGAGTTGGCGACACCGATGATTTTGTACTTTTTTAATGGATACTATAAACAGCCCATTATTTAATATATTTTTTTTCCTTTTCGTTTTTTTCTCCTTTTTTTCTCTTTATTAGTGTTAGGTTGTTAGATTAGTTTTTCTTAGGGTTAATTTTTTTTCTTTTTCTCTTTTCTGTTTTTTTTATATATGATATATCTAGTTTTGTTCTGTTTATATGATATTTGTATCATTCATGATTTGGGAAGACTTAACTATATTGTAATTATTGCTTGTGTATCCTTTCATGTTCAGTTTAACTTTGAAAGTTTGTAATCCCACTATCTATGTATTAATCTTATCATGTTGATATTAATAATAATAATAATAATGAGATCGAAAAAGAACAAACTGAGCAAATACAGAAAGAAATAATAAATAAAGAAGGTTACAGGGAGAAATCAGGAGAATGGGGTTGAGATGATAATAAGCCAGCCATGATGAATTGGCAGAGCAGACTCGATGGGCCAAAAAGGCCTAGTTCTGCTCCTAAGTTTTATAGTCTTCTTGGAAATGAAAAACCTGCAGCTGCTGGAAATCTGGGTTATCATTCCAGCTCAACATCCTTTCCATTTCATTATTTATATTTCCGTTTGCCTATTTAGGGCATTTGGTCCTTGTGCTGACTCACAGAGATTTCCAATCTCCCATTTTACTGTAACCAATCCCCTTGCACTGGGGTGTACAGTATCCTGGGGGGCACGACCAGGCCAGAGGCTGAGATGATTTCACCAGTTGGGGAGTCCCAGTAAATTCTAGCTTAAGGGTTCATGGAAAATTATTCTCGCAGAGTGCACTAATTGTCTGCAGTTGTCTAACCCAAAGTGTTATGGATCACTGGGGGAATTTAAGGAAGATGCAGATGAACTTTGAACCATTGGTTGATTGGATGTGTAATAAACTGAGAAAGAGAGAAAGATGATGATTGGATATGTAATAAACTGAGAGCAAGAGATGATGATTGGATGTGTAAATGTGAGGCTGCCAAGATGAAGTGATAATCTGGGTTAGGATGATTGTTCTGGATTCCCAACATCTGTAGAATCTTTGTGTTTAGAATAAAGTCATCTTTGTGTTCGTAAATTTTTCATTTTAAGTTTAGTTTTCTTTAGGGGAGAGACGACTGGACAATGACAAAGACAACTTTGAAAGAGGAAATGAAGACAAGTTCACTATCGAAGCACCCAACCTTGGACGTCTGAAGAAAATTACCATTGGTCACAATGGCAAAGGTTCCTCAGCCGGGTGGTTTCTGGACAAGGTACCTTGTGTTTCGCCAGAAATAAAAGGGCCAACATTCACAGCAAGCTTCTCATTACTTTCTTGTTCTTATTATGACTTTTGACCTTTACGTTGTTTAGTGTGACCAACGTCTCTCAAGAATAAAGGGAATACTTGCTGGGAATACAGGTCCACAAACCCTTGAAAATAGTGTCAAGGTAGATAGGTTTGTAAAGAACGCTTTAGACACATTGGCCTTTATCAATCAAAATATTGAGTACAGGAGTTGGGATGTTATGTTCAAGTTGTATAAGATATTGGTGAGGCCTAATTTGGAGGATTATGCACAGTTCTGATCACCTACCTACAGGAAAGATGTCAATAAGATTGAAAGAGTGCAGAGAAAAGTTACAAGGATGTTGCCAGGATTTGAGGACCTGAATTATAGGAAAAGGACGAGTAGGTAGAGCGTAGGAGAATGAGGGGAGATTTGATAGCGGTGTACAAAATTATGAGAGGTATACACGAGGAAATCTACAGATGCTGGAAATTCAAGCAACACACACAACAAATGCTGGTGGAACGCAGCAGGCCAGGCAGCATCTATAAGGAGAAGCGCTGTCGACATTTTGGGCTGAGACCCTTCGTCAGTCCTGTCGAAGGGTCTGGGCTCGAAACGTCAACAGCGCTTCTCCTTATAGATGCTGCCTGGCCTGCTGTGTTCCACCAGCATTTTTTGTGTGTGTTGTTATGAGAGGTATAGATAGGATAAGACCATAAGACATGGAAGCAGAATTAGGCCATCTGGCCCATCGCGTCTGCTCCACCATTCAATCATGGCTGATCCTTTTTAAAAATTTCTTCCTTAATCCCAGTTCTCGGCCTTCTTCCCATAACCTTTGATGCCATGTCCAATCGAGAACCTATCAATCTCTGCCTTAAATACACCCAATGACCTGACTTCCACAGCTGCATGAGGCAAAAAATCCACAAATTCACCACCCTCTGACTAAAGAAATTTCTCCGCATCTCTGTTTTGAAAGGCTGTGTCCTCTTGTCTGAGACTCTCCCACCACGGGAAACATCCTTTCCACATCTAGGGTAAATGCAGGTAGACTTTTACCACCAACATTGGGTGAGACTACAATTAGGTTTAAGGGTGAAAGGTGAAAAGTTTCATGAAGAAGCATCTTGACCTGTAACGTCAGCTGTTTGTTCATTTCCATAGATGCTGCCTGACCAACATTTTGTGTGTGTTGCTTTGAATTTCCAGCATTTGCAGATTTTCTCTTGATTTTGAAAAGTGAAATGTTTAAGGGGAACATGAGAGGGAACTTCTTTACTCAGGGGGTGGTGGGAATGTGGAACAAGCTGCCAGGGGAAATTTCTCTTTCTTTTTTTCTCCAGGCCTGCTGAAGGGTCTCGGCCCGAAACGTCAACTGTACTCTTTTCCATAGATGCTGCCTGGCCTTCTGAGTTCCTCCAGCGTTTTGTGTGTGTTGCTTTGATTTCCAGCATCTGCAGATTTTCTCTTGTTTGTCTGGGGAAGTGTTGAATGTGGAGTTGATTTCAATGGTTTAAAGAAGTTTGGATAGGTACATGGATGGGAGGGGTATGAAGCGCTATGGTCTCGGTGCAGATAGATGGGACGGCAGAATAATGGGTTGGCATGTACTAGATGGGCTGAATGGCCTGTTTCTGTGCACTAGTGTTCTATATCTCTATGTCTGGCACAGCATGGTATGGATTTGGGTAATTCACATTACAGCACACAAGATTATCTTACCTATTATCTGTCTCTTCTCCTTTCGAAGGGACGTTCTGTAGACAAACTTCTCAAAATGGAGTTGCATGTCAAACAAGAACATGTCACTTATTGTCCACTCTGGAGCAATCCCCCTCATGTTCCCCTTAAAGATTTCACCTTTCACCCTTAACCCATGACCTCTAGTTGTAATCTCAGTGGAAAAAGCCTGCTTCCATTTACCCGATCTCTACCCCTCATAATTTTGTATCCCTCTATCAAATCTGCTCTCATTCTCCTCCCCTCCAGGGAATAAAGTCCTAACCTATTCAACTTCTGCCTGTAACTCAGGTCCTCAAGTCCCAGCAACATCTTTGTAAATGTTTTATACTTTCTTTCAAACTTTTTTACATCTATCCTGTAGAACTGCACATAATACTCCAAACAAGGCCTCACCAACATCTTATACAACAATTATTTCCCAGCTATATGAGTGCATTAGTTCACTGGAAGTTCTTTCTGAGGGCAGGATATCTCGTTCAAATTAATTATCATTCAACTGTTTGTGAATACAGACAGACAAAGCAGAGTTCCTCCACTGAAAATATCACCAAAGCACAGAGCACAATGCACAAATAGCTCATATGATTATAAATGCAGAAAAACATATAAAAAGAAAAATAATATAGTAGAGATCCCAGAATGGCATGAGTGCAGATGGTCCTGGTCCAGCTCGTTCTTCTACCAAGTGAACACTAGAGGGCAGCAATACTGGAGATTCTGAGTTAGTTACTGTATTTGTATCAGCAAACTGGTGAGTCCAATTTCTGAACCCTCAACCTGTCCAAAAGACATTATGTCTTTCGTTCATTCTCATGTTCAGTCTTAGATTTAGTTAGAAGCTAACATGACCCAGTGTGGACAAAGGAGAGGCAGTGAATTTCAATTACTTGGATTTTCAGAGGTGTTTGATAAGGTGTCTCACATGAGGCTGCTTAACAAGATAAAATCCTATGTTGTTACAGGAAAGCTACTGGCATGGATAGAGGAATGGATGACAGCAGGAGGGAGTGAGCGGGAATAAAGGGGGCCTTTTCTAGTTGGCTGCCAGTTACTGGTGGTGTTCCTCAGGAGTCAGTATTGGGACCATTACTTTTTACATTGTTTGCCATTGATTTAGATAATGGAATTGATGGCTTTGTGGCAAAGTTTACAGATGTTATGATGATAACTGGAGGGGTACGTAGTGCTGAGGAAGCAATGTGATTGCAGCAGAACTTAGACAAATTGAAAGAATGGGCAAAAAAGTGGCAGATGGAATACAGTGCTGGGAAATGTACAATAATGCGTTTTGGTAAATGCATTCTGGAGCCTTCCCCATGAGTGGGTGTAGCCGCAAGTCAGTGAAGGTTTGAGGTCAGAGTTTTCCTTCTCCAAGATGAGCTGCCACCATAGCTGACAAGTCTCATCTGCTCAAAGATGCCAGTAATCCGCCTTTGCCCTTTCTTCTATTAGTAGAAATGGTTCTGCCAGGCTTAGTACTAAGATGGGCAATTGTGGTGAATTGTCTGTGGACTATACCCAAGTCAATTGGCTCCTGTTTACCCTTTGGAGAGGTACGGTTGTACATTTGAACGATGATGGGCAACTTTGGTGAACTGTCTGTGCCCTGTTACACTGTCGGCTTCTGCTTTCTACTTTCCAGGTAATCATTGATGACATTGGAAATAAAACAGTGGTGGAGTTCCCTGTAAACCGATGGTTTGCAGTGGATGAAGATGACGGTAAAATTCAACGTGACATTTTAGTTGGAGGAAGTCAAACAACAGGTGAGAACTGACTTTTGACATTCTTGTAGCACTTATTTACAGAAAAGCAGATCTTTAATTTAAAAGTTTAATCATCTTTTAATTTTCTGAGGGCTCAGGGAGAAGTTGGTCACTGCTTAAAGACTTATTTGTTTTATTTGTCACATGTACATCAAAACATCAAAACCTGCAGAGAAATGTGACGCTTGCCTAAATGACCAGCCCAGTCTGAGGATGTGCAGGGGGATATCCAAAATGTAGCCAAGCTGATGGTTTATTAGTTTATTATTGTCACATGTACTGAGAGATGGTGAAAACCTTGTCTTGTGTACTGCTTATACAGATCAGACCATTACTCAGTGCGTTGAGTAAAACAGTAACAGAGTGCTTTGTCGAGCACATCGGCTCCATCTGCAAAAAGTGAAATTTTGCAGTGGCCAACCATTTTAATTCCAATCCCCTTTTCAACATGTCAGTCCATGGCTGCCTCTTCTGTTATGATGAGACCATCCATATTCTGTCTGGGTTTCCTCCTGCCTAATGGCATGAACATCAATTTCTCCAACTTCCAGAAATTTTCCCCTTCCCCTTTCCTCTTCCTCAATTTCCCTCTCTAGCCTCTTTCTTCTCCTCACCTGCCTATCATCTTCCCCTGGTGCCCATCTGCCTTCCCTTTCTCCTATCGTCCACAGTCCTCTGCAGCCCTTTACCTTTCCCACCCACCTGGTCTCACTTATCACCTTCCAGCTTGACCTCCTTACCCTTCCACCAACTTCTTCCTGGCATCTGCCCCCTTCCTTCCCAGGCCTGATGAAGAGTTTCAGCCCGAAACATTGACAGTTCATTCATTTCCATAGATGCTGCTTGACCTGCTGAGTTCCTCTGCTATTTTGTGTGTTGCTCAGAACACAGAGCAAAGTGTAACAGCTACGGAGAATGATTAGCGCACAGATGAATATGCAGAAAATGGAGGGATGTGGACCCTATACCATGCAAGACTCTGCAGATGCAGGAAACCTAGAGCAACACACACAAAATGCTGGAGGAACTTAACAGGTCAGACAGTATCAATGGAAATAAATAAACATTTAATGTTTCAGGCTGAGGCCCTTCATCAAGACTGGAAAAGAAGGAGAAAGAAACCAGAATGGGGGGGGGGGGAATGACTGACAAACTTGTCGCTGATAGGTGAGACTAGGTGATTGGGAAGGTGGATGGGTAGAGGAGGGGGATAAAGTAAGAAGCTGGAAGGTGATAGGTGGAAGAGGTAAAGGTTGAAGAAGAAAGAATCTAATAGGAGAGAAGAGTGGATCATGGGAGAAAGAGAAGAAGGGGACCAGAGGGAGGTGATGGGCAGGTGAGGAGAATGGAGGGGGTAATAGCGGAGTCAGAATGGGGAATGGAAAAAGAAGGAGAGAAGGGGTAGAAATTACTAATAGTCAGAGAAATTAATGATCATAGAATGATTTGATTGGATTGGTGAACTTACTACAGCTCAGTCTCTGTGATCGTTTCCCATTTTTATATCATCCTCGTATGATTTTACAGGGATTGTTTACAATGTTTCCGTTGTAACTGGGAACATCAGAGGAGCTGGGACCAACTCCAAAGTGCACATCATCCTCCATGGATCGAAAGGTCTTAAAAACAGCGGGAAGATCTTCCTGGAAGGAGGGCAGTTTGAGCGTGGATTGACAGACATATTTAACGTGGAGATCGCTGCTCTCTTGAGCCCCCTCAGCAGGGTCACCATTGGTCACGACAACGGTGGAGTCAGTTCAGGGTGGTTCTGTGAAAAGGTCTGTTTGAAAGTGGATTAACGTGGAGATTGCGGCTCTCCTCACCACTGGCTGCAATAACAGCGTATTGGAGAGCATTTGGGAAGCATGTGGAAGCTTTAGAGGAGGAACAGAGGGGATTTACCAGGATGTTATTTGAATTATAGAATATGTCTTATGAGAATATCTTATCAGGATATGTTGAGTGAGTTAGGGCTTTTCTCTTTGGAGTGGAGGAGGGTGAGAGGTGGTTTGATGGGGATGTACAAGATGCTTATAGGCTTAGATCGAATGGACAGCCAGAGACTTTTTTCCCAGGACAGAAATGGCTAACGTGAGGTGTCATCATTCTAAAGTGATTGGAGGAAAGTGTAGGGGGATGTCAGAGGTGAGTTTTCACATAGAGAGTGATGGGCGTGTGGAACATGTTGCCGGAGTGATGGTAGAGGCAGATACATTAGGGACATTTAAGAAACTCTTAGATAGGCACGTGGATGATAGAAAATTGGAGAGCTACGTGGGAGGGAAGGGTTAGATTGATCTTGGAGTAGGTCAGAGGTCAGCACAACTTTGTGAGCCAAAGCGCTCATGCTTTGCTGTAATGTCTTAGGTTTTCTATTCTAGAATGCTAAAATGAACATTGTCATCTTCAGAATGAATTAGATGGGCTGAAGAACCTGTTTCTGTACTGTGATGTTCTATGACATGACTGGATCTAGTACCTGAGTGACATTTCAAGTGACAACTTATAAAATGCTTTAAATTAACAAAGGCACAAGAAATTCTGCAGATGCTGAAAATACAAAGCAACATACACAAAACGCTGGAGGAACTCAACAAGTCAGGCAGCATCCATGGAAATGAATAAACACTTGCCATTTCAGGCCGAGACCCTTCATCAGGACCGGAAAGGAAGGGGGGAGATGGGAGATGCCAGAATAGGAAGGTGGGAAAAGGAGAAAGAGGAGAAACTAGAAGGTGAAGCCAGCTGGTGGGGTATGGGCAGTGAAGAAAAGAAGCTGGGAGGTAATGGCTAGAAAAGTAAAGGGCAGAAGATGGGAACCAGAGTGCCAGAACAGTTAGTGGAGAGGTTGTGGAGGCAGATGTTGGTAAGACCACAGACAAAGTCAGGAATCGAGAAGTTGAGCATGGTGTGACTAGTGTTCTGAGCTGTGTATATTTCAATGCAGGAAGTATCTAGGAAAGGTAGATGGGCTCAGGCCATGGATCAACAGCTGGAATTGTGATGTTGTAGCCAGTAGTGAGATGGTGCAGGAGGGGCAGGACTGGCAGCTCAGTATTCTGGGGTTCCATTGTTTTAGACACAACAGAGCGGGAGGGATTAAAGGAGAAGGGATGGCATTACTAGTCAGGGGAAATGTCACGGCAGTGCTCTGTCAGGACAGACTGGAGAACTTGACTAGTGAAGCATTATAGTGGAACTGAGTAATAAGCAAGGTATGACCAAGTTAATGGAACTATATAACAGACCACCCAGCAGTCCATGGGATTTAAAGGAACAAAATTTTAAAGAGATTGCAGACTGTTGCAAGAAACATAAGGTTGTTAACTTTCCACATGTGATTTTAACTTTCCACATATTGACTGGGAATCCCATACTGTAAAAGGACTAGAAGGGATAGAGATTGTTCAATGTATTCAGGAAAGTTTTCTTAATCAGTACGTAGAAGTCCCAACTATAGAGCGCGATACCAGTTCTCCTATTAGAGGATGAGACAGGACAGGTAGGAGAGGGGAACGCTTTGCATCTAGTGGTCATGATCCATTAGTTTCAAAGTGAATATGCAAAAATATAGGTCTGATTCTAAATTGGAGAAAGTCCAACTTTGATGGTATCAGAAAGGATGTGGCAGGTGTGGCTTGGGACAAGCTGTTTTCTGGCGAACATGCTCTTGGTAAGTGGGAGGCCTTCAAAATCAATTTTTTAGAATACAAAGCTTGCATGTGTCTGTCAGAATAAAAAGTAAAAGATAGTAGGTGTTGGGAACCTTGGTTTCAAGAGAAACCAAGAAATTTCTTAACCTTGGTTAAGAAACAAAAGGAGGTTCATAGCAGGTTCAGGGAGCTAGTTTTAAGGTGCTTGGAAGTAGGTACAGAGGAGATGTCAGAGGTAAGTTTTTCACACGGTGAAGATAGTCAAGACAGATACAATAGGATCTTTTAAGAGCCTCTTAGATAGGTACAAACGATTCAAACGAGAGGACATGATTTGAGAGTTAGGGGGCAGAAGTTTAAGGGAAACACGAGGGGGTATTTCTTTACTCAGAGAGTGATAGCTGTGTGGAATGAGCTTCCTGTAGAAGTAGTAGAGGCCAGTTCAGTTGTATCATTTAAGGTAAAATTGGATAGGTATATGGACAGGAAAGGAGTGGAGGGTTATGGGCTGAGTGCGGGTAGGTGGGACTAGGTGAGATTAAGAGTTCGGCACGGACTAGGAGGGCCGAGATGGCCTATTTCCGTGCTGTGATTGTTATATGGTTATATGGTTACATGTAGCTTAGAAAAATAGAGGGCTATGCAGTAGGTAAATTTTAGGCAGTTTCTAGAGTAGGTTACATGGCTGATACAACATTGTGGGCCGAAGGGCCTGTAATATGCTGTAGATTTCTATGTCCTATTACCGGAAGTTTGAACATGAACATCGATTTCTTGAACTTCTGGTAATGCCCCCCACCCCCTTCACCATTTCCCATCCTCTTTTCCCTCTCTCACATTATTTCCTTACCTGTCCATCACATCCCTCTAGTGCTCCTCTCCCCTTTTCTTTCTTCCATGGCCTCTGTCCTCTTCTATCAGATTCCCCCTTCTCCAGCCCTGGATCTCTTTCATCAATCAACTTCCTAGCTCTTTACTTCATCCCTCCCCCTCCAGATTTCACCTGTCACCTTGTGTTCCTCTCTCCCCTCACCCCACCTTTTAAATGTACTCTTCAGTTTATTTTTCCTATCCTGCCGAAGCATTTTGTGTGTTTTGTTTGGATTTCCAGCATCTGCAGATTTCCTCTTGTTTGTGAGTGGAACATGAGGGGAAACTTCTTCACTGAGAGGATCATGAGAGTGTGGAATGAACTGCCCGCACAAGTGGATAGGAAAGTCACAAGTGAGAGAAGATCTGCAGATGCTGGAAATCCAAACAACACACACAAACTGCAGGAGATAATCAGCAGGCCAGGCAGCATCTGTGGAAAAGAGTACAGTCAACGTTTTGGGCCAAGACCCTTTGGCAGGACATGTACAGATACATGGACTGTGCAGGTATGGAGGGCTTTGGCCCTGCTGCAGGCCAATGGGAACAGTTTAAATGTTTCAGCATGGACGAGATGGGCAAATGGGCCTGTCTCTGTGCTGTACTTCTCTGTACTCTAAGTAATCTGATAGGAGAGGAGTGCCATCTCGTCCATGCTGAAACATTTAAACTGTTCCCATTGGCCTGCAGCAGGGCCAAAGCCCTCCATACCTGCACAGTCCATGTATCTGAACATGATCCTGATGAAGGGTCTGGTCCCGAAACGTTGACTGTTGGCTCATTTCCATAGGTGCTGCCTGGCCAGCACCTTCAGTGTGGTGCTTTATTTCAGTTCGATGTAAGTTGTATATAGTTCTGTGATCTTGGAGACATTTCCGAACATTTGCCAATGATGTGCTGTGTGAGCTTGCTTGCAGCAGAATGGGAGTTGACTGTCGTGTTGGATTCACACAGGTCGTTGTTTACTGCCCGTTCACTGGGATCGAGCAGACCTTCCCCTGTCGCAAGTGGCTGGACGAAGATGAAGGAGATGGACTCATTGAACGTGAACTATATGAAATGGTTTCACTGCGACAAAAGAGACAGAAAAGTATGTGCTTGTTTTCTGAATTAAACAAAACTGTTACGATCCAATGGAAATAAAGACCGCTAGAATGGTTCTGATTGTTCAGTCAAGCAGGCCACTGGGCATTTGGAAGTCCCCCTTCAGCAATGTTTTCTTTTCTTTATTTAGAGATACAGAACAGAATAGGCCCATTGGGCCCAGCAGCCCCCGATTTAACCCTAGGCTAATCACGGGACGATTTACAACGACCAATTACCTACTATGTGTGGGAAGAGACCGGAGCAACAGAGGAAAGCCATGCACACACAGGAAGCACGAACAAACTTCTTTCAGAGGTTGCTGGAATTGAACTCTGAACTCCAGTGTCCCCAGCTGTATTAGCATTGGGCTGACTGCATCGTTTCCCTGGCATCCATTCTCAATATAAGCCCAGTGGGTTGATTGCTGATTACTAAGAAGGGAAATGATAGCATAGTGTTAGTGTAAGCTTTGCAGTACCAGCAAACCAGTTCAATTCCTGCCACTGTCTGTAAGGAGTTTATATATTCCCCCCCAGTGACCCTGTAGGTTTCCTCAGGGTGTTCTGGTTTCCATCCTTGTTTCCTCACAGACATACGGGATGGGTCAGTAAGCTGTGAACTCACTGTGTCTCCCAGTGACAGTGCATGTTTCCTCACAGACGTACGGGACGGGTCAGTAAGCTGTGAACACACTGTGACTCCCAGTGACGGTGCATGTTTCCTCACAGATGCACGGGACGGGTCAGTAAGCTGTGCACACACTGTGTCTCCCAGTGACGGTGCATGTTTCCTCACAGATGCACGGGACGGGTCAGTAAGCTGTGAACTCACTGTGTCTCCCAGTGACGGTGCATGTTTCCTCACAGACGTACGGGACAGGTCAGTAAGCTGTGAACACACTGTGTCTCCCAGTGACGGTGCATGTTTCCTCACAGACGTACGGGACGGGTCAGTAAGATGTGAACACACTGTGTCTCCCAGTGACGGTGCATGTTTCCTCACAGACGTACGGGACGGGTCAGTAAGATGTGAACACACTGTGTCTCCCAGTGACGGTGCATGTTTCCTCACAGACGTACGGGACGGGTCAGTAAGCTGTGAACACACTGTGTCTCCCAGTGACGGTGCATGTTTCCTCACAGACGTACGGGACGGGTCAGTAAGCTGTGAACACACTGTGTCTCCCAGTGACAGTGCATGTTTCCTCACAGACGTACGGGACGGGTCAGTAAGCTGTGAACACACTGTGTCTCCCAGTGACAGTGCATGTTTCCTCACAGACGTACGGGACGGGTCAGGAAGATGTGAACTCACTGTGACTCCCAGTGACGGTGCATGTTTCCTCACAGACGCACGGGACGGGTCAGTAAGATGTGAACACACTGTGACTCCCAGTGACAGTGCATGTTTCCTCACAGACGTACGGGACGGGTCAGTAGGCTGTGAACACACTGTGTCTCCCAGTGACCGTGCATGTTTCCTCACAGACGCACGGGACGGGTCAGTAAGCTGTGAACTCACTGTGACTCCCAGTGACGGTGCATGTTTCCTCACTGACGTACGGGACGGGTCAGTAAGCTGTGAACACACTGTGTCACCCAGTGACAGTGCATGTTTCCTCACAGACGCACGGGACGGGTCAGTAAGCTGTGAACACACTGTGTCACCCAGTGACAGTGCATGTTTCCTCACAGACGCACGGGACGGGTCAGTAAGATGTGAACACACTGTGTCTCCCAGTGACGGTGCATGTTTCCTCACAGATGCACGGGACGGGTCAGTAAGCTGTGAACTCACTGTGTCTCCCAGTGACGGTGCATGTTTCCTCACAGACGTACGGGACGGGTCAGTAAGATGTGAACACACTGTGTCTCCCAGTGACGGTGCATGTTTCCTCACAGACGTACGGGACGGGTCAGTAAGCTGTGAACACACTGTGTCTCCCAGTGACGGTGCATGTTTCCTCACAGACGTACGGGACGGGTCAGTAAGCTGTGAACACACTGTGTCTCCCAGTGACGGTGCATGTTTCCTCACAGACGTACGGGACGGGTCAGTAAGCTGTGAACACACTGTGTCTCCCAGTGACAGTGCATGTTTCCTCACAGACGTACGGGACGGGTCAGTAAGCTGTGAACACACTGTGTCTCCCAGTGACAGTGCATGTTTCCTCACAGACGTACGGGACGGGTCAGGAAGATGTGAACTCACTGTGACTCCCAGTGACGGTGCATGTTTCCTCACAGACGCACGGGACGGGTCAGTAAGATGTGAACACACTGTGACTCCCAGTGACGGTGCATGTTTCCTCACAGACGCACGGGACGGGTCAGTAAGATGTGAACACACTGTGACTCCCAGTGACAGTGCATGTTTCCTCACAGACGTACGGGACGGGTCAGTAGGCTGTGAACACACTGTGTCTCCCAGTGACCGTGCATGTTTCCTCACAGACGCACGGGACGGGTCAGTAAGCTGTGAACACACTGTGACTCCCAGTGACGGTGCATGTTTCCTCACTGACGTACGGGACGGGTCAGTAAGCTGTGAACACACTGTGTCACCCAGTGACAGTGCATGTTTCCTCACAGACGCACGGGACGGGTCAGTAAGCTGTGAACACACTGTGACTCCCAGTGACAGTGCATGTTTCCTCACTGACGTACGGGACGGGTCAGTAAGCTGTGAACACACTGTGACTCCCAGTGACGGTGCATGTTTCCTCACTGACGTACGGGACGGGTCAGTAAGCTGTGAACACACTGTGTCTCCCAGTGACCGTGCATGTTTCCTCACAGACGCACGGGACGGGTCAGTAAGATGTGAACACACTGTGACTCCCAGTGACGGTGCATGTTTCCTCACAGACGTACGGGACGGGTCAGTAAGCTGTGAACTCACTGTGACTCCCAGTGACCGTGCATGTTTCCTCACAGACGCACGGGACGGGTCAGTAAGCTGTGAACACACTGTGACTCCCAGTGACGGTGCATGTTTCCTCACTGACGTACGGGACGGGTCAGTAAGCTGTGAACACACTGTGACTCCCAGTGACAGTGCATGTTTCCTCACAGACGTACGGGACGGGTCAGTAAGCTGTGAACACACTTTGTCTCCCAGTGACAGTGCATGTTTCCTCACAGACGTACGGGACGGGTCAGTAAGATGTGAACACACTGTGACTCCCAGTGACGGTGCATGTTTCCTCACAGACGTACGGGACGGGTCTGTAAGCTGTGAACACACTGTGACTCCCAGTGACAGTGCATGTTTCCTCACAGACGTACGGGACGGGTCAGTAAGCTGTGAACTCACTGTGACTCCCAGTGACAGTGCATGTTTCCTCACTGACGTACGGGACGGATCAGTAAGCTGTGAACACACTGTGTCTCCCAGTGACCGTGCATGTTTCCTCACAGATGCACGGGACGGGTCAGTAAGCTGTGAACTCACTGTGACTCCCAGTGACGGTGCATGTTTCCTCACAGACGCGCGGGACGGGTCAGTAAGATGTGAACACACTGTGACTCCCAGTGACAGTGCATGTTTCCTCACAGACGCACGGGATGGGTTAGTAACTTGTGGACATGCTACGTTTGCTCCGGAAGCATGGCAACACTTGCGGGCTGCCCTCTGCCACCTTTGTCTGTGCTGGTGGCAGACACAAATGACACATTTCACTGTGTGTTTCGATGTACACGTGACAAATAAAACTAACCTCTATCATTAAAGTGGACAAGAGAAAGAACTCCAGCGCAAGGTCACTTCCAGCATCTCCAGAGGTCATGAATTCAGCCTTGCCCTTTACCTCCACAGGAAGAGCGTGTCCAGGCTTATTCTGTACCCTTTAATGGCAGCTTGGCCTTCACCTGCAGGGCAGAGGGAGGTGTGTTACGAAGAACACCACGAAATGTCTGTGGATTATCATGGTGAAATAATTCACTGTCTGAATCTGAGTTTTACCATTTCAAGAGGACTAGAGAATATAAGAGCAGGATGTAATGTCAAGGCTTTATAAGACATTGGTCAGACTGCATTTGTGTACTGTGAGCAGTTTTGGGTCTCTTATCTGGGAAAGGATGTGCTGACATTGGAGAGGGTCCAGAGGAGCTTCACAGGAATTATTCCAGGAACAAAAATGTTAACATTTGAGGAATGTTTGACGGCTCTGGATCGTACTCACTGTAGTTTAGAAGAATGCTGGCAGAATCTCATTGAAACCTATTGAATATTGAAAGGCCAAGACAGTGTTGATGTGGAGAGGATGTTTCCTATAGTGGGGGAGTCTAGGACCAGAGGACAAGGCCTCTGAATAGAGGGATGTCCACTTAGAACAGAGATGTGGAGGAATTTCTTTAGCCAGAGGGTGATGAATCTGTGGAATTCATTGCCACAGACAGCTGTGGAGGCCAAGTTATTGGGTACATTTAAAGCAGAGGTTTTAGTCATGGGGTTCTGGTGGTGAAGAGACAAGATGTGTGGGCCAGTGTTCCTTAAAGAGTGGGTGATAAGTAGATGGAGGGCCATTTCAGCAATAGAAATGCTGTGCTTAATGAGACTGAAGTGGTGTACCAAAAAACTGAAGATGTTCTTCCCGGACAACTCTTGTTAGATTCCTATTGATGCAATAGGTGGCGGTGCAAACTGCTTTTGGTGCACTGGGTGCTGTCAAACTGTGCCTTTGGTGAACGTGTGGAGCGTTCCTTTACCCTAGCAGAACCAAGTTGGTCCTTGTACCTTGCCTGCCAGGACTTAGTGCAATTTTACAAAACCTTGGAAACCAAACCTGGATTTCCAGCCTCTGCAGAATCTCTGGTGTTTAAAGAGAGAAATAGTCCTGCTAAAAGGTCTTGAAAAGTTGACTGTACTCTTTTCCGTAGGTGTTGGCTGGCTGCTGAGTTCCAACATAGAAAATAGGTGCAGGAATAGGCCATTCGACCTTTCGAGCCTGCACCTCCATTCAGTATGATCATGACTGACCATCCAACTCAGAACCCTGTACCTGCTTTCTCTCCATACCCCCTGATTCCTTTAGCCACAAGGGCCATATCTAACTTCCTCTTAAATATAGACAATGAACTGGCCTCAACTGTTTCCTGTGGCAGGGAATTCCACAGATTCACCACTGTCTGTGTGAAGAAGTTTTTCCTCATCTCAGTCCTAAAAGGCTTCCCCTTTATACTTAAACTGTGACCCCTCGTTCTGGACTTCCCCAACATCGGAAACAATCTTCCTGTATCTAGTCTGTCCAATCCCTTTAGAATTTTATATGTTCCCCCCTCAATCTTCTAAATTCCAGTGAGTATAAACCTAGTTGATCCAGTCTTTCTTCATATGAAAGTCCTGCCATCTCAGGAATCAATCTGGTGAACCTTCTCTGTACTCCCTCTATGGCAAGAATGTATTTCCTCAGATTAAGGGACCAAAACTGCACACAATACTCCAGGTGTGGTCTCACTGCAGAACCTTAGTACTGTACAACTGCAGTAGAACCTCCCTGCGCCTGTACTCGAATCCTCTTGCTATGAATGCCAACATACCATTTGCCTTTTTCACCGCCTGCTGTACCTGCATGCCCACCTTCAATGACTGGTGTACAATGACACCCAGGTCTCGTTGCATCTCCCCTTTTCCTAATCGGCCACCATTCAGATAATAATCTGTTTTCCTGTTCTTGCAACCAAAGTGGATAACCTCACATTTATCCACATTAAATTGCATCTGCCATGAATTTGCCCACTCACCTAACCTATCCAAGTCACCCTGCATCCTCTTAGCATCCTCCTCACAGCTAACACCGCTGCCCATCCGCAGACTTGGAGATGCTGCATTTAATTCCCTCATCTAAATCATTAAATCATTAATATATATTGTAAACAACTAGAGTGCCAGCACTGAGCCTTGCGGTACCCCACTAGTCACTGCCTCCCAATCTGAAAAGGTCCCATTTATTTCCACTCTTTTCTTCTTGTCTGCCAGCCAATTCTCTATCCACATCAATACCACACCCGCAAAACCGTGTGCTTTAAGTTTGCACACTAATCTCCCGTGTGGGACCTTGTCAAAAGCCTTTTGAAAATCCAAATATACCACATCCACTGGTTCTCCCCTATCCACTCTACTAGTTACATCCTCAAAAAATTCTATAAGATTCATCAGACATGATTTTCCTTTCGCAAATCCATGCTGACTTTGTCCGATGATTTCACCACTTTCCAAATGTGCTGTTATCACATCTTTGATAACCGACTCTAGCATTTTCCCCACCACCAATGTCAGACTAACTGGTCTATAATTCCCCGGTTTTTCTCTCCCTCCTTTTTTAAAAAGTGGGGTTACATTAGCCACCCTCCAATCCTCAGGAACTAATCCAGGATCTAAAGAGTTTTGAAAAATTATCACTAATGCATCCACTATTTCTTGGGCTACTTCCTTAAGCACTCTGGGCTGCAGACCATCTGGCCCTGGGGATTTATCTGCCTTTAATCCCATCAATTTACCTAACACCACTTCACTACTAACATGTATTTCCCTCAGTTCCTCCATCTCACTAGACCCTCGGTCCCCTACTATTTCCAGAAGATTATTTATGTCCTCCTTAGTGAAGACAGAACCAAAGCAGTTATTCAATTGGTCTGCTATGTCCTTGTTCCCCATGATCAATTCACCTGTTTCTGACTGTAAGGGACCTACATTTGTCTTAACCAATCTTTTTCTTTTCACATATCTATAAAAGCTTTTACAGTCAGTTTTTATGTTCCCTGCCAGCTTTCTCACATAATCTTTTTTCCCTTTCCTAATTAAGCCCTTTGTCCTCCTCTGCTGGACTCTGAATTTCTCCCAGTCCTCAGGTGTGCTGCTTTTTCTGGCTAATTTGTATAATTCTTCTTTGGAATTGATACTATCCCTAATTTCCCTCGTCAGCCATGGGTGCACTACCTTCCCTGGTTTATTCTTTTGCCAAACTGGGATGAACAATTGTTGTAATTCATCCATGCGATCTTTAAATGCTTGCCATTGCATATCCACCGTCAACCCTTTAAGTATCATTTGCCAGTCTATCTTAGCTAATTCACATCTCATACCTTCAAAGTTACCCTTCTTTAAGTTCAGAACCTGTGTTTCTGAATTAACTATGTCACTCTCCATCTTAATGAAGAATTCCACCATATTATGGTCACTCTTACCCAAGGGGCCTCATACAACAAGATTGCTAACTAACCCTTCCTCATTGCTCAATACCCAATCTAGAATGGCCTGCTCTCTAGTTGGTTCCTCGACATGTTGGTTCAGAAAACCATCCCGCATTCATTCCAAGAAATCTTCTTCCTCAGCACCCTTACCAATTTGGTTCACCCAATCTATATGTAGATTGAAGTCACCCATTATAACTGCTGTTCCTTTATTGCACGCATTTCTAATTTCCTGTTTAATGTCATCCCCAACCTCACTACTTCTGTTAGGTGGCCTGTACACAACTCCCACCAGTGTTTTCTGCCCCTTAGTGTTATGCAGCTCTACCCATATCAATTCCACATCCTCCAGGCTAATGTCCTTCCTTTCTATTGCATTAATCTCCTCTCTAACCAGCAACGCTACCCCACCTCCTTTTCTTTCCTGTCTATCCCTCCTAAATATAGAATATCCCTGGATGTTGAGCTCCCATCCTTGGTCACCCTGGAGCCATGTCTCTGTGATCCCAACTATATCATATTCATTAATAACTATCTGCACATTCAATTCATCCACCTTGTTACGAATGCTCCTCGCATTGACACACAAAGCCTTCAGGCATGTTTTTACAACACTCTTAGCCCTTATACAATTATGTTAAAAAGTGGCCGTTTTTGATTTTTGCCCTGGATTTGCCTGTCTGCCACTTTTACTTTTCACCTTACTACTTTTTGCTTCTACCCTCATTTTACACCCCTCTATCTCTCTGCACTTGTTCCCATCCCCCTGACACATTAATTTAAATCTTTCTGAACAAAAGTAGCAAACGCTCCCCCTAGGACACTGGTTCCAGTCCAGCCCAGATGCAGACCGTCCTGTTTGTACCGGTCCCACCTCCCCCAGAACTGGTTCCAATGCCCCAGAAATTTGAATCCCTCCCCCTTGCACCATTTTTCAAGCCACGTATTCATCTGAAGTATCCTCCTATTTCTTCTCTGACTAGCACATGGCACTGGTAGTAATCCAGAGATTATTACCTTTGTGGTCTTACTTTTTAGTTTATCTCCTAACTCCCTAAATTCACCTTGTAGGACCACATCCCATTTTTTACCTATATCGTTGGTACCTATGTGCACCACAATCACATGGTCACCCTCCCATTCCAGAATGTCCTGCAGCCGTTCAGAGACATCCTTGACCCTTGCATCAGGGAGGCAACATACCATCTTGGAGTCTCGTTTGCGGCCGCAGAAATGCCTATCTATTCCCCTTACAATCGAATCTCCTATCACTATAGCTCTCCCACTCCTTTTCCTTCCCTCCTGTGCCGCAGAGCCACCCATGGTGCAATGAACTCGGCTGCTGCTGCCTTCCCCTGATGAGACATCTCTCCCAACAGTATTGAAAACAGTATATCTGTTTAGGAGGGAGATGACCCCAGGGGACTCTTGCACTACCTGCCTACTGTTATGCTGTCTAGTGGCCACCCCTTCCCTTTCTGCCTGTGTAGCCTTTACCTGTGGTGTGGCCAACTCACTGAACGTGCTATTCACGACTTTCTCAGCATCACGGATGCTCCAGTATGAATCCAATCGCAGCTCCAGCTGCTCAATGCGGTCTGCCAGAAGCTGCAGCTGGACACACTTCCTGCACACATAGTCGTCAGAGACACTGGAAGTATCCCTGATTTCCCAAATACTGCTGGATGAACAAACCTGTGGGCCAATCTCAGCTGTCATGACCTACCCAATATTTGCCTCAACTTTTGAAATATTCTCCTTCAAAAGGAACCTACCCGGCCTTACCTCACTTGGAGTGAAGCTCGTCCTCAGCCTCTGGAGGCAAAGCCTTCCTACTCTGTCTCCCTCTACTCCATCGCCTGCTACAACCTCGTCCTCTAGCACTTTGTGTGTGTTGCTCAGATTTCCAGCGTCTGCGCGTTTTCTCTTGTTTGTGAACAGAGAAACGTTAGTTTTAATTCTCAGAAAAGATAGGGAGATAGATGATAAGGATAGAATGTCTGTGTGAGGGTAGTGAGCAGGGTAGCCCTGAGGATGACATGAGCTAATGACAGCAGTTCAATAGATGACAGGACAAACAGAGACAAACAGAGACAAACCATCTCAGAAAGGAGGGCAGAGGGCCTCAGGCAGGTAGATGTTCCTGGTAGAGCTAGGGTTTCCAACAGAGACCCCTTGCTTAATGCTATTGGTCCATGGTATTAAAAGCTGGGAAACCCTGCACTAGAAGGACATCCAGTTAGAACAGAAATGAGGAGGAAGGTCTTGTCAGAGGGTGTTGAATCTGTGGAATTCATTACCACAGATGACCGTGGAGGCCAAGTCAGTGAGTATATTTGAAGCAGACTTTAATAGATTCGTGATTAGTAAGGGTTTCAAATGTTATAGGGAGCAGGCAGGAGAATAGGGTTGAGAGGGATAATAAATCAGCCATGATGGGGTTTCAGAACAGATTCAATGGGCTGAATGGCCCAATTCTGTACCTAACTGTTATGGTCTTATGGGATTTTATAATCAGTGTATATGTTAGGACTTGAAAAGGCTGAGTTGTAGGCATTTTTCAGGGTGGAAATGGCTCATAAAAGAGGGCATATTTGTAAAGTGATCAGACAAAAGTATAGAGGGATATCAGAGGTAGGATTTTTTACACAGAGAGTAGTGGTTTTTCCAGGGATGGTGGCAGAGGCAGATAACTTAGGAACATTTAAGGAACTCTTAGATAGTCACATGGATAATCAAAAAATGGAGGGTTATGTGGGCGAAAGGGTAGGTATATCTTAGAGTAGGTTATATAGTTGGCACTGCATTGTGGGCCGAAGGGCCTGTACTGTGTTGTAATGCTCTATATTCTATGTTCTCCTGAATAACATCCATCATAACAGACAGACAGACATACTTTAACGAAATCCAATTCCCTTGGGATCAATAAAGTATGTCTGTCTGTCTGGCTGTCATTAGTCTTACTCTCTCTTCGAGGTACAGTACGGTAACAGACTTTCTGGCCCAATTAGATCAATAAGCTACTAACCTGTACATCTTTGGACTGTGTGTGGAAACCGGATCACTTGGTGGGAAACCCATGCGGTCAAGGGGAGAGTGTACAAAGTCCTTACAGACAGTGGCAGGAAGCAAACGCTGGTTGCTAGTGCTGTTTAGCGTTACACAAATCGCTATGCCACCGTATCACCACATGTTCCATCAGTCCATACCTAACCGCACCTGACATTGGCATGTACACATGTCACCGATCATATCACAAATAGCTCCCTCTGTTTGGAACTAGAGCATCCGTGGTCACTGTGGATCTGGACCAGCGATATTAAGAATGCCGGAACGGATGCCAATGTCTTTCTGCAGCTGTATGGTGACAAAGGAAAATCAGACGAGATGTGTCTGGACAACAACTCAGACAACTTTGAAACTGGCCAAACAGATAAGTTTATGGTGGGTGGAACGATTCTGGTCATTCTGCAAAAGTCCATTGATCTGTCATACCGTCTCTGTATCTGTGGCCCTCCTTACACCATTTTTCTCAACTTTCCCATAACCCTGGCAAGTTTTTTAACACAAAGGTGGTGTTTCTTTTATCAGGCTCCAGATTGCAGCAACTGCGGTCTCCTATGCCTATAAGATATAAAACAGAATTAGGCCATTCAGCCCATTGAGTCTGCTCCACCATTCCATCATGGCTGATCCAGGATCCCACTCAACCCCATACATCAGCCTTCTGGCCATATCCCTTGATGCCCTGACCAATCAGGATTCTATTAACTATCACTTTAATATACCCACAGACTTGACCTCCACCACAGTCTGTGGCAGAGCATTCCACAGATTCACTATTCTCTGGCTAAAAAAATTCCTCCTTACCTCTGTTCCTAAGGGTCACCCCTCAATTGTGAGGCTGTGCCCTCTAATTCTGGATAGCCCCACCAGAGGAAACATTCTCTCCATATCCACTCGATCTAGTCTTTTCAATAATCAATAGGTTTCAATGAGATCCCCCCTGCCCCCACATCCCTCTAAATTCCAGTGAGGACAGGCCTAATGCTGCCAAATGCTCTGCATATGTTAACCCTTTCATCCTTGGAATCATTCTTGTGAACCTCTGGACTCTCTCCAATGACAATATATCTTTTCTGAAATAAGGAGCCCAAATCTGTTGACAATACTCCAAGAGCAACTTGACTAGTGTCTTATAAAGCTTCAGCATTATCTCCTTGTTTTTATATTCTATTCCTCTTGAAATAAATGCCAACATTGCATTTGCCTTCCTTACTACAGACTCAACCTGTAAATTAACCTCCCAGAACTCTTGCATGAGGATTCCACGGTCCCTCTGCACCTCGGATATTTGAATTTTCTCCCCATTTAGATAATAGTCTGCACTATTGTTCCTTTTACCAAAATGTATTATCATACATTTCCCAACACTGCATTCCATCTGACATTCTTTTGTCCATACTTCCAACTTGTCTAAGTCCTGCAATTGCATTGCTCCCTCAGCACTACCTACCCCTCCACCTATCTTCATATCATCCGCAAACTTTGCCACAAACCCATCAATTCCATGATCTAAATAATTGACAAACAATGTGAAAAGCAGCGATCCCAATACCAACCCCTGAGGAACACCACTAGTTACTGGCAACCAACTAGAAAAGGTCTTTTTTATTCCCACTCTCTCTCTCTCCAGCCTGTCAGCCATTCCTCCATCCATGCCAGTATCTTTCCTGTAATGCCATAGGATTTTATCTTGTTAAGCAGCCTCATGTGAGGCACGTTATCAAACGCCTTCTGAAATTCCAAGTTAATGACATCAGTCATCTTCCCTTTGTCCACCATGCTGTTACTTCCTTGAAGAATCCTAACAGATTTGTCAGGCAAGATTTCCCTTTACAGAAACCATGCTGACTTTGACTTATTTTATCATTAGTCTCCAATTACCCCAGAACCTTGTCCTTAATAATGGACTCCAACATTTCCCCAACCACCGAGGTTAGGCTAACTGGCATATAATTTCCTCTCTTCTGCCTTCCTCTCTTCTTAAAGGGTGGAGTGACATTTACAATTTTCCAGCCCTCCAGGACCATGCCAGAATCAAGTGATTCTTGAAAAACCATGACCAATGTATCTGTTAACTCTTCAGCAACCTCTCTCAGGACTCTGGGATGTAGTCCATCTGGTCCAGGTGACTTATCCGCCTTAAGACCTTTGAGTTTGCCTAGCACTTTTTCCTTTGTAATAGTAATGGCACTCACTCCTGCTCTCTGACACACATGGACCTCTGGTGTAAAAATAGTGTCTTCCACAGTGAAGACTGATGAAAAGTGCTTATTGTTGATCTGCCATTTCTTTGTTCCCATTACAATCTCACCAGTATCATTTTCCAATGGTCCAATAACAACTCTCACCTTCCTTTTACTCTTTATATAACTGAAAAAACTTTTAGTATCTTGCTTTATATTATTGGCTAGTTTGCCCTCATATTTCATCTTTTCCTTTCTTATAGATTTTTTAGTTGCCTGTTGTTTGATTTTAAAAACTTCCCAATCATCCAACTTCCCACTCACTTTTGCTACCTTTTATGCACTTTCCTTAGCTTTTATGTGGTCCTTAGCTTCCTTTGTCAGAATGGTTGCCTGGCCCTGCCATTTGAGAACTTCTTCCTCTGTGTGACACATCTATCCTGCACCTTGTGAACTATTCCCAGAAACTTCAGCTACCTCTGTTCTGCCTTCATCCCTGCCAGCATCCTCCTCCAATCCACCTGGGCAGCCTCCGCTTTCATACCTCTATAATTCCCTTTATTCCATTGTGATATTGATACATGTGAGTTATGCTTCTCTCTCTCAAATTGCAGAATTAATTCAATCATATTATGATCACTGCTCCTAAGGGTTCCTTTCCATTAAGCTCTCTAATAAGATCTGGGTTATTACACAACGCCCAATCTCAGACAGCCTTTGCCCAAGTAGGCTCAAGCACAAGCTGTTCAAAAAAGCCATCTCGTAGGCATTCAACAAATTCCCTGTTTTGTGATCTGACACCAACCTGATTTTCTCAATCCCCTTGCATATTGAAGTGCCCCATTACAATTGTGTCATTACCCTTATTACGTGCCTTTTCCAGCTCCCTTTACAATCTCAACCCCATATCTTGGCTACTATTTGGAGGCCTATATATGATTCCCATTATGGTTTTTTTTACCTGTTCAATTTCTTAACTCCACCCACAAAGGTTCAACATCCTCTGATCCCATGTCACTTCTTTCTAAAGATGTATTTCCATCTCTTACCAACAGAACCACACCACCACTTATGCCTTCCTGCCAGTCCTTTCGATATAAAATTCCTTTGATGTTAAGCTCCCAATTCTGGCCTTCTTTCAGCCACGACTCAGTGATACCCACAACATCATACAGACCAATCTCTAATTGCTCTAAGAGTTCATCCACCTTTTTCCAAATGCTATTTGCATTTAAATACAGCACCTTCAGTCCTGCATCAAACACTTCTTAAATGTTAACTCTGTCATTTCTGGGATAATTCCTGTGAACTTCCTCTGGACCCTCTCCAACATTTTTAGACAAGGCACCCAAAGCTGCTCTGAATGGTTGGTGCACTTTGGCCAATGCCTTGTAAAGCCTCAGCATTTGTATTCTCTTCTGAAATTTATCAGTGAAGGTCCCACACCACCAGTTTCAGGAACAGTTATTATTCCTCAACCATCTGGCTCCTGAACCAGTGTGGATAATTTCACTCACCTCAACACTGAACTGACTCCCCAACATACAGACTGGCTCTGAAGAGCTCTACAACACATGTTGTCAGTATTTATCACTTATTTATTTGTTTGCTTGTCTTTCGACTCAAGCTGGTAAAGCCTGAGTACGGGCAGAGCCAAGCATACTCATTTGTCAATTGTTAGGAACTTCTGGATTATTCTAATGGTGTTTAGTACTGTGGCTTTTTGAAGAGTTACATACATTGCATAAACTCTTCTTGGGCTTCCAACCGGGTACAGGTGTCGATTTTAACCGACATTTCGATGACAAACTCCACCATTCTCATCAGGGATGATGCCTATCGGTACGTCTAACCTGTCGGTATAAATACTAAATTCCTGTCATCCATCCTTCCTTTTTGGATAGTCTTCAAACTATTAGATTTCTACTGTACCACCTTGTTTAAGATTGTATTCCATTTCTTTCTTAGAGTGAGACCTTGGTTTTTGTCTAGATTCTTATTCCCTAGTCTTATTTAAAGGCTTCCTTCACCAGATGGTCCCAAAAGCCACTGGCATGTCACAGTAGTTTTATTTTATCAAAGTCAATCCCATGGCCATTGCAAATGCAATGTTCTGCTACAGCCAATTTCTCCAGGTAATCCAAGTGGATACACCTCCTGTGCTCCTTGATGTGGGTTTCCACTGTCTGGCCGATATATGCTGCTCCACATTCACAGGGAATCCTGTAAACACCAGCCGTCCTGGGTCCCAGGTCAGCTGTGATCTGCATAAGCTGTGACTTCAGCTTCTTTACTGATTTGTCGATGGTAATAATCCAACAATTACAATGGAAATGGAGAAGAATGGTTGCCACCCGTTCCTGGACATTCTAATACGACAGAAACCAGACAGTATCCTCTGACGTGGCATCTATCATACCGACCTATACCTCAATAATAGCCACCATCAAGCCTCCTAGCGTAGAGTGGTTCTTTCTACTTTGATTAACCATGTGAGAACTATTTTGACCTGGAGAGTCTCCCAGAGGAAATAAGACAAATACGCACGATGTTCCCACAGAATGACTACAAGGTGAAGGAAATCAATCTGGCCCTTAAAAAGGCCGACGGGAAAACCAGGAAACCTAACAATGAGGAGGAACCCATCACTACCACCTGCCTTCCATATATTTCCACGGCTTCTGGAAGGATCGCCAGGACCATAAAGAAATACCAGATTAATACCATCCACAAACCTGTAAGGAAACTCAAGTCACAGCTTATGCAGATCACAGCTGAGCTGGGACCCAGGACGGCTGGTGTTTACTGGTTCCCTGTGAATGCAGAGCAGTGTATATCGGCCAGATGGGACGCACAGTAGAAACTCGCATCAAGGAGCATAGGAGGTGTATCCGTTTGGGTTACCCGGAGAAATCGGCGATATCTGAACACTGCATTTGCAATGACCATGGGATTAACTTCGATGGCACAAAACTGCCATGTGAATGGCTTTTGGGACAGCCAGGTAAAGAAAGCCATTGAAATAAAACACTCTGTGTAAGAACTGGAAATCAATAGTAAACAAGGTGGGACCACAGTAACCTGATTGGTTAAGGACAAACCAATCAGGTGGACGGGAGACAGGATTTTCGTATACATTTTATACTAACAGACTATCCCAGATGTATCTCATTGAAACATTGGTTGAAATCAACACCAATACCCAGCTGGAAGCCCGATAAGAGTTTTACGTCTCATATACACTGGGAAAGCACTAGATCCTTTCTCATTTACATACATATTAACTTGTGGGCCTAATTGTTTAAAGCTAATGTGTGGTGACTTTGGGATGATGTTAGTTATAGATATTATTATTGGGACAATGTTTACACTGTTCATGTTCCATAGTATTTCAATTTCCACTTTTAATTTGGCATATTTCTGGTGTTCTTCACTTACTAATTTCTGTCTGTTATGTGTGTTTGGAATGGTAATAAGTAAATTGTTCTTGCTTATTAATCACATAATATTATATCAGCATGGTTATTATAGATTGCCCTAACTGTAATAACGGATTGATTGTAATATGATTTGTCGGACTCTGACTTTAAAACTGAATCAGACTTGTGTTTATAATAAGGTATGGTGTCTTTTGTAAGTTTGTATTTTAAAGCAAGATTTTGGTGAATGATGTTTTCCACTGATTGTGCCTGTGTAAGTAATCAGATTGTGTTAAACTGTTGCAGGATCCTGTAATGTGCTGGATTGTTTCTGGTTTTTCTTGGCATTTTCTGCATTAATCATCTCAAATTTGTTGGTCTTTTATTAAATGCTTTTCATTTTTGTTCTTATTTTTTTCCTTTTTTTCTCTTTCGTTTTGTATTTGCACAGTTTGTTGTTTTTTACATATTGGTTATTTGTCCATCCTGTTGGGTATGGTCTTTCATTGATTCTATTGTGTTTCTTGTATCTACTGTGACTGCCTGCAAGAAAATGAATCTCGGATTTTATGTGTGACATACACGTACTTTGATAATGCATTTGCTTTGAACTTTTGCAATGTGGTTCAATGGTCATTACCTGTTTACATTATGTGCCATCATCTCTTGCAGATTGAACTCCCAGACCTGGGAACATTTTACAAACTCCGGATCTGGCATGAGAAACGTCATCCCTTTGCTGGGTGGCATTTGAACAAAGTAAGTCCACAACAGTGGAATGGAGGAAACTTGGTAAAAACAAGACTCAGAAATCTGAGGTGCAAAGGGAATAGTGAATCCTCATGCAGAATTTGCAAAAGGTTAACTTGCAGCTTGAGTCGGTGGTGAGGAAGGCAAATGCAATGTCAGCATTAATTTAGGGAGGGCTAGACTATAAGAGCAAGGCTGTAATCCTGGGCCTTATAAGGCATTGGTCAGACTGCACTTTGAGTATTGTGAGGAGCTTTGATCCCCTTAACTGAGAAAGAATAAAACCATAAGATAAGAGCAGAATTAGGCCATTCAGCCCATCGGGTCTGCACCACTCCATCATAGCTGATCCTGGACCCCACTCAACCCCATATACCTACATTCTTGCCACATCCTTTGTCGATCAGGATAGCTATCAACTTCCCATTTAAATATACCCATGGACTTGGCAGAGCATCCCACAGCTTCACTAATCTCTGGCTAAAAAAGTTCCTTCTTACCTCTATTCTGAAGGCCCTCCCCCCTCAATTTTGAGGCTGTGCCCTCTTATTTTGGATAACCCCACCAGAGGAAACGTCCTCTCCACATTCACCCTAACTTGTCCTTTCAACATTCGATAGGTTTCAATGAGATTCCCCCCCACATTCTTCTAAATTCCAGTAAAGACCCAAAGCTGCCAAATGCTCCTCATATGTTAACCTCTTCATTCCTGGAATCATCCTTGTGAGCCTCATCTGGACTCTCTCCAATGACAACACATCCTTTCTGAAATATGGGCCCAGAACTGTTGACAATACTCCAAATACACCTGACTAGTGTCTCGTAAAGGCTCAGCATTACCTCCTTGTTTTTATATTCCATTCCCCTTGAAATAAATGCCAACATTGCATTTGTCTTCTTTACCACAGACTCAACCTGTAAATTAACCTTCTGGGAGTCTTGCTCAAGGACTTCTTAGTCCCTTTGCACCTCTGATGTTTGAACCTTCTCCCCATTTAGATTATAGTCTGCACTATCGTTCCTTTTACCCAAATGCATTATCGTACATTTACCAACACTGTATTCCATCTGCTACTTTTTTGCCAATTCTTCCAATTTGTCTAAGTCTTGCTGCAATCATAGTGCTTCCTCAGCACTACTTACCCCTCCATCTGTCTTCGTATCTTCTGAAAACTTTGCCACAATGCCATCAATTCGCCAAACAAAGGAGCTGGTTCTGACTACAGGAGGAATGTAGATGGGCTAACTCCTATTGACATCAATGGATCTGGGGTTGCGAGAATGAACAGCTTTAAGTTCCTAGGCATACACATCACCGACAATCTCACATGGTTAGTATGAATCGGTTGGGCGGTGAAAAAGACACAACAGTGCCTTGTTCACCTCAGGTGGTTGAAGAAGTTTGGTATGGGCCCCCAAATCCTAAGAACTTTCTACAGGAGCACAACTGAGAGCATCCTGACTGGCTGCATCACTGCCTGGTATGGGAACTGTACTTCCCTCAATCGCAGGACTCTGCAGAGAGTGGTGCGGATAGCCCAGCACATCTGTAATTGTGAACTTCCCATGGTTCAGGACATTTACAAAGATAAGTGTATAAAAAGGGTCTGAAGGATCATTGGGAACCTGAGTCACCCCATCCACAAACTGTTCCAGCTGCTACCATCTGGGAAACAGTACTGCAGCATAAAATTCAGGACCAACAGGCTCCAGGACAGCTTCTTCCACCAGGCCATCAGACTGATTAATTCAGCTGACACAATTGTATTTCTATGTTATATTGTCTGTCCTATTGTACATACTATTTATTATTAATTACTATAAATTGCACATTGCACATTTAAACTGAGACGTAACGTAAAGATTTTTAATCCTCACATACATGAAGGATGTAAGTAACAAAATCAATTCAAATCATTGACAATGTGAAAAGCAGCAGTCCCAATACTGACCCCTGAATAACACCACACTTCTCCGGCAGCCAACCAGCAAAGGCTCCTTTTATTCCCACTTGCTGCCTCCTGTCTGTCATCCATTCTTCTATCCATGCCAGTATCTCTCCTGTAACACCATTGAATTTTATCTTGTTAAGCAGCCTCATGTGTGGCACCTTATCAAACGCCTTCTGAAAATCCAAGTAAATGACATTCACTGCCTCTTCTTTGTCCACCCTGCTTGTTACTTCCTTAAAGAATGCTAACATATTTGTAAGGCAAGATTTCCCTTTACAGAAACCATGCTGACTTTGACTTATTTTATCATTAGTCTCCAATTATCTTGAAACCTCATCCTTAATAATAGACTCCAACACTTTCCCAGTCTTTGAGGTTAGATTAACTGGTTTATAATTTCCTCGCTTTTGGCTTCCTCCCTTCTTAAAGAATGGAGTGACATTTGCAATTTTCCAGTCCTCCTGGACCATGTCAGAATCAAGTGCTTCTTGAAAGATCCTGACTGATGCATCCATTAAGAAACTTTTAGATAGATACTTGGAGTCTAGAAAAATAGAGGACTATGCAGTAAGGAAATTCTAGGCAGTTTCTAGAGTAGCTTTCATGGTCAGCACAACATTGTGGGCCAAAGGGCCTGTAATGTGCTGTAGATTTCTGTGTTTCTATGTTATCTCTTCAGCAAACTCTCAGGACTCTAGGATGGAGTCCATCTAGCCCAGGTGCCTTATCCACCTTAAGACCTTTCAGTTTGCCTGGCACTTTTTCCAGTGAAGAAAGATGCAAAGTACCCGTTAAATTCATCTGCCATTTCTTTGACACCAATTACTACCTTACCAGCATCATTTTCCAGAGGTCCACTATCAACTCTCACCTCCCTTTTCCTCTTTATACAAATCTAACAGATTTGTCCGGCAAGATTTCCCTTTACAGACAATCAGACATACTTTATTGATCCCGAGGGAAATTGGGTTTCGTTTCAGCCGCACCAACCAAGAATAGTGTAGAACTGTAGCAATATAAAACCATAAATAAATAAATAATAATATGCTAATCATGCCAAGTGGAAATAAGTCACTGACCAGCCTATTGGCTCAGGGTGTCTGACACTCCGAGGGATGAGTTGTAAAGTTTGATGGCCACAGGCAGGAATGACTTCCTATGACGCTCAGTGTTACATCTCGGTGGAATGAGTCTCTGGCTGAATGTACTCCTGAGCTTAACCAGTACATTATGGAGTGGATGGGAGACATTGTCCAAGATGGCATGCAACTTGGACAGCATCCTCTTTTCAGACACCACCGTCAGAGAGTCCAGTTCCACCCCCACAACATCACTGGCCTTACGAATGAGTTTGATGATTCTGTTGGTGTCTGCTACCCTCAGCCTGCTGCCCCAGCACACAACAGCAAACATGATAGCACTGGCCACCACAGACTCATAGAACATCCTCAGCATCGTCCGGCAGATGTTAAAGGACCTCAGTCTCCTCAGGAAGTAGAGTCGGCTCTGACCCTTCTTGTAGACAGCCTCAGTGTTCTTTGACCAGTCCAGTTTATTGTCAATTCGTATGACCACTGCCTTAACCCTCCTCAGGTCCTCCACCAGCTCCTTAGTCTTTTTCACATTAAGCTGCAGATGATTCTGCTCGCACCATGTGACAGTTTCCCACCATAGCCCTGTACTCAGCCTCATTTCCCCTGCTGATGCATCCAACTATGGCAGAGTCATCAGAAAACATGCTGGCTTTGACCTATTTTATCATTAGTTTTCAAGTACCCTGAAATCTCATCCTTAATAATAGTCTCCAACACTTTCTCAAACACTGAGGATAGGCTAACTGGCCTATAATTTCCTTTCTTTTGCCTTCATCCCTTCTTAAAGTATGGAGTGACATTTGCAATTTTCCAATCCTCTGGGACCATGCCAGAATCAACTGATTCTTGAAAGATTATGACTAGTGCACTCATAATCTCTAAAGCAACCTCTCTTATGGCTCAGGATATAGTCCATCTGGTCTAGGTGACTTAACCATCTTCAGACCCTTGAGTTTACCTAGTACTTTTTATCCATCACACTCCCTCCTGCTTCCTGACATTCATGGATCTCTGGCACATTGTTAGAGTCTTCCACAGTGAAGGTTGATGCAAAGTGCTTATTAAGTTCATCTATTTCTTTGACACCAATTACTATCTCACCAGCACCATTTTCCAGTGGTCTATCAACTCTCACCTCTCTTTTGCTCTGAAAACATATTTCATATCCTGCTTTATATGATTGGATAGTTTGCCCTCATATTTCATCTTTTCCCTTCTTATAGCTTTTCAGTTGCCTTTTGTGGATTTTAAAAGCTTTCCGATCACCCAGCATCCCATTCACTTTTGCTTCTATATATGCCCTTTCTTTATGCTGGTATTGGAGAAGGTCCAGAGGTGGCACATGTGAATGATTCTGGGATAGAAAGGGTTAATGTTAAAGTAGTGTTTGATGGCTCTGGGCCTCTACTCACTGCAATTCAGAAGAATGAGAGGGGATCTCATTGAAACCTATTGAATGTTGAAAGGCCTAGATGGAGTGGATGTGATGGGAATGTTTCCTTATGAAGGGACATTGTGGCACAGCCTCAGAAGAGGAGGAGGTCCCTTTAGAATGGAGCTGAGGAGGAATTTCCTTAGCCAGAGGGTGGTGAATCTGTGGAATTCATTGCCCCAGATGGGTGTGGAGACCAATTCATTGGGTATATTTAAGGAGAGATTGATAGACTTTTGATTAGTCAGGGCATCAAGGGATAAGATGAGAAGGCAAGAGATTGGGGCTGAAAGGGAAATGAATTTAAGGACGAGGTCTGAGGTCTCAGGGTACTTGGAGTTACGTGATCAATTAGGCTGTAGTCAGCATAGTTTCCTCAAGGGGAAATCATGCCTGACAAATCTGTTGGAATTCTTTGAAGAAGTAACAAACAGATTAGACAAAGGAGAATCAGTTGATATTGTGTACTTGGATTTTCAGAAGGCCTTTCACAAGGTGCCACACATGAGGCTGTTTAACAACCTCTGAGCCCATGGTATTGCAGGAAACATTCTAGCACGGATAAAGCAGTGGCTGATTGGCAGGAGGCAAAGAGTGGGAATAAAGGGATCTTTTTCTGGATGGCTGCCAGTGACTAGTGGTGTTCCTCAGGGGTCTGTGTTGCAAGTGATTCTTTTTACTTTACATGTCAATGATTTGAATGACGGATTTGAAAGATTCGTTGCAAAGTTTGCAGGCGATATGAAGATAAGTAGAGCTAAGCAACTGGTTTTGAAGAAGTAGAGAGGCTGCAGAAGGAGTTGAGACAGTTTAGGAGAATGGGCAAAGAAATGGCAGATAGAATAAATTGTCGGGAAGTATATGGTCATGCAGTTTGGTGGAAGAAATACAAAACTCTGAGGTGCAAGGCAACTTGGGAGTCCTTGTGCTGGATTCCCTAAAGGTTAATTTGCAGTTTGAGTCTGTGATGAGGAAGGAAGATAAGAAGGAATTTTTTTTAACTAGAGAGTGGTGAATCTGTGGAATTCTGTGCCACAGGTAACTGTGGAAGCCATGCCTTTATGTATAGTTAAGGCAGAGAAACATAGAAAACCTACAATACAACCCACAAAGCCGAACAGATCCTTACCTGAGAAATTACCTAGAGTTACCCATAGCCCTTAGTTTTCTGAGCTTCATATTCTTGTCCAGGAGTCTCTTAAAAGACCCTATCATATCTGCCTCCACCACCATCACTGGCAGCCCATCCCACGTACTCACCACTCTCTGAGTAAAAAAACTTACCACTGATATCTCCTCTGTACCTACTTCCAAGCACCATAAAACTGTGCCCTCTCATGTTGGCCATTTCAGCCCTGGGAAAAAGCCTCTGACTCTCCACAAAATCAATGCCTGTCATCATCTTATACACCTCTATCAGGTCACCTCTCATCCTCCGCTGCTCCAAGGAAAAAAGGCCGAGTTCTCTCAACCTATTCTCATAAGGTATGCTCCCCAATCCAGGCAACATCCTTGTAAATCTCCTCTGCACCCTTTCTATGGTTTCTACATCCTTCCTGTAGTGAGGTGACCAGAACTGAGCACAGTACTCCAAGTGGGGTCTGACCAGGGTCCTATATAGCTACAACATTACCTCTCGGCTCCTAAACTCAATCCCATGATTAATGAAGGCCAATGCACCGTATGCTTTCCTAACCACAGAGTCAACCTGTGCAGCAGCCTTGAGTGTCCTATGGACTTGGACCCCAAGATCCCTCTGATCCTCCACACTGCCAAGAGTCTTACCATTAATACTATATTCTGTCATCATATTTGACCTACCAAAATGAACCACCTCACAATTATCTGGGTTGAATTCCATCTGCGACTTCTCAGCCCAGTTTTGCACACTATCAACATCTTGCTGTAACCTCTGACAGCCCTCCACACTATCCACAACACCCCCAACCTTAGTTTTATCAGCAAATTTACTAACCCATCCCTCCACTTCTTCATCCAGGTTATTTATAAGAATCATGAAGAGAAGGGGACCCAGAACAGAGCACTGAGGCACACCACTGGTCACCGACCTCCATGCAGAATATGACCCATCTACAACCACTCTTTGCCTTCTGCGGGAAAGCTAGTTCTGGATCCACAAAGCAATATCCCCTTGGATCCCATGTCTCCTTACTTACTCAATAAGCCTTGCATGGGTACCTTGTCAAATGGTCTTATGGTCTATATGCACCTAGATTTCTAACATTTCACCCTAGTGTATGGGAAATTTGGGATTGTTTTTGGGGGAGTTTGTTGTTTGGACCTATACTACACGCTACATGCATTGGAAGGAAACAGGTTAATCAGAGTAGGAGTAGGCCACTGGGCCCCTCCAATCTGCTTGCATGGCAGATCAACCCCAGGCCTAAGCTACATCTGCAACAGTTCTCCACTGATCTTAACCCACTAATAGTGCAAAGTCCTCCTTCATCTTCCTTACATTCCCCAGTAATCCATTCTGCATAACTCTTGGGTGGACAACTGCAGACAATCAATGCTTGATTGAGATTGATAGGTCCTAGTTTAGAAAGGATGTAAGAGATTAAATGGAGAAGGCAGGAGAATGGGGTTGAGAGGGTTAATAAATTAGCTGTGATAGAATAGTGGAGTAGACTCAATGAGCCAAATGACCTAATTTTGCTCCTGTGTCTTACGGTCTAATGTTCTTGCCAGATGGTTCTGTCCACATTGCAATGCTGTGTGTTTTTAATTTTTTTAATTGCAGGTGACTTTAATGAAATCACTGACAAAAGAGAAGTATAATTTCAGATGCAGTCGGTGGCTTGACATCAATGAAGACGATAATGAGATTATACGGGAGCTGCCTGCTGAAGGGGACCTGGTGGATGAGGTCCAGCCCTGTGAGTGAATGGCCAAGTGAAGTAGGAGGGAGTGCAGGCAGCTGATGCTCAAGCTGTTCACCTGACCTCTGGTTGTTATTATTGCTGTTTTTAAAATCTTGTTTCTTGCCATTTTGTTTCTGATCTCCTGCAGAAGTTGTGGTATTCTCTGGAACCACAACCAAAGAGAAGGGCTTTCTGCACAGTCCACTGGCCCTCAGACACTTGTCCCCATTTGCTCTGACATTCTTTCTACCCTTCTGGGCCATTCGCTTCCTCACCAGATGGATATCTATCCTCCAGGCTCTGGGTACCTAGGCTTCCCATTTCTAGGTTTCTCAGCCTCTAGGTTCTGGGTATCTGGGTCTCCAGGCTCTGGTTATCTAGGCATCAGGCTCCAACCTCCATGTTTCACCATATAGAATTTTTGGGGTGGTACAGTACGATAGTGTACCAATGACATAACACTAATAGTGGGAGCATCTAGGACCAGAGGGCACACCCTCAGAACACAAGGATGTTCCTTTAGAACAGAGATGAGGAGGAATTTCTTCAGCTAGAAGGTGGTGAATCTGTGGAATTGTTTGCCATGGATGCCTGTGGAGGCCAAGTCATTGGGTATATTTAAGGCAAAGTCTGAAAAATTCTTGATTAGTCAAATGTTACGGGGAGAAGGCAGGAGAAAGTTGAGAGGAATAATAGATCAGCCATGATGGAATGGTAGAACAGATTTGATGGTCCGAATGCCTAAATTCTCCTCCGATGTCCTGTAGTTTTATGCATCAGCCCATCTGACACAGAAGGAAATTTATGGACTAGGATGTTACTAGGATGTTTATTAGAATGTTACCTGGGTTTCAGCAATTAAGTTACAGAGAAAGGTTGAACAAGTTAGGTCTCTATTCATTGGAGCGTAGAAGGTTGAGGGGGGATTTGATTGAGGTATTTAAAATTTTGAGAGGGATAGATAGAGTTGATGTGAACAGGCTGTTTCCATTGAGAGTAGGGGAGATTCAAACTAGAGGACATGATTTGAGAGTTAGGGGGCAGAAGTTTAAGGGAAACACGAGGGGGTATTTCTTTACTCAAAGAGTGATAGCTGTGTGGAATGAGCTTCCTGTAGAAGTAGTAGAGGCCAGTTCAGTTGTGTCATTTAAGGTAAAATTGGATAGGTATATGGACAGGAAAGGAGTGGAGGGTTATGGGCTGTGCAGGTAGGTGGGACTAGGTGAGATTAAGGGTTCGGCACGGACTAGGAGGGCCAAGATGGCCTGTTTCCGTGCTGTGATTGTTATATGGTTATATGGTTATATATGGACTTAATGCAACTCTCTGGCATCCAATGTTTTCCGTTCTAAGTTATTGTCTTAGTTGAAAATGAGGCATATTTGAGATTTAAGCAGTGTGTTGCAGCCGGGACAAGAGAGTCATGACAGATATGTGGCTCCAGCTTCAAGCTGAAGGTAAGGTAATCATCCTGGCTGGATAGGAATCGGCTGCAAACAAGACTGCTGAGCAGAACTGAGATCCTACCAGTGTATCACTGTTAATCTGACCAGTGTATCACTGTTCATCCGTTCAGTGTTGTCACTGTAAATCCTACCAGTGATATCACTATTAATCCAACCAGTGTTATCACTGTTAATCTGACACGTGTTATCACTGTTAATCGGACACGTGTTATCACTGTTAATCGGACACGTGTTATCACTGTTAATCCTACCAGTGTTATCATGTTAATCCTACCAGTGTTATTCACTGTTAACCCTGCCAGCAGAGTCACTGTTAACCCTAGGTTTCTGTCTGTTTCTTACAGTGGTGAAGTACAGGATCATCATTTACACTGGCACTGTCAGCGGCAGTGGCACGGATGCCAACGTCTTCATCTGCCTGATCGGCGCTCAGGGTGACTCAGGAGATCGCATGCTCTACGACAGCAAAAATAACGTCAATAAATTTGAGAAAGGCAACGTGAGTACAGGATGCAATGTCTTACTGAAACTAATCCAGCCTGTGTCAACCTGCGTACTGTCAACGTGTGTATACTCCCTCAACAACTGTGCATTGACTACTTTCCAAATAGGCCCAGACTTAACTCACACTGAACAACACACCATAGTACAGGCTCTTTGCCCACGATATTGTGGCACCCTTTCAACACAATATCAATCTAACCTTTCCCTCCCATGTAATTCTGCATTTTTCTAACTTATGAGAATAGGCTGAGTGATCTTGGCCTTTTCTCCTTGGGGCGACGGAGGATGAGAGGTGACCTGATAGAGGTGTATAAGATGATGAGAGGGAGTGATCTTGTGGATAGTCAGAGGCTTTTTCCCAGGGCTGAAATGGCTGGCTTGAGAGGGCACGGTTTTAAGGTGCTTGGAAGTAAGTTCAAGGGAGATGTCAGAGGTACGATTTTCACACAGAGAGTGGTGGATACATGGACTGCACTGCCAACAACAGTGGTAGAGGCGGATACAATAGGGTCTTTTAAGAGACTCTTAGATAGGTTCATGGAGCTTAGAAAAATAGAGGGCTATGGGTAAGGAAACTCTAGGTGGTTTCTAGAGTAGGTTACATGATCGACACAACATTGTGGGCCAAAGGGCCTGTAATGTGCGGTAGATTTCTATGTTCTATCATCCATGTGCTTATATAAGAGTCTCATAAATGCCCTGAAAGTATCAGTCTTTACCACTACCCCAGCAGAGCATTCCAGTGCTCTGTGTAAACAACTTTTCATAAAATATAGCAGAAGAATTAGGCCATTTGACCCATCGAGTCTGCTTAGACATTTCATCATGATCCAGTTTTCCTCTCAGCCTGTATCTCCTGCCTTCTGCCCGTAGTCCTTCAACCACACCTCCCCCATCATCCCATCAACCTCTGCCTTAAATATACATAAAGACTTGGATTCCACAGCTGCCTGTGGCAAAGAATTCCACAGTTTTGCCATGCTCTGGCTAAAGAAATTTCTCTTCATCTCTGTTCTAAAATTATGTCCCTCTATTCTGAACCCATGTCCTCTGGTCTTAGACTCTCCCACCATAGAAAACATCCTCTCCACATCCATTCGACCATGGCCTTTAACCATTTGATTGGTTTTAGTGAGGTCACCCCTGATTATTCTGAATTCTAGTGAATACAGACCCAGAGCCATCAAACACTCTTCATTTGAGAAGCCATTCATTCCCAGAATCATTTTCGTATATCTCCTTTGAACCCTCTCCACTTTCAGCACATCCTTTCTAAGATAAGGGGCCCAAAACTGCTCACAATACTAGTGAGGTTTCACCAGTGCTTTATAAATTTTCAACATTATGTTCTCATTTTAATATTCTAGTCCTCTTGAAATTAATGCTATCATTTCACTTGCCTTCCTCACCACAGACTTAACCTGCAAATTAACCTTCAGGAAATCTTGTACAAGGACTCCCAAGTCCCTTTGCATGTCAGTTTATTTGTATTTTCTCTCCATTCAGAAAACAATCAACCCTTTCATTTCTTCTATCAAAGTACATAACCATACAGTTCCCAATACTGTATTCCATCTGCCATTTCTTTGCCCAATTTCCTAATCTGTCTAAGTCCTTCTGTAACCTCTCTACTTCCTCAAAGCTACCTGCCTCTCCATCTATCTTCATATCATCTGCAAACTTTTCAACAAAGAAGTCAATTTCATCAGCCAAATCTTTGACATATAATGTAAATATGTCTATATGGACTTCAGCAAAGCCTTTGACAAAGTTCCACATGGAAGGTTAGTCAAGAAGGTTCAGTTGTTAGGTATTAATGCTGGAGTAATAAAATGGATTCAACAGTGGCTGGATGGGAGATGCCTGAGAGTAGTGGTGGATAATTGTTTATCGGGATGGAGGCCGGTGACTAGCGGGGTGCCTCAGGGATCTGTTTTGGGCCCAATGTTGTTTGTAACATACATAAATGATCTGGATGATGGGGTGGTAAATTGGATTAGTAAGTATGCCGATGATACTAAGGTAGGAGGTGTTGTGGATAATGAGGTGGGTTTTCAAAGCTTGCAGGGAGATTTATGCCGGTTAGAAGAATGGGCTGAATGTTGGCAGATGGAGTTTAATGCTGAGAAGTGTGAGGTTCTACATTTTGGCAGGAATAATCCAAATAGAACATACAGGGTAAATGGTAGGGCATTGAGGAATGCAGAGGAACAGAGAGATCTAGGAATAACAGTGCATAGTTCCCTGAAGGTGGAGTCTCATGTAGATAGGGTGGTGAAGAAGGCTTTTGGAACACTGGCCTTTATAAATCAAAGCATTGAGTACAGAAGTTGGGATGTAATGCTAAAATTGTACAAGGCATTGGGAAGGCCAAATTTGGAATATTGTGTGCAGTTCTGGTCACCGAATTATAGGAAAGATATCAATAAATTAGAGAGAGTGCAGAGACGATTTACTAGGATGTTACCTGGGTTTCAGCACTTAAGTTACAGAGAAAGGTTGAACAAGTTAGGTCTCTATTCATTGGAGCGTAGAAGGTTGAGGGGGGATTTGATCGAGGTATTTAAAATTTTGAGAGGGATAGATAGAGTTGACGTGAATAGGTTGTTTCCATTGAGAGTAGGGGAGATTCAAACGAGAGGACATGATTTGAGAGTTGGGGGCAGAAGTTTAAGGGAAACACAAGGGGATATTTCTTTACTCAGAGAGTGATAGCTGTGTGGAATGAGCTTCCTGTAGAAGTAGTAGAGGCCAGTTCAGTTGTGTCATTTAAGGTAAAATTGGATAGGTATATAGACAGGAAAGGAGTGGAGGGTTATGGGCTGAGTGCGGGTAGGTGGGACTAGGTGAGATTAAGAGTTCGGCACGGACTGGGAGGGCCGAGATGGCCTGTTTCCATGCTGTGATTGTTATATGGTTATATGGTTAAAAAGAATTGGTCCCAACACAGACCCTTGGTGAACATCACTAGTCACTGGCAACTAACAAGAACAAGCTCCCTTTATTCCCATTCTTTGCCTCCTTCCAATCAGCCACTGCTTTATCCATGCTAGAATCTTTCCTGTAATACCATGGGTTCATAGCTTGTTATTCAACCTTCTAAAAATTCAAGTATATATCTACCGATTCTCTTTTGTCTATCCAGCGTGTTATTTCTTCAAAGAATTCCAACAGATTTCCCTTGAGGAAACCATGCCGACTACAGCCTATTTTATCTAGTGCCTCCAAGTACCCTGAGACCTCATCCTTAATAATTGACTCTAACTTCTTCCCAACCACTGAGGTCAGATTAATGGCCTATAATTTCCTTTCTTCTGCCTCTCCCTTCTTGAAGAGTGGAGTGACGTTTGTAATTTTTCAGTCTTCCAAAATCATTCCAGAATCCAGTGATTCTTGAAAGATGTATATATGCTGCATCTTCCAAATTGTTTCCAGAAATTACAGCCATTGCTGCTGTGTATCATCCCTGCCAGTGTTGTTTTACAGTCATTCTGACCAACAGTGTATCTGTAACACTGATACATCTGACTTTAGCTTCTCCTTCTCAAATTTCACAGTGAATTGTCACATTATGATCATTGGCTCCTAAAGGTTCTTTTACATTAAGCTATCTAATCAATTCTGGTTCATTGCACAACACCCAATCCAAAATACCTGATCCTCCAGTGGGCTTATAGAAGCCTAGAAAACCTACAGCACAATACAGGCCCTTCGGCCCACAATGCTGTACTGAACATGTACTTACTTTAGATATTACCTAGGGTTACCCATAACCCTCTATTTTTCTAAGCTCAACATACCTATCCAAAAGCCTCTTAAGAGACCCTATTGTATCCGCCTCCACCACCATCGCCAGCAGCCCATTCCATGCACTCACCACTCTCTGCGTAAAAAAAAACTTACCCCGACATCTCCTATGTACCTACTTCCAAGCACCTTAAAACTGTGCCCACTCATGTTAACCATTTCAGCCCAGGGGAAAAGCCTCTGACTATTCAACCTCTGATATACCTAATGTCTCTCATCATCTTATACACCTAAGGCAGGTCACCTCTCATCCTCCGTCGCTCCAAGGAGAAAAGGCTCAGCCATGAGCTGCTCTAAAAACCCATCTCATAGGCACTCTAGAAATACCTCTCCTGCAATCCTGCACCATCCTGATTTCCTAATCTACATACATTCTTCTCTGAGAAAAATAGAGGGTTATCGGTAACCCTAGGTAATTTCTCAGGACATGTTTGGCACAGCTTTGTGGGCTGAAGGGCCTGTATTGTGCTGTAGGTTTTCTATGCTTCTATATTGAAATCCCCCATGACTATTGTAACATTACCCTTTTAGACAATAGACAATAGGTGCAGAACTAGACCATTCGGCCCCTCGAGTCTGCACAGCCATTCTGAGATCATGGCTGATCATTCACTATCAATACCCAGTCCCTGCCTTGTCCCCATATCCCTTGATTCCCCTATCCATCAGATATCTATCTAGCTCCTTCTTGAAAGCATCCAGAGAATTGGCCTCCACCGTCTTCCGAGGCAGTGCATTCCACACCTCCACAACTCTCTGGGAGAAGAAGCTCTTACTCAACTCTGTTTTAAATAACTGACCTCTTATTCTCAACTGACCTCTTTTGGCGTGTATTTTCTATTCCAATAGTAATTTGTAGACCACATCCTTACAACTGTTTGGGGGTCTGAATACAACTTCCATCAGGGTCTTTTTACTCTTGCAGTTCCTTAGTTCTATCTACAATGACTCAACCTCTTTCTAATGATTTGATTTCATTTTTTACCAATAGAGCAATGCCTCTCCCTCTGTCTTCCTGCCTGTCCTTTTGATACAGTGAGTATCCTTGGACATTAAGCTCCTAGCCATGATTCAGTGATGCCAACATCATACCTGCCAATCTGCAGCTATACTGCTAGTTCATCTAACTTAATCCATATACTGCACGTATTCAGATACAATATCTTCGGTCCTGTATTCACCCTTTTCAATTTAGTCTGCCTTTTATGTTGCAACTCATCCTGTTGACTGCAATTTTGCCCTATCAACAGTCCCTCCTCACTACACATTGCCTCTGTTTGTAAACCTCATCTTCAGTGTTATCATCCACCTTTTCTGTGATACTTCTTAAACTGAACTACATGCAGCTCCTGACACTAGTCGTACCACGCTCCACCTTAATTCCTGACTATGTCTGAGAACTTGCCAACATCTGCCTCTACAACCTCTCCACTAATGTTCTGGCACTCTGGTTCCCATCCCCCTGCAAATTCTAGTTTAAACCCCACCTACAGCATTAACAAACCTTCCCGCTAGGATATTAGTCCCCCTCCGGTTCAGGTGCAAACCATCCCTCCCGTACAGGTCCCAGCTTCCCAAGAAAAGAGCCCAATGATCCAAAAATCTTATGCCCTCCCTCCTACACCAAATCCTTAGCCTTCTAACCTGGTCCTAACATATGGATGCAGTTATAAAGAGGGTAAGACAGCGGCTACACTTCATTAGGAGTTTGAAGAGATTTGGCATGTCAACAAATACACTCAAAAACTTCTATAGTTGTACCATGGAGAGCATTCTGACAAGCTACATCACTATCTGATATGGAAGACTGTACAGGACTGAAAGAAGCTGCAGAGGGTTGTAAATCTAGTCAGCTCCATCTTAGGTACTAGCCTACAAAGTACCCAGGACATCTTTAAGGAGCGGTGTCTCAGAAAGACAGTGTCCATTATTAAGGACCATCAGAACCCAGGGCATGCCCTTTTCTCACTGTTACCATCAGGTAGGAGGTACAGAAGCCTGAAGGCACACACTCAGCAATTCAGGAACAGCTTCTTCCCCTCTGCCATCTGATTCCTAAATTGACATTGAGTCTTTGGACACTACCTCACTTTTTCTAACATACAGTATTTCTGATCTTTGCACATTTTTTAATCTATTCAATATATGTATACTGTAGTTGATGTACTTGTTTATTTATTATTATTTTTATTATATTTAGTATTTTTTTCTCTCTGCTAGATTATGTATTGCATTTAACTGCTGCTGCTAATTTCACGTCACATGCTGGTGATAATAAACCTGATTCTGATGTATTAAACTGTATAATATTCCTAGTTCTGGCCTCAGTAGCACATGGCATAGGTAGCAATCCTGAGATCACAACCTTGGAGGTCCTGCCTTTTAACCTAGCACCTAACACTGAATTCCCTTTGCAGAACCTTGTCACTTGGCCTACCCATGTTATTGATACCTCCATGGACCATGACTTCTGGCTGTTCACCCTCCCGCTTAAGAATGCTGAGGACTCAATTCAAGATGCCCCCGACCCTGGCACCCAGGAGACTGCATAACATCTGGGAATCTCATTCTCACTCACAGAACCTCCTCTCCTTCCCCTAACTAATGAATCCCCTATCACCACAACATGCCTCTTCTGCCCCTGTCCCTTCTGACTAACAGAGTTAGACTCAGCGCCATATACCTGACCACTGTGACTTTCCTCTGTTAGGTCATTTCCCCCCTCCAACAGCATCCAAAGTGGTATATCTGTTGTTGAGGGGATGGCCATAGGGGTACTCTGCACTGGGTCCTTAACCCCTTTCCCCTTCCTGACTGTCACCCAGTTTCCTGTGTCCTGCACTTTGGGTGTAACTACCTCTCTATGTCCGATCTATCACACCCTCAGCCTCCTGAATGATCCAGAGTTTATCCATTTTCAGCTCCAACTCCTTAATACAGGTTGTTAGAAACTGCAGCTGAATGCACTTCTCACAGTTGTAGTTTTCAGGGACACTAGAGATTTACCTTCCCACATTCTGCAAACAGAGCATTTACTCTCCAGCCTGGCACCCCTAGCTCAGCAGATATAAAGAAGAGAATGAAAAAACCTGAGCTTTTCTTTCCTTTGCTTTCTCTGACTGAAGCCACGCTGACTCTGCCCACTCAGATGACTGCTGCTCTGTATGCCCCTGCTGTTCTTACTAATCAATCCCATACGCCGACTGCTGGTCAAAGCTCTATCTTCAGAGGTCTCTGATATACCTGTGATCAGCCCCCATACTTTCCTCCAATCACCTTAAAATTATACCTCCTCATGTTAGCCATATCCGTCCAGGGAAAAGGAATTGGTTGTCCTCTCGATCAATGCCGCTATCATCACCTCTTATTGACTTGCGTTCCATAGAGAAAAACCATGGTTTGCCCTACCTGTCCTTATAAGACATGCTCTGTAATCCGGACAGCATCCTGATAAAACTCCTCTCTTTGAGGGAGCAGTGGATATGTGTATCTCTCTGCTGACAGCAGTCTGAGACAATCCCTGCACCCTAACGGACCCAGTGTGACTTTAGTGAACTTCTCTCTTTGAGGGAGCAGTGGATATGAGTGACTCTCTGCTGACAGCAGTCTGAGACAATCCCTGCACCCTAACGGACCCAGATTCTGGTCTCAGTGAAGCCAGCCTCAGTGTGTTGGTCTGCTCTCTGTACCCAGGCAGATGAATTTGTCATTGAGGCTGTCAGTCTGAAGAAGGTGATGAGGGTGAGGATCGGACATGATGGTAGAGGCGGGAGCTGCGGCTGGTTCCTCGACAAGGTGGTTGTGAAGGAAGAAGGTGCTCCCGAGTCGCAAGCTGTGGAATTCCCCTGTTACAGGTGATTCTTCCTCTTAGGCCATGTGTACGTGGCTGTGCAGGGTGGGAGGTGTCTGTGAATGCGTGTGTGTGTGTGTGTGTGTGCGTGTCTGTCTGTATGTACGTGTGTTTGTGTCTGTGTCTGTGTGTGTATTTGAGAGTTGGGTGACAGGAAGAGTAAACAGTGAGATGAGAGTTTTGATTGATCCCCAGGTGGCTGGACAAGAGCGAAGATGATGGACAGATTGTCCGTGAACTCGTTCCATCTGGAGATGCACAGATGCTGAAAAGTAAGAATGGATTTTTCTGTACTTTACAAAATTGAGAAAGGCAAATCTATAATGAAAGGCCATTGATCATTAGAGCGTGCAGCCTAGATTTGATGGAGCAGTGGGATTTTAAGTCACTATCTTTTTCAAAGAATAATGCCATCTGAGTGAGGAATTTTTGTTTAATAAGCATGTCCATTTCCTATGCTGGTCCCCAGAAGAGAAGGTTGTAAAGAAAGTTTTGGGTGTATTGATCTCATAGATCAACAGGACTTTGGATGCTATGTTGAAGTTGTACAAGACTCTAGTGAGGCCTAATTTGGAATATTGTGTACAGATCTGGCCACCTACCAAACCTATCAATAAGACTGAAAGAGTAGAGATAAAATTTACAATAATGCTGGGGGAGAAAAGAGCTTTAACCAGTGGCCAATCCATACATCAAGAGGGGACTTGACTCAGGTCCACTACCCAAAGATGAAAGACAGCAGCAGATCAGCACAGGAAAAAGAGCTTTGACCAGCAGCCTTTCGGTGTTTGCAATCGATTAGCAAGAAGAAACTAAAGGAAGGCAGGGGTAGGCACACAGCCAGCGTCTGAGTGGGCAGAGTCAGAGTGGTGATCTTGAGTCTTTAGCTTTCCGAGGCTTCACTCAGAGAAAGCAAAGGAAAGAAAAGCTCGAGTTTTTTCATTCTCTTTATGTCTGCTCAGCTGGGACAATAGGGATGACTGGCAGGATAGTGAAATACTTCTCTTGCAGGATGTGGGAAAGGAGGGAGACCTCCAGTGTTCCTGATGACTACAGTCAGTCCAGAGGTTTCTTCAGATACATAAAGTGTAAAAGAGAGGTGAGAATGGATATCAGACCGCTGGAAACATTGCGGCACATCAGGGAGGGGGATTCTCTGTTTCAGGAGGTAGTCACACCCATTAGATTAGCTGCCTCAAATTCAGTCTGTGGTCAGGAACAAGAGGATGTGACTGAGTGAGGTGGGTGTGGGATCCAAGAGACGGTGCTGGAGGAGCCTCAGCCCTTGAGCTTGTCCAACGGGTCTGAGATTCCTGCTCCCTGTGTGGATGAGAGTGGGGGCTGTAGGTAAGATGACCTAACTGTGGCACAATTTTTCAAGGAGCCATTCAAGAGAAGGGAAAGGAGGGAAATGTAATGATAATTGGGGATAGTATAGTAAGGGGAATAGACAGAGTTCTCTGTTGCAAGCATAGAGCATCCCGAAGGCTGCGTTACCTGCCTGGTGCCCAGGTTAGGGACATCTCATCTGACCTGCAGAGGAATTTGCAGTGGGAGTGGAAAGATCCAGTTGTCGTGGTCCATGTGGGTACCAACGATTTAGGTAGAACAAGGAAAGAGTTTCTGCTGAGGGAATTTGAGCAGCTAGGGACTAAATTAAAAAGCAGAAACAAAAATGTAGTAATCTCTGGATTACTACTTGAGCCACATTCAAATTGGCATAGGGTCAAGAAGATTAGAGAGTTAAATGTGTGGCTCAAGGATTGGGGTGGGAGAAATGGGTTTGAATTCATGGGAAATTGGCACCAGTATTGGGGAAGGAGGGAACTGTTCCATTAGAACAGGCTCCACCTGAACCACGTTGGAACCTCTAACGAATCACATAATTAGGGCTGTGGATAGGGCTTTAGTAGTAGTGGAATGGGTTCAACAGATTGCAGAAGTATGGATGAGGTAAAAGAGAAAAGTGTGGATAAAGATAAAGCAAAAGCAAAAGATTAAAAAAGGGATGGAATGCGTCCCAGGGCATTGAAAGAAATGGTAGATGTTATAGCAGAGGTTCTGGTGATAATTTACCAAAAATCTCTGGCCTCTGAGCAAATTCCAGCAGATTGGAAGGTGGCAAATGTCATGCCTCAGTTCAAAAAAGGATGTAGGCAAAAGGCAGGTAACTATAGGCCAGTTAGTTTAATTTTGAGTTGGGGGTGATGTATTAGCATGGATAGAGGATTGGTTAACTAATAGAAAGCAGAGAGTTGAGATACATGGGTGTTACTCTGTTTAGCTATCAGCTAAAGAGAGCAGTGCGCCACAGGGGGCAGTGCTGGGCCCACAGCTGTTCACGATATACATTAACAATCTGGAAGAGGGGACTGAGTGCAGTGTATCTGAGTTTGTTGATGATACTAAATTGTGTGGAAAAGCAAATTGTGCAGAAGATATGGAGAGTCTGCAGAGAGATATAGATAAGTTAAAGGAGTGGGCAAGGTTCTGTTGGATGGAGTGCAATGTTAGTTAATACAAGGCCATCCAATTTCCAAGGAAAAATGGTCGATAAGATTATTATTTAAATAGTAAAAATTGCAGCATGCTGCTGTGCAGAAGGACTTGGGAGTGTTTATGCATGAATCACAAAAGGTTGGTTTGCAGGTGCAGCAGAAATGTTGGCCTTCATTGCTAGAGTGATTGAATTTGAGAGCAGGGAGGTTATGCTGCAGATGTACAGGGTACTGGTGAGACCGCACCTGGAGTACTGTGTGCAGTTCTGGTCTTCTTACTTGTGGAAGGATAAACTGACTGTGGAGGTGGTGCAGAAAAGGTTCTCCAGTTTGATTCCAGAGATGAGGGGGTTAGACTATGAGGAGAGATTGAGTCACCTGGAATTTAGAAGAATGAGAGGGGATTTTAGAGAAACATATAAAATTATGAAAGGGATGGATAAGATGAAGGCAGGAAAATTGTTTCCACTGCTAGGTGAGACAAGAATTAGGGGCCTAATTCTGCTCCTGTGTCTTGAATTGAATTGAATGATCTTTATTGTCATTATACATAGGTACAATGAAACTCTGTTTGGCTACAAAGCGGTAGATAAAAACAAGATAGTAATAGAAAAACCTGCCTGTCACATTATTTGATCTTTAATTTTAAAGTGATGAAAACAGACCAGAATAACTCTTGGTCTGCTTGAGTTTTTAAATTTCGAAAGTCTGTGTGCTCTTTCAAAAGCAGGCGGCTTTGATAAAATAGTCAGAAATAAAATATGAAAGAGCTTACCAAAGTAAACTGTTAGTCTCAATTTTCAGCTTCTTCTTGCAATCCAATGATTTGTATGTTGTTTTGGCGAGACCTGGTTTCTAAATCTATAATCTTATCATGATATTTTTTGTCAGAAATCCATAAAGCTATTTTTTCAATGCAATCTGGTAAGGCCCCGGGACTTGATGGTTATCCTGTTGAATTTTATAAAAAATTCGGAAAACTGCTTTCTCCATATATGTTGGAGATGTTTAAAGATTGTTTTGTGAAAAGTGACTTACTCTCTACTTTCTATGAAGCTTCTATTTCTTTAATCCTCAAAAAGGATAAAGATCCTACTGATTGTGCCTCATACAGACCTATTTCATTACTGAATGTTGATTCTCTCAAAGATAATGGCCAATCGGTTGGAGAGTATTTTCGGTAACATCATTTTTAAAGATCAAACAGGCTTTATAAAGGGTCGTTATTCTTTTTCAAATGTTTGGAGATTATTTAACATTATATATTCACCCTCCTCTAAAACTCCACAATGTATTATATCTTTGGATGCTGAAAAAGCATTTGATCAAATCGAATGGAAATATTTATTTAATGTTTTAGAAAAATTTGGTTTTGGTATTAATTTTAATAATTGGATTAAAATGATATATAAAGCTCCTATTGCTACTGTTGTCACCAGTAACTGTAGGTCTCCCCTTTTTCAGCTATCACAGGGGACAAGACAAGGTTGTCCATTAAGCCCTTTGTTATTTAACTTATATTAGAACCCCTTGCTATCGCTCTTCGTGAAGCCGAAAATATTCATGGGATTTTTATGAATGGGACCATGCATAGGATCTCTCTTTATGCTGATATTTATTGGTATAAATATCTAAGCCTGAAGAATCTGTTCTTGCTTTGCTAAAATTATTTGACAAATTTGGAGATTTTTCAGGATATAAAATAAATTTTAGTAGAAGTGAATTACTTGCTTTAAATGAATTTGTCTATATATGATAATATTCCTTTCAAAGTTACGGATTCTTGTAGATATTTAGGTGTCAGAATTACAAAAAAAATAAGGATCTTTATAAAGCTAATCTTCCTCCTTTAGTTGTCTCTATGAAGTACTCATTTAGTAAATGGAGCCCACTTACATTTTCACTTGCTGGTCGTATTCATATAGTTAAAATGATGATTTTACTGTAATTTTTATATTCAGAATATTCCTGTTTTTTTTAAACTAAGAAGTTTTTTGATTGGATTGACTCTATTATTCTATCTTTTATTTGGGATAATAAAAGACCAAGAATCATTAAAAATCATTTACAAAAGTTGAAAAAGGACAGAGGTCTCTCTTTGCCTAATCTAAGAATGTATTATTGGGCTGTTAATTTGCAATATAATGTCCTTTTGGGTTATATTGGGGTGATAGGAATGACTAGCCAATCTGGGTAGACCTGGAACTGAGAACTAGGAAACAGTTTTATTTAACTTCGTTATTAGGAATTGCTCTACCTATACAATTAGCTAAAGTTGCTAATTTAAATTTATATCCTGTGGTTAAGCACTCTTTACAAATTTGGCTCCAGTTCTGCAATTTTTTAAATCTTAAAAAATTTAACTTTGTAGTATAATTTATCGTAATTACTTTTTTAAACCTTCCTGGAGTGATCCAATTTTTTTACTTTGGAAAAATAAAGGTATTAAGTCTTTTTTGGACTTAATTAAAGAAGGGAGATTGATGTCTTTTGAACAATTAGTCAATAAATATTCTCTTTCATATTCACATTTTTTACAATATCTTCAAGTTAGACATTTTTTACAAAAATATTTAAGTAATTTTCCTTATATTGGATGCTGACTTGTTAGATACTATTATGAATATGAACCCCTTGATGAAAGGTTCTATTGGAAGAATTTATAATTTATTTTTACAATGGGATAAGCATCCTTTACTTAAGATTAAACAGGATTGGGAGAAAGAACTCAATTTGACTTTTATATGGGAGGATTGGATAAGGATTCTGAAGTTGGTTAACTCTTCTTCAATCTGTGCTAGTCATTCACTGATTCAATTTAAAATTGTACATTGTTACCATTGGACAAAAGAGAGACTTTCTAAAATATTTCCCAATGTTGACAAGTATTGTGATAGATGTAAAACTGAGATGTCTACACTGACACAGATATTCTGGTCATGTTCTATATTAAAACTGTTCTGGAAATCAGTCTTTTCAACAATTTCTAAAGCACTTAGAATCAATTTATAACCTAATAAATTGACTGTGCTTTTTGGAATAATTTCTCAAAATTTTCATGGTATTTCTCTGTCTGACCAACATGCTTGTTACGTTGATAGCTAGGAGGGCCATCTTGTTGAAATGAAAGGATATATCAGCTCCTACTTTGTCACAATGGTTCTCTCAAGTGATGCTGTGTCTCAGTTTGGAGAAAATTAGAAGTCGAATCTTTGAACCTTTATTTGATTTTGAGAAGAGATGGGACTCATTTGCTCGTTACTATCATTTCAGTTAACTGATAGATTTTCTCCATGATCTGAGTGTAAATTTTGTTTTGATATATTTTTTCTTCTTGTTGGCGATTTGATGTTTATTTTTAGAAGCTTTCTATATGACGCTTGGCTCCGGGGTTGTGCCCTCAATGGGTTCTTTTTTTTTCTCACTTTTCTTGCTTAGTAGAGTTTTTTTATTCACAAAAATTTAAAATCTTTAAGATAATTTTTTTGAGGCATTGTAAGTGTTGTTACTTCAATGTACCTGTGTATTTTGAATAATACTAATAAAAAGATTTGAAAAGAAAAGAAAGAAAAACAGTATTAAATAGATAAGTAGCAGAAAATAAGTTGCAGCAGCACCAGAATGTCACAGTAATGCAGTTAGTGCAAGTATTTGAGTCCTTGTGTGTGCATGAGTGTGCTCACAGTTTCAGTCATTGTTCTGTGGGAGTGGTGTGATGGAGGCCACAGCTCTGGGGTAGAAGCTGTTCCTCAGTCTATTTGTTCTGGCTTTTAGTGTCTTGAACCTTTTGGTGGATGGCAGCGGGTCAAACAGGGAGTGGCCGGGGTGTGTGGTGTCTCTGGTTATGCTGATTGCTTTCCTCCTGAGTCTGCTGGAATAGATGGTGTCCAGTCCTGGAGCTCCATCCTGACAATTCGCTGGGCGGCCTTCACCACGCGATGCAAGTCTTGTCGCTCAGCGGCTGTGCAGCTGGCATACCACACTGCTGCGCTGTTGGTCAGGATGGTTTCAGTTGTGCTTCTGTAGAAGTTAAGCAGCAGCTTTTGTGGGAGTTTGGCCTGTTTCAGCTTTCTGAGGAAGATGAGTTTTTTGTGCCTTTTTTACAAGCAGCAAGGTGTTGGTGGTCCATGTCAGCAAGGTGTTGGTGGTCCATGTCAGCTGTTTTGACAACATCACTCCAAGGAACTTTAGGTTTTCCACACTTTCAACTACCTCTCCATGTATATGGAGGGGTGTGTGTACTCTGTCCTTTGATCTCCTGAAGTCAATGATCATCCCTTTTGTTTTAGAAGTGTTAAGGACCAGGTCGTTGTCCTTACACCACTCCGTCAGATCATCCACCTCGAGCCTATAGGCTGTTTCACCCTCGTCCGAGATCAGGCCAACCACTGTGGTATCATCTGCAAATTTAATTATAGAGTTGGAGGTGTAGATGGGGATGCAGTCATGTGTGAAGAGCGTGTAGAGCCCTTCAGGGTGCCTATTTTTAAGATGAGGTCTTATGGTCTTATTTGTACGGTAGTTTCTAAGTTCAGATGAAGGGAATCATGGCAATTTGGTCTTTGTCTGACTTTGACCTGGTACCAGGAGCCTTGCAAGCACTTGGCCGTGAGACAAGTGTTGTCACAGGCAGTCTCTGGTCACCTGTGATTCTGCATATTGTCTCTCTGTCAGTCTCCAGCTCTCATCAACATTTCAGATATCTGCTACCATATCATGGTGAAGACCGGGAATGTGTCCGGAGCCAGCAGTGACTCTAAAGTTTTCATCAAGCTGTACGGAGAGAAGGGAGACACCAGCAAGCAGCCCCTCGTCACCTCCGACAACAACCTGGGCAATTACTTTGAACAGGGACAGGTGGATGTTTTCATCATAGACACGATGAACATCGGAACAGTAAGTACATTCTTCTGGTGCTCTGAACCATTGTCCAACGTACTCCACATGCTGAATTTATCCATTGCCAACAAACCATATTCAGTAATTTAATCCACCATGACTATTCTCAACACTCATGATTGTGTCCTCGGCCCTGTCCACAATCTGGCCAGTGTGGTGTCCGTACAGGAAGCTGTTGTAAACCCATCTGTTAGTTTGCAGCTGATACATGGTAGTGGGCCGTATCTGAAATAACGATGAATCAGAGTTCAGGATGGAGATAGAGAGCCCAGTGACATGGTGACAACAGCCTTTCCCCTCAGTGTCAGAAAAACAAAAAGCTACGCATTAACTTCAGGAAAGGTTGGTGCACACACTCCTGTCTACATCAACGATGTTCAGGTTGATAGCTTCATGTTCAGTGAGCATCACCAACAGTTTGTTCCTTTTATGTCATGGCCAATGCTTCCACTTCCTGAGGAGGCTAAAGAAATTTGGCAACCTCAGACAGTTGAGTAAGTTCAATATGAGCCCCAAATTCCTGAGAACTTTCTACAGGGGCAAGATTGAGATCATCCTGACTGGCTGCGTCACTGCCTGGTATGGGAACTGTACCTCCCTCAATCGTAGGACTCTGCAGAGAGTGGTGCGGACAGCCCAGCACATCTGTAGATGTGAACTTCCCACTATTCAAGACATTTACAGAGACAGGTATATAAAAAGGGCCAGACCCAAGTCACTCCAACCACAAATTGTTCCAGCTGCTACCATCTGGGAAACAGTATCGCAGCATTAAAGCCAGGACCAACAGTCTCCGGGACAGCTTCTTCCACCAGGCCATCAGACTGATTAATTCATACTGATACATCCTATTTCTATGTTACATTGACTGTCCTGTTGTACATACTATTTATTACAAATTACTATAAATTGCACATTGCAAATTTAGACAGTCGTAATGTAAAGATTTTTACTCATCAGGTATATGAAGTCAATCCAATACAATTTTACCCTTACCAATTTTTATCGATGCATAATAGAAAGTGTTCTCTCTGGATACATCACTCTGGAGCAGCAACTACTGTGCGTGTGACCACAAGAAACTGTAGCGTTGTCAATGCAACTCAGGTCATTGAGGAAACAGCACAAACCCTATGGATTCTGTCTAGACAACCCATAGCCTCAGTAAAGCAGCCAGCATAATGAAAGATCCCACCCTGGACAGTCTCTCTTCTCCCATCAGACAGAATAATGAAAGATCCCACCCACCCCGAACAGTCTCTCTTCTCCTGTCAAACAGTATAATCAATGACCCCATCCACCCCAGACAGTCTCTGTTCTCCCCTCTCACTGTCAGGCAGAATAATCAGAAACCCCCAGCCATTCAGGATAATCTCACTTCTCCCCTCTCACCGTCAGGCAGAATAATCAAACACCCCATTCACCCCGAACAATCTCACTTCTCCCCTCTCCCATTGGGCAGAGATACAAAGGCCTGAAAAGACCAGACTAAAGACAGTTTCCACCCAGCTGTACTAAGACCATAATCACTGTTACTACAGTAATTAGTGTTAATAACCTTGGTCCCGGAGCAGTTCGTGAGATGATATCACAGCTCAATGCATTGGAGTAAGGATTTCAATTCCACTATCCTCTGTTAGAAAGTTTGTACCTTCCTTCCCACGTGCATGTGGGTTTCCTCCAGATGCTCTGATTTCCTCCCGCAGTCCATAGACCAGTTAGTATGTTCATTGATCATTGTAATTGTGTGTGATCAGGCGAGGGTTAAATTGGTAGGGTGTTGAGTGGCTTAGCTCAAAGCTAGGAAGGGCCAGTTCCATGCTGTATGTCTAAAGAAGTAAACATTTCAATGATTCCCTAGTACAATAAGAGAGACATCTTCATAATCTAGCTTCTTATCATCTTGCACCTTACTGTCTGCCTGCACTGTGCTTTCTCTGTAACAATTATTCTTGTTTTACGCTGTTCTACCTCAGTGCACTGTGTAATGATCTATCTGTATGACGGTTATACAAGAGAACCTGCTCACTGACTCTCTGTACATGTGACAATAATAAACTGTTCCCAAGCTATATTCATGATTCCTGTTTATGTCCTGATGAAGGGTCTCTGTCCGAAGTGTGGACTGTTCATTCGTTTCAATAGATGAGTTCCTACAGCAATGTGTGTGCATGTGTCACTCTGGATTAGCAGCACCTGCAGAACCTCTTGTGTTTGTGCTCACAACCAGACTCTTTCACCTGAAGTAACTCAGTGAAAGGTCCTGGAAACTGTTAGCTCTATCGATGAACAAGGACTCCATACATTCCTTCGACAAGTTCAGTCCGAAGACAGTGGTGTGGTGGACACACTTTGTGTCCTGCTGGACCAGTAGCTGAGCTTCAAGCCAACAAGCACAAATGCAAGAGATTCTGCCAATGGTGGAAATCTAGAGCAACACACACAAAATACTGAAGGAATCAGTAGGCCAGGCAGTATTCATGGAGGGGAATAAATAGTCGATGTTTCGGGCCAAGATAACAAGTGTAGGGAACCTTTGTTTTCAAGAGATATTGAGAACCTGGTTCAGCAGGTAGGAACAAATGAGATGAGGTAAGAAATGCAAGAGAACATTTGAGAAAGAAATCAGGAGGGTTAAAAGAAGGCATGAAGTTGCTCTAGCAGACAAGGTGAAGGAGAATCCAAAGGGATACTACAGATATGTTAAGAGCAAAAGGATTACAAAGTAAAAAATCGGTCCTCTGGAAGATCAGAATGGTAATCCATGTGTGCAGCCAAAACAGATGGGGGAGATTTTAAATTAATTCTTTGCATCTGTATTTACTCGGGAGATGGACACAGAGTCTATAGAAATGAGGCAAAGTGGCATCAACTTCACTGACCCTGTACAGATTACAGAGGAGGAGATGTTTGCTACCCTGAACCAAATCAGGGGGGATAAATCCTCAGGGCCTGACAAAGTGATCCCTTGGACCGTAAGGGACATACGTGGAGAAATTGCTGAAGCCCTAGCAGAGATATTTAAATCATCCTTAGAGATCGGAGCAGTTTCAGAGGATTGGAGGATGGCAATTGTTGTTCTGCTGTTTTAAAAAAAGGCTGTAAACAGAAACCAGGAAATTATAGCAACACACACAAAATGCTGGAGGAACGCAGCAGGCCAGGCAGCATCTATGGAGAAGAGTATAGTCAACATTTCAGGCTGAGATCCTTCAGCAGGACTGGAAAAACAAAATGAGAAATTAAAGCAAGAAGGTGGGTGAGGGGAGGAAGAGGTACAAGACCATAGGCGATGGGTGAAACTGGGAGAGGTGGAGAGGTGAAGTAAGGAGCTGGGAAGTGACAAAAGAGACAAAGGGCTGGAGAAGGGGGAATTTGACAGGAGAGGATCGAAGACCATGAAAGGGAAGGGGAGGACCACCAGAGGGAGATGATGGGCAGGTAAAGAGATAAGGTGAGAGATGGAAATGTGAATAGAAATGCTGAGGGGAGGGGGGAATTACTGAAAGTTCATGCCATCAGGTTGGAGGCTACCCAGATGGATAAGATGCTGCTTCTTCAACCTGACTGTGGTCTCATCGTGACAGCAGAGGAGGCCATGGATTGACATGTCAGAATGGGAAAGGGAAGTGGAATTAAAATGGGTAGCTACTGGGAGATTCCACTTCTTCTGGTGGGCAGAGGGTAGGTGCTCAGTGAAGCAGTCTCCCAATCTACATCGGGTCTCACCAGTATACAGGAGGCCACACCAGGAGCACCAGATACAGTAGATGACCCTGACAGGTGAAGTGTCATCTCACTTGAAAGACTGTTTGGGGCCATGAATGGTAGTGAAGGAGGAGATGTAAGGGCAGGTGTAACACTTGTTCTGCTTGCAAGGATAAGTGCCAAGAGGGAGATCACTGGGGAGGGACGAATGGACAAGGGAGTCACATAGGCAGTGATCCCTGCAGAAAGCTTAAAGTGGGGGAGGGAGGCAAAGATGTGCTTGGTGGTGGTATCCCGTTGGAAACGGCAGAAGTAATAGATGTGGTAGGTGTGGACAGGGGAAACCCTATCCCTGGTGAGGTGGCAGAGGATGAGGTGAGGGCAGATGTGTATGAAATGGAAAAGATACAGGTGAGGGCAGCTTTGGTGGTGGAGGAAGGAAAACCTGAAGAATGAAGAATGAATCTCTGAAGAAGAAGAACATCTCATTAATTTGGAATGAAAGTCTCATCTTGAAAGCAGATGCAACAGAGATGAAGTAACTGAGAGAAGGAGATGGCGGTTTTAGAAGTGACAGGATGGGAAGAGATATAGTCAGTTAGCTGTGAGAATCGGTGGGTTTATGAAATATATCAGTACATAAACTGTCTCCAGAGATAGAAACAGAGAGATTGAGAAAGGGGAGGGGGGTGTCGGAAATGGACCAGGTACATTTGAGGGCAGGGTGGAAGTTGGAGGCAAAGTTGATGAAGACGGAGTCAGCACAGGTGCAGGAAGCAGCACCAATGCAGTCATCAATGTAGCATAGGAGAAGTGCAGATGGTCACCAGTGTAGGCTTGGAACATAGACTGCACCATGTAGCCAACAAACAGGCGAGCATAGCTGGGACGAATGCAAGTGCCTATGGCTACATCTTTTGATTGCAGGAGGTGGTAGAAGTCAAAGGAGAAATTGTTGAGGGGGAGGACTAGAGCTTTAAGATGCTCCTGATAGGGCATGGTGGTGTTTAGGGATTGGATATCCATGGTGAAAGTGAGACGATTAGGGGCAGGGAACTTGAAGTCATTGAAAGATCCAGAGTGTGTGAAGTGTCACCGATGTAGGTAGCAAGGGACTAAACTGGGGGCACAAAACAGAGTTGAGGTATGCAGATAAAAGCTTGGTGGGACAGGAACAAGCAGAAACAATGGGTCTACCAGGTCAGGCAAGTCTGCAGACCTTGGAGGATGTTGTGGATCCAGGAAATTAAGGACTGGTGAGTCTGACATCAGTTGTGGGAAAGTTATTGGAAGGTATTCTAAGTATTTGGATAGACATGGACTGATTAAGGATAGTCAGCATGGCTTCATGCATGGTAGGTGATCTCTAACCAGTGTTGTTCAAGGAAGTTACCAGAAACGTGGAAGAAGGCAAGGCAGTGGATTATGTCTACATGGTCTTTAGTAAGGCATATGACAAGGTCTCACATGGGAGGCTGTTCAAGAAAGTTCAATTGCTCAGCATTCAGTATGAGGTAGTAAATTGGATTAGACATTGGCTTTGTGAGAGTGGAGGGTTGCCTCTCTGAGTGGAGGCCTGTGACTAGTGGAGTGCCGCAGGGATCAGTGCTGGGTCCAATGTTGTTTGTCACCTATATCAATGATCTGGATGATAATGTGGTTAACTGGATCAGCAGATTTGCAGATGCTACCAAGACTGGAGATGTAGTGGACAGTGACAAAGGCTATCATGGTTTGCAGAGGGATCTGCATCAGCTGAAAAAATGTCTAAGAAATGGCAGATGGAAATTAATGCAGACAAATGTGCAGTTTTGCACTTCAACCAGAGTAGGTTTTACATAATGAACGATAGAATACTTAGTAGTGTGGTAGAACAAAGGGATCTATGAATATAGATCCATAATTCATTAAAAGTGGTGTCACAGGTAGATAGGGTTGTAAAGAAACCTTTTGGCACATTGGCTTTACTAAATCAATGTATTGAGTGCAGGAGATGGAATGTTGTTTTGAAGTTGTATAAGACATTGGTGAGGCCTAATTTGGAGTAGTGTTTGCAGTTTTTGGTCACCTACCTACAGGAAAGACCTATACAAGGTTGAAATAGTACAGAGCAAATTTACAAGGATGTAGCCAGGTATGGAGGACCTTAATTATAAGGAAAAGTTGAATAGGTGAGGACTGTATTCTTTAGAATGTAGAAGACTGAGAGGAGGTTTGAGAGGATGGATATAAATGGGGTTGGGAGGAACTACAACCAGTGGTCATAGTTATGGCCCATAAGACCATGAAATATAGGAGCAGAATTAGGCCATTTGGCCCATCAAATCTGCCATTTCATTATGGCTGAATGAAGTGTCCTTTCAGCCCCAATCTCCTGCCTTCTCCCCGTATTTCTTCATGCCCTGACCAATCCAGAATATATCAACCTCTGCCTTAAGTACCATAAAGACCATATTGTTTGTGTTTTCTACAGTGAAAACTAATGCAAAGCAATTCATCTGCTATTTTGTTGTCCTCCATTACTACCTCTCTAGCATCATTTTCCAGTGGTCCAATATCTACTCTTGGCTCTCTTTTACACTTTATGTATCTGAAGAAACTTTTGGTATCCTCTTTAATATGATTGGCTAGCTTACTTTCTTACTTCATCTTTACCTTTGCAAACCCCTAACAAAGTAGAGGTGTTAGTGTGTTTACTTCATTATTGCTGTTGTGTGCTGAGCCCAGAACAGGTCCTCTGAAATAATAACACTGAGGAATTTCAAGTTGCCGACTCTCTCCGCCTCTGATCCCCCAGTAAAGACTGTCTTTTGGATCTCTGGTTTCCCCCTCCTGAAGTCTGCAATCAATTCCTTGGTCCAGCTGACATTGAGTGAGAGGTTGTTGTTATGGCACCACTCAGCCATATGATTTATAGTGATTTATGACCACCATTCATTCAGCCTCCAACAGTGCTGTCATCAGTAATCTTGAATATGGCATTGGAACTGTGTTTAACTACTTGGTTATAAGTATAAAGTCAGTAGAGCAGGGGGCTAAGCACACAGCCTTGTGGTGCCCCAGTGCTGATGGAGGTTGTGGAGGAGATGTTGTTGCCAATCTGAACTGACTGGGGTCTACAAGTGAGGAAATTGAGGATCCAATTACACGGAAGCTCCAAGGTTTTGGAGCTTATTGATTAGTTTTGAGATGACGATGGTATTGAATGGCAAGATGCAGTCGATAAAGAGCATCTGATGTAATGTCTTTGCTGTCCAGCTGAATGAAGAGCCAATGAGATGGCAATGAGGAGGTGTTTGCTGTCTCGAGGTAAATTAGGGTGGATAAACCCTTGTGGCACGACAATGTGTTCCCTTGAGCCCTGTAGAGGCTAGTGTAGAAATAGCTAGGGATTGAGTAAAGATAATTAAAACATCCTTTGCCATGGGTGAGGTGCCAAAGGATTGAGGGACAGCTAATATTGTTCTGTTGTTTAAGAAAGACTCGAAGAATTAGCCAGGAAATTATAGTCTGGTGAGCCTGATATCAGTAATGGCAAAGTTATGGGAAGGTATTCTGAAAACTGGATATATAAGTATTTGGATAGACTGGGACTGATTAGGGAAAGTCAGCGTGGCTTTGTGCATGGTAGATCATATCTAACCAAACTTAGAGTTTTTCAAGGAAGTTACCAGAGAAGTTGATGAAGGCAAGGCAGTGGATGCTGTCTACGTGGTTTTAAGCAAGGCATTTGACACGATCTCACTTGAGATGCTGGTCAAAAAGGTTCCATAACTTTGCATTCAAGATAAATTAGTAAATTGGAATAGACCCTGGCTTTGCAGGAAAAGCCAGAGAGAGGTATTAGAGGGTTGCCCCTCTGACCGGAGGCCTGTGACTAGTGGAATGTCACGAGGATCAACACTGGGTCCGTTTGTTGTTTGTCATCTATATCAATGATCTGGGTGATAATGTGGTTAATTGGATCAGCAAATTTGCTGATGAAGGCAAGATTGGAGGTGTAGTGGACAGCAAGGAAGACGGCAAAGACTTGTAGTGAGATCTAGACCAGCTGGAAAAATGGCAGATGGAATTTATTGCTGACAGAAGGGAGGACCAACCAGGATAGGTCTGACACGGTGAGCGGTAAGGCAATGCAGAGTTTGGTAGAACAGAGAGATCTGGGAATACAGGTCCATAATTCCTTGAAAATGGCATCATAGGTAGATAGGGTCGTAAAGAAAGCTTGTGGCATTTTCACCTTCATAAATCAATGTATTGAGTACAGGAGTTGGAATGTTATGTTGAAATTGTATAAGATGTTGGTGAGGCCTAATCTGGAGTATCGTGTGCAGTTTTGGTCACCACCTACAGGAAAGATGTGAATAAAATTGAAAGAGTGGAGAGAAAATTTATAAGGATGTTGCCAGGGCTTGAGGACCTGAGTTACAAGGAAAGATTGACTAGGTTAGGACTTCATTCCCTAGACCTTAGAAGATTAAGGAAATAATTGATTGAAGTATACAGAATTATGAGGGGTATAGATAGAGTAAATGCAAGCAGGCTTTTTCCACTGCATTTAGGTGAGATTACAAGAGTTCATGAGTTAAAGGTGAAATGCTTAAGGGGAACATGAGGGGGAATTTCTTCACTTAGTGGTGAAGGTGTGGAACGAGCTGTCAGCGTAAGTGGTGGATGCAAGTTCAATGTCAACATTTATGACAAGTTTGAATAGGTACAAGGATGGGAGGGGTATGGAGGGCTATGGTCCAGGCGGACAGAAGGGCCTGTTTCTGTATGGTTTTTCTCTCTCTCTCCCTCTTTCTCTTGCTTTAACTATGAGATAATAATATGGCACATATTATGGTCACCCAGTAACCAAACTTCAGCCTTTCTGCTTTGGGTTTGAGCCTGTGTAGAAATGTTTCCAAAACTGATGCTGACTCCTCGTGTCCACAGCTAAAGCGTCTGCTAATTGGACATGATAATGCAGGACTACGAGCCGGCTGGTTCCTGGACAACGTTCGGATCAAGGTTCCAGCCCATGGAAAGGAATACATGTTCCCGGCTCACCGGTGGCTCTGCAAGGATGAAGCAGATGGCAAGACTGAGGTCGAGATATACCCCAGTGAGATCACGGAGATTGAAAAATGTAAGTAAGCATACCAGCATAAGATTTAAATTGAGGATGCTGCTCTCCTCTGAGTTTACTGCAAGAAGGTATTCCTCTTTCCCTGCTCTTTAGTTGATTGTTTATTTATTGAGATACAATGTGAAATGGGCCCTTCTGGCCCTTCCAGCCCCACCACCCAGCAACCCGGCTTTGACCCCAGCCTAATCACAGGACAATTTGCAATGACCTATTAACCTACTAACCGGCATGACTTTGGACTGTGGGAGAAAACTGGAGACCCAGAGAAAACCAAACATTCCAAGGGAGGACATACAGACTCTTTACAGATGATGTCAGAATTGAACTCTGAACTCTGACACCCTGAGCTGTAATAACATCGTGCTAACTGTGCTGCTCGAAGTGTGTTTGTGATCATTGAGAGTGGTTTGATTTAAGCCCTTGAAACTCTCCCGTTCCCACAGTGCTAATCAAACAAACTGCTCTCTTCATACCCAAAACCTCGGTCTTTCTCAGTGTTATATACCCCTAGGGTTCATTTTTTCTGTGGACTGTCACTTTAAAACGCCAAGAGAATGACACTGACTTTTGGACACTGTTGGATTTCTACTGATTACAAAATTGCTCGGTTATTATGGTGAGAGAGGAGGTGGAGTTATTTGATGGACAATCGATTGTTTATACAAGTTTGCGGCTTGTTTTGAATATACAAGTACACACAGCCACACAGCTCAGAGTTGAGATGGATTCTGTGAATGAAAGACACCAGTGAGTCAGTTGCTGGTTTAAACTTTCAAAAGGGTGAGTTGAGATTGATCCAGAGTATTGATAAATGACTCTCACAAGGTTGCTGCAACTAGAAGAAGTTTGCAGGGAGAGGAGAGGAGAGGAAGGTTTGAAACAGAAGAAACAAAGAGATCACTGTTTAAACACTCTCTAAGTAGCCCATAAGGGTGGGATTGATTCCATTTGAAAGCGCAAGTGTGATTGTCACATAGTTAATCCACAGGAGTGGGTTCTGTGGTGGTGATGGTGGGGGGCATCTTTGTGAGTACCGCGTGTGTGTTTACCCTTTGTCTGGGTGTGGTATTTCACTGAAGAAGGCATCCCTGTGGAAAATCACAGTTGGAGTTACTTCGTATGTCGTGGAACTGGATCAGTGGCTATCAGTAAGGGTGACCCTGTGGGAACCACTGGTGTGTCTAACCCTTGCCTGGGTTGGTAACTTTACCACTTGAAGACGGTCCCCTTCGTGGAGTCACATTTGGCTGACTTGAAGAATTCCGAGGACAATGGGAAGATCGACAACACCTGTTTATTTGGAGTACAAATACCTTTTTCTCACCTCAGTTCCATGGACTGAACTGAACTTTCTTGCATACCATCGTAAGACTGTAACTCTTGCCACCTGAGCTTGAATAAGTTTGGGAACTTTATTTACACACCTGTATATGCATAACACTGCTAACTCTTGGTTTACCTGGTTTAAGTTTCTATATTTGGTAGTTACTAATAAAGTAGAGATTTGTTGACAGCAACACCAGACTCCAGGTGTGTCCTATTGCTGCTGATATTTTTACAGGGTTGTGAGTACGTAACATCAGCTTCACATTGAACTTCCTATCCCCACATCACAGTGACACAGAACAAGATAGGACATGGTTCAGCATGATTTCCTGAAGAGAAAATCCTGCCTGACAAACCTATTGGAATTCTTTAAGGAGATTACAAGTAGATGCAGTGGATGCAGATAAAGGGGATGCAGTGGATGTTGTATATTTGGACTTTCAGAAGGCCTTTGACAGGGTTCCACACATGAGGCTGCTTACCAAGTTAAGAGCCCATGGTATTACAGAAAAGTTACTAACATGGTTAGAGCATTGGCTGATTGGTTGAGGCAGTGAGTGGGAATAAAAGATCCTTTTCTGGCTGACTGCCAGTGTCTAGTGGTGTTCTACTGGGGTCAGTGTTGGGACTGCTTCTTTTTATGCCATATATAAATTATTTAGATGATGGAATAGTTGACTTTGTTGCCAAGTTTGCAGATGATACAAAGATTGTTGGAGGGGTAGATAGTGTTGAGGAAACTGGTAGGATGCAGGACTTAGACTAGGAGAATGGGCAAGAGAGTGGCAAATGAAATACAAGGTTGGAAAATGCATGGTCATGCACTTTGGTAGTAGAAATAAATGTATGAACTATTTTCTAAATGGAGAGAATATCCAAAAATCTGAGTTGCAAAGGGACTTGGGAGTCCTTGTACAGAACACCCTAAAGGTTAATTTGCAGGTTGAGTTGGTGGTGAAGAAGGCAAATGCAATGTTAGCATTCATTTCAAGAGCTCTAGGATACAAGACCAAGGATGTGATGCTGAGGCTTTATAAAGCACTTGTGAGGCCTCTCCTTGAGTACGGTGAACAGTTTTGGGTTCCTCATCTAAGAAAAGCTGTGTTGGCATTGGAGAGGGTTCAGAGGAGGTTCAAAAGGAGTAATTAAGGTGGAGCTTGATTGGTTCTTGATAGGACACGGTATCAAAAGTTACGGTGAGAAGGCTGGGGAGTGGGGCTGAGGAGGGGGAAAAGGATCAACCATGAGTGGAGCAGACTCGACAGGCCAAATGGCCTAATTTTGCTCGTATATCTTATTGTTTTATGGTCACATTCAATTCAGAATTAGAACTATGAACATAGACCAGTACAGCACAGGAACAGGCCCTTCAGCCCACAATGTTGTGCTGAACCAAATAAATTAATAATCAAATTGCCATTAAACTCATCTCTTATGCCTGCACAATGTCCATATCCTTCCATTTTCCTCACATTCATCTGCCTACCTAAATGTCTCTTAGAAGTCTCTAATGTATCTGCCTCCACCACCACCCCAGGCAGCACATTCCAGACACCCAGCATTCACTGTGTAAGAAAAAACTTGCTCCTTACGTCTCCTTTGCACTTTCCCCTTCTCACCTGAAATGCATGCCCTCTGGTATTTGATATTTCAACCCTGGGAAACAGATATTGTCTACCTACTTTGTCTATGTAATCTTATAAACCTCTATCGGATCTCCCAGACTATCTTTGATAGAGGCTTTTTCCCAAGGCTGAAATGGTTGCCACAAGAGGACACAGGTTTAAGGTGCTGGGGAGTAGGTACAGAGGAGATATCAGGGGTAAGATTTTTACTCAGAGAGTGGTGAGTGCGTGGAATGGGCTACCGGCAACGGTGGTGGAGGCGGATATGATAGGGTGTTTTGGATAAAATAGAGGGCTATGGGTAAGCCTAGTAATTTCTTTTTTATTGTAATTTATTTTTTTATTGAAGTTCATCAAACAAACATTTCTATAAGATGTATTTCAGACATTGTACATATATATCATATAATCATATATCACAAAATCTCCAGAAAGTATTTATCTGGGGTATACACTTATAGAAAAGAGTGGAAAGAAAAAACAAGCAAAAGGAAAGAACTATGTACAAAGTAGGGAGTGATCTTTTTTTTACAACAGATTCATTGATTTGTGAGAATAAAATCAGGCCTATGAGGCATTATGTAGTTAAACCATTTTTCTCAGTATGAATCAAATTGTTCCAGCTTATGATTAACAGATGCTGTTATCTTCTCCATTTTTATAAATGTCCATTGTAATTTCCATCCATGTATTTAAAGTTGGGCTCTCCTGTGATAATCATTTCCTAGTAAGAGTCTTTTTTACCAGCCACCAACAGTATATTCATTAAATATTTATCTCTTTTCAACCATTCTTGAGGTATATATCCAAAATATATGGTCTTACTCTCCAAGGGTATTTCACATTTAAAGTTGTCTTGTAGGGCATTGTGTATCCCCCCACCAATATTCTTTGATAACAGGGCATTCCCAGAAAATATGATGGTTTGCATTTTGATTTCCACAATTTCTCCAGCAAACAGGGAGGTTACTATCATAATGGGATTTCTGAGAGGGTGTAATAAAATATCTTATCAAGTTTTTCCATCCAAACTCCCTCCATTTCTGTGAACTGGTACACTTCCATTGATACCTCCATATTATTGTCCATTCTTCTTCAGATATAATTATCCCTCCTTCCTTCTCCCATTTTGTTTTAATGTATGAAGTCGAATGTATTTTAAGATTTGACAATCCCTTATACATGCCTGAAATGATTCTACTTCCATTATCTGAATTATATGCTTTTCTAAATAGCTCTATCAAGCATGTGCTTGCCTTGGTTACATTTTTAAGCATCTTATTAACATATTGTTGCATCTGTAAATACTGATAAAAATCTTGTTTTTCTAATAAGTGTTTCTCTTTAAGCATTTCAAAACTGAACTGTATTCCTTCTTTCATTATGTTGCAAAGAACTGTTATTCCTTTAGCTGTCCTGTCCTTAAATCTAGCATCCAATCTATTTGGTGTAAAATCAGAGTCATATGCACACCATTTAAGAATTGCAATATCTCCCTCTAGATTATATTCTTTTATAGTGGTTTTCCATATTTTAAGAGTCAATTTCACCCATGGGTTATCAATAGTATTTATGTACCTTTGCAGGTTGTTATCAGCCAAAATTGCTTGTATGGGGATGGGAAGTACCCACTCCTCAATGTTTTTCCATTGAGTGTCATACGATGGGTTGCACCAACATATCACAGCTCTCAACTGTGCTGCAAAATAATAATCTCTAAGAGAAGGTAGGCCCCATCCCCCCTTTTTCCTTTGCTAATTGCAAAGTTTTGAGATGAACTCTAGCCTTTTACCCTGTCAAATATACCTTGATAACATCTTGTTCCATTCATTGAATTGACTTTGATTCATCTCTATTGGTAGGGTCTGAAAGAGATATAACAGTCTGGGCAGTATATTCATTTTAATAGACTCAATCCTTGAACTGAGACTGAAAAAAGGAATCGGGCTCCATCTTGCCACATCTTCCTTAATTTTTTTATATAAAGGCTGATAATTACATTCTGATAATTTTGCCAAATCTTTTGGCATAATGATGCCCAAATATTTGAAAGACTCTGTGTGCCATGCCCAGGGGTATCGACTTTCAATTTCTCTTGTTGGGCTATAGTAATATGAAAGTAATTGGGTTTTATCTATGTTGATCTTGTATCCTGATAATTGACCATATTGTTCAAAGAATTGCATCAATTTAGGTAAAGAGTATGTTGGTTGCCCTAGATAGATTAAAATGTCATCTGCATAACTAGCCAATTTATGCTCTGTCCCTTTAATAGTAGTTCCCCTAATATCTTCATTTTGTCTGATGTATTGAGCTAATGGTTCAAGATATAGCATGAAGAGTAGTGGTGACCATGCACAACCCTGTCTTGTGCCCCTTTCCAGGGTAAGACTATTTGATAAATATCCATTGATTTTAATCCTAGCAGTAGGATTGTCATATAGTGTCTGTATAGTTTTAATAATTGTGTCTTGGAAACCAAATCTATATAAAACTCTGTAAAGAAAATTCCAATTAACTGAATCAAATGCTTTTTCAGCGTCCACGCTTATCACTATTGCTTCGATTTTTTTTGATTTTTTTTTGTATATGATCCATAATGTGAAGTGTCCTTCGTATATTGTCTTGAGTCTGGCGTTGTCGTATAAAACCTGTCTGATCTTTACGTATCAGTATGGGTAGAAACTCCTCTAATTGTTTGGCCATGATGGAGGTAAATAACCTATCATCTACATTAAGAACGGTTATTGGTCTAAACGGCTATTGGTATAGCTGAGATTATCGCTTCCTTCCAACTGGGTGGCATTTGTGCCTTTTTTAGAGCGCAGTTCAGTGTGGGGAGTAAAACAGGAATTAACTGATTTTAAAATTCTTTGTACCACTCTGCCGTATACCCATCTGATCCTGGTGACTTGCTTAATTTAAGCCTACTAATTGCAGCTTTTAATTCAACTTCAGGTATGTCAGCAGTCATCGTTCTATTTTGTTCTTTGCTTAAAGTGGGTAACTCTAGAGAATTCAAGAAGGTGTCAATTTGGGTTATGCTTCCCTCTGGATGTTTGGAATGTAGCATTTTGTAAAACACTTCAAAAGCTTCTTGAATTTCACTTAGCTTATTTTTTTTATCATTTTCATTCTTGGGTCCCTAATTCTATGAATTGTATTTTCTGCTACTTGTTTTCAGTTTCCACGCCAGTATTTTCATAGATTTCGATCCACTTTCATAATGTCTCTGTTTCAGAAACTTTAAGTTTTTCCTGATTTCTTGTGTAGCCAAACTATTTATTTCATTCTTAATTTTTAAAATTTCCCCTAATGTATCCTGTGCCAAATTCAATTTGTGTTTTTTCTCTAGTTCCTTCAGCCTATTTTGTAATTCCTCTAATGTTTTATTCCTTATTTTTTTCTTATATGAAGATATCACTATAATTTTCCCTCTCGACAGCCTTCAGAGTATCCCATAAAATGGGGGATGAAACCTCTCCATTATCATTAAATTCTAAGTAGAGACCAATTTCTTTTTTAATTTGTTCCTTAAAGTACAGATCATTGAGTAGACTTGAATTTAGTTTCCAAATAGTATTCTTTGGTTGTAGGTCAAAATCAACAGATAAATATATAGGTGCATGGTCACTTACATCTATTGTCCCAATTCCACAGGTGTTTATTTTGTCTTTGTCTTTTCCAAATGTTATGAATAGTCTATTCTTGTATATACAGAATGTGGAGCAGAATAATGAGTGTAATCCCTTCTGTCAGGGAAAAGGTCTCTCCATATATCAATTAAACCAACATCCTCAAAAAGTGTATTAACTTTCTTATGTAAAGATTTTGTTTCATAGGTTTTTCTATTGGAAGAGTCTAAGTTTGGTTGTAATTGTAAATTTAAGTCTCCCCCACATATCAGGAGACCTTCTGTTTCCATTACCATAATATCAGTAATTTTCTGAAAGAAACCAATATCACTTCCCGGGGATGCGTATATATTCAATAGAGTAACTGAATTGCCATCTATATTCCCCCTTACCAGAATATACCTATCTTCTTTATCTCCCATTTTGAATATTTTTTTTTCAAAATTTAGCTTACTTGAGATAAGAATAGCAACTCCTCTCCTATGCCCTGATTTATATGAGGAGAAAAACAGATTACTGAAGCCCATTCTCTTTAGTTTTCTATGCTCATTATCACTTAAATGAGTTTCCTGTAAATATACTACATAGGTTTGTTCTTTTTTCATTTTGGATAAAATTTCCTTACATTTGATTGGATTTAATAGCCCATTGACTTTAAAAGAAATGAATTTTACTTTGTCCTTAGCCATCTGTGTTTATCTGTCAATGTATCATTGAAATTAGAATAAAACTTAATCGATCTACTGCCTGAACAAATACGAACCAAGAAACTCCAATAATAACAAAAATGGCAACGAACATGTGATTCCAAGGCTGAGGTCTCTAGTAAATGACCCTGCGTTGAGCTAGAGGAAATGTCTAGCTATGGGGGATAACCCCTCCTATTCGTGAGGTGAGGGCCCCCATTGCAGTATTCATAAAAGTCAGTGAACAATTTTCTCATTTTGGTGGGGAAAAAGAAGTAAGTGAGCGAATAAAGATTAACAACTAAGTAATATAAAATCCACGTTATAATAAGTGTTTCTCAAGGTTGGTATGTCACTGTGTACTTTTGCTTCTGTTTAGCTTCTCAGCATTTTTAAAGTTAGCCAAACCTTATGGCTCTTCTGAAAGGGGTGAGGACTATCTTTGGGGAAACTCCTGGGCTCTTCCTGATATGCTTCTCTCGGTTTCCTCCCGTCTCCTGCCTTCTCAATTCTCGCACTATTTCCCAAGCCGAGCGAGACAATTCCTCAGCCAGGCTTTCTTTCGTTTTGGTCATGCTGACGGGCAACCCTCTGGCCTTCATGTCTGTAGTTGCCTATTCCACCGTCTGGTACAACTGCACCCCGTTGCAATAAAACACTTGAAGTTTAGCAGGGTACGGATTTTGTAATCTAATCATATTTTGCTTTAGTACTCGCTTTACTTCAGAGTATTCTTTGTGTTTCTGAAGGACTGCGGTGGGGCGGGGGGTAATCTTGGTTGAAATATATTAATTTATCCTCTTAAAAACACTCTCTTCTTATCCCGGGCCCTTCGTAGAATCTCTGCCTAGGTGCTGTACTGAAGGAATTTAATTATAATTGAGCATGGCTTTCTATCCTGGGTAGGTTTTGGGACTAGCGCGCGGTGCGCTCTTTCGACTTCCAGCTCCATAGCTGGGGGAAGATCCAATGCATCCCACAGTAACTTTCCGACAAAGTCCGTTATAGATGAGCCCTCCGCTCCTTCGGGAACGTTGTAGATTCTGATATTTTTCCGCCGTGATCTTCCCTCCAAATCGAGCAGTTTACCTTCTTGGTGATGTATGATTTTTATTGTCTTGCTCAGTATCCGCTCCACATTTTGAATGCGATCTTCCACCTTTTCAATTCGAGTCTCTGCCATCACTATTTTTTGATTGACGCTGGTGAGCTCTGACTTGATATCACAGAGCTGCTGCTTTATATCTTTCTGGACCTTCATTATTTCTTTCAGGATTTCGAAGATATTCGCCGCTTCATCTGAACGAGGCCCAGCAGCCACCTCGCTAGCACGCGGTCGGGCCGGAGAGCTGCTCGCTGCACTCCTCTTGGACACAGGCTCCGCAGTGTCGCTTTTTTTATTTCCATTTCTTCTCCCCATTCTTGCCCCTCTTTTCAGTTCAAATATTTTTTAAAAATATTATATTTGATGGGATAACGGGGCTTAATACGCATTTTTCTGGAGGAGCTAGTGACTTAAGCTGCCATTCTCAACGATGATGTCACTAGAAAAAACAGCCTAGTAATTTCTGAGGTAGGGACATGTTCAGCACAGCTTTGTGGGCCGAAGGGCCTGTATTGTACTGTAGGTTTTCTATGTTTCTCCCCGCAGCCTCTGTCACTCCAGAGAATACAACTCAAGTTTGTCTAACCTCTTGTTATAGAACTTGCCCTCTAATCCAGGCAACATTCCTGATGAACCTCTTCTGCACCCTCTCCAAAACTTCAACATCTTTCCTCTCATGGGGCAACCAGAACTGTATGCAATGTTGCAGGTTTTTGTGTGAGGGAACCTGAGGAAAGAGCTGGAGCAAGAACACAAATAGGGTTTACCCTACATGAACGCATGGTTGCTCTGCACTCTGTATCCCACCTTGATATGGACCTGTAGTGTATTTAACTTCAACTGCTTGTGTCTCTGGCCAGTAATAAACTACCAAGTGGAGGTGTGCACGGGAGATGTCACTGGAGCCGGTACTGATGCTAAAGTCTTCATCCAGATGTATGGAAAACTCGGGAAAACTGAATTAATCCGTCTCCATAGTCGTTCAGACAATTTTGTCCGAGGAGAAACAGAAATGTTTAAGGTAGGCTTGGGTGCAGGGAGACTGAAGGAGAGGGTCTGGGGGGTGGGGATGGAGGAGAGAGTGGTTGTTACATCAAGCAGGATTGGGATCAGGACCCACACCACCAGGTTCAGGAACAATCAAACAGTGTAATCTCAGAATTCATCCATCATCTGGGACACCCACCATCCAGGTCATGCTCTCTTCTCACTGCTGCCATCAGGAAGAAGGTACTGGAGCCTCAGGACTCACACCACCAGCTTCAGGAACAGTTATTGCCCCTCAACAATTAGGCTCCTGAACCAGAGGGGATAACTTCACTCACCCCAACACTGAACTGCTCCCACACCCTATGGACTCACTTTCAAAGACTCTTCATCTCATGTTCTCAATATTTATTGCTTATTTATTTATTTATTATTTATTTTTGTATTTTGTATGCTGGAAATCCAGAGCAAATATACAAGATGCTGGGGAAACTCAGTAGGTCAAGCAGTATCTATGGAGGGGAATAAACAGTCGATGTTTCAGCTCAAGACCCTTCATCAGGACTGGAAAGGGAGGGGGAAGAAGCCGGAATAAGAAAGTGGGGGAGGGGAAGGAGTAATGGGTGAGACCAGGTGAGGGGGACAGAAGGTGAGTGGGTGATGGAGGGGAATGAAGTGAGAAGCTGGGAGGTGAAAGGTGGAAAAGGCAAAGGGCTGAAGAAGAAGGAATCTGATAGAGGGCAGTGGACCATGGGAGAAAGAGAAGGGGGAGGATCACCTATGAGAGGTGATAGGCAGGCTGTGTACACGTAGGGCCAGTATTGCTCTAATTCCTGAGCAGAATGAGATCCTTTGAAGTATGCTGGCCTCTACTTCACATGCTCTACCAGTCTGTTGTTGCCAGTACAATCTTCTATACGGAGACATGATCCACTCTCGCTGATCACGGTACGTGAAGACAGAGGAGGACACCACGGGCGTTCTGCCGCAGGCAAATATGAGAATTTTTAGAAGCATGGTTCTCCTCTGATAACTCTGTAAACAAACATATCAAAGTATATGCCATCTACCAATGCCTAAGAACCAGTAGAATTCGGAGGTCAGCTGAAGGATAGCCAATCAGGACCTAGGCAATCGAATGACCCTAGCTACCAACATTCACAATCCTAAACCAGACTGCATGCATTTAGGTGAGAGGGAATAATTTTAAACAAGATGTAAAGGGCAAGTTTTTTACACAGAGAGTGGTGGGTGCCTGTAAAGGCAAATAGAGGTGTTTAAGAGACGTTTCAATAGACGCATGAATATGAGAAAAAAAATGATATGAACATTATGTCGACAAAGGGGATTAGTTTAGTTGGTCATTTGATTCCTAATGTAATTGGTTCAGCACAATGTTGTGGGCCACAGGGCCTGTTCTTGTGCTATACCGCTCTGTGTTCAATATAAACTCCCTTTGATTCAAGAGAGGCTGCTAGGGATAGCGGAGAAATTACTTTAGTCAGAGGGTGGTAAATCTGTGGAATTTTTTTGCCACAAGCAGCTGTGGAATCCAAGTCATTGGGTGTATTTAAGGCAGAGATAGATAGGTTCTTGATTAGCCAGGGAAACAAAGGGTATGGGGAGAAGGCAGGGGTGTGGGGATGACTGGAAGAATTGGATCAACCCATGATTGAATGGCGGAGCAGACTCGATGGGCCGAATGGCCCACTTCTGCTTCTGTATCTTATGGTCTTACGTTTACACTTCACAGTTCAAGGTAAATTTATTATCAAAGTATATATATGCATTTATTTAGAGATACAGTGTAGAACAGTCCCTCAGTCCCTTCTGGCCCAATGAGCCACACTGCCCAGGAATCCACCAATTTAACATAGAATTTAGAAATCCACAGCACATTACAGGCCCTTTGGCCCACAATGTTGTGCCAACCATGTAACCTACTCTAGAAACTGTCAATAATTACCCTACCGAATAGCCCTCTATTTCTCTAAGCTCCACTGACCCACCACTCTCTGTGAAGAACTTACCTCTGACATCGCCCTTGTACCTACTTCCAAGCACCTTAAAACTATTCCCACTTGTGTTAGCCATCTCAGCCCTCTGGCTATCCATACGATCAATGCCCCTCATCATCTTATACACCTCTATCATGTCACCTCTCATCCTCTGTCACTCCATGGAGAAAAGGCCGAGTTCACTCAACCACTTAATCCTAACTTACTCACAGAACTATTTACAATGACAACTTAACTTATTAACCAGTATGTCGGACTGTGGAAGGAAACCCACATGTTGATGGGTGATGCACCATCAATAACTCTCTCTGAGATGTAAAGGCGAGATATTGGCTTTTATTGACTGGAAGAAGGAACAAGCAGTGGTTGTCCACCATATTACATCCTGGAGACAGAGAGGCCGGGCTCAGACCTCAATCGCCTTTATACCGGGGTCTGTGGGAGGAGCCACAGGAGTAGTCAGCAGGGGGCGTGTCCAGACAGGTATATGTAGTTCACCACAATGGGAAAGATGTACAAGCTTTTTACAGAGTGCCGGAATTGAATTCCAAACTCCGATGACACAAGCTAACTACTCACTATCCCATGGTGGTGCCCCAATAGGTCATACTACCCTGAGTTACATTTTCTTGTGGGTATTCACAGTAAATACAAAGAAGCACAATAGAATAAATGAAAAACTGTACACAAACTAATGTGCAAAAGACAACAGATTATGCAAATACAAAAAAGAAAACAAAATATTAATAATAAGTAAATAATGAACATTGAGAACGTGAGTTGTAGATTCCTTGAAAGTGAGAACATAGATTGTGGGATCAGCTCAGTAATTGGGTAGCTGATTTCATTTTGATTTTACTAAGGCAGTGAAAAGGCATTTCTTATTTCCTCAGTCAACAGCCAACATAGTCAAAGTCCCCGCCCTCACTGGGCATTCTCTCTTCTCCCCAGTCATCAGGCAGAAGGTTCAAAAGCCTGAAAGCACGTGCCACCAGACTCCAGTACAGCTTCTATGCTACTGTTATATGACTTTTGAATGGTCTCCTAGTACAAAAAGATGAACTTTTGACCTCACAATTTACCTCATTATGATCTTGTACCTTACTGTCTACCTGCACTGCACTTCCTCTGTGGCTGTCACACCTTATTCCGTATTGTTATTGGTTTACCTTGTTCTACCTCAATGTATAATGATCTGATATGTATGAACACTATACAAGACAAGCTTTTCACGGTATCTCCATACGTGTGAGAATTTTAAACCAATTCCAATTGCCTGAAGGGGGAGCACACCACTGCCCTGGTTTCGGTAACATTTCTTTTGATCTTGGCCTATTTTTGTTCCTGTGATTATGTCCTTACTCTCTGATGAAGTGGCTGTTTTGCACATTCACAGATTGAGGCATTGGATGTGGGCAGATTGGTAAAACTACGTGTGGGCCATGATGGGAGTGGTATTGCTCCAGGCTGGTTCCTGGACTGCATCAGGATCAGCCGTCTGAAGCTCCAGACTGTGGAGGATGACAAAAAGAAGAAGAAGAAGAAAAAGAAGGTAGAGGAGGATGTGAATGCCATACCAGAGGAAGTGGTGGAGACCTACACTTTCAACTGTCAACGCTGGCTGGCCAGCGACGAGGGAGACCGACAGCTGGTGGTGGAACTCCTGCCAGAAGATGCTGAGGACCTGGAAGGTAAGGGAGATTCCTGGCTCATTTTCATCTTTGATAAATCACTTCACTTACACTGTTGAAGGGAGTCATGTCACTAATATAGAAAGGCTGAGAGATAGAGTGGGTGTAGAGAAATTGTTTCCTGTAGTGGGGGAGTCTAGGACCAAAGGGCATGGCATCAGAATGGAATGACGTCCATTTGGAACACAGATGAGGGGGAATTTCTTTAGCTAGAGGGTGTTGAATCTGTGGAATTTGCTGCTACAAATGGTTGTGGAAGCTGATAGGTTCTTAATTAGTCAGGGGATCGAAGGTTCTGGAGAGAAGGCAGGAGAATGGGGTTGAAAGGGATAATAAATCAGCCATGTTGAAATGCTGAAGCAGTCCAGATGGGCTCAATGAGCCTAATTCTGCTCCTTGGTCTTGTGGCCTAATGGTCTAAAACTGGTCACAGTCACAGTAAAGAAAAGAACAAAAAACCAAAAGGGCCCAGTTTTTTGGAACAGTCTAATGTGCACAAGTTGAAGCTCACAGTTTCCCCAAGTCACCGATCCTCAATCGATCTCACCCCGCTCCATGTCAAATCCTACGACCTCATCTCTCCAGCGTCTTCTGTCTTCATTTCTCTCGAACAACAAAAAAAAACACAAGCCCAGCCTTTGTGCCCCTCACCAGAGACACCTTCCCTTCAATTCGACCATCCTAATTGGATGGCGGACATGCCTGCTCATCTCTTATCCTCAACAATAACCGAAACATAAGTGGAAAATAAGCAGCTCATGCAGAACAGCACAAAATGCAATATATACAGCAGAACAGTAACATAATATAAACCAGGGCATTACACTTCTCTCCCCACCAAAATAGTCATGTCCTCATGACCTTGAAATAATTTGTCACCTCATCTTAATACCACCGTTTTCAAAGGAATTTCATACTGTCAGCACCTCCAATCCATTTGTAAAGGGTAGGGACATATCTATCTCACTAGGGGGATAGTTGCAACGCTCTGTTCCCCCGCTGCTACATAGGCCAGCCTATCTGGGGGTCTCCTGACTCTTTGAGACCTCCTTACCCCATCATCTACTTCTTCAGTTTCAGACACACTTTGGGATACTTCTGGTCTACATGGCAAGGCCTCCCCCAGTCTATCACTCATGCCTTCAGGTCACTCTGCCACTTGGCTGAGTTCTGCTTCTTCCTTTTTACTGTCCTGCTGAAACCCGGGCTGTCCACAGATAGATCCCCCCCCCCCCCCCCCACCGATTTCACCTGCCTCTGCATGAGCAGGGTTGGGAATCTCTTCCTCAGTCAGTGGGGAGTCAGCAAAGGGCAGCAAATGCCACACCCCGATTTCCTTATCGTCGGAGTCAGTATCCCATTCAGGGTCAGGGGCGGGAGCTGGTCTAATCTCTCCTGCTGTTGGTCCTGCAGTCACCCCGTGTTGCCACAGAGACCTCTTATTAGGTGTAGGCTCCAAGTCGGGGTCTGGGTCAACCTGCACCTCCTGTCCCAGGGGCAGAAGGTGGCTCCGATGGAGAATCTTGACAGGCCCATTCACATCCTCCGGTTTCACCTGGAAAACTGGTACATCGGCATCTGACTGTCCACCACATAGGGTGTAGCCACCCAGTCGTCAACCAAGTTATGCTTTCCAGGTAGCCCCAAATTCCTTATGAGGACCCGGTGTCCTGGCATGAGTTAGGAGAACCTTACCTTTTGATCATACCTCCTCTTATTTCCTTGATTCTGCTTGGTAGCCGTGAGCTCAACTAATTCATAAGCGTTTTTCAGCTCTCTTCTCATATCAGACACATTCTTCAGATAAATCTTCAGTAGTAGGTCTTCCTCGTCTGCCCCAAAACAAAGATCAATGGATAACCTTGCCTCACGCCCAAACATCAGTTAATATGGCAAGTACCCGGTGGCTTCATTCTGTGTACAATTGTAGCAGTGGACCAGTTGACTCCACTTGTTCTTCTTGCTGATCTCCAGGGTTCCGAGCATGTTCAGCAAAGTCCGATTAAACCTCTTGGGCTGGGGTCACCCTGTGGATGATAAGGCCTTGACTTCTCATCTCCAAGCATGCTCAGTAACTCATGCATGAGCCTACTCTCAAAATCCCATCCTTGATCACTATGTATTCACCTGTGGAGGCCATAATAAATTAAATACTTCTCCCTCAACACTTTGGTCACAGTGGATACTCTCTGATCCTTAGTAGGGAAGGCTTGCGCATATCTGGTGTAGTGATCCATAATGACCAAGACATTTGCCGTGTTGCTGGCATCTGGCTTTATTGACAAGAAATCTATAGACACCAGGTCAAGTGGCCCCGCACTCTGCAAATGGGACAACGGAGCAACCCTCATAAGCAGCATCTTCCTCCGTATACATCCAATGCACTTGCAGTACTCTTCAACCTCCGGCTTCACTCAATGCCCACGTCATCTTGCTGAGAAGCTGCCACTTCCCCAAGACTCAATTCTGCAACTGCTTTGTCTTCAGAGCAATCAGGTTGCAGTGAGCTTGTGGAATGGCACCATCAGAAGCTCCCGATTGATCTACCGCTCGATCCTGCCCTTGCCTTCCCTCTGCCTTCACCATGATGGCAAACTGGCACATGGCTTTCACTCCCGGGGAAGGAACGCTTTCCCACTCCTCGTCCCCGTCCAGACCCTCATGTGCATTGTATTCGCATCAACGTTCCTACTTCCTGGCCGGTACTTTAGGCTGAAATCAGGCAGACAACACCGCCAACCACCGATGATGGCCTGTGGCATCCAATTTTGCTAAGGTCAGGATTTAAGTTAGGGGATTGTTGTCTGTCTTTACCTCAAAACTTGGCACCATAGAGGTAGTCTCTCGGCTTATCCACCACAGCCCATTTCAATGCCAGGATCTCCAACCTGTGTGTGGGATCATTTTTCTCAGAGGGTGACAGACTTCGGCTGACAAACGCAACAGGTCTCCACCTAGTGCCCTGATCCTGATACAGGACACCCCCTAAGCCCTCTCTGCTGGCATCTGAATGCAATACATAGGGTAATCGGGGGACTGCAAAAGCCAGCACAGACACCTGGGTCAGTATCTCCTTCAGCAAATGAAAGGCCTCTTCACATTTCACATCCCACCTTGGTCCAAAAGGCTCCAAAGGGCTAAGATACTCTTTAGCCTCCTCCCCTTTTGTCCACCTCCCTTTCTTCCCCAAAGGAGGGTAACCACACAGAAGCTGATTCACCGGGTGACTCACTTTTGCGTTGCACCTCACGAACCTCTGATAGTAACCACAGAGCCCAAGGAACAAGCACAAAGCGCTCAGTCTGGGGCCTTGGCCATGTGGTCTCCGCCTCTGTCTTAGCCGGATCCATACTCCATCCCGTGAGACTATGTGCTGAACATAGCTGATGGACGTTTTGCAGAACTGGCACTTGTCCAGGGAAAGTTTTAAACTTCAGCTTTCAGGTGGCCCAGCACCTTCAGTAGCCTCAATTCATGTTCCTCCAATTTGGACCCGAATACTATGAGGTGATCCAGATACGCCAATTCCTCAAGGAAGTTCGTATCCCCCACTGACATGCTGGAAAGTTGCTGGGACTCCTGATCTGCCTTTCCACCTCTGCAGGTGCCAGTCGCCATGACCTCTCTCTGAATGTGGTGTCCTTGGTCACCCGGATGGTGTGACCAGTGCACATTGAAACCTCTGAATGTTGAAAGGACTAGACAAGGTGGATGTGGAGAGAATGTTTCTTCTGGTGGGGGGGCGGATCCAGAGCTAGAGGGCACAGCCTCAAAATTGAGGGGCAACCTTTTAGAACAGAAGTAAGGAAGTTTTTTTTTAGCCATAGAGTGGTGAACCTGTGGAATGCTCTGTCACAGACTGCAGTGGAGGCCAAGTCTGTGGGTATATTTAAAGCGGAAGCTGATAGATTCCTGATTGGTCAAGGCATCAAAGGATACGGTGAGAGGGCAGGTGTATGGGGCTGAGTGGGATCTGGGATCAGCCATGATGAGGTAGCAGAGCAGACTCGATGACCTGAATGGCCTAAATATGCTCCTATGTCTTATGGTCTGTATTTCCCTCTCCACAGATTCTACCTGTCCTACGGAGTCTTTCCGGCATTCCCTGTTTTTATGATGTTGACAGATTTTTCTTCATCTTTGTATTTACAGAGAACTCGTACACTGTCCATGTGTTTACTGGGAATGTCCTCGGTGCAGGAACAGATGCGAATGTCTTCATTAACATTTACGGTGAGACAACTGACACAGGAGAACGACACCTCAAGAGGTCAAATCATCTCAACAAGTTTGAAAAAGGACAGGTAGGGTATAACTGTCAGAGTGGAGGGGGTTATCTTTTGTATATCGTGTGTTTGTCCATCCCTGTCATCAGAGATCCAGAGAGATATTGATATGTAGGAACTTGAACATTTTCACTCTTTCCACTTCTGATCCCTCTATGAAGACTGGCATGTGTTCCCTTGTCTTACTCTTTCTGAAGTCCACAATCATCTCTTGTTGACATTGAATACAAGGTTGAAGCTGCAACACTATTCAACTACCTGTTCAAGATGGTACTAGTGTGAAACGTTCCCTCAGTCAACATCTTCCACATAGCTCATGAAAATATCCCTTTTATATCTTTTTTCCATATTAAATGTGTTTCTGGGACTGTTGGAGCCTGTGATTTACAGTTTGGCAATCGATTGAGTGATCCTGCACTTTGCTGTCTCCCAGAAGATTCCAGGGAGCGAGTGCATACTTGGACAACTTTGGTTAGAAGAAACTTTGAGCTGGGGTGCAGGCCACTGTTCAACTCCATTTCACCTGTCAAGGCAGGTTGAGACCTTGAGGCAAACGTGGAAATGAGTGAGAGTTTCCATGCCAACTGCGTGCCTTTTGATTGCTGCTGAAAAAGGAATCTGTGAGCGGCCTATCACTCTGTGGCTTGCTGTGCCAGGGAGGTAGGCCTCACTGCCTCATGTGGTATCCCTCTCTTTCGATGAATGTCGGTGATATCGGAGGATAGTATTGTGGTTCTGTGCTTGTGGATTGTGGACTTTTTCCCAATGCTACCTTGCCCGTTCCTCTTCTGTTTTGTTGTGTGTGGGGAGGGTGATTGGGGTTGATGTTCTGTTGTGTTCTGTTAGTTTTTTGTGCCAGTGAGGGGTTGTGTTTTGGGGGTCGATATTCCAGTTCTGTTTTGTGTGTTGGGATGGGGAGTTTTGGAGGGGCAGGTTGAAGATTGGGATGCTGTCTGTTTTTGTGGGGGTGGTGGTGCAGTGGATGGGGTGTTGTGCAGGTGAGGGGTTTCTTTTTGGGGGGTCAATGTTCCAGTTCCATTTTGTGTGTTAGGATGGGGAGTTTTAGGGGGGTGTGGATTGATGATTGGGATGCTGTTTGTTTTTGTGGGGTGGTGTTTGATGTTTCTTTCTGATCGACTTTCATATTCTTCCTTGTTTTGTGGCTATCTGGAGAAGACAAATTTCAGAGTTGGATGCGGATACATGCTTTGATAATGAAGTTCTGAAATTCTGCCAACAATGGTGGTATCATCAGCATTTGAGCTGTACCTGGTTGCATTGTCATTGATGTAGACAGACTAAAGCAGTGGGCTAAGCATACATCCCTGAGGTGTGCCAATGTTGACTGTCAGTGAGGTGGAGATGCTGTTTCCGATTGGCACAGATCATGGTCTTCTGGTTAGGAAGTTGAGGATCCAGTTGCAGAGGGAGGTACAGAGGCCCAGGTTCTGGAGCTTTTCCATCAGAACTGTGGGAATGATGGTGTTAAACACTGAACTGTAGTCAATAAACAGCACCCTGATGTAGATATTTGTGTTGTCCAGGTGATCCAAGGCCACGTAAAGAGCTAATGAGATTGTGTCTGCAGTAGATCTATTGTAGTGATAGGCAAATTGCAGTGGGCCCAACCTCTAAAAGCACTTCTCTGTCGTAGACGTGAGTGCTATTGGATGATAGTCGCTAAGGCAGCTCACCCTGCTTTTCTTGGGTACTGGTCTAATTGATGCCATAGAACCATAGAACATTACAGCACAGAAAGAGGCCTTTTGGCCCTTCTTGGCTGTGCCGAACCATTTTTCTGCCTAGTAGCACAGACCTGCACCTGGCCCATATCTCTCCATACACCTCTCATCCATATACCCGTCCAAGTTTTTCTTAAATGTTAGAAGTGAGCCCACATTTACCACTTCATCTGGCAGCTCATTCCACACTCCCACCACTCTCTGTCTGAAGAAGCCCCCCCCCCATGTTCCCTTTAAACTTTTCCCCCTTCGTCCTTAACCTATGTCCTCTGTTTTTTTTTCTCCCCTAGCCTCAGTGGAAAACGCCTCCTTGCATTCACTCTATCTATACCCATCATAATTTTATATACCTCTATCAAATCTCCCCTCATTCTTTTATACTCCAGGGAATATTTTATTTATTATTTTTTTCTCTCTCTGCTAGATTATGTATTGCATTGAATTGCTGCTAAGTTAACAAATTTCACGTCACATGCCTGCGATAATAAATCTGATTCTGATTCTGAACTTCTGTTGTAAGTGCACTTTATTACTTGTTAATTTATTCATGGTAATATTACTTTCTTTTATGTGTGTGAACTATATGTCTTATGTTGTTCCACCTTGATCCAGAGGAACATTGTTTCGTTTGATTGTATATATGTGTATGGTTGTGTGTGAGTTATATTTACTGTGTTGTTATACCTTGGTCCAGAGGAACGATGTTTCATTTGATGGTTTACATGTGTACAGTTGTATGAAAATAAACTGAACCTGAACTTGAACATGAGAATTTTTGGCGAAATTTCAGTTTTGTCACGCACTTTCTCCAATACACAGCAAAAGAAATGTGGTGAAAAATCCTCAGCTGTGCCTGCAACTGGTGTCCTGCGAAGTCCACACAGTATATGAGTGAATTTCTTCCTTCTTTCCTTGCAATTTTTGTCGACCTTGTGTTGATTTTCCTGTAGGATTTATATTAATCATATAAATGAGAACGTATTAATCCCACAGGGAAAACAACATGTTACCTAACCAGGTGTCCCTCGACCTTACAGGAGACTAGTGCACAAATTGCATGGACCCTAGCAGAGATATTTAAATCACCTCCCTCTGGTGCTCCTCCCCTTTTCTTCCATGGTCTTCTATTCTCTCCTACCAGATTCCCCCTTCTTTCACTTATCAACTTCCCAGCTGTTTACTTCACCTCTCTGCCTCTCCCAGCTTCACCCATCACCCACCACCTTGTACTTCTTCCTCCTCTCCCCCACCTTCTTGCTCTAACTTCTCATCCTTTTCTCCAGTCCTGCTGAAGGGCCTTGGCTTGAACCATCAACTGTACTCTTTTCTATAAATGCTGCCTGTCCTGCTGAGATCCCCCAGCAATTTGTGCGTGTTGCTAGCAATCTGTTTCATTGTTTTAAACATTCATAGACAGTGATATGGGAGTGATGAACAAGACTCTGAAGACTCACTCTCAAAGTTCTCAGAACTACTTGTTCGCCTCTGCCATTAGAGTACTGATGGTTAGTGAACAGACCGATGAACGCTACCACACTGCTTTTACTCCCCTTTTGAACCACTTCTGAAATTCAATTTCAAATATACATTTCTTATTGTAATTTATAGTATTTTATTTACAGCATAGCCACAGAACTAAAAAATTCACTACATATGTCAATGATATTAAATCTGATTCTGATCTTTTCAGAGCACACGTTTTCATGTTTATATTTTTTTACAACACAGGAGACCATTCAGTCCATCAAATTCATGTTGGTTCTTTGAGCATCCCCAATAATACCCCATTTGTTTTCTTCTGACCTACTCTCACCCACACCTGCATCAACTTATCATCTTGCTATCTTTCTCCAATAATTGTTTGCTTATATTTCTTATCGTAACTTCCAGGAATATTATGTATTGCTTTGTAATTCTGATGCAAAACGAATTTCACATCTGTCAGTGACAATAAGTCTGATTCTGATTTGTTCACTGATCCCTCACTTCAAGACATAGAGCACAACAGCACAGAAAGGGGCCTTTTGGCCCATTTACCACATACTAGCACACCTCAGAAGGAAATTTACAGCAGCCAGTTAAACACGTTGCACACCTTCAGAATTTGAGAGAAAACTGGGGCATCTGGGGAAAGCTGTGAGGGAGCATGCTAACTCCTCACAGACAGCAGCCAGGGTGGAGATTGAGACCCTGACTCCTGTGTATTTGAATTCTGGGTGGGCTGGGAGCACCCAGAGAATGCCCATGTGGTGATGGGGAGAAAGTATAAGCTGCTTCCTGACAGTGGCTGTAACTGAGCCCTGAGCACTGATTGCTTGCTCTGTGAAGCATTGTGCTAACTACTACGTTACTGTGCCCTAGTTACAATGTTAAATTGTTTGAATGCAGGAAGATATATTCATGGTCAAAGCCATTGACTTGGGGACATTAAAGAAAGTCCGAATTCGGCACGATAACGCAGGGGGGTATGCAGCCTGGTTCCTGGACCGGGTGGAGATCGTCGATGAGAAGGATGACACCAGGTGAGTTCTGAGGCTCGTGAAAAGATTTCATACTGACTGAAAGCATTTCCCTATCTTGCAGTTTGAACAATTTCCTATCCTCCTTTCAACAAGTAAATAAATTATTTACAGAGCAAAATTATATCTACTTCCTGCTTTCTTTTAAAGACTTGCATGAAGAGATCTTTTTATTTATTTATTCAGATACAGCTTGGAACAGACACTCCTGTCCCTTTGAGCTGTACTACACAGCAACCCCGATTTAACCCTATCTCACTCAAGGGACATTTTACAACGATCAATTAACCTACTGATTGGTACGTCTTTGTACCGTGGGAGAAAACTGGAACAGCCAGAGGAAACTCACACATTCCACCAGGAGGACAAAGACACTCCTTACAAAGGATGCTGGGACTGAACTTACCCCGAGCTCTAATCCCATTGCACTGACTGCTACATGACCATTTTGAAATGATTACAGGGAAAGTGACAAGATGAAGTTATTTTATAGAAAGAAAGCTGTGAGTAACTCAGCAGAGATAGCATCAGAGTGAACTGGTGAAAGGGGCAGATGGAGTTCAACCCAGAAAAGTGTGAAGTGGAAGGTTGGGAACATCTTGAAGAACATGTTAGGGATCTGGAGCAGTGGCTGGATGACCTTCAGCTATCCGGGAGAATGAGGAGATGGTCGATCAGAGTTACAGGGGAGTAGTCACCCCGAAGTTGCGGGAGGTGAGAGGCTGGGTGACCATCAGGAGAAATGTAAATGTAAATAGGCAGTTAGCACAGAGCATCACTGTGGCCACGCCCCTCAATAATAAGTATACCGCTTTGGATACTGTTGTGGGGGATGACCTGCCAGGGGAATGCCACGGAGACCGGGTTACAGGCACTGACCATGGGTCCATGGTGCAGAAAGGAAAGAGGGAGCGGTAGTGATGGGGAACTCTGTAGTGAGGGGAACAGACAGGAGATTCTGTGGATGTGAACGGGACATCCAATTGGTATGTTGCCTCCTATGTGACAGAGTCAGGGACATCTTGGACTGTGTCCACCACATTTTGGAGAGGGAGGGAGAGCAGCCAGATGTCTTGGTACATATTGGTACCAATGACATAGAAAGAAAAAGCAATGAGGCCCTGAAAAGAGAATTTAGAGGGCTAGGTAGAATGCTAGTAATTTCTGGATTGCTACCTGATCTACACACCAGAGAGGCTAGACGCAGGATGATTTGGCAGATAAATGCCTGGCTGAGAAGCTGGCACAGGGCTTCAAGTTCTTGGAGATTTGGGATCTCTTCTGGGGGAGGCATGACCTGTTCAAAAGTGACAGATTGCCCCTGAACCCGAGGGGAACCAATATTCTCACGGGCATATTTATTAGTGCTATTGGGGAGGGTTTAAACTAATTTGGTAAGGGGGTGGGGCCAGAGTGAAGGGACTTGGATAAGACGGATGGTTGAAAAGCAAAGATAGCATGTAGTCAGACTGTCAGGAAATGGTAGGCAGATGATAGGACATAATTGGAACCAGCAGGGTGAGTATCAGTGCATTAGGGAAGCAGAATCAAAAAGGGTAGCAAATACAGTACTCAGTGTTATATCTCAATGCACAGAGTATAAGAAATAAGATGGATGATCTTGTTGCACTGTTACAGATTGTCAAGTATGATGTTGTGGCCATCACTGAACTGTGGCTGAAGGATGGTTTTAGTTGAGAGCTGAATGTCCAAGGTTACACGTTGTATCAGAGGGATAGGAAGGTAGGGAGAGGGGGTGCTGTGGCTCAACTGGTAAAGAATGGCATCAAATCAGTAGAAAGAGGTGATATAGGATCGGGAGGTGTTGAATCCTTGTGGGTTGAGGTAAGAAACTCCAAGGGCAAAAGGATGTTGATGGCAGTTATATACAGGCCTCCCAAAAGTAGCTGGGATGTGGACCACAGATTACAACAGGAAATAGAAAAAGCAAGTCAAAAGGGCAATGTTATGATAATCATGGGAGATCTTAGCATGCTGGTCGATTGGGAAAATAAGGTTGAATATGTATCGCAAGAGAATGAGTTTGTTGAATGTCTAAGAGATGGCTTTTTAGAGCAGTTTGTCATTGAGCCTACTGGAGATCAGCTCTACTGGATTGGGTGTTATGTAATGAACCAGAGACGATTAGGAGATAGCGATCACAATATGATTGAGTTCAACTTGAAATTTGATAGAAAATAAAGTCTGATGTAGCCATATTTCCGTGGAGTAAAGGAAATTACAGAGAGGAGTTCACCAAAGTAAATTGGAAGGAAATGCTGCCAGGGATGACAGCAGAGCAGCAAAGGCATGTGTTTCTGGGAAAAATGAGAAAGAAGCAGGATAGATGTATTCAAAAACAAATAAGTGCTCAAATGGTATAATAGTACAACCATGGCTGACAAGGGAAGTCAAAGCTAATTTGAAATCAAAAGAGAGGGCAACAAAGCAGAAAATAGTGGAAAGGTAGAGGATTAGGATGCTTTTAAAAACCTACAGAAAGCAACTGTAAGAATCATTAGGAGGGAAAAGATGAAATATGAAAGCAAACTAGCAAACAGTATCAAGGTGGATAGAAAAAGTTTTCTCAAGAATATGAAAAAATTAAAGGTGTGAGTGGATATAGGACCCCGACAAAATGAGGCCGGAGAAATAATAATGGGGGATAAGGAGATGGCTGATGAATGAAATGAATATTTTGCATTATTCTTCACTGTGGAAGACACTAGCAGTGTGTCAGATGTTGAACCATGTGAGGGAAGAGAGGTGGGTCCAGTTACTATTACAAGAGAGAAGGTGCTCAAAAAGCTGGAAGACCTAAAGGTACATACGCTACCTGGAGCAGGTGAACTGAACCCTAGGGTTCTGAAAGAGGTAGCGGTAGAGATTGTGGAGCCATTAATAATGATCTTTCAAGTGTTATTGGACTCTAGCATGGTTCCATTGACTGGAAAATTGCAAATATTGCGCCACTCTTTAAGAAAGTAGGGAAGCAGCAGAAAGGAAACAATAGATCAGTTATCCTGACCTCAGGCGTTGGGAAGACGTTGGTTAAATTGTTAAGGATGAAGTTATGGAGTGCTTGGTAACACAAGACTAGATAGGACAAAGTCATTGTGGTTTATTTAAAGAAAAATCTTGCCTGACGAACCTGTTGGAATTCTTTGAGGAGATTACAAGTAGGATAGATGAAGGGATGCAGTGGCTGTTGTATATTTGGACTTTCAGAAGGACTGTGGCAAGGTTCCACACATGAGGCTGTTTATCAAGTTAAGAGCTCATGGTATTACAGGAAAGTTACTAACATGGTTAGAGAATTGGCTGATTGGTAGGAGACAGCGAGTGGGAATAAAAGGATCCTTTCCTGATTGGCTGCTAGTGACTAGTTGTGTTCCACAGAGGTCGGTGTTGGGACTGCTTCTTTTTATGCTGTATATCAATGATTTAGATAATGGAATAGATGGCTTTGTTGTCAAGTTTGCAGCCGATATGAAGATTGATGGAGGAGCAGGTTGTGTTGAGGAAACAGGTAGGCTGCAGAAGGACTTAGAAAGATTAGGAGAACGGGCAGGAAAGTGGCAGATGAAATACAATGTTGGAAAATGCATGGTCGTACACTTTGGTAGAAGAAATAAATATGCAGACTGTTTTCTAAACATGGAAAAAATCCAAAAATCTGAGATGCAGAGAGACTTGGCAGTCCTTGTGCAGAACACCCTAAAGGTTAACTTGCAGGTTGAGTCAGTGTTGAGGATGGCAAATGCAATATTAGCATTCATTTCAAGAGATCGAGAGCACAAGAGCAGGGATGTGATGCTGTGGCTTTATAAGGCGCTGGTGAGACCTCACCTTGAGAATTGTGAACAATTTGGGGCCCTTCATCTTAGAAAAGATGTGCTGGGATTGGAGAGGAGGTTCACAAGGATGATTCCAGGAATAAAAGGGTTATCATACAAGGAATGTTTGATAGCTCTACTTATTTAAGAATGGATGTCTTGGCATTGGAGATGGTTCAGAGGAGGTTCAGAAGGATGTATGCGGGAATGATAGGGATGTTTGATGAGGAATATTTGATGGCTCTGGGCTTGTATTCACTGGAATTGTGATAGATGGGGGGGGGGATCTCATTGAAACATTTCAAATCTTGAAAGGCCTAGACAAGGTTGATGTGGAAAGGATGCTTCCCATGGTGGGGGAGTCTAGGCCAAAGGGTACAGCCTCAGGATAGAGGGGTGTTCATGTAAGATAGAGATTTGGAGAAGTTCCTTTAGCCAAAGGATGGTGGATTTGTGTAAGTTATTACCGCTGACAGCTACGAAGGCCAGGTTGTTGGGTATATTTAAGGCCAAGATTGATCGGTTCTTGATTGGGCATGGCATCAAAGGTTATGGGGAGAAGGCCGAGGAGCTGAGGAGGGGAGAAAGGAACAGCCATGATTGAATGTCAGAGCAGACTCGATGGGCAAATGGCCTGATTTTCCTCAATTGTCTTATGGTCTTGTGGTCTACATGAGATTTGAAGGCAGAGTTACTGGTTAACAGTGAAATTCTGTGGAGGAACAGAGAGACCTTGGAGTTTATCGACTTGTGTGGTAGTGTTGAGATCTATGGACGTGGACCCCAAAGTCGCTCTACTCCTGCACAGAATCATACAGTTAACCACGTAATCGGTCTTAAAATTTGACCTTCCACTTCATACTTCTCTGGATTGAGCTCTATCTGTCTCCTGTCAGCCCAGCTCTGCATCCTTTCAATGTCCCATGGTAACCTACGACAACATTCTGCACTAACCACAACTCCTCCGTACCAATTAGGGAAATAGCCAAGCTTTGGAGATCCTTCATTTGTAAAAAAAAATACTGTTATTGCACTTTCTGACAGCTTAAGGGGTAGCGTGCAGTAATACGGACTATCTTTCTAATGGGCACATCCGCCTGAAGCTGTAGTGGAGATGAAAAGCCAATGTCGTGGGGATGTAGCCCATAGAACTTGTTCTATCTCCAGTATATGTGTTTCTCTTCCTCATTACCAGGTATTTCTTCCCGTGTGAGCGATGGTTAGCTGTTGACGAGGATGACGGCCAGATAGCCAGGGAACTGGTTCCTGTCGACGAGGCATTCCTGAATAACGATATGGACACAGACGGACAGGCTCAGGCAACGCTAGGCTTGGAGCAAAAAGGTGACAGATGTTATTGAAAGAACCATGTCAGTATCTAGGCAGGTTATAGGTGAACTTTTGAATTGAAACAGCATACATTCGCTACATCTGTCTCTGCCTTCATCCATCACCCACCCGTCCCCTTCACGTGAACACCCAGGTATTTGTACTCCACCACCACCACAACTAATAGTGATAGTGAGGTCAGCTGAGAAGATCATCGGGGTCTCTCTTCCTGCCATCACGGACATTTACACTACACGCTGCATCCGCAAAGGAAACAGCATTATGAAGGGCCCCATGCACCCCTCATACAATCTCTTCTCCCTCCTGCCATCTGGGAAAAGGCCCCAAAGCATTCGGGCTCTCACAACCAGACTATGTAACAGTTTCTTTCCCCAAGCTATCAGACTCCTCAGTACCTGAAGCCTGGACTGACACCTTGCCCTATTGTCCTGTTTATTATTTATTGTAATGCCTGCACTGTTTTTGTGCACTTTATGCCATCCTGTGTAGGTCTGTAGTCTAGTGTAGCTTTCTCTGTAGTTCAGTCTAGTTTTTTGTACTGTGTCATGTAACACCATGGTCCTGAAAAGCGTTGTCTCATTTTTACCATGTACTGTACCAGCAGTTATGGTTGAAATGACAATAAAAGTTGACTTGACTTGACTTGAACTTCTTCTCCCAGAACGTATACAGGACTCGTCACAGTCCTCTTCCTCCTAAAATCAATCATCATCTCCCTGGTTTTGGCCACATTCAGGAGCAGGTGATTCCTCTCGCTCCACTCCACAAACTTCTCCACCGGTCCTCTGTGCTCCGACTCCTGCCCGTCTCTGATACACCTGACCACTGCAGAGAGATTAGAGAACTGCAAGGGACAAGACTCAGATTTGTGCTGAAAGTCTGAGGTGTACAGAGTGAACAGAAACGGAGAAAGGACAGTCCCTGGTGGGGCTCCAGTGCCACTCACCACCATCTCAGACAGAGAACTTTCCAGTAGCACAAACTGGGGCCTATCTGTCAGGTAGTCAGTAATCCAGGGGATAGTGGATTTGTCTACACCCATCCTTTGCAGCTTCTCGCTCAGAAGAAGTGGCTGATCGTATTGAGGCACAAGAGAAATCAAAAAAGTGATTCTCACAATGCCACCAGCATCATCCCAGTGGGAGTGAGATCTCTGCAACAACTAGATGATGGCATCATCCACCTGCACATGAGGTGGGTAGGCAAACTGTAGAGGGTCCAATGAAGATTTCACCTGTGGTTCAAGGTAAGTCAGGAGAACCCTCTCCAGCACCTCCATCACATGAGTTGTGAGGGCAGATGGAGTCACCTGCTTGGGTACAGGAACCAAGCAGGAAGTCTTCCATAGCACCAGTATATTTTCCTGACTCAGACTCAGGTTGTAAAGGTGCTACAAAATACCAGACAGCTGGCTCGCACAGGGTACTCTGTTTCAGTACCCTGGGGCTGATAACGTCTTGCCCTGATGTAGTCTCTCCACTGTCTCTTAACCCAACTACAGTCACAGTCAAGCGGGGGAGGGCGGTCATCCCTATGAAAGCAGGAGACTCCCTGTTGGGGGCTTGGAACAATGGAGTGGTCTAATTCTAATCCTAAGTCTTATGGTCTTAAGGTCATCAACTTGTCTGTCATCTTCAACCCTCCTTAGTTACCTGATTACCCCCAACCCCTCACCTCTTACCCCTCCACACAGCTCTTGACTCACCTCTGCTGTCTCTACACTGACTATCTTCATTCCCCAGCAGCTTGCTCTGCCTATCCTCACCCCTTTTCAGCCTCAATGTGGCCTACTAAAATAATAGTTTGGCACATACTCGATGGGCCAAAGGGTCTGTTCCTCTGCTGTAGTGTTCAACTCTCTCTGTGACTCTATGTCACCACATCTCCTCCCCCCATCACCTCCCATTCCATTCCCTCCCATCCTTTCCCCTTCTCTCAGCCTCCAGTCCCATCCCATCCCCTTCCATCCATCCCCTCCAATCCCCTCCCCTCTTCTCCCATACCCTCCCTTCCCCTTCCCCTTCTCCCTCTGCCCCACTTCTCCCCTCCACCCCCTCTTCTTCCCTCCGCTCTCTACTTCTCCCCTCGTGTCTTCCCCACTTCTCCCCTCCCCTCCCCTCCCCTCCCCTCCCCTCCCCTCCCCTCCCCTCCCCTCCCCTCCCCTCCCCTCCCCTCCCCTCCCCTCCCCTCCTCTCCCCTCCTCTCCCCTCCTCTCCCCTCCTCTCCCCTCCTCTCCCCTCCTCTCCCCTCCTCTCCCCTCCTCTCCTCTCCTCTCCTCTCCTCTCCTCTCCTCTCCTCTCCTCTCCTCTCCTCTCCTCTCCTCTCCTCTCCTCTCCTCTCCTCTCCTCTCCTCTCCCCTCCTCTCCCCTCCCCTCCCCTCCCCTCCCCTCCCCTCCCCTCACCTCCCCTCACCTCCTCTCACCTCCTCTCACCTCCTCACCCCTCTCCTCTTATCCCTCCTCTCCTCTTCTCTCTTCTTTCCACTGACCTTCTTCCCTCCTCAGCCAGCTCTTTCAGCCCATCGTCTCCAGCCGATCACTCCGGGCTCCCCATCCCCTTTTTACTGTCATTCCTGATGCAGGGTCTTGCTCAAGTGTCAGCAACTCCTCTGTCGCTGCAGATGCTGCTCGACCCACTGTGTATCTGCAGATTTTGCGTTGCTGCAAATATTGTTCCTGGACTCTGCAATCCCTGTGTCTCACTGGACCTTTGTCTCTTCAGCCCGAGCCCAGGATCGAGACTGGGACTGACGGAGAGGTATATTTCTGCAGAGACATTAAACCAATGTTGAGTCACACCCCAATGCAAGAACAGATTGAAGCAGGCCGATGTTTTCTTAATTCTGCAGCTGTGTTACTGCGTTGTTTTGTCTAAGATCACCACTGTAACTTACATTTAGAGACACAGCTGTGAGGCAGGTTCGGTATTGTCATTTAAATCAAAATGAGGGCCGAGATGGCCTGTTTCCGTGCTGTGATTGTTATATGGTTATATGTTATACGGCTGGCTAACAGGCGCTTTGAGACCACGCCATCTATTACACTCATGATCAATTAAGCCCCCAACTCATATGCCTTTGGAATGCAGAGCACCCAGCGAGAAGCTGCACAGGCTCAGGGGGAACACACAGACTCCTGACAGACAGGTGGAACTGAACCCTGCTCATGGGTGCTGCAGATTTACACTCATCACTACATCAAGAATTACTCCATTAGCTGTGCAGTACTTGGGGACTGCTGGAGGGTCTGCAAGGTGCTTTATAATTACATTATTATAATTCCTCATTCTCACCTACCACCCCACCAGCCTCTGTGCCACGCACATAATTCTCCATAACTTCCAACTGGAACCCCCCACCTCACACTTACTTCTTTTTGCAGGGTCACTCCCTTGCCCATTCATCCCTCCCCACTGATTTCCCTCCTGGCATCCGCCAGAAAAACTGGGATCTCCCGGTGGCCACCCCTTCTAATTCCTTTTCCCATTCCCATTCCGACTTGTCAGTCCATGGCCTCCTCTACTGTCGTGATGTGGCCACACTCAGGTTGGAGGAACAACACCTTGTATTCCGTCTGGGCAACCTCCAACCTGATGGCATGAACATCGATTTCTCAAACTTCTGGTAACGGCCCCTCCTTCACCATTCCCTGTCCCCTTTTCCCCCTTTCACATTATCTCCTTGCCCACCCATCACATCCCTCTGGTGCTCCTCCCCACTTTTCTTTCTCCCATGGCTTTTGCTCTCTTCTATCAGACTCCCCCTTCTCCAGCCCTGTATGTCTTTTGCTGATCAGCTTCCAAGCTCTTTACTTCACCCCTCCCCCTCCTGGTTTCACCTATCACCTCCTGTTTCTCCCTCCACCTGCCCCCCCACCCCGCCTTCTAACTCTGACTCATTGTTTTGATCTAGTTTTGCTGAATAGTCTCAGCCTGAAATGTCGACTGTACTTTTTTTTCCATATAAATACTGCTTAGCCTGCTGAGTTCCTCCAGCAATTTTGCATGTGTTGCCCCATTCTGGTCCCCCTCTTAGCCCTTCTCATCTCCTGTCACCTCCCTCTGGTGAATGTCCTCCTTCCCTTTTCCCCTTGGTCCACTCTCCTCTCCCATCAGATTTCTTCTTCTCCAGCCTTTCCCAACTTCTCACCATCATCCCTCCTCCCCCACCCACCTTCCTTCCCTCTCACCTGGCTTCACCTATCACCTCCCAATTTGAACTCCTTCCCCTCCCCTCACCTCCTTATTCTGGCCTCTTTCCCCCTTCCTTTCCAGCATTTTCTCCAGCATTTTGTCTGTGTTGCTCTGGACTTCCAGCATCTGCACAATCTCATGCATGTCTTATTTTAGTTATTGTTTCTACAAATATGACCCTTTCCAAAATTTAACCAATGTATCAATGTTTCAACAGCTCAGTCCACCACCTACAATGTGAAGATAAAAACTGGCGAGAAAAAGAACGCAGGGACAGATGCCAATGTATTCATTATCCTGTTCGGTGAGAAGGATGACACAGGTAATGAAGGTTCCTCCATTTCAGAACCAGACTCACAAGGCAGGATGTGGATGCATCACAGAACGTGCAGAGGAGATCTACCAGGATGCTGCCTGGATTAGAGAGGGTGCAGAGGAGATTTACCAGGATGCTGTCTGGATTAGAGAGGGTGCAGAGGAGATTCACCAGGATGCTGTCTGGATTAGAGAGGGTGTAGAGAAGATTTACGAGGAAGCTGTCTGGATTAGAGAGGGTGCAGAGGATATTTACCAGGATGCTGTCTGGATTAGAGAGGGTGCTGAGGAGATTTACCAGGATGCTGTCTGGATTAGAGAGGGTGCAGAGGAGATTCACCAGGATGCTGTCTGGATTAGAGAGGGTGCAGAGGAGATTCACCAGGATGCTGTCTGGATTAGAGAGGGTGCAGAGGAGACTTACCAGGATGCTGTCTGGATTAGAGAGGGTGTAGAGGAGACTTACCAGGATGCTGTCTGGATTAGAGAGGGTGCAGAGGAGATTCACCAGGATGCTGCCTGGATTAGAGAGGGTGCAGAGGAGATTTACCAGGATGCTGTCTGGATTAGAGAAGGTGCAGAGGAGATCTTCGAGGATGCTGCCTGGATTAGAGAGGGTGAAGAGGAGATTCACCAGGATGCTGTCTGGAATAGAGAGGGTGCAGAGGAGATTCACCAGGATGCTGTCTGGAATAGAGAGGGTGCGGAGAATTACCAGAATGCTGTCTGGAATAGAGAGGGTGCAGAGGAGATTCACCGGGATGCTGTCTGGAATAGAGAGGGTGCAGAGGAGATTCACCAGGATGCTGTCTGGATTAGAGAGGGTGCAGAGGAAATTCACCAGGATGCTGTCTGGAATAGAGAGGGTGCAGAGGAGATTCACCAGGATACTGTCTGGATTAGAGAGGGTGTAGAGGAGATTCACCAGGATGCTGCCTGGATTAGAGAGGGTGCAGAGGAGATTCACCAGCATGCTGCCTGGATTAGAGAGGGTGCAGAGGAGATTCACCAGCATGCTGCCTGGATTAGAGAGGGTGCAGAAGAGACTTACCAGGATCTGCCTGGATTAGAGAGGGTGCAGAGGAGATTTACCAGGATCTGCCTGGATTAGAGAGGGTGCAGAGGAGATTTACCAGGATGCTTCCTGTATTAGAGAGGGTGCAGAGGAGATTTACCAGGATGCTGTCTGGATTAGAGAGGGTGCAGAAGAGATTTACCAGGATCTGCCTGGATTAGAGAGGATGTTTTAAGAGGAAAGGTTGAGCAAGCTAGGGCTTTTCTCTTTGGACCAAAGAAAGGTGAATATTTCTTTGTTTTCCTGTAGGTGCCTGCAAGGAAATCAATCTCAGGTTGTACATGATATATGTGCTTTGATAGTAAATATATTTTGATCTTTGAACTTTGGGAGGTGACTTGATAAAGCTGTACAAGATGATAAGAAGCTTAAAGGGAGCAGGCAGCCAGGGTTGAAATGGTTAATATGAAAGGGCATAACTTTAAGATGTTTGCTAAAATGCAGATGGGCTGTGAAAGATAAACTCACACAGAGTAGTGTGTGCATATAATGTGCTGCTAGAGGTGCTGGTAGAGACATATACAATAGGAGGCATTGAAGGAACTCTATGTAGGAAGGAAGTGTTAGATAGATCTTAGATATAGGTTAAAATGTCAGCACAACATCGCGGGCAAAGGGGCTGTACTGTGCTGTAGAGTTCTATGTTAAGACAGAGTAAGAGTGCACAACTGGGTGGTGTAGCAGTGGAGTGGGGAACAGGAAGGAGTGAGAGGCACAAACAACAGAGAATCTGCAGATGCTGGAAATCCATGCAACACAAGCAAAATGCTGGAGGAACTCAGGAGGCCAGGCAGCATCTGTGGAAGATAGTTGACGTTTCGGGCCGAGACCTTTCCTCGGGACTGGAGAGAAAAAGATGAGGAGTCAGAGTTAGAAGGTGAGGAGAGGCATTACTGGAAGTTAGAGAAATCAATGTTCATGCCATCAGGTTAGAGGCTACCCAGACGGAATATAAGGTGTTGTTCCTCCAATCTGAGTGTGACCTCATCACAACAGTGGAGGAGGCCATGGACTGACATATCAGAATGGGAATAGGAAGTGGAATTAAAATGGGTGGCCACTGGGAGATCCCACTTTCTCTGATGGATGGAGCGTAGGTGCTCAGTGAAGTGGTCTCCTAATCTACATTGAGTCTTACTGATTCATTTGCTTGTGGACAAACTCATTAAATACAGGAAACATTATAGAATCAATGAAAGTATGCACCCAGCAAGACGAGCAAATGCGTTTACGATGTAACCAGCTGTATTAAACATTGATTTCTCCTTCTGGGCTTTGTTTTTTTTTCTTTTCCCCGTCCCTCGTATGCTACACTCCACTCTAGCCTCTTACCACCTGCCTGCTGCCTAAGACCTCCCTGGTGCCCCTCTCCCTTCCTTTCTTCCACAGTCCTTTCGGATCAGAGAGTACTTCACATGTGAGTCTGTTGGAGTCATACTGTGTCTGCCACTCCTGGTGTATATCGGTGAGACCCGATGTAGATTGGGAGAGTGTTTCGTCAAGCACCTACACTCCATCCGCCAGAAGAAGTGGGATCTCCCATTGACCATCCATTGTAATTGAAACTCCCATTCCCACTCCGCTATGCCAGTCCATGGCCTCCTCTATTGTTGTGATGAGTCCACACTTAGGTTGGAGGAATAACACTTTACATTCCATCTGGGCAGCCTCCAGCCCTTCTTTGACACAAAATACTCTGCAGATGCTGGGGTCAAAGCAACACGTACATCATGCTGGAGGAACCCAGTAGGTCAGGCAGCATCCGTGGAAATGAACAGTCAACGTTTTGGGCCAAGACCCTTCGTCAGGACTGTTTGTTTCCATGGATGCTGCCTGACCTGCTGAGTTCCTCCAGCGTGTTGTCTGTGTTGCTCCAACTCTTCTTGACTTCTGGTTATGGTCCCCTCTCTTCTTCACCATTCCCCACCCCCTCTTCCCTCTCTCACCTTATCTCCTTGCCTGCCCATCGCCTCCCTCTGGTGCTCCTCCCACTTTTCTTATTTCCATGGCCTTCTGCCCTCTCTTATCATATTCCCCCTTCTCCAGCCCCGTATCTCTTTCACCGATCAACTTCCCAGCTCTTTACTTCATCCCTCCCCTCCTGGTTTCATCTATCACCTTGTGTTTCTCTCTCTCCCCTACCTTTAAAATCTACTCCTCATCTTTTTTTCTCCAGTCCTGCCAAAGGGCCATGGCCTGATAGGTTGACCGTACTCTTTTCCATAGATGCTGCCTCGCCTGCTGAGTTCCTCCAGCATTTTGTGTGTGTTGTTTTGGATTTCCAGCATCTGCAGATCTTCTTTAGTTTCCTTTCTGATCAGATTCCTTCTTCTCCAGCCCTTTACCTTTTCCACCTATCACCTTCCAGCTTCTCTCTTCATTTTCTCCTCCCCCAAACACCTGGCTTCACCTGTCACCTTCTAAATTGAACTCTTTCCCCTCCCACCACCTTATTATTTTGGGATCTTCCCCCTTCCTTTCCAGTCCTGAAGGAGGGTCTTGGCCTGAAACACCAACTGTTCATTCCTCTCTATAGATGTTGCCTGGCCTGCTGGATCATACATCACAGAAACAGGCCCTTTATCTCATCAGGTCTAGCCAAACCATTAACCTTCCTAGCCCCATTGACCTACTCCCAAACCATAGCCCTCTGATCCATGCTATTTTCCAAATTCCTCTTCAATGTTAAAATCAAAACTGCTTTTATCGCCTTCACTGGCAGCTTATTCCACACTCACACCACCCTCTGAGTGAAGAAACTCCCTCTCAGGCTCCCCTTTAACCTCACCTTTCACCCTTAACCCACAACCTCTCTATTCCAGGCCCAACCAACCTTAGTGGAAAAAGCCTCATTCCATTTACCCCATCTATACGCTCATAATTTTGTATACCTCTTTCAAATATCCCCTCAATCTTCTACCTACCCTTTCCAAGGGAACAGCTTGTCAAGCCCCAGGGATTAATACCCTCTAATGTGCCTCAAGACAGCAAACACCTCTTCCTCTGTAATCTGTACAGGGTCCATGACCTCACTGCAGCATAGCCTCACATCTATAGACTCTGTACCCATCTCCAGAGAAAATACAGATGCAACATCTCCCCCATCTCTTTCAGCTCCACAGAAAGATTACCACTCTGATCTTCCAATTTTGGCCCTTGCTATTCTTGAGCTCTGCATATCTGTAGAACCCTTTTGGATTCTCCTTCACCTTGTCTACTGGAGCAATCTTATGCCTTCTTTTAGCCCTCGTGATTTATTTCTGAAGTGTTCTCTTGCACTTCTTGTACTCCTCAAGTCCCTCATTTGTTGCTATTTGCCTATACCTATTATGAACATCCTTCTTTATCATAACCAGGGCTACGATATCACTCAAAAGCCAAGGTTCTCTAAACTTGTTATCCTTGCCTTTTATTCTGACAGGAACATGCAAAGTCTGTCAAAATTTCACTTTTGAAGGCCTCCCACTTACCAGGTACAGCTATGCCATTGTGGTCACCAGATGCAAGTGTTCCCCTCTCTCACCTGCCCTGTCTCATTCCCTAACAGGAGAACTAGTACCGTACACTCTCTCATTGGGACTTCCACGTACTGATTAAGGAAACTTTCCTGAACGCATTTGACAAACTCAATCCCATCTAGTCCTTTGACAGTAAGGAAGCCCCAGTCAGTATATGGAAATTTAAAGCCACTTGCTATCGCAACTGAATGTCCCTTGCAACAATCTGCAGACCCTCTACAAGTTTGTTACTTTAAATTCCACGCACTGTTGGGTGGTCTGTAATATAGCCCGATTATCACTGACAGATGTTATGAGCATTCTTGTTGGGCAGCAGCAGTACAATTCAATATAATAAACAAGAATACTATCAATTACAATAGGAAATACATAAAGTAATACATAGTGTAAAAAGAATTACTGTTCATGGGTTCAGTGTCCATTCAGAAATCTGTTGTCAGATGGGGAGAAGCTGTTCCTGAAACATTGAGTGTGTGTCTCCAGGCTCCTGTACCTCCTCCCTGATGGTAACAATGGGAAGAGGGCATGTACTGGGTGATAGAGGTCCTTAGAGCTGCCATTTTGAGGCCAAAGAGGCTAGTGTCCGTGATGGAGCTGGTTGAGTTGACAATTTTCTGCAGCTTTTTCTGATTCTGTGCATTGCCCACCCCTCTATACCAGATGGTGATGCGGCCAGTTATAATGCTCTCCTCAGTATGTCTGTAGAAATTTGCTAGAGCCTTCAATCTGTGGAGCAAGATTGGTCCAGAATCAAATAGAAGGCTAGTGAGTGTGGCCAATGAGTGAGTGGGCCAGTGAAGGAGTGGAGATTTGAGGCTTTGACTCGAGAGATTCTAGCAGTTTTGGCAGTTGGACTGTGCAGTCAAGTCAATCAAGATTTGAATAGCTCAGCAGAAAGCCGTTGATTAGACAATCAAGATTTGAATAGCTCAGACTCAGCAAAAAGCAGCTGATTGGGCAATCGAGGTCAGGTGACCAAGCAGTTTGAAAAGCTCAAACAAATAAATAGAGGGTTACCTCAAGCTGAGCGGCCTGTGGAAAGCAACCAGTGAGTGAGTGGGCCAGTGAAGGAGTGGAGATTTGAGGCTTTGACAAGAAGAGGCTGAGGACGAGCTTTACTCCAAGTGAGGTAAGGCCAGGTAAGTTCCTTTAAAAGGAGGAAGTTTCAAAAGTTGAGGCAAATATTGGGTAGGTCATGGCAGCTGAGATCGGCCCTGTGGTTTGTTCATCCTGCAGCATGTGGGAAATCAGGGATACTTCCAGTGTCTCTGACGACTATGTGTGCAGGAAATGTGTCCAACTGCAGCTTCTGGCAGACCACATTGAGCGTCTGGAGCTGTGATTGGATTCATACTGGAGCATCCGCGATGCTGAGAAAGTCGTGAATAGCACGTTCAGTGAGTTGGCCACACCGCAGGTAAAGGCTACACAGGCAGAAAGGGAAGGGGTGGCCACTAGACAGCATAGCAGTAGGCAGGTAGTGCAGGAGTCCCCTGGGGTCATCTCCCTCCTAAACAGATGTACTGTTTTGGATACTGTTGAGGGAGATGTCTCATCAGGGGAAGGCAGCAGCAGCCAAGTTAATGGCACCATGGGTGGCTCTGCAGCACAGGAGGGAAGGAAAAGGAGTGGGAGAGCTATAGTGATAGAGGATTCGATTGTAAGGGGAATAGATAGGCATTTCTGCGGCCGCAAACGAGACTCCAGGATGGTATGTTGCCTCCCTGGTGCAAGGGTCAAGGATGTCTCTGAGCGGCTGCAGGACATTCTGGATTGGGAGGGTGAACAGCCAGTGGTCGTGGTGCACATAGGTACCAACGATATAGGTAAAAAGCGGGATGAGGTCCTACAAGGTGAATTTAGGGAGTTAGGAGATAAACTAAAAAGTAAGACCACAAAGGTAATAATCTCTGGGTTACTACCAGTGCCACATGCTAGTCAGAGAAGAAATAGGAGGATACTTCAGATGAATACGTGGCTTGAAAAATGGTGCAAGGGGGAGGGAATCTAATTTCTGGGGCATTGGAACCAGTTCTGGGGGAGGTGGGACCGGTATAAACAGGACGGTCTGCACCTGGGCTGGACTGGAACCAATGTCCTAGAGGGAGCATTTGCTACTGCTGTTCAGGAGGCTATAAGCTAATGTAGCAGGGGGATGGGAACAAGTGCAGAGAGAGACAGAGGGGTGTAAAATGAGGGTAGAAGCAAAGAGTAGTAAGGTGAAAAGTAAAAGTGGCAGGCAGGCAAATCCAGGGCAAAAAACAAAAAGGGCCACTTTTTAACATAATTGTTTAAGGGCTAAGAGTGTTGTAAAGACAAGCCTGAAGGCTTTGTGCGTCAATGCGAGGAGCATTCGTAACAAGGTGGATGAATTGAATGTGCAGATAGTTATTAATGAATATGATATAGTTGGGATCACAGAGACATGGCTCCAGGGTGACCAAGGATGGGAGCTCAACATCCAGGGATATTCAATATTCAGGAGGGATAGACAGGAAAGAAAAGGAGGTGGGGTAGCATTGCTGGTTAGAAAGGAGATTAACGCAATAGAAAGGAAGGACATTAGCCTGGAGGATGTGGAATCAATATGGGTAGAGCTGCATAACATTAAGGGGCAGAAAATGCTGGTGGGAGTTGTGTACAGGCCACCTCACAGTAGTAGTGAGGTTGGGGATGGCATTAAACAGGAAATTAGAAATGCATGCAATAAAGGAACAGTAGTTATAATGGTTGACTTCAATCTACATATAGATTGGGTGAACCAAATTGGTAAGGGTGCTGAGGAAAAGGATTTCTTGGAATGTATGCGGGATGGTTTTCTGAACCAACATGTCGAGGAACCAACTAGAGAGCAGGCCATTCTGGATTGGGTATTGAGCAATGAGGAAGGGTTAGTTAGCAATCTTGTTGTATGAGGCCCCTTGGGTAAGAGTGACCATAATATGGTGGAATTCTTCATTAAGATGGTGAGTGACATAGTTAATTCAGAAACAAAGGTTCTGAACTTAAAGAAGGGTAACTTTGAAGGTATGAGATGTGAATTAGCTAAGATAGACTGGCAAATGATACTTAAATGGTTGACGGTGGATATGCAATGGCAAGCATTTAAAGATCGCATGGATGAACTACAATTGTTCATCCCAGTTTGGCAAAAGAATAAACCAGGGAAGGTAGTGCACCCATGGCTGACAAGGGAAATTAGGGATAGTATTAATTCCAAAGAAGAAACCTAAATTAGCAAAAAAAAGCGGCACACCTGAGGACTGGGTGAAATTCAGAGACCAGCAGAGGAGGACAAAGGGCTTAATGAGGAAAGGGAAAAAAGATTATGAGAGAAAGCTGGCAGGGAACATAAAAACTGACTGTAAAAGCTTTTATAGATACATGAAAAGAAAAAGATTGGTCAAGACAAATGTAGGTCCTTTACAGTCAGAAACAGATGAAATGATCATAGGGAACAAAGACATGGCAGACCAATTGAATAACTACTTTGGTTCTGTCTTCACTAAGGAGGACATAAATAATCTTCTGGAAATAGTAAGGGACCGAGGGTCGAGTGAGATGGAGGAACTGAGGCAAATACATGTAGGGAAGTAGGGAAGTGGTGTTAGGTAAATTGAAGGGATTAAAGTCAGATCAATCCCCAGGGCCAGATGGTCTGCATCCCAGAGTGCTGAAGGAAGTAGCATAAGAAATGGATGCATTAGTGATAATTTTTCAAAACTCCTTAGATTCTGGATTAGTTCCTGAGGATTGGAGGGTGGCTAATGTAACCCCACTTTTTAAAAAAAAAAGGAGGGAGAGAGAAACCGGGGAATTATAGACCGGTTAGTCTGACATCGGTGGTGGGGAAAATGCTAGAGTCAGTTATCACAGATGTGATAACAGCACATTTGGAAAGAGGTGAAATCATTGGACAAAGTCAGCATGGATTTGTGAAGGGAAAATCATGTCTGATGAATCTTATAGAATTTTTTGAAGATGTAACTAGTAGAGTGGATAGGGGAGAGCCAGTGGATGTGGTTTATTTAGATTTTCAAAAGGCTTTTGACAAGGATCCCGCACAGGAGATTAGTGTGCAAACTTAAAGCACGTGGTATTGGGGGTATGGTATTGATGTGGATAGAGAATTGGTTGGCAGACAGGAAGCAAAGAGTGGGAGTAAATGGGACCTTTTCAGAATGGCAGGTCGTGACTAGTGGGGTACCACAAGGCTCAGTGCTGGGACACCAGTTGTTTACAATATATACTAATGATTTAGACGAGGGAATTAAATGCAGCATCTCCAAGTTTGCAGATGACACGAAGCTGGGTGGCGGTGTTAGCTGTGAGGAGGATGCTAAGAGGATGCAGGGTGACTTGGATAGGTTAGGTGAGTGGGCAAATTCATGGCAGATGCAATTTAATGTGGATAAATGTGAGGTTATCCACTTTGGTTGCAAGAACAGGAAAACAGATTATTATCAACTTCCTCTTAAATATAGCCAATGAACCGGCCTCAACTGTTTCCTGTGGCAGAGAATTCCACAGATTCACCAATAGACAATAGATAGATAAGAGTTATCGGGAGGTAGTCACACCGAAAAGACAGGAGGTAGGCAAATGGGTGACAGTCAAGAGAGGCAGGGGGATCAGACAGAGAGAGCAGAGCACCCCTGTGACCATTCCCATCAACAATAAGTATACCGTTTTGGATTCTGTTGGTGGGGATGACCTACCAGGAACAAGTTGCAGTGGTCCTGTCTCTGGCACTGAGGTTGGGGAGGAGGGAAGAGAAGAGAGCAGTAGTGATAGGGGATTCTATAGTCAGAGGGGCAGATAGGAGATTTTGTGGGGAAGATCGGTAGTCTCGGATTGTATGTTGCCTCCCTGGTGCCGGTGTCCGGGACATCTCAGATCAGGTGCAGGTTATTCTCGAGAGGGAGGGCAAGAACCCAGATGTTGTGGTCCATGTAAGGACCAACGACGTCAGTAGGATGAGTGAGGGGGTCCTGCGTAGTGAGTTCAGGGAGTTAGGTGCAAAGTTGAAGGGCAGGACCTCCAGGGTAACAATCTCAGGATTGCTACCTGTGCCACGTGCGAGTGAGACAAGGAACAGAAGGATTATACAGATTAATTCGTGGCTGAGAGGATGGTGCAAGAGGGAGGGCTTCAGGTTTTTAGATAATTGGGCTTTGTTCCTGGGAAGGTGGGATCTGTTCCGATGGGACGGTTTACACCTGAACTGGAGCGGTACTAACATTCTTGCAGGAAAGTTTGCTAGTGCTTCTCGGGAGGGTTTAAACTAAATTTGCAGGGGGCAGGGATCTGGAATGTGAGAGAGGATAGCGAGATGAAGAATAAAGGACAGATGGGGATTACACGGTTCCGGAATATTAAGTGTGTCGTAGAGAAAGGTGAGGCGGAACAAGTGATAAGGAGGACACATGTACAGAGGGTTGGTCTGACGGAACATGGAGTTAAATGTGCAGAAAGAATAAGTAAATTTAGAAAGGACAACAAAATTCAAGGGGTGTATAGCCCGATGGGAGTTCGGGGAGCTGGGCTAAGCACAATAGGCAGCGATTTAAACAAGGAGAGGAAAAATGGACTAAAAATTCTATATCTGAACGCACAAAGTGTCAGAAATAAGGCGGATGTGCTTGAAGCTCAGGTGCGAATGGGTAACTATGATGTTGTTGGGATAACGGAGATATGACTGCAGGGAGATCAGACCTGGGAAATGAATGTACAAGGGTATACGTGCTATTGTAGGGACAGAAATGTGGGCAGAGGGGGTGGGGTGGCCCTGTTGGTGAGGAATGAGATTCAGTCCTTTGCAAGGGGGGACATAGGGTCAGGAGAAGAGGAGTCTGTGTGGATAGAACTGAGGAACAGTAAGGGCAATAAGACCCTAATGGGTGTTGTCTGCAGGCCCCCAAACAGAAGCATGGATATTGGGTGCAAGTTGAATAGGGAGTTAACATTGGCATGTGGCAAAGGTAATGTCGCAGTAGTTATGGGGGATTTCAACATGCAGGTGAACTGGGAGAATCAGGTTGGTGCTGGGCCCTAGGATAGGGAGTTTGTAGAGTGCCTACGGGATGCATTCTTGGAACAGCTTGTACGAGAGCCGACCAGGGACAAGGCTATTCTGGATTTAGTGTTGTGTAATGAACAGGATTTGATAAGTGATCTTGAAGTAAAGGAGCCATTAGGAGGTAGTGACCATAATATGATAAGTTTTTATCTGCAATTTGAGAAGGATAAGGGCAGATCGGAGGTATCAGTGTTGCAGTTGAACAGGGGAGACTATGGAGCCGTGAGGGAGGAGCTGGCCAAAGTTAACTGGATGGATAGCCTAGCAGAAAAGACAGTGGAACAGCAATGGCAGATATTCTTGGGAATAATGCACAAGGTGCAAAATCAGTTCATCCCCCAGAGAAGGAAGGATTCAAAGTGGGAAAAGGGGCCACAGTGGTTGACAAAGGAAGTCAGAGATTGCACAGCATTTTAAAAAAAGGAAGTATGACAGAGCTAAGGTGAATGGGAGGACAGAGGATTGGAAAATTTTTAAGGAACAACAGAACTTAACTAAAAAGGCAATACGGGGAGAAAAAAATGAGGTACGAACGCAAGCTAGCCAGGAATATAAAGGAGGATAGCAAAAGCCTTTTTAGGTATGTGAAGAGAAAGAAGATAGTTAAGAACAATGTTGGGCCCTTGAAGAATGAATTGGATGAAATTGTTATGAAGTGGCAGAAATGGCAGAAGAATTTAATAAGTACTTTAGATTTGTCTTCACTAGGGAAGACACAAGCAATCTCCCAGATGAATGGATGGGCCAAGGACATAGGGTAATAGAGGAAATGAAACAGATTAACATTAGGAAGGAAACGGTGATGAGTAACCATATAACATATAACCATATAACAATCACAGCACAGAAACAGGCCATCTTGGCCCTCCTAGTCCGTGCCGAACCCTTAATCTCACCTAGTCCCACCTACCCGCACTCAGCCCATAACCCTCCACTCCTTTCCTGTCCATATACCTATCCAATTTTACCTTAAATGACAAAACTGAACTGGCCTCTACTACTTCTACAGGAAGCTCATTCCACACAGCTATCTCTCTTTGAGTAAAGAAATACCCCCTCGTGTTTCCCTTAAACTTCTGCCCCCTAACTCTCAAATCATGTCCTCTAGTTTGAATCTCCCCTACTCTCAATGGAAACAGCCTGTTCACGTCAACTCTATCTATCCCTCTCAAAATTTTAAATACCTCGATCAAATCCCCCCTCAACCTTCTACGCTCCAATGAATAGAGACCTAACTTGTTCAACCTTTCTCTGTAACTTAATTGCTGAAACCCAGGTAACATCCTAGTAAATCGTCTCTGCACTCTCTCTAATTTATTGATATCTTTCCTATAATTCGGTGACCAGAACTGCACACAATATTCCAAATTTGGCCTTACCAATGCCTTGTACAACTTTAGCATTACATCCCAACTTCTGTACTCAATGCTTTGATTTATAAAAGCCAGCGTTCCAAAAGCCCTCTTCACCACCCTATCTACATGAGACTCCACTTTCAGGGAACTATGCACAGTTATTCCTAGATTTCTCTGTTCCTCTGCATTCCTCAATGCCCTACCATTTACTCTGTATGTTCTATTTGGATTATTCCTGCCAAAATGTAGAACCTCACACTTCTCAGCATTAAACTCCATCTGCCAACGTTCAGCCCATTCTTCTAACCGGCATAAATCTCCCTGCAAGCTTTGAAAATCCACCTCATTATCCACAACACCTCCTACCTTAGTATCATCGGCATACTTACTAATCCAATTTACCACCCCATCATCCAGATCATTTATGTATATTACAAACAACATTGGGCCCAAAACAGATCCCTGAGGCACCCCACTAGTCACCGGCCTCCATCCCGATAAACAATTATCCACCACTACTCTCTGGCATCTCCCATCTAGCCACTGTTGAATCCATTTTATTACTCCAGCATTAATACCTAACGACTGAACCTTCTTAACTAACCTTCCATGTGGAACTTTGTCAAAGGCTTTGCTGAAGTCCATATAGACTACATCCACTGCCTTACCCTCGTCAACATTCCTCGTAACTTCTTCAAAAAATTCAATAAGGTTTGTCAAACATGACCTTCCACGCACAAATCCATGCTGGCTACTTCTAATCAGATCCCGTCTATCCAGATAATTATAAATACTATCTCTAAGAATACTTTCCATTAATTTACCCACCACTGATGTCAAACTGACAGGTCTATAATTGCTAGGCTTCCTTCTAGAACCCTTTTTAAACAATGGAACCACATGAGCAATACGCCAATCCTCCAGCACAATCCCCGTTTTTAATGACATATTAAAGATCTCCGTCAGAGCTCCTGCTATTTCTACACAAACTTCCCTCAAGGTCCTGGGGAATATTCTGTCAGGACCCGGAGATTTATCCACTTTTAAATTTCTTAAAAGCGCCAGTACCTCCACCTCTTTAATTGTCATAGGTTCCATAACTTCCTTACTTGTTTCCCACACCTTAGACAATTCAATATCCTTCTCCTTAGTGAATACCGAAGAGAAGAAATCATTCAAAATCTCTCCCATCTCCTTCGGTTCCACACATAGCTGACCACTCTGATTCTCTAAGGGGCCAATTTTATCCCTCACTATCCTCTTGCTTTTAATATAACTGTAGAAACCTTTCGGATTTACTTTCACCTTATTTGCCAAACCAACCTCGTATCTTCTTTTAGCTTTTCTAATCTCTTTCTTAAGATTCCTTTTACATTCTTTATATTCCTCGAGCAATTCCTTTACTCCATGCTGCCTATATCTATTGTAGACATCCCTCTTTTTCTGAACCAAATTTCTAATATCCCTAGACAGATGGGACTTAAAGGCTGACAAATCCCCAGGTCCAGATGGTCTGCATCCTACGGTACTAAAGGAGGTGGCTCTGGAAATTGCGGATGCATTGGTAATCATTTTCCAATGTTCCTTAGATTCAGGATCAGTTCCTGATTATTGGAGAATGGCTAATGTTATTCCACTTTTTAAGAAAGGAGGGAGGGAGAAAACAGAGAACTATTGTCCTGTCAGCCTGACATCAGTAATGGGGAAGATGCTAGAGTCCATTATTAAAGATGAAATAGTGGCATATCTAGATAGCAGTGATAGGATTGGGCCGAGCCAGCATGGATTTACCAAGGGCAAATCATGCTTGACTAATCTATTGGAGTTTTTCGAGGATGTAACCAGGAAGTTAGACGAGGGAAATCCAGTGGATGTAGTGTACCTCGATTTTCAGAAGGCATTTGATAAGGTCCCACATAGGAGATTGGTGGGTAAAATCAGGCATTGGGGTGAAGATATTGACATGGATAGAAAATTGGTTGGCAGATAGAAAGCAAAGGGTAGCGGTGAATGGGTGTTTCTCAGAATGGCAGGTGGTGACTAGTGGGGTGCCACAGGGCTTGGTATTGGGACCACAGCTGTTTACCATTTACATCAACGATTTAGATGAAGGCATTGAGAATAACATCAGCAAGTTTGCTGATGATACTAAGCTGGGTGGCAGTGTGACATGTGATGAGGATGTTAGGAGAATTCAGGGTGACTTGGATAGGCTGAGTGAGTGGGCAGATACTTGGCAGATGACGTTTAATGTGAATAAGTGTGAGGTTATCCACTTTGGGAGTAAGAACAGGAAGGCAGATTATTATCTGAATGGTGTAGAGTTAGGTAAGGGAGAAATACAAAGAGATCTAGGAGTCCTTGTTCATCAGTCACTAAAGGTGAATGAGCAAGTGCAGCAGGCAGTGAAGAAGGCTAATGGAATGTTGGCCTTTATTACAAAGGGATTTGAGTACAAGAGCAAGGAAATCCTCTTTCATTTGTACAGAGCCCTGGTGAGACCACACCTGGAGTATTGTGTACAGTTTTGGACTCCAGGATTAAGGAAGGACATCCTGGCTGTAGAGGAAGTGCAGCGTAGATTAACAAGGTTAATTCCTGGGATGTCTGGACTATCTTACGCAAAGAGGTCAGAGAGACTGGGCTTGTACACGCTGGAATTAAGGAGATTGAGAGGGGATCTGATTGCAACGTATAACATTATTAAGGGATTGGACAAGATAGAGGCAGGAAATATGTTCCAGATGCTGGGAGAGTCCAGTACCAGAGGGCATGGTTTGAGAATAAGGGGTAGGTCATTTAGGACAGAGTTAAGGAAAAACTTCTTCTCCCAGAGAGTTGTGGGGGTCTGGAATGCACTGCCTCGGAAGGCAGTGGAGGCCAATTCTCTGGATGCTTTCAAGAAGGAGCTAGATGGGTATCTTATGGATAGGGGAATCAAGGGATATGGGGACAAGGCAGGAACTGGGTATTGATAGTAGATGATCAGCCATGATCTCAGAATGGTGGTGCAGGCTCGAAGGGCCGAATGGTCTACTTCTGCAACTATTGTCTATTGCCTGTCTGAACAGTGGCCGATTAGGAAAAGGGGAGATGCAACGAGACCTGGGTGTCATTCTACAGTCATTGAAGGTGGGCATGAAGGTAAAGCAGGCAGTGAAAAAGGCAAATGGTATGTTGGCATTCATAGCAAAAGGATTTGAGTACAGGAGCAGGGAGGTTCTACTGCAGTTGTACAAGGCCTTGGTGAGACCGCACCTAGAATATTGTGTGCAGTTTTGGTCCCCTAATCTGAGGAAAGACATTCTTGCCATAGAGGGAGTACAGAGAAGGTACACCAGATTGATTCCTGGGATGGCAGGACTTTCATATGAAGAAAGACTGGATCGACTAGGCTTATACTCAATGGAATTTAGAAGATTGAGGGGGGATCTTATTGAAACATTTAAATTCTAAAGGGATTGGACAGACTAGATACAGGAAGATTGTTTCCGATGTTGGGGAAGTCCAGAACGAGGGGTCACAGTTTAAGGATAAAGGGGAAGCCTTTTAGGACCGAGATGAGGAAAAACTTCTTCACACGGAGAGTGGTGAATCTGTGGAATTCTCTGCCACAGGAAACAGTTGAGGCCAGTTCATTGGCTATATTTAAGAGGAAGTTAGATATGGCCCTTGTGGCTAAAGGGATCGGGGGGTATGGAGAGAAAGCAGATACAGGGTTCTGAGTTGGATGATCAGCCATGATCATACTGAATGGCGGTGCAGGCTCGAAGGGCCAAATGTCCTACTCCTGCACCTATTTTCTATGTCTCTATGTTAATAGAATGTTGGGCACTATAATGTGTTCAGTGGAGTTCAGGTCTAGAGACGTTCTCCTTAACTGTATAGTGCACTTGTGAGGCCACACCTTGAGTACAGTGTACAATTCCGGTCTCCATATTGTGTGAGGGATGTGAATGCATTGGAGAGTCTAGGGAAAGGCAGTGAGCCTAATTCCAGTTCTGCAGGGAATGAGCTATGAAGAAAGATTGAAAGTATTAAATCCTTTTAGCCTAAGCAGACATAGAATGAGAGGAGACATGATAGAAGTGTTCAAAATCATTAGGGGTATAAGTAAGGTAGACACCAGTCCAGCTGCTGCTTCAAAATTAATCCATCATCAAGGACACAGGGCATAGGTGGAGACCGGCGAAGGAGGCAATGTCAGATTAACATCAGGAAGCGTCTCTTTACACAGTGAGTTCTGGACACATGGAACAGACTACCTAGTTATGTAGTTAGTAGTACCTTAGAGACTTTCAAATCGACACCGATAATAATTTCAACAAACTATGTGAATAGGAATTTAGCAAGCTTTGTTGGGGCAAGTGGCCTGTTCTAGTCAAAAACCTTCTAATGTTCTACGATCCAGTTGCTGCCATTGCTATGATGCTACTAGCAGTTCAATATATTGAATGATTTAAATGCTTCGGGATGGACTAGATGGGCCAAAGATCTGGGTTCCATACTCTAGTTTTCTATCACTCTGTGACTTTATGATGAACGCGAATGTGAAATCTCCTATTTTCCTCCAGATCTTCTTAATTTTAGTTTAATCTGTTTCCAAATGTAATTAAAATTCCCTGTCACTCTGTGGATTAGTGGGCCCGATTCTTGAGGCTAAACAAATACACCTCAAAGCAATATTTGGCAAATTTGTTTTACCTAAGTCTGCTTTTGTGTCCAATTCTAGGAATTGTCAATCTCAAGGCATCAAAAACTCATAAAAATAAGTTTGAAAAGGGAAATATTGATGAGTTTACTATTGAGGCTGTGGACATTGGTGCGCTGAAGAAGATCCGAATAGGACACGATAATTATGGTAAGCATGTGGGAGAGAACCTCAGAGCGACTGGACAGACCCTCAGAGTGCAGGGACCCTCAGAGCGACTGGACAGACCCTCAGAGTGCAGGGACCCTCAGAGCGACTGGACAGACCCTCAGAGTGCAGGGACCCTCAGACAGGTTGGACAGACCCTCAGAGTGCAGGGACCCTCAAACAGGTTGGACAGACCCTCAGAGTGCAGGGACCCTCAGACAGGTTGGACAGACCCTCAGAGTGCAGGGACCCTCAGAGCGACTGGACAGACCCTCAGAGTGCAGGGACCCTCAGACAGGTTGGACAGACCATCAGAGTGCAGGGACCCTCAGAGCGACTGGACAGACCCTCAGAGCGACTGGACAGACCCTCAGAGTGCAGGGACCCTCAGACAGGTTGGACAGACCCTCAGAGTGCAGGGACCCTCAGACAGGTTGGACAGACCCTCAGAGTGCAGGGACCCTCAGACAGGTTGACAAACCCTCAGAGTGCAGGGACCCTCAGACAGGTTGGACAGACCCTCAGAGTGACTGGACAGACCCTCAGAGTGCAGGGACCCTCAGACAGGTTGGACAGACCCTCAGTGCAGGGGCCCTCAGAGCGACTGGACAGACCCTCAGAGTGCAGGGACCCTCAGACAGTTTGGACAGAGTGCAGGGACCCTCAGACAGGTTGGACAGACCCTCAGAGTGCAGGGACCCTCAGACAGGTTGGACAGACCCTCAGAGTGCAGGGACCCTCAGACAGGTTGGACAGACCCTCAGAGTGCAGGGACCCTCAGACAGGTTGGACAGACCCTCAGAGTGCAGGGACCCTCAGAGCGACTGGACAGACCCTCAGAGTGCAGGGACCCTCAGACAGGTCAGACAGACCCTCAGAGTGCAGGGACCCTCAGACAGGTTGGACAGACCCTCAGAGCGACTGGACAGACCCTCAGAGTGCAGGGACCCTCAGACAGGTCAGACAGACCCTCAGAGTGCAGGGACCCTCAGAGCGACTGGACAGACCCTCAGAGTGCAGGGACCCTCAGACAGGTCAGACAGACCCTCAGAGTGCAGGGACACTCAGAGCGACTGGACAGACCCTCAGAGTGCAGGGACCCTCAGACAGGTCAGACAGACCCTCAGAGTGCGGGGACCCTCAGAGCGACTGGACAGACCCTCAGAGTGCAGGGACCCTCAGACAGGTCAGACAGACCCTCAGAGTGCAGGGACCCTCAGACAGGTTGGACAGACCCTCAGAGTGCAGGGACCCTCAGACAGGTTGGACAGACCCTCAGAGTGCAGGGACCCTCAGAGCGACTGGACAGACCCTCAGAGTGCAGGGACCCTCAGGTTGGACAGACCCTCAGAGTGCAGGGACCCTAGGAGTGACTGGACAGACCCTCAGAGTGCAGGGACCCTCAGACAGGTCAGACAGACCCTCAGAGTGCAGGGACACTCAGAGCGACTGGACAGACCCTCAGAGTGCAGGGACCCTCAGACAGTTTGGACAGAGTGCAGGGACCCTCAAACAGGTTGGACAGACCCTCAGAGTGCAGGGACCCTCAGAGCGACTGGACAGACCCTCAGGGTGCAGGGACCCTCAGACAGGTTGGACAGACCCTCAGAGTGCAGGGACCCTCAGACAGGTTGGACAGACCCTCAGAGTGCAGGGACCCTCAGAGCGACTGGACAGACCCTCAGGGTGCAGGGACCCTCAGACAGGTTGGACAGACCCTCAGAGTGCAGGGACCCTCAGACAGGTTGGACAGACCCTCAGAGCGACTGGACAGACCCTCAGAGTGCAGGGACCCTCAGACAGGTTGGACAGACCCTCAGAGTGCAGGGACCCTCAGACAGGTTGGACAGACCCTCAGAGTGACTGGACAGACCCTCAGAGTGCAGGGACCCTCAGACAGGTTGGACAGACCCTCAGAGTGGCTGGACAGACCCTCAGAGCAACTGGACAGACCCTCAGAGTGCAGGGACCCTCAGACAGGTTGGACAGACCCTCAGACTGCAGGGGCCCTCAGAGCGACTGGACAGACCCTCAGAGTGCAGGGACCCTCAGACAGGTTGGACAGACCCTCAGACTGCAAGGGCCCTCAGAGCGACTGGACAGACCCTCAGAGTGCAGGGACCCTCAGACAGGTTGGACAGACCCTCAGAGTGGCTGGACAGCAACAGGATGCTGCAAAAACCTGGCTGCCACGATGTGTATTGTTCTGAACTCATCTTTCCTGTTCTACCATCTGGGGTGCCACAGTTGCTTCGTGGTTACTTGACGTTAATAAAGCTGAGGATGTCAGAGTTCAATCCCAGCATCCTCTGTAAGGAGCTTTTGTGTTTTCCTGTGGAACGTGTGGGTTTACTCTGGGTTCCCCAGATTTCCCCTGCAGATGTACTGGTAGGAATGTTAAATTGGTCATTGGAAACTGTTCCGTGATTAGGTTAGGGTTAAATCAGAGCTTGCTGGGTGGCTTGGCTTGAAGGGCCAGAAGGGCTTGTTCTGTTCTCTATCTCTAAATATAAAAAAATATAGAATAAATAAACATACATAACCTATGTACTTGACGGCAAATCTCTTTATTGGTTATTGATTGAACCTCACCCTTCCTTTTCCATAAATTCTATGTAATCTCTCTCCTTAAGAGCACAAACCCTTCAATCTACCAAATGCAAATTCTGCAGAAACATTCTTTGCTAGAAGACTCGGGCACAATGAGTTCTGAATTAACGGTACTCTGGATTAACACAGAAACATGGTGATCTGGATTCACAGTGCTCTAAGTTAAATCAAGAACATTGTGCCCAGGATTGACTCAGGTACATGATGCTCCGGATTGACTCATGATGCCTTTGTATGACTCAGAAAGATGGTGCTCCAGATTCATGGTACTCTGAATTGACTCAGGAACTTGGTGTTCTAGATTGACTCGGGAACATTATGTTCTGGTTTGCCCCAGGAACGTGGTACTCTGGATTGACTCAGGAAAATAGTGTTCTGGATTGTCTCAGGAACATGGTGGTCTGGATTTATTCAGGAACGTGATGATCTGGATTGAGACAGGAACATGATGCTCTGAATTGACTCAGGAACATGATGCTCTGGATTGACCCAAGAACATGGTGCTCTGGGTTCATGTACTTTGGATTCATTCAGGAACATGACAGTTTGGACGTGTTGCTCCGGATTGACTCAGGAATATTGTAGTCTGAATTTGTGGTGCCCTGGATTGACTCAGGAAGATGGTAAAGGTGAAGTCAGGATGTTCCTGGACAGTACTCTCTCTGTTGCACAGTTCACTATTTTACTAATGCTTCCCCTGTTGTTGCTACATGACCTGACTTTTCTTGATGTAGCTTTGAACGCAATTCCATTTTTACCATGAACTGCTTTTTTCCCATATATCCTTGCAGGGGGATGTGCTGGCTGGTTTCTGGACTGGGTGGAAATCGATGCCCCATCACTCGGACAATTGCTGCGATTCCCATGTGGCCGTTGGCTGGATAAAGCTGAGGATGATGGGTACATAGTAAGGGACCTCTTCCCTGCAGACCTGCAGACCAAAGACTACACTCCATGTACGCTACTTTCTGCTACTTCAGTTCATGAGAATGCTGCAAAGAGTCTGAGCTCACAGCAAAAAAATGATCTGCTTCCTTCGCATTGTATCGCATGAAGGCAAATGGGAAGGTTGTACTGGGTTTGGGGATTCAGAATCAGAATTAGGTTTAATATTGCTAGTATACTGTATGTCATGAAGTTTGTTGTTTTGCAGCAGCAGTATATTATACTGTAAGTTACATCTACAGATAAATATGTAGTGGAAAAAGACCAAAATAGTGAGGAAGTGTTCATGATGGTGGAGGAGAAGCTGTTCCTGAAGTGGTAAGTGTGTGTCTTCAGGCTCCTATACCTCCTCCCTGATGGTAGCAATGAGAAGAAGGCATGCCCTGGGTAACAAGGGTCCTTAACGGTGGATGCTGCTTTCTTGAGGCACCACCTTCTGAATGTGAGCTGGATGCTGGGGGTGGCTAGTGCCCATGATGGAGCTGAGTGAGTTTACTATCATTTGCAGCTTTTATTGATCCTGTGCAGCGGCCTTTCTAGACCAGACAGGGAGTTTCAATAACTGCCAAAGCCAATGGATCTAGGCAGAGCAGCACTTGCCTCTCTGGAGGTCTGTTCCCAACCTCCAGAATACAAATACAAAGGAGCTGAATCTGTACTTCTCCCTGTTCCTGTTGCAGTTGTCCCCTATGAAATCACCGTACGTACCTCTGACATACATGGGGCAGGAACAGACGCTGATGTCTTCATCGTCCTGTACGGCAGGGATGGCATCTGCACTCACCAGAAGTCACTGTGCATGAACAAGCGAGAGCGGAAGATGTACTTTAAGAGAGGCGCTGTGAATAAGTTCATCATAGAGGTATGCAGAAATGCTTTTGTGGATCTAATCCATGTGTATACCTTCATAGGAAGACAGTAAACACCAAGACAGTGAAGTTTATAATCACATCATACTCTTCATCAGCCAATCTAACACGCTGCTCTGATACAGCTCGGCTTTAGCCCTGTACTTATTGAAGTTTGGAATGAAGGGAATCTCACTGAAACCCATGAAATATTGAAATGCAAGCAACAAGCCAAGACAGCGTGAACGTGCTGAGGACACACTTCCAAAAGTGGAGAGCCTAGGGCCAGGAGCACAGCCTCTGAATGCAAGGACATTCCTTTAGAACAGAGATGCAGGGGGCCAGAGAATCACAAGAAGAGAAGATCTGCAGACGCTGAAAATCCAAGCAATTCGCACAAAATGCTGAAGGAACTCAGCAGGCCAGGCAGCATCTATGGAAAAGAGTACAGTTGATGTTTCAGGCTGAGACCCTTCAACAGGACGGGAGAAAAAAAGATGAGGAGTCAGAATAAGGTGGGGTGGAGGGAAGAGAGAAACACGAGGTGACAAGTGAAACCAGGAGGGGGAGGGATGAAGTAAAGAGCTGAGAAGTTGATTAGTGAAAGAGATACAAAACCAATAGAAAATGACACTGGAGATATTGTAATGAGAGACACAGAGATGTCAGAGGAACTGAATGTGTATTTTGCATCAGTCGTCACGGGGAAGACATCTGCAGTACACCAGACATTCAAAAGTGTCAGGGAAGTGAAGTATGTACAGTGAAAATTATGACTAAGAAGGTGCTCAGGAAGCTTAATGGTCTGAGGATGGATAAATCTCTTGGACCTGATGGAATGCACCCTCGGGTTCTGCAGAAAGGAGCTGGAGAGATTGTGGATACAGTGGACGGAATATGGAGAGAATGTTTCCTTAGTGGGGCAGTCTAGGACCAGAGGGTGTAGTCTCAGAATAGAGGGACCTTCATTTACAAAGTTAGAAACATAGAAAACCTACAGCACAATACAGGCCCTTCAGCCCACCCTTAGAAATTACCTAGATTTCCCCATAGCCCTCTATTTTTCTGAGCTCCATGCACCCATCCAGGAGTCTCTTAAAAGACCCTGTTGAATCCACCTCCACCACCGTTGTCGGCAGCCCATTCCACACACTCACTACTCCCTGAGTAAAAAGCTTACCCCTGACATCTCCTCTGTACCTACTTCCAAGCATCTTAAACCTGTGTCCTCTTGTGAAAACCATTTCAGCCCTGGGAAAAAGCTTCTGACTATCCACATGATCAATGCCTCTCATTATCTTATACACCTCTATCAGGTCACCCCTCATCCTCCGTCATTCCAAAGAGAAAAGGCCAAGTTCACTCAACCTATTCTCATAAGGCATGCTCCCCAATCCAGGCAACATCCTTGTAAATCTCCTCTGTAGCCTTTCTATGGTTTCCACGTCCTTCCTGTAGTGAGGCAACCAGAATTGAGCACAGTACTCCAAGCTGGGTCTGACCAGGGTCCGATATAGCTACAACATTCCCTCTTGGCTCTTGAACTCAATCCCATGGTTGATGAAGGCCAATGCACCGTATGCTTTCTTAACCACAGAGTCGACCAACATTGCAGCTTTGAGTATCCTATGGACTCGGACTCCAAGATCCCTCTGATCCTCCACACTGCCAAGAATTTTACCATTAACATTATATTCTGCCATCATATTTCACCTCCCAAAATGAACCACCTCACACTTCTCTGATTTGAACTCCATCTGCCACTTCTCAGCCCAGTTTTGCATCCTATCAATGTCCCATTACAACTTCTGACAGCTCTCTACACTATCCATAACACCCCCAACCTTTGTGTCACTAACAAATTTACCCCCACTTACTCATTGAAGTCACTTACAAGGATCATGAAGAGAAGGGGTGCCAGAACAGATCCCTGAGGCACACCACTGGTCACCGACCTCCATGCAGAATATGACCCGTTGAGGAGCAGATAGGGAGACAGATTCTGGAAAGATGGATATGGATTTAGAACATCTAATTTTAAACTGCCTGAGGCTAGCAAGCTGCCTGCCAAGATCAAGTGTCCGACATGGACAACCTTGGATGCTGCAGTCATGCAGCAATCAGTGATATACTATTAGAACACGGACGTCGGAGTTCAATTCCAGCATCCTCTGTAAGAAGCTTGTTCATCCTCCCTGTGGAATAACCTTTGGCCAGTTAATAGGTTAATTGCTCATTGTAAACTGTCCTCTGATTAGGCAAGGGTTAAACGGGGGGTTGCTGGGCCGGTAGGGCCTTTTCCGCTCTGTCTCGCTAAATAAATAAACAAACAAAAGTTAATGAGCAAAAGACATTAAGTGAAATCTGAAGCAAATATTAGAATAAAGCCTGTTCCTTTCAGTTGGAAGATGTTGGGGAGTGCATCGAGAAGATCCGAATTGGGCATGATGGACGAGGCATCAACTCTGGGTGGCATTTGGATAGCGTGGAGATCCGGAGGTTGCTCTCCAAGGGGAAGGTCAGTCTCATGGCAGATATTGAATTGGATTGACTCTGTTTCTTACATCCTTCACATGCAGGAGGAGTAAAAACCTTTACGTTACGTCTCCATCTAAATGTGCAATTTATAGTCATTTGTAATAAATAGTATGTACAACAGGACAGTCAATGTAGCATAGAAATACAACTGTATCAACATGAACTTAATCAGTCTGATTGCCTGGTGGAAGAAGCTGTCCCGGAGCCTGTTGGTCCTGGCTTTTATGCTGCAGTACCATTTCCTGCATGGTAGCAGCTGAAACAGTTTGTGGTTGGGGTGACTTGAGTCCCCAATGATCCTTCGGGCCCTTTTTACACACCTGTCTTAGTAAGTGTCCTGATTCATGGGAAGTTCACATCCACAGATGCACTGGACTCCCCACACCACTCTCTGTAGAGTCCTGTGACTGTGGGAGGTACAGTTCCCATACCAGGCAATGATGCAGCCAGTCAGGATGCTCTCAATTGTGCCCCTGTAGAATGTTCTTTGGATTTGGGGACTCATACCAAACTTCCTCAACTGTCTGAGGTGGAAGAGGCGTTGTTGTGCCTTTTTCACCACATGGCTGGTGTGTACTGACCATGTGAGATCCTTGGTGATGTGTATGCCAAAGAACTTTTGGCATACCCCAAAACTGTTCACTCTCTGAACCCCAGATCCATTGATGTCAATAGGAGTTATCCTGTCTCCATTCCTCCTGTAGTCCGCAACCAGCTCCTTTGTTTTTGCAACATTGAGGGAGAAGTTGTTTTCTTGACACCACTGTGTCAGGGTGATGGCTTCTTCCCTGTCGGCTCTGACATTCACTGGATCTGGATTTTCAGCAGAGATCCCAGGGAAGGCATGAGAACACAGCCTTTTAATGTGTTCTTCAGCCTCCAGGCAGATTTCATTTGCTCTCTGTGTGTACTAGCTAACATTGTTTGTGTAAAATCCCAGTGCCTATTCATTTATTAGTCTCTAGCTTTTCTCACCTGAGCTCTGAACTGAGTTTATAATTTAGTTGCTGGAAAGACCTTCATTCAGAAAATATTCAAGGGAATTTACCTACATTTTGGGGCATACACTCCCTGAGGAAATTAAAATCCCAAAAATGTTTTGCAGAGATCTTCAGCAATTATGCAGATCTGTCAACAATATTATCTGAATAATTTAAAGTTATAGAGTGATAGAAAACTACACACAGGAAGAGGCTTTTCCCGTCCATGCCGAAATACTAATCTGCCTAGTCACATCGACCTGCCCCTGGACGGTAGCCCTCCATACCCCTCCCATCCATGCATTTATCAAAATTTCTCTTCAATGTTGCAAACAAGCCCACATTCTCCACTATAAAATTATAAATAACAAAGACTGAGAAACAACTCGCGTGCAAAAGTAACCAAATTCTGCAAGTAGTGAAAAAAATAACATTGAGAACACGAGTTGTCGAATCCTGGAAAATAAGTCTGTAGGCTGTGGAATCAGTTCAGTGATGGGTGAGTGAAATTGCCCACACTGGTTCTGGAGCCTGATGGATAAAGGGTAAAAACTCTTCCTGAGCTTGGTGGTGTGGGGCCTAAGGCTCCTGTAACTCTTTCCCAATGGCAGCAGTGAGAAGCATGTCCTGAATGGTGGGGGCCCTTGATGGTGGACATTGCTTTCCTGTGGCAATGTGCTTCTAGATGTGCTCAATGGTGGGGAGAGCTTTACCCCTGATGGTCTGGGCCATCTCCACTGCTTTTTGAAGGAATTTCCGTTGAAGGGCATTGGTATTTCCATAGCAGGCTGTGATGCACCCAGTCAGTACACTCTCCACCACACATCTATAGAAGTTTATCAAATACGTGCAAACTTCAAAGATAGTAGAGGACTAACTCTACAGTTGAAGTAGAAATGAAGGAATTATCACATGTTACTACAGAGATTCTAAAACGGACACAAGCCATCAGCAAGTGCAACCAGATCTCCCACTGTGTTTGTGACCCTTGTGATTCTGGGCTATAGAACATGGTCATCAGCTGCAAATTCTTAAAAGATGCAAAGTCTAGTCAAGCCAAGAAGACAGACATTGAAAAAAGCAATAGGCCAATTTGTTTTGTCAACTCAGACTGTGATACGTCCACTTTCTAGTTCACTTGCTCATTGTCTCATTCACAGTTAGGATGAAAATACATTTAATTTCAATAGAAATCTAGCAAAGTACTGGACTGCATTAACAGGAAAGTAGCAAGCAAGAGGCTATATGTTATATGGATTTTATTTAATAAAGATGACTGCAGGATAAAATTCAACTATCACAAGATTCAGAATGGTGCATTCTCTATCAACAACACGAGGAATTCTGTACGGAGCGGAGATGCACTCGATCACAACGTTCTTCTCCTTCAGGAGACAGTCACAATGAGAACCAATCAAAACTCAGTGTCTAGTAACTAAGAATCAGGATCCAGCTTGAACTGAAATGATGAAAGATATTTTGCTCACTGTTCAATTATTGAAAAATATGGGTAAAAAAAAGTACTTTTGCTCTCTTCTTCAAAAGAAAGCTTAGTTTCCTCGCAGCACACAAAATTCTGCAGGAACTCAACAAGTCAGGCAGCATCTGTGGACTGAAATAAGCAATCAATATTTTGGACCGTTTCCCCTCAGTTTTCTCCCACATTGGGTTAGGGTTGAGTTACGGTCGTGATGTGTTGCTACTGGGAGCATGACGATACTAGCTGATTTGATTCAACACAAACGACGCATTTCACTATATGTTTTGATGTTTCAATGTACACATGACAAATTTAAAATGCTCAAGTTCAAGTTTAATTGTCATTCAACTGTACTGACTAAGACAGCTGCATGAGGTCATTCTTACCCTCAACCATCAGGCTCTGTAATGAGTCAGCCTATAGCCAGGGAAGTGATCTTGCAATCTTTAACCTGTAAATGTGGTACATCTTATTTTAAGGTAACTTATTTTTATTCTTTCTTACTTCCTTTTAATATTTGTACACCTGTGCACTTGTAATGTTACTGTGACAATGCAATTTCCTTTGGGATCAGTAAGGTATCTCTCTATCTGTCTGTATATAAATACCCATGAATATAGCCAAACAAAACAGCATTACTCCAGGGCCAAGATACAAGACACGGTACCAACAATCACACAAATTATAGGGGACATATAATACCATAAGACATAGGAGCAGTATTAGGCCATTCAGCCCATCGAGTCTGCTCCACCATTTCATCATGGCTGATCCCGGATCCCACTCATCCCCGTACACCTGCCTTCTTGCCGTATCCTATGATGCCCTGACTGATCAAGAAACTATGAACCGCTTTAAATATACCCACAGAATTGGCCTCCACCACAGTTTGTAGTAGAGTGTTCCACAGATTTACTACTCTCTGGATAAAAAAAAATCCTCCTTATCTCTGTTCTAAAGGGTGGCCCCTTAATTGTGAGGCTGTGCTCTCTAGTTCTGGATACCCCCACCATAGGAAACATCCTCTCCACATCCTCCCTATCCAGTCCTTTCAACATTCCGTAGGTTTCAACGAGATCCCCATGCATTCTTCTAAATTCCAGTGAGTACAGGCCTAAAGCTGATAAATGCTCCTCATATGTTAACCCCTTCATTCCTGGAATCATCCTTCTTTCTTTTCTTTTTCAATCTTTTTATTAAATTTCATATATAAAGAAAAACATAACAATATTAAATAGGTTATAAATGCACTAGGCTTGAAGTTAAATTAGTAATAAGATAACAATATCTTATTAAAATATCATCAAGAAATCGTACAATAATCAATCAAACCTATATTGATTATACATGAAAAAGAATAAGAATAGTCACCAAAAGAAAAAAAATATATAAAAATGCAAGAAAAAATGTATATTTAAAAAAAAATAAACCTAAACTAACATGGGCAATAATACCAGTTTATATGAGTATGATAGTGTCAAAAACTCCGGAACTCCATACCAGAACAAGAATAAAAAGAGAAAAGGTCTGGAAGAGGCCAAATTAATTCATATGAAAGTGTCGAATGAACGGTCCCCAAGTTTCTTCAAATTTAATTGATGAATCGAAAATAGTACTTCTAATTTTTTCTAAACTCAGACAAGAGATAGTTTGAGAAAACCACTGAAATGTGGTAGGAGGATTTACTTCTTTCCAATTTTGTAATATAGACCTTCTGGCCATTAATGTTACAAAGGCGATCATTCGTCTAATTGAAGGGGAAAATTGACCACCATCTTCATTTGGTATACCAAAAATTGCAGTAATAAAATGAGGTTGTAAATCAATATTCCAAATTGAGGAAATGGTAGCAAATGTTCTTCCAATAGTTATGTAAAGTGGGACATGACCAAAACATATGGGTCAATGAGGCCACATCTGAATGACATCTGTCACATTGAGGGTTAATATGAGAATAGAATCGAGCAAGCTTATCTTTAGACATATGAGCTCTATGTACAACCTTAAATTGTATTAAAGCATGTTCAGCACATATAGAAGAAGAATTAACCATTTGTAGAATTTTTTCCCATTTTTCTGTTGATATATTATATTGAAGTTCTTTTTCCCACTCTTGTTTAATTCTACCTGATATTTCTGGTTGTATCTTCATAATCATATTATAAATAAAAGCCACTAATCCCTTCTGACAAGGATTCAGGGTAAAAATCATGTCTGAAAAATCTATCAAAGCTGAATTGGGAAAGGATGGTAGAACTTTATATAAAAAATTTCTGATTTGTAAATATCTAAAAAAAATTAGATTTAGGTAACTTAAATTTGTTGGAAAGTTGGTCAAAAGACATCAAACTACCTTCAGAAAAAAGATCACGAAAACATATTATACCTTTCCTTTTCCATTTGCTAAAAGCTTGATCTGTTAAAGAAGGTTTAAAAAAGAAATTAAGTAAGATAGGGCTATCAAGAACAAAGTTTTTCAGTGTAAAAAACTTACGAAATTGAAACCAAATTCGTAATGTATGTTTGACAATAGGGTTGGATATCTGTTTATTGAGTTTAATTAAATCAGCAGGAAGAGAAGAACCAAGAATGGAGAATAAAGAATATCCTTGTGCATCATTACATTCTAGATTTACCCACTGTGAGCACAATGGTGAATCCAAATCTAGTTTCCAATATATTAAGTTTTGAATATTATTCACCCAATAGTAAAATCTGAGGTTAGGTAAAGCTAAACCACCATCTTTTTTAGATTTCTATAACTGTCTTTTACTTAATCTGGGGTTTTTATTTTGTCACACAAATGAGGAAATTTTTGAATCAATGTTATCAAAAAAAGATTTAGGAATAAAAATTGGTAAGGCTTGAAATAAATATAAAAATTTCGGTAAAATCATCATTTTAATAGCATTAATCCAACCAACCAATGATAAGGATAAGGGAGACCATCTAGTAGTAAGTTGTTGAATTTGATGAAGCATAGGTAAAAAATTCAATCTGAATAAATCTGTATATTTCTTGGTAATTTTTATACCTAAATAAATAAAGTTATCAGTAACAACTTTAAATGGTGTCCTGTCATTCAATAAAGTTTGCGCATTTAAAGGGAATAATTCACTCTTATCCAAGTTTAGTTTATAACCAGAAAAGGAATCATCCTTATGAACCTCCTCTGGACTCTCTCCAATGACAACACATCCTTTCTGAGATATGGGACCCAAAACTGTTGACAATACTCCAAGAGCAGTTTGACTAATGTCTTATAAACCATCAGCATTATCCCCTTGCTTTTATATTCTATTCCCCTCAAAATAAATGCCAACATTGAATTTGTCTTCTTTACCACAGACTCAACCTGTAACTTAAGCTTCTGGGAGTCTTGCATGAGGACTTCAAAGTCCCTCTGCACCTCTGATCTTTGACTCTTCTCCCCATTTAGATTATAGTCTGTACTATTGTTCCTTTTACCTAAATGCATTATTATACATTTCCTAACACTGTATTCCATCTGCCCCATTTTTGCTCATTCTTCCAATTTGTCTAAGTCCTGCTGCAATCACATTGCTTCCTCAGCACTACCTACCCCTCCACCTATCTTTGTATCATCAGCAAACTTTACCACAAATCCATCAATTCGATTATCTAGATTATTGACAAACAATGTGAAAAGTAGTGGTCCCAGTACAGACCCCTGAGGAATACCACTAGCCACTGGCAGCAGGAAAGGCCCGTTTATTCCCACTCGCTGCCTCCTGCCTGTCAGCCATTCCTCTGTCCATGCCAGTATCTTGCCTGTAACGCCATAGGATTTTATCTTGTTAAACAGCTTCATGTGTGGCACCTTACCAAATGCTTTCTGAAAATCCAAGTAAATGACATTCATCGTGTCTCCTTTGTCCACCCTTCTTGTTACTTCCACAAAGAACTCTAACAGATTTGTCAGAGAAGATTTTCTTTTTCATAAACCATGCTGACTTTGACTTATTTTATCATTTACCAAAACTTTCCCAACCACTGAGGTTAGGCTAACTGCCCTATAATTTCCTTTCTTTTGCCATTCCTCCCTTCTTAAAGAGTGGAGTGACATTTGCAATCTTCCAGTCCTCTGAGACCATGGCAGAATCGAGTGATTCTTGAAAGATCATGACCAATGCATTCGTAACCTCTTCTTACTCTCTCTCCCAGGACTCTGGGATGTAGTCCATCTAGCCCAGGTGATTTATCCACCTTAAGACCTTTCAGTTTGCCTAGCACTTTTTCCTTTGTAATAGCAATGGCACTCACTCCTGCTTCCTGACTCTCACGGACCTCTGGCACATTGTCTTCCATAGTGTAGACTGATGCAAAGTACACATTAAGTTCATCAGCCACTTCTTTGTCCCCATTACTACCTCACCAGTATCATTTTTCAGAGGTCCAATATCAACTCTCACCATTTTACTATTTATATAACTGAAAAACTTTTAGTATCCTGCTTTATAGTATCAGCTAGTCTGCCTTTGTATTTCATCTCTTCCCTTCTTATAGATGTTTCAGTTGCCTTTTGTGGGATTTTAAAAGCTTCCCAATCATCCAACTTCCCACTCACTTTTGCTACCTAATATGCCCCTTCCTTGGCTTTTTATGCAGTCCTTAACTTCCTTTGTCAGCCACGGTTGCCTACACCTGTCATTTGAGGACTCCTTCCTCTGTGGGACATAGCTATACTGCACCTTGTGAACTATTCCCAGAAAATTCAGCCACCTCTATTCTGCCGTCATCCCTGCCAGTATCCTCCTCCAATCCACCTGGGCAGCCTCTGCTTTCATACCTCTATAATTCCCTTTATTCCATTGTGATATTGATACATGTGAGTTATGTTTCTCCCTCACAAATTGCAGTATGAATTCAATCATACTATGATCACTACCTCCTAATGGTTCCTTTACATTAAGCTCCCTAATAAGATCTGGGTTATTACACAACCCCCAATCTCAGACAGCCTTTGTCCGATCAGGCTCAAGCACAAGCTGCTCTAAAAAGCCATTTCATGGGCATTCAACAAATTCCCTCTCTTGCAATCTGACACCAGCCTAATTTTCCCAATCCCCTTGCATATTGAAGTCCCCCATTACAATTGTGACATTACCCTCACTACATGCCCTTTCCAGCTCCCTTTGCAATCTCAAACCCACATCTTGGCTATTATTTGGAGGCCTATACACGATTCACCTAACAGTTTTTTTTTATCCTTGCAGTTCCTTAAACCCACCCACAAAGATTCAGCGTTCTCTGACCCTATGCCACCTCTTGCTAAAGATCTAATCAACAGAGCCGCACCACTTCCTCTGCCTTCCTGTCTGTCCTTTTGATACAAAGTATATCTGTTGATATTAGGCTCCCAGCTATGGCCTTCATTCAGCCACAACTCAGTGATGCCCATAATATCATACTGACCAATCTGTAATTGCACCATGAGTTCATCCATCGTATTCTGAAGCTACACACATTTAAAAACAGCACCTTCAGTCCTGTATACTTCACCCTTTTGAATTTTGCCTCTGTGGTACAATTTAACTCTTTGCTCTGCCTGCTTTTGTACCCAGTCATTGGCTTGTCCACCCTAACATTCATATTATATATTGCATCATCTACTTGTAAACCTGCTGGCTCATCCTTAGCTCTGTCATACTGCTTCCCATCCTCTGCTATGTTAGTTTAAACCACTCCCAATAGCTCTAGTAAACCTCCCTGCAAAAATATCCCCCACTTGAATCCCCGTCAGATTCAAATACAATCCGTCCCTTTTGGACAGATCCCACCTGCCAAAGGCAAGGTCCCAATGCTCCAGAAATCTGAATCCCTGCTCCCTGCTCCAATTCTTCAGCCATACATTTATCTGCCACCTCATTCTATTCCTATCCTCACTGTTGCGTGGCACAGGCAGCAATCTGAGATTACTACCTTTGAGGTCCTGCTTCTCAGCTTCTTTCCTGACTTTCTATGTTCTTTTCTCAGGCCCTTGTGCCTATTTCTACCTACCAATATGTACCACAACTCTGCCTGTTTACTCTCCCTTTCAGGATATTGTGGATGCATCCAGAATCATTTCAGCCCCCACCATCTGCCCTCACTATTTGCCAATCTCCCTGGCACCTGGGAGCCAAACTAACATCCGTGTTTCCTTTCACGTCCGCAGAACCACCTGTCTGACCCCCTAACTATAGAGTCCCCTATAATTGCTGCCATCATCTTCTGTTCCCTACCTGTCTGAGCCACAGGGCCAGACTCAGTGCCAGAGATACTGTTGCTTCCCCCAGGTAGGGCCCCCCTCAACAACAGTTCTCAAAATGGCGTGCTTATTGTTGACGGAATGGCCACAGGGAGGCTCTCCACTATCTGACGTTCTCCCTTCCCTCTCCTGACAGTCGTGCATTTATCTGTCTCCTCTAGCCCTGGGTTGACTCACTTTCTGTAGCTCCTGTCTATCACTGCTTCACTTTCCCTAACAAGCTGAAGGTCATCAAGCTGTAGCTCCAAGCCCCTGACACTGTCTCCAAGGAGCTGTATCTCAATGAGCCTGGTGCAGATGTACACATATGATACGGCAGTAAACTATAGTCACGTTAAAAATATGCAGTCCAAGTCCCTGAGTCCATGAATGTTTCACAATCCAGATTGTCTTCTGCCAAGCAAACACTGGGGGGCAGCACTGACTCTAGCTTGGGCACTGCCTCGCCATTCCAGTGGAGCTCATGGCTCCAGTTCCTTCCCCTGAGTAGCTGCTAACAGGAAACACTGTGCTGTGAGGTATAGCTCTTACTATGACTGAGGCCACACAGCCCCCCCCCCCCCCACTATCTGCCACTGCTATTCGCATCAATGACTTGCACGCAGCATTCCACACCATCGGTGTCAAACAGGGTCTTGCAATCACAGGAAAAGTGACTGGACATGCACTGACGTCTCTCTGTTGCAGGCAGCATCAGGTTCTGATCCAAGTCTTCTGTTTCTCCGCCAATGAGTGTAGATCTGCGATACCTTAAGTTCTTAAAATCCAGCAGGGTCTTGCAATCATAAAGGATACATTTAAAAGAATCTTTGTTAACCCTGTAGAACATGCTGCACCTGGGCATGTCACCATCTTACCAGAAACTACTCATTTAATTTTATATGATTGAGTGAGTAGTGCAAGAAGAGAGGGGAACAAGATTGAGGAAGTGTTCAAGGGTTCATTGTCCATTCAGAAATCTAATGGAGGTGGGGAAGAGGTTGTTCCTGAAATATTGAGTGTGTGTCTTCAGGCTCCTCTACCTCCTCCCTGATGGTATCGATGAGAAGAGGACATGTCCTGGGTGACGCGGGTGCTTAATTACCTTTTTGAGGCCTCACCTTTTGAAGGTGTCCAGGATGCTGGGGAAGCGACTGCTCATGATGGAGATGACTGAGCTTACGACTTTCTTCAGCTTTTTCTGATCCTGTGCCGTGGCCTCTTCACACCAGACGGTGATGCAACCAGTTAGAATGCTCTCCACGCACATCTGTGGAAACTTGCATATATCTTTTGTGACAGAGCAAGTCAAAGGAGTCGTGTTTGTGGGTCACTAAAATGTCACATTTATTCAATGCCAGGGCTCAGAAACGATAGTGTTTCCCTGTGAACGGTGGCTGGCAAAGTCCGAAGATGATGGAGAAATCATCCGAGAACTGGTTCCCTTGGAGATTATTCAGAAAAAGCTGCTGAAAGACGGCACGTTGAAGCAGACTGAACAAACCCTGGATGATGCCCTGGAGAGTGAGTACTCCTGTAGAGGGGTAGGAATGAGAGATGCCCGAAAGAATGAGTATTCCTGTAGAGGGGGAAGGGATGAGAAAGAGTGAGTATTCCTGTAGAGGGGGAAGGGATGAGAAAGAGTGAGTACTCCTGTAGAGGGGGAAGGGATGAGAAAGAATGAGTATTCCTGTAGAGGGGGAAGGGATGAGAAAGAATGAGTACTCCTGTAGAGGGGGAAGGGATGAGAAAGAGTGAGTACTCCTGTAGAGGGGGAAGGGATGAGAAAGAATGAGTATTCCTGTAGAGGGGGAAGGGATGAGAAAGAGTGAGTACTCCTGTAGAGGGGGAAGGGATGAGAAAGAATGAGTATTCCTGTAGAGGGGGAAGGGATGAGAAAGAATGAGTATTCCTGTAGAGGGGGAAGGGATGAGAAAGAATGAGTATTCCTGTAGAGGGGGAAGGGATGAGAAAGAATGAGTACTCCTGTAGAGGGGGAAGGGATGAGAAAGAATGAGTATTCCTGTAGAGGGGGAAGGGATGAGAAAGAATGAGTATTCCTGTAGAGGGGGAAGGGATGAGAAAGAATGAGTATTCCTGTAGAGGGGGAAGGGATGAGAAAGAGTGAGTACTCCTGTAGAGGGGGAAGGGATGAGAAAGAATGAGTATTCCTGTAGAGGGGGTGATGCATCATCAATAACTCACTCTGAGACGTAAAGGTGAGATATCAGCTTTTATTGACTGGAAGAAGGAACAAGCAGTGGTTGACCACCATATTACATCCTGGAGACAGAGAGGCCGGGCTCAGACCTCGATTGCCTTTATACAGGGGTCTGTGGGAGGAGCCACAGGAGCAGAGAGCAGGGGGCATGTCCAGACAGGTATATGTAGTTCACCACAGGGGGTAGAAATGAGAGATGCCCGAGAGTGAGTATTCCTGTAGAGGGGGTAGGAATGAGAAAAAGTGAGTATTCCTGTAGAGGGGGAAGGGATGAGAAAAAGTGAGTATTCCTGTAGAGGGGGAAGGGATGAGAGATGCTGAAAAGACAAGGGCACTACCTTCTGTGTCTTTAAAAGGCAAGCAGAGGGGCTTACCCTGGGGGCAGTGAGAATGGGGTGCAGGTCAGGTAATGGCAATGGATAGCCACAGAGGGGGTTACCCTGGGCGCAGGGGAGATTGGGGGGGGGGGGTGATGGCCATGGATAGCCACTTCTCCCCTGTAAGGATGTAAACAAGGATGCTCCAGAGGGAGATTAGTGTATGTCACACATATATTGAAACATCAAAGCATCCAGTGAAATGTGTCATTCACCCATCAGGCCATCAGACACAGGAGCAGAATTAGGCCATTTGGCCCATCAAGTCTGCTGCACCATTCAATCATGGCTGATCCTTTCTCCCCTCCTAAGACCCACTCCCCGGCTTTCTCTCCATAACCTGATGCCGTGTCCGATCAAGAACCTATCAATCTCTGCCTAACTACACCCAACAACCTGGCCTCCACAGCTGCCTGTGGTAATAAATTCCACAAATTCACCACCCTCTGGCTAAAGAAATTTCCTGCATCTCTGTTTTGAAAGGGATGCCCCTCTATCCTGAGGCTGTGCCCTCTTGTCCTGCACTCTCCCACCATGGGAAACATCCTTTCCACATCTACTCAGTCTAGGCCTTTCAGTATTCGAAAGGTTTCAATGAGATCCCCTCTCACCCTTCTGAATTCCAGCAAGTACAGATGTCAGTACTTCCAGCTGAACTCTGTCATTTTGTGTGTTTCCCCCTGTGTCATTCTGTGGTTCAGTATTGCCATGTGCTTTTGTTTGTTTTCATGCCCCAGGTGCTCGTGCTCCTGTCCCTGCCCCTGCTCTACCCCGGCCCCTTAATCACTGAGTACTCCGTCTCTCATCTGTTTCTCATTATTACCTGTTTTGCTGTCACCTGTATCTCATTGTGCTCCACCTATCATCTGCCTCTCAGTTTATTGCTCAGTGTATTTCTGTCCTCTGTTTTCACCTGTTTGTTGCCAAATTGTGCCAGTGAGTTTTCCTGAGCCTTTCCAGCATTCATATCTGTCTGAACATTGACTCTGCCTGTTTCTCGATTCCGGTTTTTGGATTTCTCTGGATGTTTTGATCTTTGCCAGAACTTTGACGCTGACTTTGTTTGCACCTCAGGATTTGTTACTCAATTAATACCACCGTATGCACAGTACTGGGTCTGCGATTGAATCCCTCCTCCAGTGTTCTGACAATAGACCCAGAGCCATCAAAAGTTCTTCATATGATAACCCTTTCATTCCTGGAATAATCCTTGTCAACCTCCTCTGGACCCTCTCCAATCTTTCCATCTTTTCTAAGACAAGGAGCCCAAAAGTGTTCGCAATACACAAGTTGAGGCCTCACCAGTGCCTTATAAAGCCTCAGCATCAGAGCCCTGCTCTTGTATTCTAGACCTCTTGAAATGAATGCTAACATTGCATTTGCCTTCCTCACCACTGACTCAACCTAAAAGTTAACTTTTAGGGTGTTCTGCACAAGGACTCCCAAGTCCCTTTGCATCTCAGATTTTTGGATTTTCTCCCTGTTTATAAAATAGTCTGCACATTTATTTCTACTACCAAAGCACGTAAACCATGCATTTCCCAACATTGTATTTCATTTGCCACTTTCTTGCCCATTCTCCTAATCTGTCTCAGTCCTCAGACAGCAGAGGAGATTTACAAGGATGTTGCCTGGATTGGGGAGCATGTCTTATGAGAATAGGTTGAGTGAACTCAGCCTTTCCTCCTTGGAACGACGGAGGATGAGGGGTGACCTGATAGAGGTGTATAAGATAATGAGAGGCATTGATCATGTGGATAGTCAGAGGCTTTTTCCCAGGGCTGAAATGGTTGCCACAAGAGTACCCGGTTTAAGGTGCTGGGGAGTAGGTACAGGGGAGATGTCAGGGGTAAGTTTCTTACTCAGAGTGGTGAGTGCATGGAATGGGCTGCCGGCTACGGTGGTGGAGGCGGATACGATAGGGTCTTTTAAGAGACTTTTGGATAGGTACATGGAGCTTAGAAAAAAAGAGGGCTATGGGTTAGCCTAGCAATTTCTAGGGTTGAGACATGTTCGGCACAACTTTGTGGGCCGAAGGGCCTGTATTGTGCTGTAGATTTTCTATGTTTCTGCATCCTACCTGTATCCTCAACACTTCCTGCCCCTCCACTAATCTTCATATCATCTGCAAACTTGGTAATAAAGCCATCTATTCCATCATCTAAATTATTTATATACAGCATAAAATAAGCAGTTCCACTACTGACCCCTGTGGAACACTATTAGTCACTGGCAGCCAACCAAAAAAGGATCCTTTTATTCCCACTCGTTGCTTCCTATCAATCAGCCAATGCTCTAACCATGTGATGCACCATCAATAACTCTTGGAGATGCGAGTCGAGATAGGCTTTTATTAGCTGGAATGAAGCACCACCAGCAGCAAGAGACCATCACACAACATCCTGGAGACTGAAGGAGGAGCAGTGCCTCCAACCGCTTTTATACCGGGGTCTGTGGGAGGAGCCACAGGAGCAGTCAGCAGGGGGGCGTGTCCAGGTATATGTAGTTCACCACACCATGTTAGTAACTTTCCTGTAATACTATGAGCTCCTAACTTGGTGAGCAGCCTCATGTGGTATCTTGTCAAGGCCTTCTGAAAGTCCAAATATACAATGTAGACTGCATCCCCTTTGTCTATCCCATGTGTAATCTCCTCAAAGAATTCCAAAAGGTTCATCATGCAGGATTTTCCCTGAAGGAAATCATGCTGACTTTGTCCTATTGTGTCACCAAGTACTCCATCACAGTCCTGGCAATTGACTGTAACAACTTCCAACCACTGAGGTCAGGCTAACTGGTCTATAATTTCCTTTCTGCTGCCTTCCTTCTTTCTTAAAGAGTGGAGTGACATTTGTAACTTCCCACTCCTCTGGCACCATACCACAGACCAATGATTTTTGGATGCCTTTACAATCTCTAACACTACCTCTTTCAGAACCTTCAGGTGTAGTTCTTCTGGTCCGGGTGACTTATGCACCTTTAGGTCTTTCAGCTTTTTGAGCACCTTCTCTCTTGTAATAGTAACTGCACCCACTTCTCTTCCTTCGCACACTGCAACATCTGACACACTTCTAGTGTCTTCCACAGTGAAGACTGATGTGAAATGCTCATTTAATTTATCTGCTATTTTTTCCCCAATTATTATTTCTCCTGCCTCATTTTCTTGCAGTCCTATATCCATTCTCACCCTTTTATTTTTTGCATACTTGAAAAAGTTTTTACTATCCTCTTTGATATTGCTTTTGTATTTCATCTTTTTCTTACAAATGATTCTTTTAGTTGCTTTCTGTAGCATTTTAAAAGCTTCCCAATCCTGCATCTTCCCACTAATTTTTGCTTTGTTGTATGCCCTCTCTTTTGCTTTTACATCAGCTTTGCCTTCCCTTGTCAGCCATGGTTGTACTATGTCACCATTTGAGTATTCCTTTGTTTTTGGAGTACATCTATCCTGCACCTTCCCATTTTCACCAGAATCTCACACCATTGCTGCTCTGCTGTCATCCCTGCCAGTAGCTCCTTCCAATTTACTTTGCCAACTCCTCTCTCATACCACTGTAATTTCCTTTACTCCACTGAAATACTGCTACATCAGACTTTCTCCCTATCAAATTTCAAGTTGAACTCAATCATATTGTGATCAATGCTCTTCTTTTGCCTTAAACTTTCTGATAACCTCTGGTTCATTACAGAACGCTCAATCCAGTATTGCTGATCCTCCAGTAGTCTCAATGACAAACTGCTCTAAAAAGCCATTCAACAAACTCACTCTCTCGAGATCCATGACCAACCTGATATTCCCAATCGACCTGCATATTGAAATCTCCCATGACTATCATAACATTGCCCCTTTGATACGCCTTTTCTGTTTCCCATTGTACTCTGTTGTCTATATCCCAGCCACTGTTGGGAGGCCTGTATATAACACTTCGAGTGTTGTATTTGCTCCTCTTTTTGATTCTGCATCCCTAATGCACTGATACTCACCTTGCTGTCTTCCCTTCCTGACAGTCTGACTACACGCTATCTTTGCAAACCTGAGGAAATCTGCAGATGCTGGAAATTCAAGCAACACACACAACCTTTGCTTTTTTTTACCATCGGTCCTATCCTGAGTCCCTTCACTCCAGTTCCCACCCCTTGCTAAATTAGTTTAAACCCTCACCAACAGCTCTAACAAACTTGCCCATGAGAATATTGGTTCCCCTCAGGTTCAGATGCAACCCGTCACTCTTGTACAGTTCATACCTCCCCCAGAAGAGATCCCAGTGATCCAGGAACCTGAAGCCCTGCCCCCAGCACCAGCTTCTCAGCCACGCATTAATTTACCAAATCATCCTGTTTCTACCCTCACTGGTGCGTGGCACAGGCAGCAATCCAGAGATTACTACCCAGGAGGTCCTGCTTGTCAGCTTTCTACCTAGCTCTCTTTTCAGGACCTCTTTGCTTTTCCTTCCTGTGTCAATGGTACCCATACGTATCAAGGCTGCTCTCCCTCCCTCTGTAAAATATCATTGCATGCGATCTGAGACATCCCTGACCCTACATCTGGGAGGCAAATACCATTCCGGTGTCCTGTTCACATCCATAGAATCTCCTATCTGTTCCCTATCACTACCACTCCCCTCTTCTCCCTCTTTACCTTCTGCATCATGGACCCATGATCTGTTGCAATAACCCTGGGAGGTCATCCCCCACAACAGTATCCAAAACAGTATTATTGGGGGTAATGGCCATAGGGGTGCTCTGCGCTAACTGCATATTCATATTTCCATTTCTCCTGATGGTCACCCAGCTACTCACCTCCTGCAACTTCGGGGTGACTACTTAACCTGTAACTCTGATCGATAATCTCCTCACTCTCCTGTACAAACCAAAGGTCATCCAGCTGCTGCTCCAGATCCCTAATGCAATCTTCAAGGAGCTGCAGCTGCATTTCATGTAGATGTAGTTCCTCGGGAGACTCTGGGTCTCCCAGGACTCCCAACATCCGGCATGAAGAACATACCACAGTCACTTACTACATTAGGTGCAGTAAGAGGAAAAACAAGGGAACCTTAACAGAAGCTTACCCAGACCCAACACCTCTTTCAAGCCAAAGTCTCCTTTGAGCTAAAGCCTGACACTCCTACTCTCACCACTGGCCCCTCCTGACAAAGGCTGCCCCCCTTGTCTTTCATGTACTTTTAAACAACCGTCACTGCCTTGTGAGAAATCACGGCAATGTGGCCTGCTCCTGCCACTGACTGGACCGTCGACCCAATGAAGATGTCCTTTCTTCACTATTCTGTGTTGGGACTGATACTTTTTATATTATATGTCAATGATTTGGATGATGGAATTGATGGCTTTGTTGCAAAGTTATGAAGATATGATTGTTGGAGGGATTAAAAGATAGGTTGAAGGGCAAGCAGTTTTGAGGAAGTAAAGAGGCTACATAAGCACTTAGATTATGAGAATCACTGATTAGGAGAATGGGCAAAGAAATGGCAGATGGAATACAATGCTGGGAAGAGTATTGTCATGCGGTTTGGTAGAAGAAACGAAAGGGTTGACTATTTTCTAAATGGACAAAAAATACAAAACTCTGAAGCACAAAGGGATTTGGGAGTCCTTGTGTAGGTTTCCCTAAAGGCTTATTTGCAGGTTGAGTCTGTGGTGAGGAAAGCAAATGCAATGTTAGCACTCATTTCAAGAGAATTAGAATATAAAAGCAAGGGTGTAGTATGGAGGCTTTTATAAAGCACTGGTGAGGCCTCACTGGAGTATTGTGAGGAGTTTTGGGTCACTTACCTTAGAAAGGATGTGCTGACACTGGAGAGGGTTCAAAGAAGATTCATGAAAATATTCCAGGATTGAATGGCTTGTCATATGAAGTGCATTTGATTGCTCTGTAATCACTAGAATTCATAAGAATGAGGAGTGACTTAATTGAAATGTGGAGAGGATGCTTCCTATGGTGGGAGAGTCTAAGACCAGAAGATATAGCCTCAGAATAGAGGGGTGTCCTTTTAAAACGGAGATGAGGAGGAATTTATTTAACCAAAGGTGGTAAATCTGTGGAATTCTTTGCCACGGGCATCTGTGGAGGCCAAGTCTTTATGTATATTTATGGCAGAGATGATAGATTCTTGATTGGTCGGGGTATGAAGGGATACAGGAGATTGGGGCTGAGAGGAAAATTGGATCAGCCATGATGAAATGGCAGTGCAGACTTGATGGGCCAAATGGCTTAATTCTACTCCTATATATTATGGTTTTATGGTCTTATAGTCTCAAACACAGAGTTGAGAAAATGGCACCAAAGATTCGAAATTTAAAGTCTTAGAGTCAAAGAGTCACAAAACAGGCTCTTTGATCCATCTGGTCTATGCTGAACTGTTATTCAACCTAGTTGTTTACCACAGGTAGATAGTGTTGTTAAAGAAAGCTTCTGATACACTGGCCTCCTTGGTGTATAAGGTGTTGGTGAGGCCTTATTGTGTGCAGTTTTGGAAACCTGTAAGCATGTAAAAAAGGTTGAAAGAATCTAGAAAAAATTCACAAGGATGTTTTCCTATCCGGAGTATTTGAGTTATATGGAAAGCTTGAACAGGTTGGAACTTTATTCTTTGGAATGTAGAAGATTGAGGGGAGATTCGATAGAAGTATACAAAATTATGAAGCAAGATAGGGCAAATGCAAGCAGGATTTTTCCACTGAAGTTGGGTGAGACTGCAACCAGAGGTCATGGGTTAAGGTGAAAGGTGAGGTTTATGGAGAACATGAAGGGAAACTTTTTCACTCAGAGGGTCATGAGAGTGTGAAATGAGCTGCCAGTACAGGTGGTCAATTTCAGCTTTTAAGAGAGAGTTTGGATGGGTTCATGGATGGTAGGGGTATGGAGGGATAGGGTCCCAGTGCAGGTCTGTGGAAGTGGGCAGTTTAAAGGGTTTGGGCATGGATTAGATGGGCTGAAGAGCCCACTGTACTTCTATGACTCTCATCCCAGTGACCTGCACCCGGACCATAGCTGCCCATATCCCTCCATCCATGTAGCTATCCAAATTTCTCTTCACGTTGCACTCAGACTCAGATCTACCACTTCCTCCTGCAGCTCTGAGTGAAGGAGATCCCCTCAGGTTTCCCTTAAATATTTCACCTTTAGCTCATCTTTAGTTCTGGTTTCACCCAAGCTCAGTGGAAAAAGCTTGCTTCCATTTACCCTCTCTGTACCCCTCATCATTTGGTATACGGAGGTATTGAAACACAAGGGTTAAGGACCATCTTCTGAGGTATGGGTAGGGAGGCTGAGTACAAGTTAACCTGTACCTCCAAGTGAGGAATTACTGAAGAAGCTTCTTTCAAAGCAATCTGGAACCATGCTGATTCTCATTGATACAAGTTAGAATGAAGCACCTCAGAGTTGCTTCAAGTTGTTATTCTGGGGGTTGGGGTGGGGTGGGGTGGTTGTGGGGATAAGCTCCCACTGGTGTCTCAAGTAACCTCTGACCAACTCCCGGCTTTCACATGCGGCTTAGCTTCTAAGTCCGACTGAACCATTTCTACTGACAGGAGAAGGAACAAAGGCAGGTCACTGGCTCCTTAAAAGCAGTTGCTTCGGGTAGATGGGGCTCATCAGCCGTGGTTGACAGCTCACCTATGAGAAGGAAAACTCTGATCTCAAACCTCCGCTGTCTTGTGGCTGTACCCACTGATGGGAAAGGCTTCAGGAGTAAGTCCCGAGGTTTAGGGTGCTGGAGTCCGGGAGGCAGTTCAACGCTGACCTGCAACTCCTATGATGCTGTTGCTGCCAAACTGTATCAGCTTTCTTTGGATCGAGCAGGAGCCTGCTTGCTCTCCATATTGTACTGCCCTGGCTTGCCTACTGGTCTGCATATCACTCCAATAGCTACAGCAATATCCATGATCAACTCCAAACCTCAGAGGGCCTCAAACTCATCCGTCCTTTCCTGTACACAAGACATTCTGCAGAGAGGAATAAACTATCGATGTTTCAGGCTGAGACCCTTCATCAGGACTGGAAAGGAAGGGAGGGGAGATGCCAGAATAAGGAGGTGCAGGGGGAGGGGAAGGAAAACTAGAGGATGATGGGTGAAGCCAGCTGGGTAGGGAAGGGCTAGAGAAGAAAGAATCTGATAGGAGAGGAAAGTGAACCATGGGTGAAAGAGAAGGAGGGGCACCGGGGGAGATGATAGGCAGGTGAGGTGAAGAGGTAAGAGGCCAGAATGTGGAAGAGAAGAAGAATGAAGGGGGAAGGAAAAATTGAAGTTCATGCCATCAGATTGGATGCTCCTAGATGGAATATGAGATATTGCTCCTCCAATCAGAGAGTAGCCTTAATCATGGCAGAAAAGCAGGCCATAGACCAATGCTGGAACGGGTGTGTGGATTAGAATTAAAATGGTTGACCACCGAGAATTTCAGCTTTTTGCAGATGGAGCGCAGGTGTTCAACAAAGTGGTCCCACAATTTGCATTGGATCTCACCGGTGTAGAGGAGGCCACATTGGGAGCTCTCATTTCATTTTAAACTTTTTTTTGGATTATGTTTAACATTTTAATTTCATGAAAGTATCCTTCAATGATGTCTGTTTGTTTGAAGCTCACAAATATAAGATTTCTGTCTACACGGGTGATGTCTACAGAGCGGGGACAGATGCCAATGTCTTCATCACCATTTACGGAGACCTGGGTGACACCGGTGAACGGAAGCTCAGTAAATCTGACTCGCACGCCAATAAGTTTGAACGAAACCAGGTCAGTGTGCAGCTTTGGATTGGAGGGATATATCTCCCACTGTATTTTCTGGAAAGACCTTTCAATAAAATTCACCCATTTCTTCTCAACTGCAGGAAGTACAGGCTCAGAACCATCAAACACTCTTTAGACATTAGCCCTTTCATTCCCTGAATCATTTTCACGAACCTCCTCTGTCCTCTCTCCAATGCCAGGACATTTTTCTTAGATAAGGGGCCCATGCGGCTTACAGCGCTCCGTGCAGCCTGACCAGTGTCTTATAAAATCTCAGCATCACGTCGCTGCTCTTATATTCTAGACGTCGCAAATTGAATGTTAATATTGCATTTGCCTTCTTTATCAAAGACTCAACCTACAAGTTAACCTTTAGGGAATCCTATACATTCTCCTTTGTCTATTTTGCCTGTTATTTCCTCAAAGAATTCCAATAAATTTGTCGGGCAAGATTTTCCCATACAAACCCGTCTATATTATCATGTGTCTCTACGTATGCCAAAACCTAATTTGTAGCAATCAACAGAATTGTAATAGCAACAACACTCACATCTTCTTCCTAATTTCTTGAACTTCCAGCATACTGCTAGTGTCTTTCCCAGTGAGGAATGATGCAAAATATGTCACAATGCCATTTTCTTCTCACCCATTATGGCCTCTCCAATGTCACTCTCCAGTGGTACAATATCCACTCTCGCCTTGTTTTTACTCTTTATATATTTGAAAAAAACTTTGGTAACTACTTTGATATTATTGGCTAGCATACCTTTATGTAACTTTTTTCCCCTCTTTATGACTTTTTAAGTTACCTTCTGTTTGTTTTTAAAAGCTTCCCAATCTTTTAACTTCCCACTAATTTTTGCCCTCTTGCTTTTATGTTGGCTTTGACTTCCCTTGTCAGCCACGGTTATGTCATCATGCCTGTAGAATACTTCCTAATCTTTGGTTTGTATCTTTACTGCCAAATTGCTCCCAGAAACTCCATCCATTCCTTTTATACCATCATCCCTGGAGGTGTTCCCTTCCAATAACTTTGGCCAGCTCCTCTCTTTTACCTCTGTACTTCCTTTTACTGTGGTCCTGATACAGCTGTTTTTAGCTTCTCCTGAAACTGCAGGGTGAACACTATCATATTATGACCACTTTCTTCTTAGGGTTCCTTTCTTTAAGCTCATTGATAAATTTCATTACACATCATCCAAACCAGAATTTCCTTTCCTCTAAAATTTCCTTTTCTCCAAAAAGACATCTTGCAGGTATTCTACAAACTCCCTCTCTTGGGATCCAGCACCAACCCAATTATCCCAATCTACCTGCATTTTGAAATCCCCCATGATTATTGTAATATGCCTCTTCTATTTCCCATTGTAATGTGTATTGCACATTCTGGCTACTCTTTGGGGGGGGGGGGCTGTATACAACTCCCATCAGGGTCCTTTTACCCTCGCAGTTTTCTTAACTCTACCCACAAAGATTCTGCATCATCTGAACCTATGTCACCTCTTTCTAAGGATTTGATTTCATTTTTTTTAATCAACTGAGACACACCACCCCCTCTGGCTTCCTGCCTGGCCTTTCAATACAATGAGCAGCTCCACAGTTATAAACTTAAACAGAAATGTAGAAAACCTACAGCACAATACAGGCCCTTTGGCCCACAATGCTGTGCCAAAGATGAACTTACTTTAGAAATTACCTAGTGTTACACATAGCCCTCTATTTTTCAAAGCTCCATGTACCTATCCAGGAGTCTCTTAAAGACCTTATCGTATCCAGCTCCACCACCATCGCCGGCAGCCCATTCCACGCAGTCACCACTCTCTGCATAAAAAACCTTACCCCGACATCTCCTCTGTACCTACTTCCAAGCAACTTAAAACTGTGTCCTCTTGTGTTAACCATTTCAGACATGGGAAAAAGCCTCTGACTATCCACATGATCAATGCCTCTCATCATGTTATACACCTCTATCAGGTCACCTCTCATCCTTTGCCGCTCTAAGGAGAATAGGCCGAGTTCACTCAACCTATTCTCATAAGGCATACTCCCCAATCCAGGCAACATCCTTGAAAATCACCTCTGCACCCTTTCTATGGTTTCCACATCCTTCCTGTAGTGAGGTGACCCGAACTGAGCACAGTACTCCAAGTGGGGTCTGACCAGGGTCCTATATAGCTGTAACATTACTTCTTGGCTCTTAAACTCAATCCCACAATTGATGAAGGCCAATGCACTGTATGCCTTCTTAACCACAGAGTCAACCCGTGCAGCAGCTTTGAGCGTCCTAAGGACTGGTACCCCAAGATCCCTCTGATCCTCCACACTGCCGAGAGTCTTACCATTAATACCATATTCTGCCATCATATTTGACCTACCAAAATGAACCACCTCACACTTATCTGGTTTGAACTCCATCTACCACTTCTCAGCCCAGTTTTGCATCTTACTGATGTCCCACAGTAACCTTTGACTGCCTTCCACACTATCCACAACACCCCCAATCTTAGTGTCATCAACAAATTTACTAACCCATCGCTCCACCTCCTCGTCCAGGTCATTTATAAAAATCATGAAGAGAAGGGGTCCCAGAACAGATCTCTGAGGCACACCACTGGTCACCAACCTCCATGCAGAATATGATCCGTTCACAACCACTTTTTGCCTTCTGTGGGCAAGCCAATTCTGGATCCACAAAGCAATGTCCCCTTGGATCCCATGCCTCCTTACTTTCTCAATAAACCTTGCATGGGGTACCTTATCAAATGCCTTGCTGAAATCCATATACACGATATCTACTGCTCTACCTTCATCAATGTGCTTAGTCACATCCTCAAAAAATTCAATCAGGCTCGTAAGGCATGACCTGCCTTTGACAAAGTCATGCTGACTATTCTTGATCATGTTACGCCTCTCCAAATGTTCATAAATCCTGCCTCTCAGGATCTTTTTCATCAACTTACCAACCACTGAAGTAAGACTCACTGGTCTATAATTTCCTGAGCTATCTCTACTCCCTTTCTTGAACAATGGAACAAAATCTGCAACCCTCCAATCCTCCAGAACCTCTCCCGTCCCCAATGATGATGCAAAGATCATTGCCAGAGGTTCAGCAATCTCCTCCCTCGCCTCCCACAGTAGCCTGGGGTACATCTCATCCAGTCCTGGTGATTTATCCAACTTTTCTTTCAGCCACATTTCAGAGATGCTTAGAAAATCATACATGCCAACCATGTAACAATGCCACAAGTTCATCTGCCGTATTCTGTGTAACCATATAACAATCACAGCACGGAAACAGGCCATCTTGGCCCTCCTAGTCTGTGCCGAACTCTTAATCACACCTAGTCCCACCTACCTGCACTCAGCCCATAACCCTCCACTCCTTTCCTGTCCATATACCTATCCAATTTTACCTTAAATGACACTGGCCTCTACTACTTCTACAGGAAGCTCATTCCACACAGCTATCACTCTCTGAGTAAAGAAATACCCCCTCGTGTTTCCCTTAAACTTCTGCCCCCTAACTCTCAAATCATATCCTCTCGTTTGAATCTCCCCTACTCTCAATGGAAACAGCCTATTCACGTCTACTCTATCTATCCCTCTCAAAATTTTAAATACCTCGATCAAATCCCCCCTCAACCTTCTACGCTCCAATGAATAGAGACCTAACTTGTTCAACCTTTCTCTGTAACTTAAGTGCTGAAACCCAGGTAACATCCTAGTAAATCGTCTCTGTACTCTCTCTAATTTATTGATATCTTTCCTATAATTCGGTGACCAGAACTGTACACAATATTCCAAATTTGGCCTTACCAATGCCTTGTACAATTTTAACATTACATCCCAACTTCTGTACTCAATGCTTTGATTTATAAAGGCCAGCATTCCAAAAGCCTTCCTCACCACCCTATCTACACGAGACTCCACCTTCAGGGAACTATTCTCTGTTATTCCTAGATCTCTCTGTTCCACTGCATTCCTCAATGCCCTACCATTTACCCTGTATGTTCTATTTGGATTATTCCTGCCAAAATGTAGAACCTCACACTTCTCAGCATTAAACTCCATCTGCCAACTTTCAGCCCATTCTTCTAACTGGCATAAATCTCCCTGCAAGCTTTGAAAACCCACCTCATTATCCACAACACCTCCTACCTTAGTATCATCGGCATACTTACTAATCCAATTTACCACCCCATTATCCAGATCATTTATGTATATTACAAACAACATTGGGCCCAAAACAGATCCCTGAGGCAACCCGCTGGTCACCTGCCTCCATCCCGATAAACAATTATCCACCACTACTCTCTGGCATCTCCCATCTAGCCACTGTTGAATCCATTTTATTGCTCCAGCATTCATACCTAACGACTGAACCCTCTTAACTAACCTTCCATGTGGAACTTTGTCAAAGGCTTTGCTGAAGTCCATATAGACTACATCCACTGTCTTACCCTCATCAACATTCCTCGTAACTTCTTCAAAAAATTCAATAAGGTTTGTCAAACATGACCTTCCACGCACAAATCCATGCTGGCTACTTCTTATCAGATCCCGTCTATCCAGATAATTATAAATACTATCTCTAAGAATACTTTCCATTAATTTACCCACCACTGATGTCAAACTGACAGGTCTATAATTGCTAGGCTTCCTTCCAGAACCCTTTTTAAACAATGGAACCACATGAGCAATACGCCAATCCTCCGGCACAATCCCCGTTTCTAATGACATATTAAAGATCTCCGTCAGAGCTCCTGCTATTTCTACACAAACTTCCCTCAAGGTCCTGGGGAATATCCTGTCAGGACCCGGAGATTTATCCACTTTTAAATTTCTTAAAAGCACCAGTACCTCCACCTCTTTAATTGTCATAGGTTCCATAACTTCCTTACTTGTTTCCCACACCTTAGACAATTCAATATCCTTCTCCTTAGTGAATACCGAAGAGAAGAAATCATTCAAAATCTCTCCCATCTCCTTCGGTTCCACACATAGCTGACCACTCTGATTCTCTAAGGGGCCAATTTTATCCCTCACTATCCTCTTGCTTTTAATATAACTGTAGAAACCTTTCGGATTTACTTTCACCTGATTTGCCAAACCAACCTCCTATCTTCTTTTAGCTTTTCTAATCCCTTTCTTAAGATTCCTTTTACATTCTTTATATTCCTCGAGCAATTCCTTTACTCCATGCTGCCTATATCTATTGTAGACATCCCTCTTTTTCTGAACCAAATTTCTAATATCCCTTGAAAACCATGGTGCTTTCAAACCTTTAACCTTTCCTTTCAACCTAACAGGAACATAAAGATTCTGTACCCTCATAATTTCACCCTTAAATGACCTCCATTTCTCTATTACATCCTTCCCATAAAACAACTTGACCCAATCCACTCTGTCTAAATCCCTTTGCATCCCCTCAAAGTTAGCCTTTCTCCAATCAAAAATCTCAACTCTAGGTCCTGTCCTGTCCTTCTCCATAATTATATTGAAGCTAATGCTATTGTGATCACTGGACCCGAAGTGCTCCCCAACACATACATCTGTCAGCTGACCTATCGCATTCCCTAACAGGAGATCCAACACTGCCCCATCTCTAGTCAGTACTTCTATGTATTCTTGCAAAAAACTATCCTGCACACATTTCACAGACTCTAAACCATCCAGCCCTTTTACAGAATGAGCTTCCCAGTCTACGTGTGGAAAATTAAAATCTCCCACAATCACCACCTTGTGTTTACTACAAATATCTGCTATCTCCTTACACATTTGCTCTTCCAACTCACGCTCCCCATTAGGTGGCCTATAATGCACTCCTATCAGTGTTACTGCACCTTTCCCATTCCTCAATTCCACCCAAATAGCCTCCCTAGAGGAGATCTCTAATCTATTCTTCCAAAGCACCGCCATAAGATTTTCTCGGACAAGCATTGCAACACCTCCTCCTCTGGCCCCTCCTACTCTATCACACCTGAAGCAACTAAATCCAGGAATATTTAGTTGCCAATCACACCCTTCCTGCAACCATGTTTCACTAATAGCTACAACATCATAATTCCAGGTATCAATCCACACTTTAATCTCATCCACCTTTCTTACAATGCTCCTAGCATTAAAATAGATACATTTAAGATACTCTCCACCTCTTCCTCTCTTTCCATCCCTAACAATGCATTCAAATTTATTGTCCTTTTCTTTCTTCTCCCCTACATCTTCGGGCTGAGCGCATCCCTTCTCCATCTCCTGCCTTTCCTCCCTCACACACTGTCTATTTACTTGCTCTACTGGTGAACTAACCTCCTCTCCCATAGTTTCCTCCAATTGATTCCCGCCCCCCCCCATCTTACTAGTTTAAAGTCCGCCCTGTAGCCCTAGCAATCCTCCCCGCTAGGATATTGGTCCCCCCAGGATTCAAGTGTAACCAGTCCTTCTTGAACAGGTCACGCCTGCCCCAGAAGAGGTCCCAATGATCCAGAAACTTGAATCCCTGCCCCCTGCTCCAATCCCACAGCCACGCATTCATCCTCCACCTAATTCCATTCCTACTCTCACTGTCGCGTGGCACAGGCAGTAATCCCGAGATTACTACCTTTGTGGTCCTTCTTCTTAACTGCCTTCCTAATTCCTTATATTCTTGTTTCAGGACCTCTTCCCCTTTCCTACCTATGTCATTGGTACCTACATGTACCACGACCTCTGGCTCCTCACCCTCCCACTTCAGGATATCTTGGACGCGATCAGAAACGTCCTGAACCCTGGCACCAGGGAGGCAAATTACCATCCGGGACTCCTGATCACCTCCACAGAACCACCTGTCTGAACCCCTGACTAGTGAGTCCCCTATTGCTATGGTCCTCTTTCTTCTCTCCCTACCCTTCTGAGCTACAGAACCATCCTCTGTGCCGGAGGCCCGGCCACTGTCACTTCCACCAGGTAGGCTGTCCCCCACAACAGTACTCAAACATGAGTACTTATTGTCGAGGGGTACAGCCACTGGGGTACTCCCTAGTACCTGCCTCTTCCCCTTCCTGACCGTGACCCACCTATCTGCCTCCCCTGGCCCCAGAGTGACCACCTGCCTGTAACTCCTCTCTATCACCTCCTCACTCTCCCTGACCAGGCGAAGGTCATCGAGCTGCAGCTCCAGTTCCCTAACTCGGTCCCTCAGGAGCTGCAGTTCGGCGCACCTGGCGCAGATGTGGACGTCCGGGAGGCTCGGAGACTCCAGGACCTCCCACATCTGACACCGAGAACAACAAGCTGCCCTCACACTCATACTTCCGGAATAACTGACAATAACAAGAACTAAAAGATAAGCCTACTGTGCCCTCTTCTGCCTAAGCCCTCTGAGCCCAAGCCCTACACTCTGCTCCCGGCGCACTCCGCTGCCCGCAAACGAAGCTGCCCGCTTCTTAAGGCTGCGTTCTTTTTATATCTTCCCTCCTTCCCGGCCTCCTTCATGCGCCTGTGCAGTCCTGCCTCTCAGAACTCCGATCTGAGAAGCAATTTGAAAATGGCCGCCGCCGCACTTCCTCTCAAAGCCTCGCTGTCCTCTTCTGTATACTGTGTGCTTTCAAATACAATACCTTCAGTCCTGTATAAGAAATTAAGAACATAAGAAATAAGAGCAGGAGTCGGCCATCTGGCCCATCGAGCCTGCTCCGCCATTCAATAAGATCATGGCTGATCTGGCCATGGACTCATCTCCACCTACCTGCCTTCTCCCCGTAACCCTTAATTCCCCTACTATGCAAAAACCTATCCAACCTTGTCTTAAATATACTTACTGAGGTAGCCTCCACTGTTTCATTGGGCAGCAAATTCCACAGATTCAGAACTCTCTGGGAAATGCAGTTTCTCCTCATCTCCATTGTAAATCTACTCCCCCGAATCTTAAGGCTGTGTACCGCAATTCTAGTCTCACCTACCAGTGGAAAGAAATTTCTTTCCTCAATCTTATCTATCCCTTTCATAATTTTATACGTTTCTATAAGATGTCCTCTCATTCTTTTGAATTCCAGCGAGTACAGTCCCTGACGACTCAATCTCTCGTCATAGTATAATCCCTCATCTCTGGAATTAAACTGGTGAACCTCCTCTGCACCACCTCCAAAGCCAGTATATTCTTCCTCAAGTAAGGAGACCAGAACTGCGCACAGTACTCCAGGTGTGGCCTCACCAGTACCCTGTACAATTGCAGCATAACCTCCCTGCTCTTAAATTCAATCCCTCTAGCAATGAAGGCCAACATTCCATTTGCCTTATAGGTACAAGCACTCCCAAGTCCCTCTGCACAGCAGCATGCTGCAATTTTTTACCATTTAAATAATAATCTGCTCTTCTATTTTTCCTTCCAAAGTGGATGAACTCGCATTTACCAACATTGTATTCCATCTGCCAGACTCTTGCCCACTCACTTAACCTATCTATATATCTCTCTGCAAATTTTCCATATCTTCTGCACAATTTGCTTTTCCACTCAATTTAGTATCATCAGCAAACTTAGATACACTACACTCAGTCCCCTGTATCAGATTATTAATGTATTTGGTGAACAGTTGTGGGCCCAGCACCAACACCTGCGGCACACCACTCACCGCTGATTGCCAACCAGAGTAACAACCATGTATCCCAACTCTCTGCTTTCTATTAGTTAACCAATCCTCTATCCATGCTAATATATTACCACCAACTCTCTGCATCCTTATAGATAGGGCTTTTATGTGGCACCTTATCAAACACCTTCTGTAAATAATGTCCATCTGTTCCCCTCTATCCACTGTGCTCATTATATCCTCAAAGAACTCCAGTACATTTGTCAAATGGGACCTGCTTTTGCTGAATCCATGCTGTAACTGTATTTATCACTTTTCAGTTTTGTCCCTCTGTTTATACTTTAGCTCATCCTACTGACTACAACTTTCCCCTATCATCTGCCTGTCCTTCCTCACAGTCTCTCTACCCACTATGTCTGCTGGTACACCAACTGCCCTATCCTCAGCCTTATCACTCCAGTTCAGATCCCCTACCAAAGTAGTATTTACAGTTGCTCCTGACCTGCTGAGTGCATCCAGGCTTTTTTGATTTCCAGCATCTGCAGATTTTTGTTCTGATGTTTATTACTTTGTACTAACAGGTTGATACCTTCACCTTGGAAGCCGTAGACCTTGGCCAAATATACAAGATCAAGATTCGCCATGACAACACCATGGCGAGCCCTGACTGGTTTTTGGAGAAGGTGGAAGTAGTTGATATGGACCTAGAGGAGAACTACCTGTTCATGTGTGAGCGCTGGCTTTCAAAGACCAAGGAGGACAAGAGCATTGAAAGGATATTGTACGCCAAGGTACTCCATGCAAAAACAAAAAATACTCTGCACACAGTAACACAATCAGACTTACTGCCTGGGGATAGTAACTGTTTTTGAGTCTGTTGGTCCTGGCGTGGATGCTATGTAGCCTCCTCTTTGATGGGAGTGAGACAAACAATCCATGAGCAGGGTGTGTGGGATCCTTCATGATGTTACTGGCCCTTTTCTAGCATATTTCTGCATATAAGACCATAAGACATAGGAGCAGAATTAGACCTTTTGGCCCATTGAGTCTGTTCATCAATTTAATCATGGCTGAGGAGGATTTTCCCCTCCTCAGCTCCATTCCCCAGCCTCCACCCCATAACCTTTTGATGCCTTGTCCAATCAAGAACCTATCAAGCTCTTCTTTGAATACACCCAGCGACCCGGCCTTCACAGCTGTCTGTGGTAATAATTTCCACAAATTCACCACCATCTGGCTAAAGAAATTTCTCCAAATCTCTGTTCTAAAAGGACACCCCTTTATCCGGAGGTTGTGCCCTCTTGTCCTAGACTCCTCCACCACTGGAAACATCCTTCCCACATCAACTCTGCCTAAGCCTTTCAACGTTTGAAAGGCTTCAATGAGATCCCCCCCTCCTTCTAAGTTCCAGCGAGTACAGACCCAGAGCCATCAAACGTCCCTCAGATAATAACTCTTTCATTCTCAGAATCATTCTTGTGAACCTCCTCTGAATCATCTCCAATGCCAGCACATCATTTCTTAGATGAAAAACCCAAAACCGTTCACAATACTCAAATGCAATACTCAACATTTTATTTGCCTTCCTCACCGCTGACTCAACCTACAAGTTTACCTTCAGGGTGTTCTGCACAAGGACTCCCAAGTCCCTTAACATCTCAGATTGTTGTATTTTCTCCCCGTTTAGAAAATAGTCTGCACATTTATTTCTACTACCAAAGTGCACAACCATGTGTAACGTATGATAATGCATTTTGGTAAAAGGAGCAATAGTGCAGACTATTATCTAAATGAAGAGAAGGGTCAAACATCAGAGATACAAAGGGACTTAGGAGTCCTCATGCAAGACTCCCAGAAGGTTAATTTACAGGTTGAGTCTGTGACAAAGAAGGTAAATGCAATGTTGGCATTTATTTCAAGGGGAATAGAATATGAAAGCAAGGAGATAATGCTGAAGCTTTATAAGACACTGTTCAGGCTGCACTTGTCAACAGTTTTGGACCCCATATCTTAGAAAGAATGTGTTGTCATCAGAGAGAGTGCAGAAGAGATTCATGAGGATGATTCCAGGAATGAAGGAGTTAACATATGAGGAGCATTTATCAGCTTTAGGCCTGTACTTACTGGAATTTAGAATAATGCAAGGGGGATCTCATTGAAACCTACTGAATGTTGAAAGGATGTTGAAAGTAATGTGGAAAGGATGTTTCCTCTGGTGGGGGTATCCAGAACTAGAGGACACAGCCCCAAAATTAAGGGGCAACTTTTAGAATGGAGGAATTGTTTTAGTTGTAAATCTGTGACATGCTCTGCCCCAGACTGCGGTGCAGGCTAAGTCTGTGGGTATACTTAAGGCGGTTGTTGATCAAAGGATATGTTGAAAGGGCAGGTGTATGGGGTTGAGTGGAATCTGGGATGAGCCATGATGGGCTGAATGGCCTAATTTTGCTCATGTCTTATAATCTATACAGTATAACATCAAGAGGTTGATATCGGACTGTGTCAAACACTAAGGCTTAGGTCAGTGTAGGTTACTGGTGTCATGGGTTTGGAAGGAACATCATTCTATGTTGTTTAATGCTTTTTATTTTCCTCAGGGATATGAAGGGGATCGGATCAGTGTTCACAGCTCTGCTAAAAGCCCATATGGTTCCTCCCTGAGTCTCCGGAATCTGAACAACTCTGCCCTCAGCAAGAAGGGCAAACGGAAAAGTATTCTTGAAGACACCATTGAGGAAGGCCCAAGTAAGGCAAACTGTGGCTTTAATTCGTTCATCTTAATTCAAACATTGAGTAAATTTCATAACTTCAGATAAGGCTTTAGTGACCCTCTGTTGTAAAGTGTGTGATACTCAATAATAGCTGACACAAGCATCGTTGGAAGCTCTCCATATCTTCTATCTATCTTTATCTCTCTCTTCAATCCTCCCCTCTCTCTTTCCCATCCCCCTCGCTCTCTCTCATCCCCCTCGCTTTCTCCTTACCACCCTCTCTACCCTACCTCTCTCTCCCTCCCTCCCTCTCTCCCTCCCTCCCTCTCTCCCTCCCTCTCTCCCTCTCTCCCTCTCTCCCTCCCTCCCTCTCTCCCTCTCTCCCTCTCTCCCTCGCCTCAGAAGGTTGTTGTCCATGAGCAGTAATGCATTAGGCTGGAGCTCATGGGTTACAGTCATTATTGCTTTGCTGGCCAGCATTACTTGGGTTGAACAACAAAGGAAAGAGAAATTCATGGTAGTGAAGGAGATAGACAAGAAACATTCTGATTGGTCGAGGTAGACAGGGAGGAGATGGTCAGAAATGTAAAGGAAACACTCTGACTGGTGGAGGTGAACAGCAATGGAGATGGTAGGACCTGGACGTGGAAACACTGACAGATGAATATGACAGGGATGGAGCTGGTCAGAGCTGTAAGGGAAACTATGACTGGTGGAGGTCAACAGGAATGGGGATGGTTGGAGATGTAAGGGAAACACTCTGACTGGTGGAGATGTACAGTAATGAAGATAGCCAATGATGGATGGAAGACACCATAACTGGTGAGATAGACAGAGATTGTGGTGGACAGGAAAACACTTTGATTAGTGGAGACAGGCAGGGATGGAGATGGAGGGGAAACACTCTAACTGGTGCAGGTGGACATGGATGGAGATGGTAGGTGATGGGGAAAATTCTCTGACTGGTGGAGAAGGGCAGGGATAGAGATTGTAGGAGATGGACATGACGACATCATGACTGCTGAGATGGATGGGAAAATGCTCTAGTTGGTAAGATGTACAGGCAAACACTCTGAATAGTGGAGGTGGATAAAGTTGGGGATGGTAGGAGATGTATATGGATAGAGATGGGAGGAGATGGACAGGGATGGAGAAAGTTAGGAGGATGATGGGAAAACACTGACTGGTGGAGATGAACAATGATGGAAATGGTAGGAGATGGACAGGGAAGAGATGGTAGGAGATGGGGAAAACTGATGGATGAAGATGTTGGGAGATGAGGGGAAAAACTGATGAAGATGGTGAGAGATGGGGGAAACAGATGGATGGAGATGGTGAGAGATGAGGAAAACATTGATGGATGAAGATAGTGAGAGATGGGGAAAAACTGATGAAGATGGTGAGAGATGGGGGAAACAGATGGATGGAGATGGTGAGAGATGAGGAAAACATTGATGGATGAAGATAGTGAGAGATGGGGGAAAACTGATGAGTGGAGTTGGTGAGAGATATGGGAATCACTGATGGGTGGGGATGGTGGGAGATGGGGAAAACACTGATGGATGAAGATGGTGAGAGATGGGGGAAACACTGATGATTGGAGGTGGGAGATGGGGAATCACTGATGGTGGAGATGGACAGGGATGGAGATAGTAGGAGAATAATGGGAAAACACTGACTGGTGGAGTTGGACAATGATGGAAATGGTAGGAGATGGACAGGGAGGAGATGGACAGGGAGGAGGGTGGGAGATGGGGAAAACTGATGGATGGAGATGGTGGGAGATGGGGGAAACATGGATGGAGATGATGTACAGGGATGGGGACGGTTGGAAATGCAAGGGAAACTCTGACAGGTGGAGATGTACAGGAGTGGGGATGGTGGGAGATGGAAGGGAAACTGACTGGTGGAGATGTGCAAGAATGGGGATGGTGGGTGGTGGAAGGGAAACTGACTGGTGGAGATGGTGAGAGATGGGGAAAACACTGATGGATGGAGATGGATTGGGATGGAGATAGTCGGAGTTTGATGGGAAAGCACTCTGACCGGTGGAGATAGAGAGTAATGGAGATGGTGGGAGAATGGGGGAAAATCATTCAACACACACAAAATGCTAGTGGAACACAGCAGGCCAGACAGCATCAATAGGAAGAAGCACTGTCGACGTTTCAGGCCGAGACCCTTCATCAGGACTAGCTGAAAGGAAAGATAGTAAGAGATTTGAAAGTAGGAGGGGGAGGGGGAAATGCAAAATGATAGGAGAAGGCCAGAGGGAGTGGGGTGAAGCTGAGAGCTGGAAAATCAATGATGGGTGGAGATGAACAAGGATGGGGATGTTGGGAGATGAAAGAGAAACTCTCTGGTGGAGATGTACAGTGATGGAGAATGTCAGAGATGGACAGGAAACACTCTGGTGGAGGTGAACAGGAACGGGGATGGTGGGAGATGGGGGAAACATGGATGAAGATGGTGAGAGATGGGGAAAAACACTGATGGATGGAGATGGATCGGGATGGAGATAGTCGGAGATTGATGGGAAAGCACTGACTGGTGGAGATGGAGAGTGATGGATATGGTGGGAGAATGGGGAAAATCAATGATGGGTGGAGGTGGACAGGGATGGAGATGGTGGAGAAGGGGAAAACACTGATGGGTGTTATATATTGAGGTGGTACAGGATAAACTAGAAATCTTTCTGGGAAGATAGAGAGCGATAGTGATGGTCAGACATGGACAGGGATACACTTTATTTGCTGAGCTGAACGGGGAAACACTCTGACTGGTGCAGATGTACAGGGATGGACACGTTAGGAGACGGATTGGAAAAACGCTGATTTGTGAAGATGGATAATGATGGGGATGGTAGGAGATGGGGAAATCACTCTGGTTAGTGGAGATGGTCAGGGATGGAGACAGACGGAGAAGGACGAAAAAATGCCATGACTGTTGAGATGGGTAAGATTATAAGATCATGAGATTTAGGAGCAGAAGTAGGCCATTTGGCCCAATGAGTCTGTTCTGCCATTCAATCATGGGCTGATCCAATTCTTCCAGTCATCCCCACTCCCCTGCTTTCACCCATACCCTTTGATGCCCTGGCTAATCAAGAACCTATCTATCTCTGCCTTAAATACACCCGATGACTTGGCTTCCACAGCTACTTGTGGCAATAAATTCCACAGATTTACCACCCTCTGACTAAAGTAATTTCTCCGCATCTCTGTTCTAAATGGACATCATTCAATCCTGAAGTTGTGCCCTCTTGTCCTAGACTCCCCATATAACTTTGCCATAGCTAATCCGTTCAGGCCTTTTAACATTCAGAATGTTTCTATGAGATCCCCCTCATTCTCCTGAGATCCAGGGAATACAGCCCAAGAGCTGCCAGATGTTCCTCATATGGTAACCCTTTCATTCCTGGAATCATTCTCGTGACTCTTTTCTGAACCATCTCCGATGTCAGTATATCCTTTCTAAAATAAGGAGCCCAAAACTGCACACTATACTCCAAGAGTAATCTCACGAGTACCTTATAGAGCCTCAACATCACACCCCTGCTCTTATATTCTATACCTCTAGAATTGAATGCCAATATTGCATTCACCTTCTTCACCACCAACTCAGGAGGGTTAACCTGGAGGCTATCCTGCACAAGGACTCCCAAGTCCTTTGCATCCCTGCATTTTGAATTCTCTCCCCATCTAAATAATAGTCTGCCCATTAATTTCTTACTTGTTACTTCTTTGCCCATTTCCCTAAACTATCTAAGCCTCTCTGCAGGTTCTCTGTTTCCTCAACACTACCCGCTCCACCACCTATCTTTGTATCATCGGCAAATTTAACCACAAATCCATTAATCGCATAGTCCAAGTCATTGACATACATCATAAAAAGCAACAGTCCCAACACTGACCGCTGTAGAACTCCAGTGGTAACTGGCAGACAGCCAGAATAGGATCCCTTTATTCCCATTCTCTATTCTCTGCTGATCAGCCAGTGCTCCACACATGCTAGTAACTTCCCTGTAATTGCATGAGCTGTTATCTTGCTAAGCAGCTTCATGTACGGCACCTTGTGAAAGGCCTTCTGAAAATCCAAGTACACCACATCTACTGCATCTTTCATCTATCCTGCTTGTAATTTCCTCAAAGAATTACAGTAGGTTTGTCAGGCAAGATTTTCCTTTCAGGAAACCATGCCGGCTTTGGTCTATCTTGCCGTGTGCCTCCAGGTACTCCATAATCTCATCCCTAACTATCGATTCCAACAACTTAGACGAGTATAAGATGATGAGAGGCATTGATCATGTGGTTAGTCAGAGGCTTTTTCCTAGGGCTGAAATGGCTGCCAGAAGAGGACACAGGTTTAAGGTCCTGGGGAATAGGTACAGAGGAGATGTCAGGGGTAAGTTTTTTTTATGCAGAGAGTAGTGAATGCGTGGAATAGGCTGCCTGTGACGGTGGTGGAGGTGGATATGATAGGGTCTTTTAAGAGGCTTTTGGATAGGTACATGGAGCCTATCTTGTCATGTACCTCCAAGTACTCTATAATCTCATCCCTAACTATCGATTCCAACATCTTAGAGGTGTATAAGATGATGAGAGGCATTGGTCGTGTGGATAGTCAGAGGCTTTTTCCCAGGGCTGAAATGGCTGCCACAAGAGGGCACAGGTTTAAGGTGCTTGGGAGTAAATACAGAGGAGATGTCAGGGGTCAGTTTTTTACGCAGAGAGTGGTGAGTGTGTGGAATGGGCTGTCAGCAATGGTGGTGGAGGCAGATATGATAGGATCTTTTAAGAGACTTATGGTTAGGTACATGGAGCTTAGAAAAATAGAGGGCTATGGGTAACCCTAGTAATTTCTAAAGTAGGGCCATGTTTGGCACAACCTTGAAGAGGCTATTGTGCTGTAGGTTTCCTATGTTACTATGTTTCTAACTTCCCAACCATTGATGTCAGGCTATCAGGCCTATAGTTTCCTTTCTGCTGCCTCCCACCCTTCTTAAATAGTGGAGTAATATTTGCAATTTTTCAGTCATACAGTACAATGCCAGAATCTATTGATTCATGGAAGATCATCGTTAATGCCTCCACAATCTCTCCAGCTACTTCCTTCAGAACCCAAGGGTGCATTCCATCAGGTCCAGGAGATTTATCCATCCTCAGACCATTAAGCTTCCTGAGCACCTTCTTAGTCATAATTTTCACTGCACAAACTTCACTTCCCTGACACTCTTGAATGTTCGGTATATTGCAGTTGTCTTCCATTGTGAAGACTGATGCAAAATATGCATTTAGTTCCTCTGCCATCTCTGCGCATCTCATTACAATATCTCCAGCGTCATTTTCTATCGGTCATATATCTGCCCTCAACTCTCTTTTACTTCTTATTTGGAATATACATGTCTTGCACTTCCCTTATTTTTCACAGAAACTCCAGCCATTGCTGCTCTGCTGTCCTTCCTGTTCGTGTCCTTTCCAGTCAACTTTCGCCAGTTCCCCTCTCATGCCATTGTAATTTCCTTTATTCCACTGAAATAACAGATTGGAATTTAGTTTCTCCTTTTCAAACTTCAAAGTGAACTCGATCATATTTTAATCACTGTTCCCTAAGGTTCCTTAACCTTAAGCTCTCTTATCACCTCCGGTCATTGCACAACACCCAATCCAGCACAGCCGCTCAACAACAGGCTGTTTTAAAAAGCTATGCCTTAGACGTCCTCCAAATTCCCTCTCTTGAGGTCCAGTACTAGCCTGGTTTTCCACTTTCATGTTAAAATCCCCAACGATTACAATGACACGCCTTTTCAGTCTCCTTCTGTAATTTGGAATCCACATCTCAGCTGCTGTCATTCAACTGCTATTAGGGTCCTTTTACCCTTGCATTTCTTAACTTCACCTGTTGAGACTCTACACCTTCCGATCCTATGTCATCCCTTTCTAATGATTTAATATTATTTCTTATAAACAGGGCCACACCACCCCCCTGCCTACTAAACTATCTTTCCAATACATAATATATCCCTGTAGCCATCCCTTAGCCAAGTTTCAGAGATGGCCACAATGTCATACTTGCCAATCTGTAGCTGAATTTCAAGATCGTCCATTTTATTTCATATGCTGCATGCATTCAAATATAACACTTTCAGTCCAGTATTTTTTAAGCGACGAAATCTGTGAATGCTGGTAATTCAAACAGCAACACACACAAAATGCTGGTGGAACACAGCAGGCCAGGTAGCATCTATAGGGAGAAGCGCTGTCGACGTTTTGGGCCAAGACCTGACGAAGAGTCTCAGCCTGAAACATCGACAGCGCTTCTCCCTATAGATGCAGTCCAGTATTTGTTGTTTTCTGTTGTAAATCAACCCACCAGCTGTGATTATGCCTAATCTCCTGCCTGTCCTTTCTATCATCTCTGTTGCACGCTACCTTTGATTTATTTCTGTTTTCCCTTTCCTCAGCCCAATCACTCCAGTTACCATCCCCCTGCCAAATTAGTTTAAACCCTCCCGAACAGCTCTATTAAACCTCCATGTGAGGATAAGGATGGAGATGGATGGTAAAGCACTCTCAATGGTAGTAATGGATTGGGATGGAGATGGTAGGGGGTTTACAGGAAAACACTTAGACTGATGAACAGAAATGGAGATGGTAGGAGAAGTACGGGAAAACAGTCTGACTGGTGGAAGTGGACAGTGATGGTGATTGTTGGAGGTGGACAGCTTGTTGTTGAGCCAACTAGGGGATTGGCTGCACTGGATTGGGTGTTGTGCAATGATCTGGAGGTAATAAGAGAGCTTAAGGTTAAGGAACCCTTAGGGAACAGTGATCACAATATGGTTGAATTCACTTTGAAATTTGAAATGCTGTTCATTTTCTGTTCTCAGCCTCAACAATTTTAATCTTGCTGCAAGCTTTAATTGGCTCTGGATAATGGAGCCGACCATGGGTTTGTGTTCTGCCATCACACCTCCAGCGATGGCCACCCCAGCTCTATGTGCACTCTCAGGGTCTGGTTTGCCGAATCCCCCAAAAGATTGCAGAAGTGCTAGATCCTTTAGTGGGCTCAAAAGTACATCCTTAAAAGGGAATTACATGCGGCAGACTGCAGCAATCGTAGTTCAGAAGAAGCATATCTACTAGAGTACCTAGTAATTTTGTGAGTTGTCTGCAAAACATTACTGTAGGGTCACTGGTGTCTTCTTACATATTTATATGTCTATCCTGCTGAACGGTCTTGGCCCGAAACATTGGCTGTACTCTCTTGCATTGAAGCAACCTGGCCTGCTGAGTTCCTCCAGCATTTGGTGTGCATTACTTGGATTTCCAGCATCTGCAGACTTTGTCATTTGATATTTATATTATTTGTGTTTTTTAATTATGATTGTGTTTTATTGTGTTACTTTTTGTGCTGCATCAGACTAGGAGTAACAATTATTTTATTCTCCCTGACATTAAACAATCTTGAGTCCTGTTGATGAGAGTTTATAGCTGGTGTTCAAAACACACGGTAAACACATCCTTTTGCCACTTGTCCACAGCCATCCCCTACCAAATCTCCATCACCACTGGCCCGGAACGAGATGCAGGTACCACCAGCCGAGCTTACATCATCATCATGGGGCCACAGAAGGTTCACACCGCTCGGATGTGGCTCCAACTTCCTGAAGGCAGGAATGGATTTAAGCCCGGGTCAGTGGAAAAGTTCCAAATGATGGGTTTGGATGTTGGAGACATCAAGAAAATTGAGGTGAGCTTTGTCAGTGATTTCTACCCTGTGGGAAGTGAACATTCTTCACCTGTACAGTAATACAGGCTGAACAATGTTCATCTGTACAGTAACAACAGCTGATCAATATCCGCCTATATGGCAAAACCAGTTGAATATCACTTATCTGTTGCGTGTGTGAGTTATATGGACTGTTTGGGGCACCTTGGTCCGCAGGTTTGCTTGTTGGTGAAACATGAGTACAGTTGAATGACAATAGACAACAGACACTAGGTGCAGGAGTAGACCATTCGGCCCTTCAAGACAGCACCGCCATTCACTGTGATCATGGCTGATCATCCACAATCCACAAGTACCCTGTTCCTGCCTTCTCCCCATATCCCTTGACTCCGCTATCTTTAAGAGCACTATCTAACTCTTTCTTGAAAACATCCAGAGAATTGGCCTCCACTGCCTTCTGAGGCAGAGCATTCCACAGATCCATAATTCTCTGGGTGAAAAAAGTTTTCCTCAACTCCATTCTAAATGGCCTACCCCTTATTCTTAAACTGTGTCTTCTGGTTCTGGACTCCCCCAACATCAGGAACATGTTTCCTGCCTCTAGCGTGTCGAATCCCTTAATAATCTTATATGTTTCAATCAGATCCCCTCTCATCCTTCTAAATTCCAGTGTATACAAGCCTAGTCGCTCCAATCTTTCAACCTATGACAGTCCCGCCATCCCGGGAATTAATCTTGTGAACCTTTGCTGTTCTCCCTCAATAGCAAGAATGTCCTTCCTCAAATTTGGAGACCAAAACTGCACACGATACTCCAGGTGTGGTCTCACCAGGGCCTTGTACAACTGCAGGAGGACCCCTTTGCTCCTATTCTCAACTCCCCTTGTTATGAAGGCCAACATGCCATTAGCTTTCTTCACTGCCTGCTGTACCTGCATGCTTACTTTCGGTGACTGATGAACAAGGACACCGAGATCTCGTTGTACTTCCCCTTTTCCTAACTTGACATCATTCAGATAGTAATCTGCCTTCCTGTTCTTGCCACCAAAATGGATAATCTATCATTTATCCACATTAAACTGCATCTGCCATGCATCTGCCCACTCACCCAACCTGTCCAAGTCACCCTGAATTCTCCTAACATCCTCCTCATATTTTACACTGCCACCCAGCTTTGCGTCATCTGCAAGAAACTGAAACTGAACTTGAACTTAAACCCTAACAGGAGGGAACAAAGGACTTCATAACACCTGAAAGATGAGCTATTCTATGACTGGTAAATGTTAACTCCACAGATACTGCTATACCTGCTAAGTATTTACAGTTCTTTGTTTTATTTCAGAAACAACCCAGATTGTGTCCCAGTGCTTGGTCAATGTCATTCATGAATTCTTGCATGGTCCAATTCTGCCTGTTATCTTTCCTACATTTTACCATTACCTGTACTTCCAAATCACTCTGAGATATGCGGAAGTTGTGGATGTTCAAGTTTAATTTTCATTCAACCATACCCATGAATACAGCCAAATGAAACAGTGTTCCTCTGGGGCCAGAGTGCAAAACCAAGTACCACCAGTCACACACAGTACACAGCACATAGAACATGTATAATTGTAACAGCAGAAAAACATGCAGTTACAAAAAAATCTAAAAAAATAATCTAGCCCAAGTCCCTGAGTGTAATACCCTGTAGATTGGTGGTGTGTGCATATTGTCCTGGAGCCATGTTAATGCAAACTTTATCACAGAAACATAGAAAACCTACAGAGGAATACAGGCCCTTGGGCCCACAAAGCTGTGCAGAACATGTCCTTACCTTAGAACTACCTAGGCTTATCCATAGCCCTCTATTTTTCTGAGCTCCATGTAACTATTCAGAAGTCTCTTACCCTATTGTTCCACCTTCACCACCGCTGCAAGCAGCCCATTCCACACATTCACCACTCTCTGTGTTTTTTAAAAAAAAACCTACCCCTGATATCTCCTCTGTACCTACTTCTAAGCACCTTTAAACTATGCCCTGTCACGCTAGCCATTTCAGCCCTGGGAAAAAGCCTCTGACTATCCACATGATCAATGCCTTTCATTATCTTGTGCACCTCTATCAGGTCACCTCTCATCCTCCATCACTCCAAGGAGAAAAGGCTGAGTTCACTCAACCTGTTTTCATAAGGCGTGCTCCCCAATCCAGGCAACATCCTTCTAAATCTCCTCTGCACCCTTTCTATGGTTTCCATGTCTTTCCTGTAGTGAGGCGACCAGAACTGAGCAGTGGGGTCTGACCAGGGACATGTATAGCTGCAACATTACCTCCTGGCTCTTAAACCCAATCCCACGATTGATGAAGGCCAATGCACCGTGTGCCTTCTTAACCATAGAGTCAACCTGCACAGCAGCTTTGAGTGTCCTGTGGACTCAAACCTCAAGATCCCTCTGACCCTCCACACTGCCAAGAGTCCTACCATTAATGCTATATTCTGCCATCATATTTGATCTATCAAAATGAACCACTTCACACTTACCTGAATTGCATTGGCCACTTCTCTGCCCAGTTTTACATCCTATCAATCTCCCATTGTAATCTCTGACAGCCCTCCACACTGTCCACAACACCCCCAACCTTTGTGTCATCAGCAAACTTACTAACCCATCCCTCCACTTCCTCATCCAGGTCATTTATAAAGATCACAAAGAGTAGAAGTCCCAGAACAGATCCCTGAGACACACCACTGGTCACCAACTGCCATGCAGAATATGACCCATCTACAACCACTTTTTGCCTTCTGTGAGCAAGCCAGTTCTGGATCAACAAAGCAATGTCCCCTTGGATCCCATGCCTCATTACTTTCTCAATAAGCCTTGCATGGGGTACCTTATCAAATGCCTTGCTGAAATCCATATAAACTACATCTACGGCTCTATCTTCATCAATGTGTTTAGTCACATCCTCAAAAAATTCAATCATGCTCATAACATACGGCCTGGCTTTTGCAAAGCTATGCTGACTATTCCTAATTATATTATACCTCTCCAAATGTTCATAAATCCTGCCTCTCAGGATCTTCTCCATCATCTTACCAACCACTGAGATAAGACTCACTGGTCTATAATTTCCTGAGCTATCTCTACTCCCTTTCTTGAATAAGGAAACTACATCCACAACCTCCAGTCCTCCAGAACCTCTCCTGTCCCATTTGTTGATGCAAAGATCAAAACCAGAGGCTCAGCAATCTCCTCCCTTGCCTCCCACACTAGCCTGGGGTACATCCCATCCAGTCCCAGTGACTTATCTAACTTGATGCTTTCCAAAAGCTCCAGTACATCCTCTTCCTTAATAGCTACATGCTCAAGCTTTTCAGTCTGCTGCAAGTTATCCCCACAATCACCAAGATTCTTTTCCGTAGTGAATACTGAAGCAAAGTATTCATTAAGTACCTCTGCTATTTCCTTTGGTTCCATACACACTTCCCTTTGTCACACTTGATAGGTCCTATTTTCTCACGCCTTATCCTCTTGCTCTTCACATACTTGTAGAATGCCTTAAGGTTTTCCCTTGATTCTGTCTGCCAAGACCTTCTCATGGACCATTCTGGCTCTCCTAATTTCATTCTTCTGTTCCTTCCTGTTAGCCTTATAATCTTCTAGATCTCTATCACTACCTAGTTTTTGAACCTTTCATAAGCTCTTCTTTTATTCTTGACTAGATTTACAACAGCCTTTGTACACCATGGTTCCTGTACCCTACCATCCTTTCCCTGTCTCATTGGAACGTTCCTATGCAGAACCCCATGCAAATATCCCCTGAACATTTGCCACATTTCTTCCATATGTTTCCCTGAGAACATCTGTTTCCAATTTATGCTTCGAAGTTCCTGCCTGATAGCCTCATATCTCCCCTTACTCCAATTAAACATTTCCCTAACTTGTTTGTTCCTATCCCTCTCCAGTGCGATGGTACAGGAAATAGCATTATGATCACTATCTCCAAAATGCTCTCCCACTGAGAGACCTGACACCTGACCAAGTTCATTTCCCAATATCAGATCAAGTACAGCCTCTCCTCTTGTAGACTTATCTACAAGAGGAACCTTCCTAAACACACCTAACAAACACCACCCCATCTAAAACCCTCACTCCAGGAGCATGCCAATCAATATTTGGGAAAATCAAATCTCCCACCACAACCCTGTTATTATTACACATTAGCAGAATCTGTCTCCCTATCTGCTCCTCGATGTCCCTGTTGCTATTGGGTGGTCTATATATAAAAAAAAACACCCAGTAGAGTTATTGACCCCTTCCTGTTCCTAACTTCCACCCACAGAGACTCTGCAGACAATCCCTTCATGACTTCCTCCTTTTCTACAGCCGTGACACTATCTCTGATCAACAGTGTCACGCCCCCACCTCTTTTGCCTCCCTCCCTATCCTTTCTGAAACATCTAAAGCCTGGCACTTGAAGTAGCCATTCCTGCCCCTGAACCATCCAAATCTCTGTAATGGCCACATCATCATAGCTCCAAGTGCTGATCCAAGCTCTAAGCTCATCTGCTTTATTCATAATACTCCTCGCTTTAAAATAGACACATCTCAAACCATCATGTCTCAGTGCATCCCTTCTCTATCACCTCCCTATCCTCCCTTTTTCACCGTCTCCAAACTTTCTCTATTTGTGAGCCAACTTCCTCTTCCCCAGTCTCTTCAGTTCAGTTCCCGTCCCCCAGCAATTCTGGTTTAAACTCTTCCTAGTAGCCTTAGCAAAACTCCCCGCCAGGATATTGTGGTGAACTACATATACCTGTCTGGATATGCCCCCCCCGCCCCCGCTGACTGCTCCTGTGACTCCTCCCACTGACCGTGGCTCCTCCCACAGACCCCGGTATAAAGGTGATTGAGGCCTGAGCCCTGCCCTGCCCTCAGTCTCCAGGATGTAGTATGGTGGTCAATTGCTGCTTGTTCTTTCTTCCAGTCAATAAGAGCCAATATCTTGCCTCACGTCTCGGAGAGTTATTGATGGTGCATCAGATATTGGTCCCCCTGGGATTCAAGTGCAACCCATCCTTTTTTTACAGGTCACACCTGCCCCAAAAGAGGTCCCAGTGATCCAGAAATCTGAATCCCTGCCCCCTGCTCCAATCCCTCAGCCATGCATTTATCGTGCCCTTTCTCTGTCTGACCAAACAGCTGGGTCACGATGGCGCGACCCCAGAGAGCTGCTGGCTAGTGGATGAAATGGAGATCACCGTGCCCACCAAAGGCATCATGTACATCTTTCAGTGCAAGTGCTGGCTGGCCAGGGACCGAGGGGATGGGCTGACAGCGAGGGTCTTCAGCATTCTTGATGCAGAAACTATCCAAGTTGGCCAGAAGGTAAGGGTTGTTGTGCATCTTCTCAGGACTTGTCTCAGATTTACATGCTCAGCCTCTATCAGATAGACTATGCAGGTACATTGGGCTTCATAAATAAACGGACTGAGTACAGAAGACGGGTTGTTATGCTGAAGTTGTATAAGACACTGGTGAGGCCTATTTTGGAGTACTGTATGCAGTTCTGGTCCTACCTACGGGAAAGATGTCAATAAGATTGAAGGAGCGCAGAGAAAATTTACAAGAATGTGCTGATATTTGAGCACCTGAGTTATAGGGAAAGGTTAAGTAGATTAGGACTTTACTTCCTGGAGTGTAGGTGAATGAGGGTTCTGCTGAAGGGTCTCGGCCTGAAACCTTGACTGTACTTTTTTCCATAGATGCTGCCTGGCCTGCTGAGTGCCTCCAGCATTTTGTGGGTGTTGCTCGGATTTCCAACATCTTCAGATCTTCTCTTGTTTGTGAGAATGAGGGGAGATTTGACAGGTATACAAAATTATGAGGGTTATAGATCGGGTACACGTAAGTAGACATTTTCCACTGAGGTGGGTGAGATTAGAACTAGAGGTCATAGGTTTCTAATAAAAGGTGAAGTATCTAGAGGAAATATTTTAGGGAAAGCTGAGAAGGAACTTTTTCACTCCAAGGGTGGTGCGAATGTGGATAGACTGCCAGCAGAAGTGGTGGATGCGTCTTTGTTCTTAACATTTCAGAGAAGTTTGGAAGTGAACATGGATGGGAGGGCTATGGCTTGGTGCAATTCAATGAAGCTAAGCAGATTAATAGTTTGGCATGGACTAGATGGGCCAAAGGGCCTGTTTCTGTGCTGAAATGCTCTATGACTCTATGATATGGACTCCAAATAGGAATAATGCAGATAGAGCATACAGAAGGGAAACAAATGATAATGGCAAAATTCACTGGTTCTATTTGGTATTTGTCAAGATTCAAGAGTATTTTATGTCATTGCCAGTACACAACTGTAGAGGAGAACAAAATAATTGTTACTCTGATCTAGTACGGCACAAAAAAAAGATAAAGACCACAATAATAAAAAATACAATAAATACATAAGATAGCTTATATACATAGAATGATTGTCCATAAAGTGACACCAGGCTGCACGTAAGGTAACAGGAAATAGTGGGTAGAGTTAATGGGTGGAGGTGTTGATCAGTCTTACTGCTTAGAGAAAGTAGCTGTTTTTGAGTCTGGTGGTTGCAGTGAGGATGCTACGTAGCCTCTCCCCTGATGGGAGTGGGACAAGCAGTCTAAGCTCAGGGTAGGTGGAATGCTTCATTATGCTACAAAGAGTTTACAGTAAATGTAATTGTTGACCAGGTGCCTTATGAAGTAACTGTTGTCACTGGTGACACTCCAAGTGCAGGAACTGATGCCAACATTTACATGTCAGTCTTTGGGGCCAACGGGACAACGGAGGAGATGCTCCTTGAGAAGAATGGTGACAGGTGAGTTCAAACTTTCAGAAGTCTAGTGCTTCACATCAGCCGTGGTTTCAACTCACTTTACAGTCCATATTGCCATTGTTGGAGCACACCTATACAACTCATCACTTGGTATATTGTAACTGCCACTTTACTGTGGTCACAATCATCAACTGAGAAGAACAAGAATCCTAGTGAACACAGCCTTCCGGGGGCTGTTACCAAGAAAATAATTTCTGCCATTTCTCAAGGGTCTTGTCCTGAAACATCAGCTGTTTATTCCCTTCTGTAGATGCTGCCTGACCTCCTGAGTTCCTCCAGCATGTTGTGTGCTCTGCAGAATTTCTTATGGTTACGTCCGTCATGGGCACAAGCATCCATACCATCGAGAACATCTTCAAAAGATGAAGCCTGTAAAAGGTAGCATCCATCACCCAGGACTTCCTCTCTTCTCATTGCTGCCATCAGGAAGGAGGTACAGGAGCCTGAAGACACACACTCAACACTTCAGTATCAGCTTCTTCCGCACCGCCATCAGATTTCTGAATAATGGACCCATGAACTGTACACTACTGTTTTCTGGGTTTTGTTGCTCTATTTATCAAACTTCAAAAAGTTCAAAGTAACATCAGGCAAGGGAAGGGGAAAGGGCAGGTTGTGCAGGGTTCCCCTGTGGCCATTCCCTTCCAAAGAAGTATACTGATTTGGATACTGTTGGGGAGGGATGGCTTACCTGGGACAAGCTGTGGCAGCCGGATCTCTGGCACTGAGTCTGGTTCTGCAGTGCAGAAGGGAGGGAGGAAGAAGAGGAGAGTGATAGTGATAGGGGACTCCATAGTCAGGGATACAGACAGGAGATTCTGTGGTCATGACAGAGACTCCCGGATGGTTTGTTGCTTCCCAGGTGCCAGGGTCAGGGATGTCTCTGATCGAGTGCACAGCATTCTGAGATGGGAGGATGATCAGCCAGATGTCGTGGTACCAATGACATAGGTAGAAAGAGTCAGGAGGTCCTGAAGAGTGATTATAGAGAGTTTGGTAGGAAGTTGAAAAAGAGAACCTTGAGGGATTGCTACCTGTGCCATGTGCCAGTAAGGGTAATAGTAGGATGCTCTGGCAGATGAACACGTGGCTGAGAAACTGGTGTAGGGGGCAGGGTTTCAGATTTCTAGATCATTGGGACGACTTCTGGGGCAGGTGGGACCTGTACAAGAGAGACGGGTTACACCTGAACTACAAGGGGACCAATATACTTGCAGGGAGGTTTGCTAGTGTTATTGAGGAGGATTTAAACTAGATTTGCAGGGGGATGGGTACCAGAGTACCAGAGTAGATAGTGGAACAGGGGTAAAAATAAATGATGTTAGTAGTTCATGCAAAGTCACAAATATTAAGTTTGTGTGTGGTGGTAATAATCTTCTGAGGTGTGTATATTTCAATGCGAGGAGTATTGTGGGAAAGGCAGATGAGCTGAGGGCCTGGATTGACACATGGAATTATGACATCAAAGCCATTACTGAAACTTGGCTACAGGAGGGGCAGGACTGGCAGCTCAATGTTCCAGGGTTCTGATGTTTCAGAAGTGATAGAGGCAGAGGGATGAAGGGAGGGGGGTAGCTTTGCTAGTCAGGGAAAATATTACAGCAGTGCTTCGGCAGGACAGATTAGAGGGCTTGTCTACTGAGGCCATATGTGTGGAGCTGAGAAACAGGAAAGGTATGAGCACATTAATAGGGTTGTATTATAGACCACCCAATAGTCAGCGAGAATTGGAGGAGCAAATCTGCAGAGAGAGATAACAGACAACTGCAGGAGACAGAAAGTTGTGATTGTGGGGGATTTTAATTTTCCACACATTGATTGGGACTGCCATACTGTTAAAGGTCTAGGTGGGTTAGAGTTTGTAAAATGTGTTCAGGAAAAGTTTTCTCAATCAATATATAGATGTACCAACTAGGGAGGATGCAATATTAGATCTCCTATTAGGAAATGAGTTAGGGCAGGTGACGGAAGTGTGTGTAGGGGAACGCTTTGGTTCCAGTGATCATAACGTCATTAGTTTCAACTTGATCATGGACAAAGATAGATCTGGTCCTTGGGTTGAAGTTCTGAACTGGAAAAAGGCCAAATTTGAAGAAATGAGAAAGGATCTAAAATGCATAGATTGGGACAGGTTGCTCTTTGGCAAAGATGTGATTGGTAAGTGGGAGGCCTTCAAAGGAGAAATTTTGAGAGTGCAGAGTTTGTATGTCAGGGTTAAAGACAAAATGAATAAGAATAAGGAACCTTGGTTCTCAAGGGATATTGGAACCCTGATAAAGAAGAAGAGGGGGATGTATAACATGTATAGGCAACAGGGAGGAAATAAGATGTTTGAGGAGTATAAAAAGAGCAAGAAAATACTTAAGAAAGAAATCAAGAGGGCTAAAAGAAGACATGAGTTTGCTTTGGCAGTCAGGGTGAAGGATAATCCTAAGAGGTTCTACAGGTATGTTAAAAACAAAAGGATAGTAAGGGAGAAAATTGGTCCTCTTGAAGATCAGAGTGGTTGGCTATGTATGGAACCAAAAGAAATGGGAGAGACGTTAAATGTTTTTTTTGCATCTGTATTTACTAAGGTAACTGGAATGGAGTCAATGGGAACAAGGCTAACAAGTAGGGAGGTCATGGAACTTCTATAGATTAAAGAGGAGGAGGTGCTTGATGTCTTGATGCAAATTAGAGTAGGTAAATCCCCAGGACCTGACAGGGTATTCCCTCGGACCTTGAAGGAGATTAGTGTTGAAATTGCAGGGGCCCTGACAGAAATATTTAAAATGTTGATATCCACGGGTCAGGTGCCGGAGGATTGGAGGATAGCTCATGTAGCTCCGTTGTTTAAAAAAGGCTCAAAAGGTAAGCCGGGAAATTATAGGCTGGTAAATTTGACATCGGTAGTAGGTAAATTATTGGAAGGAATACTAACAGATAGGATCTACAAGTATTTGGATAAACAGGGCCTTATTAGAAAAAGTCAGCATGGCTTTGTACATGGTAGGTCATGTTTAACCAATCTGTTAGAGTTTTTTGAGGAAGTTACCAGGAAAAGTGGATGAAGGGAAGGTAGTGGATGTTGTATACATGGACTTCAGTAAGGCCCTCATGGGAGGTTAGTTAGGAAGATTCAGTCGCTAGGTATACATGGAGAGGTAGTAAATTGGTTTAGACATTGGCTCAATGGAAGAAGCCAGAGAGTGGTAGTGGAGGATTGCTACTCTGAGTGGAGGCCTGTGACTAGTGGTGTGCCACAGGGATCAGTGCTGGGTTCATTGTTACTTGTCATCTATATCAATGATCTGGATGATAATGTGGCAATTTGGATCCGCAAATTTGCTGATGATACAACGTTTGGAGGTTTAGTGGACAGTGAGGAAGGTTTTCAAAGCTTGCAGAGGGATTTGGACCAGTTGGAGGAATGGCTGAAAAATGGCAGATGGAGTTTAATGCAGAGAAGTGTGAGGTATTGCACTTTGGAAGGTCAAACCAAGGTAGAACATATAAGGTAAATGGTAGGACACTGAGGAGTGCTGTAGAACAGAGGGATCTGGGAGTACAGATACATAATTCCCTAAAAGTGGTGTCACAGATAGATAGGGTCGTAAAGAGTGCTTTTGGTACTTTGGCCTTTATAAATCAAAGTATTGAGTATAAGAGTTGGAATGTTATAGTGAGGTTGTGTAAGACATTGGTGAGGCTGAATTTGGAGTATTATGTGCAGTTTTGGTCACCAAATTACTGGAAGGATATTAGTAAGGTTGAAAGAGTGCAGAGAAGGTTTACAAGGATGTTGCCGGGACTTGAGAAACTAAGTTACAGAGAAAGGTTGAATAGGTTAGGACTTTATTCCCCGGAGCATAGGAGAATGAGGGGTGATTTGATAGAGGTGTATAAAATTATGATGGGTATAGATAGAGTGAATGCAAGCAGGCTTTTTCCACTGAGGCTAGGGGAGAAAAAAACCAGAGGTCATGGGTTAAGGGTGAAGGGGGAAAAGTTTAAAGGGAACATTGGGGGGGGGGCTTCTTCACACAGAGAGTGGTGGGAGTGTGGAATGAGCTGCCAGATGAAGTGGTGAATGCGGGCTCACTTTTGACATTTAAGGAAAACTTGGACAGGTATATGGATGAGAGGGGTTTAGAGGGATTTGAACATCGAACTTAGGATAACCCCCTTATAACCCCCACCTTAAATTCCTCCATATACCTGTCTAGTAGTCTCTTAAACTTCACTAGTGTATCTGCCTCCACCACTGACTCAGGCAGTGCATTCCACACACCAACCACTCTCTGAGTGAAAAACCTTCCTCTAATATCCCCCTTGAACTTCCCTCCCCTTACTTTAAAGCCATGTCCTCTTGTACTGAGCAGTGGTGCCCTGGGGAAGAGGCGCTGGATGTCCACTCTGTCAATTCCTCTTAATATCTTGTACACCTCTATCATGTCTCCTCTCATCCTCCTTCTCTCCAAAGAGTAAAACCCTAGCTCCCTTAATCTCTGATCAGAATCCATACTCTCTAGACCAGGCAGCATCCTGGTAAATCTCCTCTGTTCCCTTTCCAATGCTTCCACATCCTTCCTATAGTGAGGTGACCAGAACTGGACACAGTACTCCAAGTGCGACCTAACTAGAGTTTTATAGAGCTGCATCATTACATCGCATCTCTTAAACTCTATCCCTCGACTTATGAAAGCTAACACCCCATAAACTTTCTTAACTACCCTATGGCCCAGGTACAGGTCAGTGGGACTAGGCAGAAAAATGGTTCAGAACAGCCAAGAAGGGTCAAAAGGCCTGTTTCTGTGCTGTAATGTTCTATGGTTCTAAATTTATTATCAGAGTACATACATGTCACCACATTCAACTCTGAGATTCTTTTTCCTGCGGCCATTCTTAGCAAAACTATAGAACAGTTACTATAAACAGGATCAATGACCAACGGACTATGCAAATGCAAATATAAATAGCACTAAATAATGACCATTAGATATAGGAATGGAATATTTCATCTTGGCTGTTCCAATTTTCTTCTCAACATCCCTTCATGTCCTGACAAATCAAGAATCTATCAACCTCTGCCTTAAATATACATAAGCACTTGGCCTCCACAGCATGAAATAGCAAAATAAAGAGTCCTTAAAGTGAGACCATCAGTTGTGGGAGCACCAGAAATTGAATACAATAATTACCCCTTTTGTTCAAGAGCCTGATGATTGTGGGGTAGTAACTATTCTTGAACCTGGTGGTGCAAGTCCTGAGACTCCTGTACCTTCTACCTGATGGCAGCAGTGAGAAAAGAGCATGGCCTGGGTGGTGAGGATTTTTGATGATGGATGCTGCTATTCTACAGTAATGTTTCATGTAGATGTGCTCAATGGTTGGGAGGGTTTTATTCATGATGTACTGGGCTGAATCAACTACCTTTTGAAGGATTTTCTGTCAAAAACATTGCTGTTCCTGTAATGTGGCCAGTCAGCACACTTTCCATCACACATCTAGAGAAGTTTGCCAAGGTTTTTGATGACATGCCTGTGGTAAACTATGTATACCTGTCTGGACACACCCCTCTGCTGACCCACAGACCCCTGTATAAAGGCGATTGGAGGCATTGCTCCCCTCCTCAGTCTCCGAGATGCTGTACTCCATTTTGCTGCTAATAAAAGCCTATCGTTCGCCTCCCGTCTCCGAGAGTTATTGATGGTGCATCAATGCCAAACTACTTATTTACTTAGCAAACACGAGGAAATCTGCAGATGCTGGAAATTCTTATTTACTTTTAACTTGTTATTTATTTATTTACTTACTTACTTTTTGTACTATTTATTTAATTATATATGTTTATTTCATTGAAATTTATAGTAATTACTTTTTTATGTATTTCAATGTACTACTGCTATAAAACAATAAATTTCATGAGATATCTGGGGTCACAGCCACAAGATTCAGGGGAGTAGATTTAGGATGGAGATGAGGAGGAACTGTTTTTCCCAGAGCATGGTGAATCTGTAGAATTCTCTCCCCAGTGAAATAGTTGAGGCTACCTCAGTAAATATATTTAAGACAAGGTTGGATAGGTTTTTGCAAAGTAGGGGAATTAAGGGTTACGGGGAAAAGGCAGGTAGGTGGAGATGAGTCCATGGCCAGATCAGTCATGATCTTATTGAATGGTGGAGCAGGCTCGATGGGCCAGATGGTCTACTCCTGCTCCTGTTTCCTAGTTCAATAATATATACATTGCAGACAAGACTTTTGCCAGCACTCTCCTGAACAGACCTGTCACTGTCTCGGAAAGGAACCTCCCAGAGGCACAGTTCTTTCAGCCAGAACAGATTACAGTAGACATGATATTTGCCGTGAGGCAAGTCAAGAGAAGTGCATCAAGCAGAACAAGCCTCTTTACTCTGTCTTCCTTGACCTGACAATTTGACACTGTGAACAGGGAGGCTCTCTGGATCATCCTGAGACGTTACAGATGCCCTAAGAAATTCATGAAGATGATTCATTTGCTCCAGGACGGAACGACTGGACAGGTCCTTTGCAATGGTGATACGTCAGCTGCAGTTGCCATTTCCAATAGGGTGAAGCAAGGCTGTGTACTAGCCCCAGTCCAGTTCAATCTGTTCTTCACTTGCATGTTGTCACATGCTGTCCAAGGTCTGAAGGAGGGAGTGTACATCAGGTACTGATTGAATGGCTCTCCATATTCATTCAAGAAACCCTTTTTGCAGATGACTGTGCACTCCTGGCATGCAAAGACAGCGATCTACAGTTGATGCTGAACAAATTCTCAGACGCTGCTATGCTCTTTGGCCTGACTATCAGTCTGAACAAGACTGAAGTACTTCACCAGCCCGTGCCAAACACCAACCCCATAGAACCAAAAATCACTGTTGACCACACCCAGCTGACAAATGTGAACAGCTTCAAATACTTCGGAAGCATCATCTCAAGTGATGGGTCTTCAGACAAAGAAATTGACTCCAGGATCAGCAAGGCCAGCCAGGCTCTGGGGAGGCTGCATACCAGAGTGCTCAATCAATACAACGTCCGTGTCTCCACAAAGCTGAAAGTCTACAGAGCTGTGGTCATCCCTTCTTTCCTATATGGATGTGAGACCTGGACTCTGTACTAACAACACATCAAACTAGAGAAATTTCACATGTGCACTCTCCTCTCCATCCTTGGTGTTTGTTGGCAAGACTGTGTCTCCAACCTGAAGGTCTTGGATCATGCAGAGTCCACCAGCATTGAGTCCCTGATCATCAGAGCCCAGATGCGGTGGGTGGGACATGTCATCGGAATGGACGACCACCGTATGCCTCGCCAGCTGCTCTATGGTGAACTGGAAACTGGAAAGAGACCTCGAGGTTGTCCACACAAGCGCTACAAAGACGCTGTGAAGGAAACACTACACTACTGTGACATCCAGCCAAGGGAACTAGAAGCTGCGGCTGCTGACAGAACCCGCTGGCGAGCGCTGTGCTATGAAGCCTACACCAGTTTTGAAGAAAAAACTGATGGAAAACCGTGAACAGCGTCACAGAACAGCAGCCACAATTATTACAACGGACTCCCAGTGCCCCCATTGTGCTAGACTCTGCGCTCCCAGACTGGGACTGCAGAGCCACCTCCGTGTTCACAGATGAACTGCAAACAGCATGTCTTCTTCCAATCCAAAGGACTACCACTAGACGCACACACAGTGCATTATGGTTAATTGGGACTCATTTGGACCAGTACATTTTGGCCCAATTAAGTGGCTGCCCCAATTAGCCAAAGTTTCATGGAAATAGTTACAAAGATATAAAAAGACAAACTGAGTAACAAATTATGTATTTAACTGAAATACTGAACAAACTAAAACACTTGTAAAACTGCTACAGTATTATAAAACTGTATATTAGTTCCTCATGGTTATAGACAAAGAAATTCATCCAGTGTACAGTGTCTCAAGATTTTCTCTTGTTTGTGAGTGTACAGTGTGGTGTTCTTTTGATTGACTGTAAATGAACAAAATCAGTGCAGACACTTACTGCAGAAAATGCTTTCATACACTGCTGTCAATGACTGCATTTTCCAAATCTTCCTTTTCATTGTAACATTCAAGATGATTGTCGATACCTTCAGATTGTTCATAGTACCCAACTTGCTGAAGTAATGAAATTGCTTAATTTTCACTCCTGCCCATTTCTGGCATCTCCAAGTCTGAATGCTTGAAACCACAATGAGCAAGACAGTTCCAAATTGACTTACTGCTTTTTTCTCACCAACAATGTGTATTGGGCAGTAGAGGGAGAGACAGTGTCAAAAATCGCTGCTTTTTCAACACAAAGATATGCAAATGATGTTATTTGAATACTGTTTGCTTCAAGTATGGTGTAGCATCTAACGGTCACACTAGCAAACACAACTAACCTAGTTAGAAACTGTTTGGCAACAGTCTCCTGCCCCAATTAAGTGACATAGTGACCTAAATAAATGAATGCATCCCGTCTGTTTTCCTGGTTCATTTTTGTTCTTTCAGAGTTGTCCCAAATAAGCAGCTGCCCTGATAAACCGATGGCCCAATTAACCAGTATCCACTGTATGTATCCATTAGATATAGGAACAGTATTAGGCCATTTGGCCCATTGGGTCTGCTCCTCCATTTCTTCATGGCTGATCCATTTCACTCTCAGCCCCAATTTCCTGCCTTCTCCCCATATCCCTTCATGTTCTGACTAATCAAGAATCCATCAATCTCTGCCTTCAATATACCCAATGACTTGGCCTCCAAAGCCACCTGTGGTAAGGAATTTCACAGATTCACCACTCTCTAGCTGAAGAAATTCCTCCTCATCTCCATTTTAAATGGATGTCCCTCTATTCTGAAGCTATGTCCTCTAGTCTTAGACTACCCATCATGGGAAACATCCTCTCCACATCCACTCTATCAAGGACATTCACCATTTGATAAGTTTCAATGAGATCCCTATCATTCTTTTATTCTGAATTCCAGGGAGTACAAGCCCAAAACCGTCAAAGCCTACTCATATGATGAGTCTTTCAATCCCAGAATCTTCTTAGTGAGCCTCTTTTGAACCCTCTCCAATGTCGGAATATCCTTTCCAGAATAATGGGCCCAAAACCACTCGCGATACTCCAAGTAAGGCCTCACCAGTGCCTTATAAAGCCTCAATATTACATCCTTACTTTTATATTCTAGTCCTCTTGAAATTAATGCTATTATTGCATTTGCCTTCCTCACCACCAACTGAACCTTCAAATTAACCTTTAGCGAATCCTGCACGAGGACTCCCAAGTCCCTTTGCACCACAGATGTTTGTATTTTCTCGCCATTTAGAAACAAGTCTGTGCTTTTTATTTCTCCTACCAAAGTGCATGACCATATACTTCCCAAGAATGAGAAAATCTACAGATACAGGAAATCCAAGAGAAAACACACAAAATGCTGGAGGAACTCAGTAGGTCAGGCATCATCTGTGGAAATGAATAAACTTTCTGACACTGTATTCCATCTGCCACTTCTTTGCCATTCTCCTCATCTGCCTTAAATCTTTCGGTAACCTTACTGCTTCCTTGAAACTAGCTGTCCCTCCTCCTATCTTTGTATCATCTGCAAATTTGGCCACAAAGACACCAATTTCACTATCCAAATCATTGACTTATAACTTAAAAAGAATGGTCCCAACACAGACCCCTTTGGAATACCACTAATCACGGGCAGCCTACCTGTAGAGGCTCCCTTTATTCCCACTCCTTCTGCAGATTGCCCATTTTGGTATCTTTTCTGTAATACCATGAGCTCTTAACTTGTTAAGCAGCCTCGTGTGGGGTTAACATATGAAGTGCATTTGGCAGCTTTGGGCCTAAACTCACTGGAATTTGGAAGAATTTGGAGAGATCTCATTAAAACCTACTGAATGTTGAAAGGACATGCAGGGTGGATGTGGAGAGGATGTTTCCCATGGCGGAGGTATCCAGAACTAGAGGGTATAGCCTCAAAATTGAAGGACGTCCCTTTAGAACAGAGGTGAAGATCAATTTTTTTTTGCCAGCAAGTAGTAAATTTATGGAATACTCGCCACAGATTGTGGTGGAGGCAAAGTCCACTGTTATATTTATGGTGGAAGTTGATTGTTTCCTGATTGGTCAGAGCATCAAAGGATGTGATGAGAAGGCAGGTGTAGGGGGTTGAGTGGGATCCGGGATCAGCCATGATGGAATAGCGCAGCAGACTCGATGGGCAAATGGCCTAATTCTGCTCCTATGTCATGGTCTTATGGTGTGTAGCACCTTGTCAAAGGCCTTCTGAAAATCCAAGTACACAAAATTCACCGATTTTCCTTTGTCTATACTGGTTGTTACTTCTTCAAAGAATTCCAACAGATATGTCAGGGTAGGTTTTTCCTTGAGGAAACCACGCTGACTTCGGCCTATTTTATCATGTGCCTCCATGTACCTCAAAACCACATCTTTAAAATCAACTCCATCATCTTCACAGTCGCTGAGGTCAGACTAACTGGCCGATAATTTCCTTTCTTCTGCTTCTGTCCTTTCATGAAGAGTGGGGTGACATTTGCAATTTTCTGGAACTATGTTAGAATCTCGTATTCTTGAATGATCATTACTAATGCCTCCACAATCTTGTCAGCCACCTCTATCAGAACTCTGGGTATACACCATCTGGTCTAAGTGACTTATCTGCCTTCAGGCCATTGTGTTTCTCAAGCACCTTCTTGCTAGTAATGGCAACTTCAGTCACTTCTACCCCCTGACATTCTCAAGCTTCTAAGTTACTGCTAGTGTCTTCCACGGTGACACCTGATACACAATACGTATTCAGTTCATCTGCCATTTTCTTGTCCACCATTCCAACCTCTCCAGCATCATTTTCCAGCAATCTGCTATCTACTCTCACCTCTCTTTTACACTTCATGCATCTGAAGAAACATTTAGTATTCTCTGATTGTCTCATCCTGCCTTTAGAATACTTCTTAACCATATAATAATTACAGCACGGAAACAGGCCATCTCGGCCCTTCTAGTCCATGCCAAACGCTTACTCTCACCTAGTCCCACTGACCCGCACTCAGCCAATAACCCTCCATTCCTTTCCTGTCCATATACCTATCCAATTTTGATTTAAGTGACAATACCGAACCTGCCTCTACCACTTCTACTGGAAGCTCATCCCACACAGCTACCACTCTCTGAGTAAAGAAATTCCCCCTCATGTTACCCTTAAACATTTGCCCCCTAAGTCTAAACTCATGTCGTCTTGTTTGAATCTCCCCTACTCTCAAAAGAAAAAGCCTATCCACGTCAACTCTATCTATCCCCCTCATAATTTTAAATACCTCTATCAAATCCCCCCTCAACCTTCTACACTCCAAAGAATAAAGACCCAACTTGTTCAACCTTTCTCTGTCACTTAGATGCTGAAACCCAGGTAATATTCTAGTAAATCTTCTCTGTACTCTATTTTGTTGACATCTTTCCTATAATTCGGTGACCGGAACTGTACACAATACTCCAAATTCGGCCTTACCAATGCCTTGTACAATTTTAACATTATATCCCAACTCCTATACTCAATGCTCTGATTTATAAAGGCCAACATACCAAAAGCTTTCTTCACCACCCTATCCACATGAGATTCCACCTTCAGGGAACTATGCACCATTATTCCTAGATCACTCTGTCCTACTGCATTCTTCAATGCCCTACCATTTACCATGTATGGCCTAATTGGATTATTCCTACCAAAATGTAGCACCTCACACTTATCAGCATTAAACTCCATCTGCCATCGTTTAGCCCACTCTTCTAACTGGCCTAAATCTCTCTGCAAACTTTGAAAACCTACTTCATTATCCACAACGCCACCTACCTTAGTATCATCTGCATTCTTACTAATCCAATTTACCACCCCATCATCCAGATCATTAATGTATATGACAAACAACATTGGAACAACATTCTTCTTTGGGAAGTATCTATCCTGTGCCTTCCGAATTACTCCCAGAAACTGCAAACGTTGTTGCTCTGCTACAATCCCTGCCAGTGTTCCTTTCCAATTAATTGAATTGAAATGAATTGAATTGACTTTATTTCTTACATCCTTCACATACATGAGGAGTAAAAATCTTAACATTACGTCTACATCCAAATGTGCAATGTGCAATCATAGTAATTTATAGTAAATAGACCAGTCAATGTAACATAGAAAACACTCAAATCAGCGTGAGTTAATCAGTCTGATGGCCTGGTGGAAGAAGTTGTCCCAGAGCCTGTTGGTTCTGGCTTTTATGCTGCGGTACCATTTTCCGAATGCTAGCAGCTAGAACGGTTTGTGGTTGGGGTGACTCGTATCTCCAATGATCCTTTGGGCCCTTTTTACATACCTGTCTCTGTAAGTGTCCTGAATAGTGGGAGGTTCACAAATACAGATGTGCTGGGCTGTCTGCACCACTCTCTGCAGAGTTCTGCGATTAAGGGAGGTACAGTTCCCATACCAGACAGAGATGCAGCCAGTCAGGATGCTCTCAATTGTGCCCCTGTAGAAAGTTCTTAGGATTTGGGAGCCCATACCAAACTTCCTCAACCATCTGAGGTGAAAGAAGTGCTGTTGTGCATTTTTCACCACACAGTCGGTGTGTACAGACCACGTGAGGTCCTCGGTGATGGGGATGCCGAGGAACTTAAAGCTGTTTACCCGCTCAACCCCATTGATGTCAATAGGGGTTAACCTGTCTCCATTCCTCCTGTAATCCACAACCAGCTCCTTTGTTTTTGCGACATTGAGGGAGAGGTTGTTTTCTTGACACCACTGTGTCAGAAAGTTGACTTCTTCTCTGGAGGCTGCCTTGTTATTGGTTGAGATTAGGCCAATCAATGTAGTGTCGTCGGCAAATTTAATTAGCGTATTAGAGCTGTGGGTGGCGACAGTCATTGGTATACAGAGAGTAAAAGAGGGGACTTAATACACAGCCATGAGGTGTTCCTGTATTGAGAGTCAGAGGGTTGGAGGTGAGGGAGCCCACTCTTACCACCTTCCAGCCATTTGAAAGGAATTCCAGGATCCAGCTGCACAAGGCAGGGTCAAGGTCGAGGTCTGTGAGCTTCCTGTCGAGCCTGGATGGAATTATGGTGTTGAATGTTGAACTATAGTCCAAGAACAGCATTCTCACATTGGTATCCTTCTCTAGATATGTAAGGACAGTATGTAGAGCTGTGGCTATTGCATCATCTGTTGACCGATGGTGTCAGTAGGTGAATTGTAGGGGGTCCAGCTTGGGTGGTAGCAAGCTGCAGATGTCGTCCTTGACCAGCCTCTCAAAGCATTTGCTTATTATTGAGGTGAGTGCAACAGGGCGCCAGTCATTCTGGCAAGTTACCTTGGTCTTTTTAGATACAGGGTCTATGGTCGATGTTTTGAAGCAGGACGGCACTCTGCACTGGGAGAGGGAGAGGTGAAAAATGTCTGTAAACACACCTGCCAGTTGTGCACATCCTGAGTACTCGCCCTGGGATGCCGTCCGGTCCCACAGCCTTGCGACTGTCCACTTGTTTTGAAACATCTGCGTACCTCAGCCTCAGAGGTGACCAGGTTGCAGGTTTTCCTCGGAGGCTCAGAGTTAGCGACATCAAACCGAGTGTAAAACCGATTGAGCTCATCTGGGAGAGAGGTGGCAAAGTTGGTGGCACCACAATGTTTGGCTTGAAGTCTGTGATGGTATGCAGCCCTCGCCACAAGTCACATGTGCTATTCGTTGTGAATCTTGACTCAATCTTGTCCCTGTATTGTTGTTTTGCAGCCTTGATAACTTTGCGCAGATCGTAGCTGCTTTTCTTGAGCTCCTGCTGATTGCCGACAGTGTAAACTCTATGTCGCGCGGTAAGTGCTGCTCACACGGAACTATTGATCCAGGGTTTCTGGTTCGGGGAGACCCTGACCGACTTCTGAGGGACAACATCGTTGATGCACTTCCGGATGAGGCACGTGACTCCATCTGTGAGTTCAGAGACATCCTCATCCTGGAAGACTTTCCAGTCGACGTCATCGAAGCAGTCCTGCTGCAGGGAGGCCGATTGGTCGGACCAACAGTGAACGGTTTTAACTATGGCCGCCTCTTGTTTCAGCTTCTGCCTGTACATTGGCAAAAGCAGGATTGAAGAGTGATCTGATTTTCCAAAAGTTGGGTGGAGGAGAGCTTCGTAAGCGTTGCGGAAGGGAGTGTAGCAGTGGTCAAGTGTGTTATCTCCACGAGTGCTCACCTGGATGTGCTGACAAAACTTTCATCAGTGACACTCGATTAACGTCACTGGCGACGATGAAGGCAGCCTCTGAGTGTGCAGTCTCCAGCGTGTTGATGATCTCGTTCATTTCCTTGAGAGACCGATCAGTATTAGCCTGCTGTGGAATGTACACCACTGTGATGATAACAGCCGTGAGCTCCCTAGGCAGCCAGTAGGGTCTGCACAGCAGGTCTGGGGCACAAAAGGATTTGAGGGCATGCACATTCCAGGGATCGCACCAAGCATTGTTGACCATGAATGTTACTCCACTATTTAAGAAGGGTGGGAGGCAGCTGAAAGGAAACTATAGACCTGTTAGCCTGATGTCCATGGTTGGGAAGTTGTTGGAATCGATTGTTAAGGATGAGATTACTGAGTACCTGGAGGCACATGACAAGATAGGCCAAAGCTGGCATGGTTTCCTGAAAGGAAAATCCTGCCTGACAAACCTCCTGCAATTCTTTGAGGAAATTACAAGCAGGGTAGACAAAGGAGATGCAGTAGACATGGTGTACTTGGATTTTCAGAAGACCTTTGATAGGTGCTGCACATGAAGCTGCTTAGCAAGATAAGAGCCCATGGAATTACAGGGAAGTTACTAGCATGGGTGGAGCACTGGCTGATCAGCAGAAAACAGAGAGTGGGAATAAAGGGATCCTATTCTGGCTGGCTGCCAGTTACCAGTGGAATTCCACAGGAGTCAGTGTTGGGACCGTTGCTTTTTATGATGTAAGTCAATGATTTGGAATACGGTATTAATGGATTTGTTGCTAAATTTGTCAATGATACTGTTACGAACCCCATAACTGGGTTGCTTACCAGCAAAGATAGAGAGGTCCATTGAAGTCTGATGGTACTATTTTAACAGTATTTATTGATAAAAATACACAAAATAATATCAATGCAAACATACAGATAATATACGTCATCAATACTAAATCTAAATGCGCGGGTATAATAATAATCAATAAGAAATGGCTCTATCGTTGTCTAGGGGATAATGTATTGTCCGATGGAAATATAAAAGTCACTGTTAGTTCGTTCAAGCTGCAGCGTTTTGGTTTGAGAGAGAGACGGGTTTAAAACTTGCCCAGTCCTTTTATGATGTCAATCCTTCGAGAGTCGGTGGGAGTTGGTTTCCCCGTTGTTAGCTAAAAGCCATTTTTCCGTGGTAAAGGGCACTGGTTCTGGGGCAAATGGAACCGAATGCACGTGGCCTCCCCACCGGCTTCTGCTATTACAGGATCGCTAGCGTTTCTTCTGGTGCATCTGAGGGGCTGTTCCCACAGACCCTCTTTTATCCTGACTCACAGGGTCTCAGATGTCAATCAGGTTGGGGGTGATGCAATCCCTCCCTCAACCAGCCCACTTTGCCTGAGGGCTTCCACGTAGCACAGTATCGTAATACACAAGTCCGTCTCCAAGAGACAATGGCCGTTTCCCGTAGCTTTATATCACCGGGGGGGGGGGGTCAAGACATTCCGCACGTCTCTCTCTCATTTCCTGGGTCTCCTGACCCAAATCAATAGTGATCTTGCGATTCTCACAAAGGAGGGACCTACCCCACACCTTTCGGCCCCTTCCGCACCCTTCTTGGGCTGTATTCCCTGGAGTTCAGGGGAATGAGAGGGGATCTCATAGAAACATTTCAAATGTTAAAAGGCCTGTACAGATTAGATATGACAAAGTTATTTCCCATGGTAGGGGAGTCTAGGACAAGAGGACAAAATGACCAAAGGTGTACTTGAAAGTCGGAGGCAGACAAAAACAAAAGTTTGAGAGGAAAAAGGAGGTACGTAGCAGGAATAGGCAAGTAGGAACAAGTGAGGTGCTCGTGGAGTACAAGAAATATGAGAGAACACTTGAGAAAGAAATCAGAAATCATCCTTAGTGACAGGAGAGGCACCCGAGTATTGGTGGATAGCCATTGCTGTTCCACTGTTTAAGAAAGGCTCTAAACATAAATACATAAACCAGGAAATTATAGGCCAGGAGCCTGACATCAGCTGTGGAAGAGTTATTGGAAGGTATTCAAAGGGACTCGATATGAGTATTTGGATAGACATAAGACTGATTAAGGATGGTCAGCATGGCTTCCTGTGTGATAGGTCATGTCTAACCAATCTTATAGTATTTTGAGAATGTTTCTAGGAAAGTGGCCGAGGTCAAGGCAGTGAAATTTGTCTACGCGGATTTAATAAGGCCCTGCAGGGGTGGCTGATCAGGAAGGTCCGTTCACTTAGTGCAGATGTGGTTATCTGGGAGGCTGAAGATCTCCCAGAATTTCCACATCTCACGCACAGAACAAAGCACAGCCCCTGGAACTACTCCTACTGCCCTAACAGGTAAGGAAAGAAGAGGAAACTTAAACCTTGCCCAATCGGATCTCGCCAAAGCCTTCCCACTGCAGACTGGCTAACTCACACAATGGCCGCTCCGCTTGCCCCTGTCTTTTCTTTTTATTTGCCTCTTCTAATGAATCCTGTTCACTGATTGGGTGCAATTCAGTTCTAAAAATTGCCATGAAGCACTGCCTTTTTAATGTTTAGTCATGGACCTAAATTAAATTGATGTCTCTTCTGAAGTAAATTGTGTTAAATTATCGTCGCAAACAGTGAGCGATGGCAAGGAGAATTTGGGGCATGACTCGATGCAGATGGAGTTCTAATGCTCATACAGATGGCCTGGGAGCAAGGTTGGATTGCTCTAGATGTCGAGCTGATTTAAAGAGCTTGAGAGTGCCTTCGGGCTGGGTGGCAAAATCTGGGTATGGAGTGACTCGCCGGGTGGCAACATCTGGGCCCAGAGTGAGTTGCTGAGCTGCGTGGTTTAGGCCTGGAGCCCTTCATGTAATCAGTGCCTGGGTCCTAGTGCAAGGTACAATATGTTGTTTAGACAATTTAAACACTGCCCAGATTGAGGGCGAAAGCCAATTTTGCTCACTCTCCCCAATCTTCACTCCTCTCTTCAGGGCACAGAGCCTTTTGCTGTTCTGTCGTTGGGTCAATTTAAATGCTGGCCTAGATGCACTGAAAAGACATGGTGTCATTCAGGATAAGAGCTGATTTTGCTTGCTCTCTGTGATGGTCATTTCCATGTTGCTGAGGCTATGAAGACTGCCCCGGCTGCTGTGCTCCATGCTCGCGAATATGATATTCTGATAAGCGAGGTTTTGGGCCTAGTCTAGGCTGCTCTTGGGTTCAGATCTGATGATGCCATTTTGTTTCTGAATGCTGTTGTTCACTTCAACTGTTTGTATTGTTACGAATCCCGTAACTGGATAACTTACCAGCAAAGATAGAGAGGTCTGTTGAAGTCTGGTGTCACTATTTTCAAACGTTTTTATTTATAAAGGGACACAAAAGCAGGGTTAATACATACATTCAGATAGTGCACATCGTCAACATTCAATCTAAAGCGCGGGTATAGTGATAATCATCATTAAGAAGTGAGCTCTGCTGGTGTCTAGGGGTTAATAGATTGTCCGTTGGAAATATAAAAGTCACTCTGAAAGTCTGCAGGCCTCAGCCCTTTGAAAATCGATGGGTTTTGCGTGGGGCGACCGAGAGAGAGAGGTTGGGGGAGAAGAGAAAGAACTTGCCGAGTCTTGATGAATCTTCCGTGAAATTGGGGGAGCGTTGGTTTCCTCTCCCCGATGTTAGTTAAAAGTGGTTTTCTGTGATTCCAGCCACAAATTCCAATCCCGGAATCTAACGCACGTGTCTTCCTTCAGAATGGCATCCTGCTGCTGCGGGAACACTCTCGTGTCTTCTTGGTGCGTCTGAAGGGCTGTTCCCCTGAGACTCTCCTTTATACTTCCTCACGGAGTCGCGGGTGTCAATCAGGTTGGGATGATGCAATCTCTCTCTCAACCAGCCCACCTTGCCCGAGGGCTTTTCACGTGGTCTCCATGAGACAATAGTTGCTGGCATCTTATTCTGTATCCCTGGTGGGACGTGCAATTTTTCACATTTCTCTCTCTCTCTCACTTCCTGGGTCTACTGACCCCCCCCCCCCCAATGGGTGCTCTTGCGATTCTCACAAAGGAGGGGGCTGGGATCATAACAGTATGATTAGTATTTTTTCCCTTTCTTTTGTGCATCAAGTGTAGGTCTTTTTATTTTTTTCTTTAAATTGGGTTATTTCAGGTTTCTTGCTTTGTGGCCAGTGTGAGCAAGCAAATCTCAAGGTTGTATAATCTATACATTCTTTAATAATAAATGTGCTTGAATCTTGAATAATTGGAACCAGTGTTAAGTGGTCAAGAACTAAATGCACAAACCACCTCAATGGTCAGGCTCGAACCCAGTCACTAGAGCTGGGAGCCACCACCCAACAACAAAGCCGAGCAGTGAGGAAGCAATGTTCCACAGCCACTGGGCAGCTTCCATTCAATGTTCCGAATCTTTAGGCATTGAGAGGCGTCCATCACACGTCATCACTTCCCTTGGTTGACACACAGTACTGCCACAATCCGCCAACACCACTGGGAGGATGAAAGATCTTGTGAATTATGTAATCTGATACTATTGCATTATTTGGGAACAGGACCACTGATCTGCTGACCAAGCTAACATGACCAAGCAGCACACATACAAACTGTTAGAGGAACTCAGCAGGCCAGGCAGCATTATGGCAAAGAGTAGTCAAAGTTTCAGGCCCACACAATTCATCAGGTCTTTTTTCCATAGATACTGCCAGGCCTGCTGAGTTCCTCCAGCATTTTAACCATAAAACCATGGAACACTACAGCACAGTACAGGACCTTCAGCCCTCCATGTTGTGCCAACCCATATAATCCTTAAAACAGAAGTACTAAACCCACACTACCCCATAACCCTCCATTTTTCTTTCATCATGTGCCTGTCCAAGAGGCTCTTAAATACCCCTAATGTTTTAGCCTCCACCACCATCCCTGGCAAGTCATTCCAGGCACTCACAACCCTCTGTGTAAAAAGAAAAACTTACCCCTGATGTCTCCCCTAAACTTCCCTTCCTTAATTTTGTACGTATGCCCTCTGGTGTTTGCTATTGGTGCCCTGGGAAACTGGTACTGACTATCCACCCTATCTATGCCTCTCATAATCTTGTAGACCTCTATCAAGTCCCCTCTCATTCTATGCTCCAAAGAAAAAAGTTCCAGCTCTGCTAATCTTGCTTCATATGACTTGTTCTCCAAACCAGGCAACATCCTGGTAAATCTACTCTGCATCCTCTCCATAGCTTCCACATCCTTCCTATAATGAGGTGACCAGAATTGAACACAATATTCTAAGTGCGGTCTCACCAGAGATTTGTAGAGTTGCAACATGACCTCTCCACTCTTGAACTCAATCCCCCTGTTAATGAAGCCTAGCATCCCAATAGGCCGCCTTAACTACCCTATCAACCTGTGCAGTGACCTTGAGGGATGTATGGATTTGAGCCCCAAGGTCCCTTTGTTCATCCACACTCTTAAGTAACTGACCATTAATCCTGTACTCAGTCTTCTGGTTTGTCCTTCTAAAATGCATCACCTCACACTTGTCCGGATTGAACTCCATCTGCCATTTTTCTGCCCAACTCTGCAGCCTGTCTATATCCTCTTTTAACCTTCGACCACCTACAGCTCCATCCACAACTCCTCCAATCTTTATGTCATCTGCAAACTTATTCACCCATTCTTCTGCCTCTACATCCAGGTCATTTATAAAAATCACTAATAACAGGGGTCCCAGGACAGATCCCTGCAGCACTCCACTAGTCACTGACCTTCAGGCAGAATACTTCCCTTCCACTACTACCCTCTGCTTTCTTCCTTTAAGCAAATTTTTTATCCAAACAGCCAAGGTTCTACTGATCCCATGCCTCATGACTTTCCAGATGAGTCTCTCATGAGGGACCTTGTCAAATGCTTTGCTAAAGTCCATGTAGACCACATCCACTGCCCTACCCTCATCAATTTCTTTTGTTACCTCTTCAAAGAACTCAATCAGGCTCGTGAGGCATGATCTTCCCTTCACAAAGCCATGTTGACTATCCATGAGTAGACTGTACTTCTCCAAATGCTCGTAGATCCTATCCTTAAGAATCCTTTCCAGTAGTTTGCATACCACTGACGTAAGACTCACTGGTCTATAGTTCCCAGGTTTCTCCCTATTACCTTTTTTAAACAAGGGAACTACATTTGCCATTCTCCAGTCCTCCAGCATTTCCCCTGCAGCCAAAGAGGATTCAAAGATCACAGCTAATGCTCCTGCAATCTCTCCTCTCCATTCCCACAACAACCTGGGGTGTATCATATCTGGCCCTAGGGATTTATCAATCTTAATGTTTTTAAGAATATCCAGCACTTCTTCCTTAATCTCCACATTGTCCAATACACAGGCCCGCTCTATTTCAACCTCATCCTGATCAAGATCCTTTTCACTTGTTAATACTCAAGCAAAGTATTCAATTAGGACCTCCCCAACCTGTTCTACATCCAGGCACATGTTGCCCTCTTTATCTTTTAGCGGTCCCACCTTTGTTCGCGTCATCCTCCTATTATTCACATACGCATAGAATGCCTTGGGGTTCTCCTTAATCCTACATGCCAAGACCTTCTCATGCCCCCTTTGAGCTCTCCTAAGTCCTTTCTTTAGCTCTTTCCTGGCTACCCTATATTTCTCATAAGTGCCTCCTACTTCCTGCTTCTCATAGCTAACAAATGCTTCCTTTTTCCTCTTGATGAGTTGCCTCATGTTTCGTCAGCCATGGTTCCCTTTTCCTACCATTTTTCCCTTGCCTCAGTGGGACAAACCTATCCTGAACTTAGCTCAAGTGGTCCCTAAACTTCTCCCACATTACTTCTGTGCTTTCCCCTTTTGAACATCTGTTTCCAATTTACTCTCGCTAGTTCCTGCCTCATCCCTTCAAAGTTAGCCTTTCCCCAGTTAAGCACTTTACCATTTTGAAAGAATTTTATCCCTTTCCATAGCTATGCTGAAGCTAAGGGAGTTGTGGTCACTCTCACCAATATGCTCCCCCACCAAGAGGTCTGTCACCTGACCAGGTTCATTACCCAGAACTAGATCCAGTATGGCCTCTCCTCTCATCGGCCAGTCCACATACTGTGTCAGGAATCCTTCTTGAACACACCTGACAAATTCAGCCCCATCTATCCCCCTTGCACTCAGGAGGTGCCAGTCAATATGACAGAAGTTGAAATCACCCATAACTACCATCCTGTATTTCCTGCACCATTCTAAAATCTGCCTGCTTATCTGCTCCTCGGTGTCCTGAGGGCTATTTGGGGGTTTATAGACTACTCCCAGCACAGTGATTGATCCCTTCCTACTTCTGACTTCCACCCGCACCGATTCAGTGGACACTCCCTCTGCAGCGTCCTCCCTTTCTATAGCCGTGATGCTATCCCCGACCAGCAATGCCACTCCCCACCTTTTCTACCCCCCGTCCTGTTCCTTTTAAAACACCTGAACCCCAGTACCTGCATCATCCAATCCTGCCCTTCTTTCAACCAAGTTTCAGTAACGGCCACAACTTCGTAGTTCCACGTACTAATCCATGCTCTAAGTTCATCCTCCTTATTCCTAATACTCCTAGCATTGAAATAGACACATTTCAACCCCTTTAACTGGCTACAATTATATTCTGTCCCCTGCCTGTCCTTCCTCATCAACTCAGAACTCTTAGCATCATGCCCTTGTCCTTCTACCTTAATCCCTGCACTCACATTCTGATTCCCACCCCCCTGCCAAACTAGTTTAAACCCTCCCCAACAGCTCTATCAAACCTGCCCGCTAGGATATTGGTCCCCCTGGGATTTAAGTGCAACTTGTCCTTTTTGTACAGGTCAGACCCGCCCCAAAAGAGGTCCCAATGATCCAGAAATCTGAATCCCTGCCCCCTGCTCCAATCCCTCAGCCATGCATTTATCCTCCACCTCATTCTATTCCTACTCTCACTGTCGTGTGACACAGGCAGTAATCCCGAGATTACTACCTTTGAGGTCCTGCTTTTCAACTTCCTTCCTAACTCCCTGTAGTCTTCTTTCAGGACCTCTTCCCTTTTCCTACCTATGTCATTGGTACCAATATGTACCATGACCTCTGGCTGTTCTCCCTCCCACCACAAGATATCTTGGACATGATCAGAAACGTCCTGGACCCTGGCACCTGGGAGACAAACTACCATCCGAGTTTCTTTCCTGTGTTCACAGAATCCCCTGTCTGACCCCTTGACTATAGAGTCCCCTATCACTACTGCCTTTCTCTTCCTTTCCCTACCCTTCTGAGCCACAGGGCCAGACTCTGTGCCAGAGGCATGGCCACTGTTGCTTCCCCCAGGTAGGCTGTCCCCCCCAACAGTACTCAAACAGGAGTACTTATTGTCAAGGGGTACAGCCACAGGGGTACTCTGTAGTACCTGACTCTTCCCCGTCCCTCTCCTGACTGTGACCCATTTCTCTGTCCCCCGTGGCCCCGGAGTGACCACCTGCCTGTAACTCCTCTCTATCACCTCCTCACTCTCCCTGACCAGGCGAAGGTCATCAAGCTGCAGCTCCAGTTCCCTAACATGGTCCTTTAGGAGTTGCATCTGTGTGCACCGAGTGCAGATATGTCCGTCCAGGACACCAGGAGACTCCAGGACCTCCCACATCTGACACCGACCACAGAAAACTGGCCTCACACACACATATTATCTCCTTTTGCAATCAACAATTGCCTCACCTTGTCCCGTTACCACCGAAGCCAGTGGAGCCAAAGCCCTTTCACTCTGCTGCCCCTCACTCCACTGCCCGCTGGATATGGCTGCCTTCTTTTTAAACTGTTTGCGCTCAACAGGCTGATGTCACGCGCCTGCGCAGTCTGGCCTCTCTCTTCACCCGAGAACTCAAAATGTCTTCCCGCTGGAAATCCTTGGGTGCTCTCCCGTTGCCTTCTTGTTCTGAATTTTGTATGTGTTGCTTGGATTTCCAGCATCTGTAGATTTTCTCTTGTTTGTGAAAGGCATGATCAAGGTCACCAACCTACAGGAAAGATATCAATGAGATTAAAAGAGCACAAAGAAAATTTACAAGGATGTTGCTGGGAATTGAGGACCAGAGTTATAGGGAAAGGTTGAATAGGTTAGGACTTTATACCCTGGAACACAGAAGACTGAGGGGAGATTTGATAGAGGTATACAGAATTATGAGGGGTATAGGTAGAGTAAATGCAAACAGTCTTTCCACTGAGATCGAGTGAGACTAGAGCCAGAGGTCACAGGCTAAGGGTGAAAGGTGAAATGTTTAGAGGAAACCTGAGGGGGCGGTGAAATTGTGGAACAAGCTGACAGAAAAAGTGGTGTATGAGGGTTTGATTTCAATATTTCAGAGAAGATAGGATAAGTAAATGTTTGGGAGTGGTATAGAGAGTCATGTCCAGGTTGGAAGAGGCAGAATAATAGTTCCGGATAGACTGGATGGGCCAAAAAGCCTCTTTCTGTTCTATAACTCTGTGTGAGTGAAACCTGGGTAGAGTTATTGTGATATCTTGGGTCTGGATTATCACAACAGTGTGTCAACCATATAACTTCTCACAGCTCTTATTCTCACCTTGCCTTCATCTTTCAGGTTTGAGAGGGGTCAGGAGGACACCTTCAACATGGTGATTGCCGACATTGGGCCGCTCAGAAAAATAAGGATTCGCACTGATGCTAAAGGATGCCGTTCTGACTGGTTCCTGGATAAGGTGATTGTGACACCACAACATCAGCCCAGAGCTGAACAGGAGGCGGTGGTCAGGGATGTACAATAAGGGAGGAAGAAGACAGCTGCAATCTATTTCCTTGGGTCTATAGAATAGGAAAGGGATGCATAATGTTATGTTTTTCCATTTCTCTTCAACAAACGCAGAAATTTCTCTGTGTGTGATAAAGTTTACCTCGAAGGAAGTGCCTTCCCTAAGCAGTAAGTTTGATCAACATCTCCACCCACAAACCCATAAGATCTTAAGACATAGGAGCAGAATTTAACAAGACTGATCCCAATGATCCTGTTTGACCAGATTGTGATCCCAATGATCCCGTTCAACCAGACTCTTCTCCCAAGATTCCCCTTTGACCAGAATGTGCTACAAACGTTCCTCTTTCAACAGACTGTGATCCCAACGATCCTCTTTAAGACTATGAGAGGCATTGATCATGTGGATAGTCAGAGGCTTTTTCCCAGGGCTGAAATAGCTACCACAAGAGGGCACAATTTTAAGGTGCTTGTAAGTAGGTACAGAGGAGATGTCAGGGGTAAGTATTTTATGCAGAGAGTGGTGTGTGCATGGAATGGGCTGCCGGCTACAGTGGTGGAGGTGAAAATGATGGGGTCTTTTAAGAGACTCCTGGATGGGTACATGGAGCTTAGAAAAATAGAGGGCTGTGGGTAAGTCTAGGTAGTTCTAAGGTAAGGACATGTTCGGCACAGTTTCATGGGCCAAAGGGCCTGTATTGTGCTGCGGGTTTTCTATGTTTCTAAGACCATAAGACATGAGAGCAAAATTATGCCATTTGGCCTATTGAGTCTGCTGTACCACTCAATCATGGCTGATCCTATTTTATTTCCATCTTCAGCCCCACTCCCCGGCCTTCTCCCCATAACCTTTGATGCCATATCCAATCATGAACCAATCAATCTCTCCCTTGAACATACCCAACAACCTACTACCGAAGTGCATGACCCTGCATTTTCCAACATTGTATTTCATTTGCCACTTTCTTGCCCATTCTCCTAATCTGTCCAAGCCTTTCTGCATCCCTCCAGTTTCTACATTACCTGCCCCTCCACCTATCTTCGTATTATCTGCAAATTTGGTAACAAAATTATCTATTCCATCATCTAAATCCACTATGATATACAGCAAAAAAGCAGTCACAACACCAACCCCTGTGGAACACCACTAGTCACTGAAATCCAATCAGAAAAGGATCCTTTTATTCCCACTTGCTGCCTCCTACCAATCAGTCAATACTTTAATCATGCTAGTAACTTTCCTGTAATACCATTGGCTCTTAACTTGTCAAAGGCCTTCTGAAAGTCCAAATATATAATGTCCACTGAAGCCTCCTTATCGATCCTACTTGTAATCTCCTCAAAGAATTCCAACAGGTTCATCAGGCAGGATTTTCCCTGAAGGAAACCATGCTGACTTTGTCCTATATTGTCCTGTGTCACCAAGTACTCCATCACCTCATCCTTAACAATTGATTCCAACATCTTCCCAACCACTGAGGTCAGGTCTGTAATTTCCTTTCTGTTGCCTTCCTCCTTTCTTAAAGAATGGAGTGACATTTGCAATTTTCTAGTCCTCTGGCACCATGCCAGTGTCCAATGATTTTTGAAAGATCATTTCTAATGCCACCACAATCTCTAATGCTACCTCTTTCAGAACCCTAGGGTGCAGTTCATCTGATCTGGGTGACTTATGTACCTTTGGGTCTTTCAGCTTTTTGAGCACCTTCTCTCTTGTAATAGTAACTGCATCCACTTCTCTTCCTTCACACACTACAACATCAGGCATACTGCTAGTGTTTTCCACAGTGAAGACTGATGCAAAATACTTACTTAGTTCATCAGCCTTCTCCTTGTCCCCCGGTATTATTTCTCCTGCCTCATTTTCTAGCGGTCCTATATCCACCCTCATTTCTCTTTTATTTTTCACATACTTGAAAAAACTTTTACTATCCACTTTGATAATATTTGCTCGCTTGCTTTCATATTTAATCTTTTCCCTTCTAATGATTTTTAGTTGCTCTCTGTAGTTTTTAAAAACCTCCCAATCCTCTATCTTCCCACTAATTTTTGCTTTGTTGTATGCCCTTTCTTTTGCTTTTACAATGGCTTTGACTTCCCTTGTCAGCTATGATTGTACTATTCTACCATTTTTGAGAGTTCCTTCATTTTTGGAATACACATGTCCTGCATTTTTCTCATTTTCCCAGAAATGCACACCATTGCTGTTGTGCTGTCATCCCTGCCAGCAGCTCCTTCCAATTTACTTTTGCCAATTCCTCTCTCATACCACTGTAATTTCCCTTACCTCACTGAAATACTGCTACATCAGACTTTACTTTCTCCCTATCAAATTTCAAGTTGAACTTAGTCATATTGTGATTACTGTCTCCTAAGAGTTCCTTTACCTAAGGCTCCCTAATCACCTCTGGTTCATTACATAACACCCAGTTATACATAACAGTATAGCAGATCCCCTAGTAGGCTCAATGACAAACTGCTTTAAAAAGCCATCTCTTGGGCATTTAATAAACTCACTCTCTTGAGATCCATTACCAACCTGATTTTCCCAATTGACCTGCTTGCCACGTTGGGAGGCATGTATATAACTGCCATCAATGTCCTTTTACCCTTGCAGTTTCTTAACTCAACCCACAAAGATTCAACATCTTCCAATCCTATGTCACATCTTTCTACTGATTTACCAGTAGAGCCACACCACCCCCTCTGCCTACCTTCCTGTCCCTCCACCAATGCTTGACTGTGGACATTCAACTCCCAACTACAACCATCCTTCAGCCACACTTCAGTAATGACTACAACATTATACCTCGGCAATCTCTAATATTGCAACAAGATCATCCACCTTACTTCTAATGCTTTGTGCATTTAGGTACAACACCTTGAGTACCGTATTTGCTGCCCTTTCTGATTCTGCATCCATAATGATTTGATACTCAGCCTGTTGCTGCAACTAAGTCCCATCACCTGCCCGTCCTTCCCGACAGTCTGACTGCACACTACATTTTCACCATCCATCCTATCCGAGTCCCTTCACTCCAGTTCCTACCTCCCCGCCAAGTTAGTATAAACCCTCCCCCAACAGCTCCAACAAACCTGCCCAAGAGAATATTGGTTCCCCTCGGGTTCAGGTGCAACCTGTTACTTTTGTACAGGTCTTACATCACCCAGAAGAAATCCCAATAATCCAAAAACCTGAAGCCCTGCCTCCTGCACCAGCTTCTCAGTCACACATTTATCTGCCAGATCCCCCTGTTTCTACCCCCACTGGCACTTGGCACAGGCAGCAATCCTGCTGGCAATCCAGGAGGCCCTGCTTCTCAGCTTTCTATCTAGCTCTCTAAATTCTCTTTTCAGGATATCATTGCTTTTCCTTCCTGTGTCATTGGTACCAATACGTACCAAGACATCTGGCTGCTCCCCCTCCCTCTCCAAAATGTTGTGGACATGATCTGAAACATCCCTGATCCAGGCACCTGCGAGGCAACATAACATCCGGGTGTCCCGTTCACATCCACAGAATCTCCTGCTGGTCCCCGCACTATTGAGTCCCCTGTCACTACCGCTCCCTTCTTCTCTCTCTTTTCCTTCTGCACCACAGAACCATGGTCAGTGCCTGTAACCCGGTCTCCGTGGCATTCTCCTGGGAGGTCATCCCCCACAAATTATCCAAAGTGGTATATTTGTTTTTGAGGGGAATGGCTACAGGGGTGTTCTGCTCTAACTGCCTATTTCCATTTCTCCTGATAGTCACCCAGCTACTCGCCTCCTGCAACTTCAGGGTGACTACTCCCCTGTAACTCTGATCACCACCCCGCCACAGCCCCATCCCCACCCCCACCCACCACTACTTTATCATTTCCTCTCAGTCACTTTATGTACAGATACACCTGTGCCTAGCAACAGTTTATGGACATACAATCAGTGTTTTTATATTTAAGGCATTTATTATTAGTGTACTGTTCTTTATCCTACTGTGTATGCTTTTGTGCTGCATCAGATCCAGAGTAACAATTATTTTAATTTTCCTTTACACTGGAAATAACATTAAACAATCTTGAATCTTGAGTCACAGAAATCACAAAGTTTATTCCCTGGAATGGTGTTGAGCTGTGATTTGCAAATGAAACTGATTGAGGTCTGTTGGGCTATGGAACTGATGAGAGTAAAAATCATTGTGTAGAAGAGCAATTGGCTTTCCATTCCTGACCATCGCCCAGTTTCCATTGAAAGTACATGTCACGTAAGAATGATGAAACATTCTGAATCAGAATCAGCTTCACATCACTGACATATGTTGTTTTGCGGCACCAGTATGTTGCAATAGAGGGTTGTGGGTAATCCTTGGTCATTTCTAAGGTAAGGACATGTTTGGCACAGCTTTGTGGGCCAAAAGGCCTGTATTGTGCTGTAGGTTTTCTGTGTTTCTATTTATAAAAATCATGAAGAGTAGGACTCACAGAACAGATCCCTGAGGCACAGCACTGTTCACCAACCTCCATGCAGAATATGACCCGTCTACAATCACTCTTTGCCTTCCATGGGCAAGCCAGTTCTGGATCCACAAAGCAATGTCCCCTTGGATCCCATGGCTCCTTACTTTCTCAATAAGCCTTGCATGGGGTACCTTATCAAATACCTTGCTGAAATCTATATACACTACATCTACTGCTCTACCTTCATCAATGTGTTTACTCACATCCTCAAAAAATTCAATCAGGCTCGCAAGGTACGATCTGCCTTTGGCAAAGCCATGCTGACTATTTCTGATCATATTATGCCTCTCCAAATCTTCATAAATCCTGCCTCTCAGAACCTTGTCCATCAACTTAACAACTACTGAAGTAAGACTCACTGGTCTATAATTTCCTAGACTATCTCTACTCCCTTTCTTGAATAATGGAACAACATCCACTCAGCAATCTCCTCCTTCGCCACCAACAGTAGCCTGGGGTACATCTCATCTGGTACTGGTGACTTATCCAACTTGATGCTTTCCAAAAGCTCCAGCACATCCTCTTTCCCACATGCTCAAGCTTTTCAGTCTACTGTAAGTCATCCCTACAATCACCAAGATCCTTTTCCATAGTGAATACTGAAGCAAAGTATTCATTAAGTACCTCTGTTATCTCTTCCGGTTCCATACACACTTTTCCACAATCACACTTGATTGATCCTATTCTCTCGTGTCTTATCCTCTTGCTCTTCACATACATACTTGTAGAATGCCTAGGGGTTTTCCTTAATCAGGGCCTTCTCATGGCCCCCTCTGGCTCTCCTAATTTCCTTCTTAAGCTCCTTAAGTCCCCTATCATTGCTGCCATCCTCTTCCTTTCAAGGGGTTTAGAATATATAAGCAAGGAGATAATGCTGAGCTTTTTAAAGACGCTGGTCAGGCCACACTTAAAGCGTTGTCAACTGTTTTGAACCCCATATCCCAGAAAGGATGTATTGTCATTAGAGAGAGTCCTGAGGAGGTTCACAAAGATTATTTGGGAATGAAGGGGTTAATATATGAGGAGTGTTTGGTAGCTTTGGACCTGTACTCACTGGAATTTAGAAGGATGATTGGAGATCCCATTGAAACATACCGAATGCTGAAAGGACTGGATAAGGTGGATGTGGAGAGGATGTTCCCTATGGAGGGGGTGTTCAGAGCTAGAGGGCACGGCCTTTAAATTGTTTTAGCCAGAGAGTAGTAAATCTGTGGAATGTTCTGCCACAAACTTCAGTGGAGGCCAAGTCTGTGGGTATATTTAAGGTGGAAGTTGATATTTTCCTTATCAGTCAAAGTATCCAAGGACATGGTGAGAAGGCAGGTGTATGGGGTTGAGTGGGATCCAGGATCAGCCATGATGGAATGAGGGAGCAGACTCAATGGGCTGAATGGCCTAATTCTCCTATGTCTTGAGGTTTTGTGGTTTTACTATTGATGGTGAGGACAAGGATGTGATGAGGACCTGCAAGTACTTGGGGGTGCACCCGGATGACAGACTTGAGTGGAGCACCAGCACAGAGGCTGTGTACAAAAAGGGCCAGAGTCACCTCTACTTCCTGAGGAGACTGATGTCCTTTGGAGTATGCAGGCTTCTCCTTCACATGTTCTACCAGTCTGTTGCTGCCAGTACAGTCTTCTAAGCAGTAGTGTGCTGGGGCAATGGCATCAACACGGGTGATGCCAGCAGACTCAATAAACTGATTAGAAAGGCTGCTTCTGTTAAAGGAGTCAAACTGAACACACTGGAGACTGTGGTAGAACAAAGGACCCTACGGAAAATCCTGGCAATTCTGGACAATGTTTCCCACCCTACACATACCACCTTGGCTGAACAGAGGAGTACTTATAGATGAAGCCAACTGCACTTCTCCAAAGGGTGCTATATGAGGTCATTCTTACCCTCAGCCATTAGTCTCTATAATGAGTCAACCTACTGCCAGGGAAGTGATGATACATTTTTTTCTTTTAGATCTTCATGCTGAATCAGAACACAAATGAGATGACCACTTTTACATATAACGACTGGCTATCAAAGACACGTGGCACCAAACGGTTGACTACCTGTGAGCTTGCTGCTGTAGTGGATGAGGAGGCGATGGTGGAGAAAACAACCTACGTCATTAGTGTGAAAACCAGTGATATCTCAGGTTGGTGAGAGCAGGCCAGATATCTCAGCAACATGTCTGGTTGATAGCTCATTGATATCTCAGGTTGTATCAGTAGGTTGGATGAGTTTTAGCCCCCTACTACCCATAACAACGTGTAATGCAATGATGGAGGAAAAGTCATCATTAGTGTTAACCAGTGTGTTACAAGGAAAAGAAACTGTAGGAAGTCAGAGGTTAATGCTCAAGTTCAAGTTTAATGGACATTCCACCACACATAGAAACCCTACAGCATAATACAGGGCCTTCGGCCCACAAAGTTGTGTTGAACATGTCCCTACCTTAGAAATTACTAGACTTCCCCACAGCCCTCTATTTCTCTAAGGTCTATGTACCTTTCCAAAAGTCTCTTAAAAGACCCTATCGTATCCACCTCCACCACCATTGCCGGCAGCCCATTCCACGCATTCACCACTCTGAGTAAAAAAACTTGCCCAACATCTCCTCTGTACCTACTTCCCAGCACCTTAAACCTGTGTCCTCTTGTGGCAACCATTTCAGCCCTGGGAAATGGGCTCTTGACTATCCACACGATCAATGCCTCTCATCATCTTGTACACCTCTATCAAGTCACCTCACATCCTCCGTCGCTCCAAGGAGAAAAGGCCCAGTTCACTCAACCTATTCTCATAAGGCATGCTCCCCAATCCAGGCAACATCCTTGTAAATCTCCTCTGCATGCTTTCTGTGGATTCCACATTATTCCTGTAGTGTGGCGACCCGAACTAAGCACAGTACATGAATACAACCAAATGAAACAGCATTGTTCTGGGCAAAGGGCATACCAAGTCACAATTAGAATACATCACATTTACCACATAGAATTATGATAGAAGAACAATGTACAATTACAGTAAATATATAAAATAATGATGATATAGCTCAGTCCTGTTGCGTCACATCTTCCACGTAATATAGCCCAGGTTCTTGATTTCACGGTCTGTGGACTGATGGTGCACAAATGTGTCACAAATTCCCATCCGATCCGGACCAGTCACAGTTTAAGAATAAGGGGTAGGCCATTTAGAATGGAGTTGAGAAAAAACTTTTTCACCGAGAGAGTTGTGGATCTGTGGAATGCTCTGCCTCAGAAGGCACCTTCCCCATCCAGTTCCGTCCCATCGCGTCGCATCTCCCCCATCCAGTTCTGTCCCGTCGCATCACATCTCCCCCGTCCAGTTCCGTCGTGTCGCACGTTGCCCATCCAGTTCCGTCGTGTTGCACTTTCCCCGTCCAGTTCCATCGCGTCGCATCTCCCCATCCAGTTCTGCCCCGTCGCATCGCATCTTCTTCCGTCCAGTTCCATCCCATCGCGTCGCATCTCCCCCATCCAGTTCTGTCCCATCACGTCGCATCTCCCCCGTCCAGTTCTGTCCCATCGCGTCGCATCTCCCCCGTCCAGTTCCGTACCGTCGCGTCGCATCTCCCCCGTCCAGTTCTGTCCCGTCGCACGTTCCCCATCCCGTCCAGTCCTGTCCCCTCCCATCTTCCCCATTCCGTCCCATATTACTGTTACAAGGGAGAAGGTGCTCAAAAAGCTGAAAGACCGAAGGGTACATAAGTCACCCGGATCAGAGGAACTGCACCCTAGGGTTCTGAAGGAGGTAGTGTTAGAGATTGTGGTGGCATTAGGGAATCAGGGAACTGGAAAATTGCAAATGTCACTCCATTCTTTGAGAAAGGAGGAAGGTATCAGAAAGGAACTTATAGACCAGTTAGCCTGACTTCAGTGGTTGGGAAGATGTTGGAGTCAATTGTTAAGGATGAAATTATGGAGTATTTGGTGACACAAGACGAGATAGGACAAAGTCAGCATGCTTTTCTTAAAGGAAAATCTTGCATGATGAACCTGTTGGAATTCTTTGAGGAGATTACAAGTAGGATCAATAAAGGGAATACAGTGGCTGTTGTATATTTGGATTTTCAGAAAGCCTTTGACAAGGTGCCACACATGAAAATGCTTACCAAGTTAAGAGCCTGTGCTATTACAAGAAAGTTAATAGCATTGATAAAGCATTGGCTGATTGGTAGGAGGCAGCAAGTAGGAATAAAAGGATCCTTTTCTGGCTGGCTGCCAGTGACTAGTGGTGTTCCGCAGGGTTCAGCATTGGGACCACTTCTTTTTATGCTGTGTATCAATGGTTTAGATAATGGAATAGATGGCTTTGTTGCCAAGTTTGCAGATAATACGAAGATTGGTGGAGGGACAGGTAGTGTTGTGGGAACAGGTAGGATGCAGAAGGACTTGGACAGATTAGGAAAATCGGCAAAGAAGTGGCAAATGAAATACAATGTTGGAAAATGCACAGTCATGCACTTTGGTAGTAGAAATAAATGTGCAGACTATGTTCTAAATGAGGAGAAAATCCAAAAATCTGAGATGCAGAGGGACTTGGAGAGTGTCTTGAAGGTTAACTTGCAGGTAGACTCGGTGGTGAGGAAGGGAAATCCAAATGGTAGCATTTATTCCAAGAGGTCTAGAATACAAGAGCAGGGATTTGATGCTGAGACTTTATAAGGTGCTAGTGAGGCCTCAGCTTCAGTATTATCAACAGTTTTGGTTTCCTCATCTAAGGAAAGATGTGCTGGCATTGGAGAGGGTTCTAGGAAGTACAAAAGGATGATTCCAGGAATGAAAGGGTTATCATTTGAGGAACGTTTGATGGCTCTGGGACTGTACTTGCTAGAATTTAGAAGGATGGGGGGGGGGAGAATCTATTTAAAACCTTTTGAATGTTAAAAGCCCTGGACAATGTAGATGGGGAGAAGATACTTCCTATATTACAGAAGTGTATGACCAGAGGGCACGGCCTCAAAGTAGAAAAACATCCCTTTGAGGTGGGAATTCTTTAGCTACAGGGAGGTGAATCAGTCCTTGATTGGTCAAGACATCAAAGGTTACAGAGAGAAGGCAGGAGAATGGGGTTGAGAGGGATAATAAATTAGCCATGATGGAATTTCAGAGCAGACTCAATGGGCTGAATGGCCTAATACTGCTCTTATGTCTTATGATTTTTTGGGGTTACATTTGATCAGCAGTCAGTAGCTTACATTAAGTTTACACTAATTTATGATCTGTCAATCACAGGAGCAGGAACTGATGCTAATGTGTTTCTCATCATCTTTGGAGAGAACGGGGACACCGGCACCCTGGCGTTGAAACAGTCCAACAATTCCAACAAATTTGAGAGGAAAGCTTTGGATGTCTTTAAGTTTGTGGATATGCTGAGCCTGGGAAACCTGTCCAAGGTCCGAATATGGCATGACAACAAGGGTAAGTCGATGCTGAGCCTGGGAAACCTGTATAAAAAGACCATTGTTTTGGGATTTTCAATATGCAGGTAGATTGAGAAAATTAGACTGGTGCTGGATCCCTAGAAAGGGAATTGGTAGAATACCTGTAAGAAGGCTACGGTCTGATGTATCAGTATTACAAAGAAGAGAAAATCTGTAGATGCTGGAAATCCAAACATCAGACAATGTTTCAGTCTGAGACCCTTGGGTCTCGACCCAAAACGTCAACTGTACTCTTTTCCACAGATGCTGGCTGGCCAGGGCAGCATTTTCTGTGTGTTGTTTACATTGCTATTACGGTGGAGTAAAGGGAATTACAGAGGCATGAGAGATGACTGGAAGGGAACACTAGCAGGGATAATGGCAGAACAGCAATACCTAAAGTTTGTGGGATCAATCTGGAAGCTGCAGAGGTACATTCCAAAGAAGAGGAGGTATTCTAAAGGCAGGATAATACAACTGAAAGAAAACATAAAGGCAAATGAGAGGGCACGTAATGTAAAAATTTAGTTGGAAGTTCAAGGACTGTGAGCTTTTAAAAACCAACAGAAGGCAACTAAAAAGCATGGGGGAAAAAGATGAAATATGAAGGTAAGCTAGACAAATACTAAAGTAGATATCAGACTGCTGAAAAATGATGCTGGAGATGTAGTAATGGAGGACGAGGAAATGGCAGAAGAACTGAGTAAGTATTTTGCATTGGTCTTCACTGTGGGGTATGCAGGAGGTTTGAGAGTGTCAGGGGACAGAAGGGAATTCAGCTGCTATTACTAGGGAGAAGGTGCTTGGGATATTGAAGTGGGGTCTAACCAGGGTCCTATATAGCTGCAACATTACCTCTCAGCTCTTAAACTCAATCCCACGATTGATGAAGGCCAATACACCGTATGCCTTCTTAACCACGGAGACAACCTGCACAGCAGCTTCAACTGCCCTATGGACTGTCAGAAGGAATATGTCAAGATAATTGTGGGGGATTTTAATATGAAAGTGGATTGAGAAAGTCAGGAAGATACTGGGTCTCAGGAGAGGGAGTTTGTAGAATGCCTACAGGATGGCTTTTTGAAGCAGCTTGTCCATAAGCCCACCAGGGGATCTGCTGTTTTGGATTGGGTGCTGTGTAATGAACCTGAGGCGATTAGGGAGCTAGAGGTAACGGAACCCCTTGGAAGTAGTGATCATAATATGATTGAGTTCAGTTTCAAATTTGAAAAGGAGAAGCTGGTATCAGGTGTATCGATATTTCAGTGGAATAAAGGAAATTACAGTGGTATGAGAGAGGAACCGGCCCAAGTTGATTGGAAAAGTAAGCTAGATGGAGGGACGATAGAGCAAAATTGAATGAAATTCCTACAAGAAATGAGGAAAGTGCAGGAAAAATATATTCCAAGAAAAAAGAAAATCATGAATGGGAAAATGGCACAAATGTGGCTAACAAGAGAGGTTAAAGCTAAAATAAAAGCAAAAGAGATGGTGTACAAGGAAGCAAACACTTTGGGAAAACTGAGGACTGGACAACTTTTAAGAACTTACAGAAGGAAACTAATAAAGTCATTAGGAAAGAAAAGATGAATTATGAAAGGAAGTTGGCAATTAACATAAAAAAAGGATACTAAGAGTTTTTTAAATATATGAAGAGTAAAAGAGTGACACGAGTAGATATAGGACCAATTGAAACTGATACTGGAGAAATTATAATGGGTAACAAAGAGATGGCAGAGGAACTAAATGAGTATTTTGCATCAGTCTTCACAGTGGAAGACATTAGCAACATACCTGATAGCCAGAGGTCTCAGGGAATAGAATTAGGTACAGTCAAGATTACTAGAGAGAAAGTGCTTGGGAAGCTAAATGGACTAAGGATAGGTAAGTCTCCTGGACCGGATGAGGTGCACCCACGGGTTCTGAAGGAGGTGACTTTGGAGATAGTGGAGGCATTGGAAATGATCTTCCAGGAATCAATAGACTCTGGCATGGTTCCGGAGGACTGGAAGGTCGCAAATGTAGTTCCGTTGTTTAAGAAAGGAGGGAGGCAGCAAAAAGTAAATTACAGAGCAGTTGGTAAGTTATTGGAGTCAAACCTCAAGGGCGAGGTTATGAAATACCTTGAGGTGCATGACAAGATAGGCCCAAGCCAGCATGGTTTCATGAAGGGAAGATCCTGCCTCACCAACCTATTGGAATTTTTTTGAGGTAATCTCAAATAAGATTGACAAGGGAGAGTCTGTGGATGTTGTGTATTTGGATTTTCAAAAGGCCTTCAATAAGGTGCCGCATAAGAGGCTGCTTAATAAGATGAGAGCCCATAGAATTACAGGAAAGATATTGGAATGGGTGGAGCATTGGCTGTTAGGCATAAAGCAAAGGGTGGGAATAAAGGGATCCGATTCTGGTTGGTTGCCGGTTACTAGTGGTGTTGGGGCCGCTTCTTTTTACACTGTATATCGATGATTTAGATTATGGATTAAATGGTTTTGTGGCTAAGTTTGCAGATGACATCAAGATAGGTGGAGGAGCAGAAAGTGTTGAAGAAACGGAAAGGTTGTAGGGAGACTTGGTCAGTTTAGGAGTGTGGGCAAAGAAATGTCAGATGAGATACAATGCTGAGAAATGTACATTTGTGTATTTTGGAAGAAGTAATAATCGGGCAGATTATTACTTAGCTGGGGAGAAAATTCAAAAATCGGAAGTGCAAAGGGACTTGGGGGTCCTCGTGCAGGATACTCTAAAGGTTAACCACCAGGTTGGATCGGCAGTAAGGAAAGCAAATACTATGTTGGCATTCATTTCAGGAGGAATAGTGTATAAGAGTAAGGAGGTGTTGATGAGGCTCTATGCGGTATGGTGAGACATCATTTGAAATACTGTGTGCAGTTTTGGGCCCCCTATCTTAGAAGGGATGTACTGATGTTGGAGAGAGTTCAGAGAAGATTTACGAGGATGATTCCTGGAATGTAGGGGCTAACATATGAGGAGCGTTTGTCGGCTCTTGGACTTTATTCATTAGAGGATAGAAGAATGAGAGGGGATCTCATAGAAACATTTCGAATGTTGAAAGGGTTGGACAGATTAGATCTGGAAAGGCTGTTTCCCTTGGTGGGTGAGTCCAGGACAAGAGGCCACAGTCTTAGAATTAGAGGGTATCCATTTAAAACAGAGATGAGGAGAAATTTCTTTAGCCAGAGGGTTGTGGTTTTATGGAATTCGTTGCCAAATACAGCTGTGGAAGCCCGATCACTGAGGATTTTTGGGGAGGTGATTAATAGGTATCTAATTAGTCAGGGTATCAATGGATATGGGGAAGAAGTTGGAAATTAGAACTAGATGGGAGAATAGTTTAGCTCATGGTGGAGTAGACTTGATGGGTCGAATGGCCTTCTTCTTGACTAATCTGTTGGAGTTTTTTGAGGGTGTAACAAGGATGTTAGATGAGGGTAAGCCAGTAGATGTTGTGTACCTAGATTTTCAGAAGGCATTCGATAAGGTGCCACATAGGAGATTGGTGAGTAAAATCAGAGCTCATGGCATTGGGGGCAGGGTTTCAACATGGATAGAAAACTGGTTGGCAGATAGAAAGCAAAGGGTAACAGTGAATGGGTGTTTCTCAGACTGGCTGGAGGTGACTAGTGGGGTACCACAGGGCTCTGTATTGGGACCACAGCTCTTTACGATTTATGTCAATGATTTAGATGAGGGCATTGAAAACTATATCAGCAAGTTTGCTGACGATACTAAACTGGGTGGCAGTGTGACATGCAAAGAGGACGTTAGGAGAATACAGGGAGACTTGGATAGGCTGAGTGAGTGGGCAGATACTTGGCAGATGTCATTCAATGTGAATAAATGTGAAGTTATCCACTTTGGAAGCTGGAACAAGAGGGCAGAGTATTGTCTGAACAGTGTCGAGTTAGGTAAGGGAGAAATGCAAAGAGACCTAGGAGTCCTAGTTCACCAGTCAATGAAGGTGAATGAGCAAGTGCAACAGGCAGTGAAGAGGGCAAATGGAATGTTGGCCTTTGTTACAAGGGGAATTGAATACAAGAGCAAGGATGTTCTTCTGCATTTGTACAGGGCCCTGGTGAGACCACACCTGGAATATTGTGTACAGTTTTGGTCTCCAGGTTTAAGGAAGGACATTCTGGCAATTGAGGAAGTGCAGCGTAGATTCACTAGGTTGATTCCTGGGATGGCAGGGCTGTCTTACGCAGAGAGATTGGAGAGATTGGGCTTGTACACGCTGGAATTGAGGCGATTGAGAGGGGATCTGATTGAAACGTTTAAGATAATTAAAGGATTTGATAGGATTGAGGCAGGAAATATGTTCCAGATGTTGGGAGAGTCCAGTACCAGAGGGCATGGATTGAGAATAAGAGGTCAGTTATTTAAAACAGAGTTGAGGAAGAGCTTCTTCTCCCAGAGAGTTGTGGAGGTGTGGAATGCACTGCCTCGGAAGACGGTGGAGGCCAATTCTCTGGATGCTTTCAAGAAGGAGCTGGATAGATATCTGATGGATAGGGGAATCAAGGGATATGGGGACAAGGCAGGGACTGGGTATTGATAGTGAATGATCAGCCATGATCTCAGAATGGCGGTGCAGACTCGAGGGGCCGAATGGTCTACTTCTGCACCTATTGTCTATTGTCTATTGCTCCTTTGTCTTGTGATCTTGTGACTCAGACCTCAAGATCCCTCTGATCTTCCACACCTCCAAGAGTCTTACCACTAATACTATATTCTGCCATCATATTTGACCTACCATACTCAACCACCACACACTTATCTATGTTGAACTCCATCTGCCTCTTCTTGGCCCAGTTGTGCATCCGCTGTAACCTCCACACTATCCACAACACCCCCAACCTTTGTGCCATCAGCAAACTTACTACCCCATCCCTCCACTTCCTCATCCAGGTCATTTATAAAAATCACAAAGAGTAGGGATCCCAGAACAGATCCCTGAGGCACACCACTGGTCACCGACCTCCATGCAGAATATAACCCGCCTACAACCACTCTTTGCTTTCTGTAGGCAAGCCATTTCTGGATCCACAAAGCAATGTCCCCTTGAATCCTATGCCTCCTTACTTTCTCAATAAGCCTTGCATAAGCCTTATCAAATGCCTTGCTGAAATCCATATAAACTACATCTGCCACTCTACCTTCATCAATGTGCTTCAAAAAATCATCAAAAAATTCAATCAGGCTTGTAAGGCATGATCTGCCTTTGACAAAGCCATGCTGACTATTCCTAATCATATTATCCCTCTCCAAATGTTCATAAATCCTGCCTCTCAGGATCTTCTCCATCAACTTACCAACCACTGAAGTAAGATACACTGGTCTATAATTTCCTGGGTTATCTCTACTCCCTTTCTTGAATAAGGGAACAACATCTGCAACCCTCCAATCCTCCAGCCCTCTCCCATCCCCACTGATGGGACAGCCACAGCCACAGTAGCCTGGGATATATCTCATCCAGTCCTGGTGATTTATCTAACTTGATGCTTTCTGAAAACTTCAGCACATCCTCTTTCTTAATGTCTATATGCTCAAGCTTTTCAGTCTGCTGTAAGTCATCCTTACAATTGCCAAGATCCTTTTATGTACTTATAGAATGCCTTGGGGTTTTCCTTAATCTTGCTCGCCAAGGCCTTCTCAAGACTCCTTCTGGCTCTCCTAATTTCATTCTTAAGCCCCTTCCTGCTAGCCTTATAATTTTCTAGATCTTTATCATTACCTAGTTTTTTGAACTTTTTATAAGCTTTTCTTCTTGACTAGATTTTCAACTGCCTTTGTACACCACAGTTCCTGTATTCTACCATCCTTTCCCTGTCTCATTGGAATGTACCTATGCAGAATGCCATGCAAATATCCCTTGAATATTTGCCACATTTCTTCCGTATGTTTTCCTGAGAACATCTGTTTCCAATTTATGCTTCCAAGTTCCTTCCTGACAGCTTCATATTTTCCCTTAATCCAATTAAATTCTTTCCTAACTTGTCTTTTCCTATCCCTTTCCAATGCTATGGTAAAGGAGATAGAATTGTGATCACCATCTCCAAAATGCTCTCCCATTGAGAGATCTGACACCTGACCAGGTTCATTTCCCAATACCAGATCAAGTACAGCCTCTCCTCTTGTAGGCTTATCCGCATACTGTGTCAGGAAGCCTTCCTGAACTCAGTTAATAAACTTCACCTCATCTAAACCCCTTGCTCTAGGGAGATGCCAGCCAATATTGGGGAAATTAAAATCCCCCATCACGACAACCCTGTTATTACTGCACCATTCCAGAATCTGGTCTCCATATCTGCTCCTCCATGTCCCTGTTACTATTGGGTGGTCTATTAAAAAATCATCCAGTAGAGTTATTATTAGCCCCTTCCTTTTCTAACTTCCAGCCACAGAGGCTCAATAGACAATCCCTCCATGACTTCCTCCTTTTCTACAGCCGTGACACTCTCTCTGATCAACAGTGCCACGCCCCTATCTCTTTTGCCTCCCTCCCTATCCTCTCTGAAACATCTAAAGCCTGGCACTCGAAGTAATCAATCTTGTCCCTGAGCCACCCAAGTCTCTGTAATAGCCACAACATCATATCTCCAAGTACAGATCCACACTCTAAGCTCATCCTCCCTCTCGCACTGTCTACAAGCTTTCTCTATTTGTGAGCTAACCTCCTCTTCCCTAGTCTCTTCAGTTTGGTTTCCACCCCCCAATAATTCTTGTTTAAATTCTCCCCAGTAGCCTTAGCAAACCGCCCCACTAGGATACTGGTCCCCCTGGGATTCAAGTGCAACCCCTCCTTTTTGTACAGGTCACACCTGCCCAAAAGAGGTCCCAATGATCCAGAAATCTGAATCCCTCAGCCATGCATTCATCCTCCACCTCATTCTATTCCCATACTCACTGTCAAGTGGCACAGCCAGTAATCCCAAGATTACTACCTTTGTGGTACTGCTTCTCAGTTTCCTTTCTAACTCCCTGTAGTCTGTTTTCAGGACCTCCTCCCTTTTCCTACCTATGTCATTGGTACCAATATATACCATGACCTCTGGTTGTTCACCTTCAACTTCAGGATATCGTGGTTCCGGGCCTGGCACCTGGAAGGCAAACTACCATCCGTGTTTCTTTCCTGTGTCCACAGAATCGCCTGTCTGACCCCCTGACTATAGAGTCCCCTATCACTGCTGCCTTCCTCTTCCTTTCCCTACCCTTCTGAGCCACAGGGCCAGGTTCTGTGCCAGAGGCATGGCCACTGTTGCTTCCCCCAGGTAGGCCATTCGCCCTAAACAGGAGTACTTATTGTCAAGGGGTACAACCACAGGGGATGTAAAAGCAAGGCTGTAATGCTGAGGCTTTATAAAGTGCTTGAGAGGCCTCACTTGGAGTATTGTGAGCACTTTGGGCCTGTTACTCAAGAAGGCATGGGAAGGGCTCACTGGAGATTGACAGGAATAATTTCAGAAATGAAAGACTTATCTCTTGCTGGAGTGTAGAATAATGAGGTGAATATCTCATTGAAACCTATCAAAAATTGAAAGACCTATATAGACTGGCCTATGATGATGATGTTTCATATCAGGAGGTTATATTGCAACTTTATAAAAACTCTGGTTAGTCTACATCAGGAGTATTGCATACATTCTGCTTGCCCCACTATTGGAGGAATGTTGAGGCTTTGGAGAGGGTGCAGAAGGATGTTGCCTGGTTTAGAGGGCATATGCTGTCATGAGAGGCTGGATAAACTACAGTTGTTTTCTCTGGAGTGTCAGAGGCTGAGCGGAGATCTGTTAGAGAGTTACAGTATTATGAGGGGCATTGATAGAGTGGACAGAGTACCTTTGTTTCCCAGAGTGAAAATATCTAACACCAGAGGGCATACATTGAAGGTGAAGGGAGGTAGGTTCAAGGGGAAGATGAGGGGCAAGTTTTTTTTTACTCAGTTATGGATGCTTAGATGCGCTGCCTGGAGTGGTGGCAGAAGCAAATACATTAGAGTCTTTAAGAGACGTTTGGATAGGCACATGGGCATAAGGAGGATGAAGGAATATGGACATGGATCATTGGGATCACAATCTGGTTGAACTGGATCTTTAGGATCACAGTCTGGTTGAATGGGATCGTTGGGATCACAATCTGGTTAAACAGAATCATTGGGGACACAGTGTGGTTAAAGAGGATCATTGGAAACAGATTTGGTTTAAAGAGAATCAGTTGTAGCACATTTTGGTTAAAGTGAATCTTTGGGAGCAGAGCCTAGTTAAAGAGGATCATTTAACATAGAACAAAGATAGAAATCTACAGCACATTACAGGTCCTTTGGCCCACAATGTTGTGCCAGCCATGCAACCTACTCTAGAAACTGCCAGAAGTTTCCCTACCGGACAGCCCTCTATTTTTCTAAGCTCTCTGTACCTATCTAAGAGTCTCTTAAAATACTCTATTGTATCCGCCTCTGCCACCATCACCAGTGGTGTATTCCATGCACCCACCACTCTCTGTGTGAAAAAGTTACCTCTGACATCCGCTCTGTACCTACTTCTAAGCACCTCCTGTTAGCCATGTCAGCCCTGGGAAAAAGCCTCTGGCTATTCACACCATCAATGTCTTTCATCATCTTATACCCCTCTATCAGGTCACCTCTCATCCTCCGTCGCTCCAAGGAGAAAGGCCAAGTTCACTCAACTTATTCTCATAAGGTATGCTCTCCAGTCCAGGCAACATCCTTGTAAATCTCCTCTGCACTATCTCTATAGTCTTTGCATCCTTCCTGTAGTGAGGAGACGAGAACTGAGCCAAAGGAGAAATTGTTAAGGGTGAGGACTAATTCCGCAAGGCGGAGAAGAGTGGTGGTAGTAGGTGACTGGCTGGGTCTGGAATCCAGGAAGAAACGGAGAGCTTGGAGACCTTCCTGGTGGGGGATAGAGGTATATAGGGACTGGACATCCACGGTGAAAATGAGGCAGTGGGGGCCGGGGAACTTGAAATCTTTGAAGAGATGTAAAGCATGGGAAGTATAAAAATCTCAGTCCTCCAGCAGTGGTGGGATCTCCCTGTGGCCACACACTTCAATTCCACAGACCACTCCCACTCCGACATGTCTGTCCATGGCCTCTTCTACTGTCAAGATGAGGCTACACGCAGGTCGAGGGAACAATACTTTATCTCCCACCTAGGTAGCCTCCTTCCTGCCGGCATGAACATTCAACTCACAGACCTCCGTTGATACCCCTGCCCCCCCTTACCCCCATCCCTATCTATTATTTCAGTCTGGTTCTCTTTCTCTCTCTTTCTCCCCCCTCACTATAATCTCCCCCCAGCCCTACCTTTCTTTCTCTCTTATTTCCCATAATTCTCCACCTTCCCTCAGCCCATTTCCCTCCAGCCTATCACTTCCTAGCTCTCTACTTCATCCCTCCCCCCACTTCTTATCCCCCCTCGATCATCCCATGTTACTTCACTCCTGATGAAGGGTTTTGGCCCGAAACGTCGTCACTACCTCCTCCCATAGATGCTGTCTGGCCTGCTGAGTTCTGCCAGCATTTTGTGTTTTTACTTGTAGTTACAAGCTGTTTGAAGGCCTGTATGTAACTGCTATTAGTGCCTTTTTACCCTTGCCATTTCTTAACTCGACCCATAAGGATTCTACCTCTTCTGATCCTATAGCCCTTCTTTCTAGTGATCTGATATCGTTGCTTACCATCAGGGCCACGCCACCCCCTTTACCTACCTTCCTATCTTTCCCATACACAGTGTATCCTTGGACATTCGGCTCCCAATCACATCCATCATTTAGCCATGACTCAGTGATGGCCACAATGTCATATCTTTTAACCTGTAGCTGTACAACAAGGTCATCCACTTTATTTCTAATGCTGCACACATTTAAGTACAGTGCATTTAGATCAGTATCTGTTACCAAGTTTGCTATATTTCTATCGCACAGTAAATTATCCTGACTATTCACCTGCCTGTCCTTCTTGCCATCTTTGCTGCACAGTATCTTTGACTTATTTCTGTTTTCCTCTTCCTCAACCCTAACACACTGGTTTTCTTTCCCCTGCCAACTTAGTTTAAACTCTTCCTAACAGCTATATTAAACAATTCCGCCAGGATATTCGTACCCTTTGAGTTCAGGTGTAACCCATCGTTTTTGTATAAGTCATACCTCCCCCAATATAGGTCCCAATGATCCAAGAATTTTAAACCCTGCTCCCTACACCAGTTGCTTAGCCACACATTCATCTGCTTAGTTCTGCTATTCTTACCTTCATTAGCGGAGGTTGTGGGGTTATGGGAAGAGGGCATAAACAGGGTACTGATTGTGGATGATCAACCATGATCACATTGAACGGCGGTGCTGGTTCGAAGGGCTGAATGGCCTACTCCTGCACCTATTGTCTATTGTCATTAGTGCGTTGCTCTAAGCAGTAATCCTGAGATTATTACTCGGGAGGTCCGGCTTTTCAATTTTCTTCCTAGCTCCCACTAATCTTCCTTCAGCACTTCCTCTCTTTTTCTGTGTATGTCATTGGTACCAACATGTACCAAGAGTTCTGGCTGCTCGCCCTCTCTCCTCAGAATACTCTGGACCCGATCTGAGACATCCCATACCCTGGCACCAGGGAGGCAGCACACCATTCGGGTATCCTTGTCTGGCTCGCAGAATCTCTTGTCTGTTCCCCTCACTATGGAATCCCCTATAACGACTGCATTTCTCCTTGCTCTCTTGAACACGGCACTGGGCAGAGTGCCAGAGTCCCGTTCGCTGTGGTCTTCCTCTGTCAGGTCAACCGCTCCAACAGTATCTAAAATGATATATCGATTTCTGAGGGGTCTGCCACTATTTCTCTATAGGTATCATCAATCACCTCCTCACTTTCCCTAATTAGCTGAAGGTCATTAATTTGCAGCTCCAGATCCCAAACACAGTCCTTAAGGAGCCTCATCTCAATGCACCTGGTGCAGATGTAATCCTTGGGGAGGCTGGGAGTCTCCCAGGGTCCCCACATCTGGCATTCCAAGCACAACACTAATCCTAGATGCATATCTCTAATGGTAATGTTATTACTAAATAAATAAAACTGTAACTTACTCCTTTACTATAAGACTCAATGGTCACAGGAAGCATCTTCCCGTTTCCGCCTAAGCCCATTAAACCAAAGCCCTATCACTCTGTACCCTCTCACTCTGCTGCCCGCTCTGATGCTCTTCGCTGGATATGGCGGTGTTCTTTTTAAACCTTCTGTGCTCTGAGGTCACGTGCCTGCGTAGTTGTGCCTCTTTTGTCCCAAGTAGTTAAAAATCTATCTGAATTTTCTCTCAAAAAACGGCAACTTACTCCACTGCCTGCTTGCTGTGAAGCAAAAAAACCATTGAAGATTGCTTCCCTTTTTAAACCCTCCGCGATCCAAGTTCCTCATTGAAATGATGGGAGATCCCCTCTTCAATTCCAGTTTATGTGGCAGCAATCCAGAGAGTTGAACCGAATCAAGGAATTCTGTTGGAAAATGAGTGGTGTTAGCTCCTTCACTTACGGCATTGAAGGAACAGTATTCTTTCATGATTCCAGGGAAGCGTCTAATGCATGTGAGGTTTATTTTTTGCATCATTTCATTGAGAGGAACCAAGATAGAATTCCTCGAGAACAGTTCTGCAGGATTGTCAAATGTCAGGTAGATGAAATCAATGCATTCTTCCATAGTTTTTGCTGGCAGAATCATATCTTCAGGTAATTCGATTTCATTGTTTTCATTTTTCTCAATCTTGTCTTCTCCAACATCTAATAAGAACTCAGAATATTGTCCTTCTCCCTCACTGAATCGCATGTTTCTCTTCAATTGAAACTTGATGAAGCTTCTCCATAAGTAGGATTTGTTTATGCATGAATTCTCCACATCAGCATCATTTCCACGTTTCACAGCCGGTAGAAGCTGATGGAAATCACCACAGCAAATGGTTAAAATACCCCCGAAGGTCTCATTCTTGCCGCATACATCACAAAGAGTCCAAGCTCTCCCTCCTAATCATGGGGCACTCATCCCAGACAATAAGCCTTGCATTTTGGAGTAAATTTGCAGTATTGGTGTTTTTAATCGATGTTACAAAGGGCATGTTCATTGATTTTGAGGGGTATTTTGAATCTTGAATGCACTGTCCTACCACCAGGCATCAATGTTGCTGCAATACCTGATGATGCTACAGCAATAGTAACACCTCCATCTCCCCTAACTTTAGCAAGGATCAAGTTGATGATAAATATCTTGCCCGTTCCTCTTGGTGCATCAATGAAAATCATTGAAGAGAGATTCCTTTCCAAGCAGTCGCACACATATTCATTATTCAATAGGGGCACCTTCTGTGAAACAAATTCCTGCTGTTCGTCTCTGTTGTATTGCAGTTCACGCAATAATTCCAGATTGCCAGCACTTTGAATAATTGTACCATTTTATTGTGTTGCCAAATTATATTCTTCAGGTGTTTTGCCCAAGTTCTCAAGTTTCTCTTGGAAATACAGAAGAGCTTGTCCATGATGCCTCTCATCGATCACAAAATTAGGATCATTGATAGCTCTCCTCTCCATTTGTAAGAAATCTTCAGAGATTGTTTGTTAGCAAGACAACAAACAAATCTCTCATTGCTCTGGGCATTCTTGTTCTCCCTGCTTCTTCCATAGTTTGCTGCCAATGATCGTCAGCTTGCAACAATCCTCTCTCTCTGTAGACGTCTTTGAATGATGGAAGGATATCTCCATCATGTGCTTTCAATGATTCGAAAGATACTGGTCCCTTTATGAGATGAAGAAGAAGTCTCAAATAGTAAAGGTTACCACATCATGGAGAAACTGTGTACGCTCAACCCAGGACATTTGCTTCAAAAATCCCAGAGTACTCCTCCGCTCTTTTCCCCATTTTCCTTCTTTCCCATCTCTTATTAGCCCAAGTGTAGAATCTACATAGTACAGGGTTCTTGCAAATGGATCGCTAGAGCAAAGATCCATGAATTCCATTAAAGTGGTTCTTGCCATGTCATCATTCAGTTGCACAGCAACATTATCTTGAAAAAAACACGATGCTGTTGGGGAAGGTGCACTTGAAGGCGAACAACGGCTGGTTCCCTCTCGTGAATTGGAAATCCAAGTATCGATCCAACAGCTTCAGAGGGCCCGATATATCTGCCTGTCAGATACTGTGTGATTTTGTCTTCTCTATTCACTGCAAAAATGACCCGATCACTCAAAGGTAGAATCGGCTCTGTGTGCATGCATCGTGGTGTCACGTCCTGATTTTCGTGATGGCAGATCAGCTCTCGAGTCAAAACGGGACAGTTGATTTTGGCAAATGAACAATTTTATACTAATATATAACCATGAATTTTGCCTGCATTCTGTAAGTTAGCGCATTTTAAGTCTATTTAGCCAAAAATAGTGCCATTGTAATGCACCGTTTGCGCTAACTGGAGGTCACAAACAGACACACAGAGCATGAGAGTTTTAGTATTATATAGATACTCCTAGCATTGAAATAGACACATTTTTCAACCCCTCTAACTGGCTACATTTATGTTTTGTCCCCTGCCTGTCCTTCCTCACCAACTCAGAACACATAGCATTAAGCCCTTATCCTTCTACCCTAATCTCTGCACTCACATTCTGATTCCCACTCCCCCTGCCAAACTAGTTTAAACCCTCCCCAACAGCTCTCAAACCTGCCCGCCAGGATATTGGTCCCTTTCCTGTTCAGGTGCAACCCATCCTTTATGTACAGGTCAGACCTTCTCCAGAAGAGATCCCAATGATCCAGAAATCTGAACCCCTGCCCCCTGCACCAACTCTTCAGCCACGCATTCGTCTTCCATAACTTCCTGTTCCTACCCCTTCTGTCTCGTGGCACAGGCAGCAATCCCGAGATTACCACCCTTGAGGTCCTGCTTTTTTAACTTCTTTCCTAACTCCCTGTATTCCTTCTTCAAAACCTCATCCCTACCTGCTCACAATAAGGGGCCCGAGCCTGCTCACCAGTGCTTTATAAAGTTTCAACATTACATCCTTGCATTTATATTCTAGTCTTGAAATGATTGCTAATGGTGCATTTGTCTTCATCACCACAGACTCAACCTGCAAGTTAAACTTTAGTAAATCTTGTACAAGTCCCTTTATATCTTAGGTTTTTGTATTTTCTTTCCCTATTGTGAACAGCTTCCACATCTAAAAAAAGATGTGCTGGCATTGGAGAGGGTTCAAGGAGGTTCACAATGATGATTCCGGGAATGAAAGGGTTATCATACGAGGAACATTTGATGGCTCTGGGTCTGTGCTCATTGGAATTTAGGAGGATGAGGAGGGATTTCGTTGAAACTCTTTGAATGTTGAAAGGCCTAGATATGGTAGATGTTGAAAGGATAAACATGGTGGGGGAGTCTAGGACAGAGGGCACAGCCTCAGGATAGACAGACATCCATTTTAAACACAGATGCAGAGAAATTTATTTAGCCAGATGGTGGTAAATTTGTGGAATTTATTACCACAGGCAGCTGTGGAGGCCAAGTTGTTGTGTGTATTTAAGGCAGAGTTTGATAGGTTCTTGGCTGGACACGGGATCAAAGGTTACAGGGAGAAGGCTGGGGAGTGGAGCTGAGGAGGGAAAAAAACAGGATCAGCCATGACTGAATGGTGGAGCAGATTCAATGGGCCAAATGGCTTAATTCCGCTCCTATGTCTTGTAGTCTTATTTATAAAATAATCAACACTTTAGTTTCTTCTACCAAAGATCATAGACTTCCTGACACTATATATCCATCTTCCATTTCTTAACCTATTCACCTAGTCTGTCTCAGTCTTTCAGGAGCCTCAAAACTACCTGCCTTTCCACCTGTCTTCATATCATCTACAAGCTTTGGAACAAAGCCATAAATTCCATCATCCAAAACTTTGACATATAACATAAAAACAATCAGTCCAAAACAGGCCCTTGTGCAACACCATGAGAAAAGAACATATAGAACATAGAATAATACAGCACATTACAGGCCCTTTGGCCCACAATGTTGTGCTGAACCTCAAACCATGCCTCCCATATAAACCCCCGCCTTAAATTCCTCTATATACCTGTCTAGTAGTCTCTTAAACTTCACTAGTGTATCTGAAAAGGCTCCCTTTATTCCTATACTTTGCCTCCTGACAATCAGCCATGGCTTTATCCATTGCTAGGATCTTTCCTGTAATACCATGGGCTAATAGCTTGTTAAGTAGCCTCATATATGGCACCTTGTCAAAGGCCTTCTGAAAATCCTAGTACACAACATCAACCGATTGGTTTTGTCTATCCTGCTTGTTATTTCTTCAAAGAATTCCAACTGATTTCTCAGGCAAGATTTTTCCTTCAGGAAACCATGCTGACCATGGCATTTTTGTCATGTGCCTCCAAGTACCCGGAGATCTCATCTTTAATAATTGACTTTAATATCTTCCCAACCGCTGAGGTCAGACGAACTGGCCTATAGTTTCCTTTCTTCTGCCTCCTTCCCTTCTTGAAGTGAAGTGACATTTACAATTTTCCAGTCTTCAGGAACCATTCCAGAATCTAGTGATTCCTGAAAGATTATTACTAATGACTCCATGATCTCTTTTGCCTCTTCTTTCAGAACTCTGTTGTGTACACCATCTGGTCCAGGTGACTTATCTACCTTCAGACCTTTCAGTTTCCCAATAACCTTATCTCTAGTTATAGTAACTTCACACACTTCATGACCCCTGACACCTGGAACTTCCAATATATTGCTAGTGTCTACAGTGAAGACTGCTGTAAAATACTTAATTCAGTTCATCCACCATTTCCTTGTCCCCCACTACTGTCTCTCCAGCATCGACTTCCAGTTGTCCGATATCCATTCTTGCCTCTCTTTTACACTTCACGCATCCAAATAAACTTTTCATATCCTCTTTAATATTATTGGCTAGCTTATTTTCATATTCCATCTTTACCTTTTTAATGACCTTTTTAGTTGTCTTCTGTTGGTTTTTGAAAACTTACCAATCTTCTAACTTTGCAATAATCTTTGCTCTATTATATGCTCTTTGGCTTTTATGTTGGCTTTGACTTCCCATAGTTGTGTCATCTTTCCTTTAGAATACTTCTTCCTTAGGATGAAAATATCCTGTCCTTCTGAATTGCTCCCAGAAATTCCAGCCATTGCCAATCTGTCATCATCCCTGCCAGTGTTCTTTTCCAGTCAATTCTGGCCAACTCCTCTCTCATACCTCTGTAATCCCCTTTTCTCCATCATATTACTAATACTTCTGACTTCAGCTTCTCCTACTGAAATTTCAGGATGGATTCAATATTATGATCACTTGTCCCTAATGTTTTTTTTTACCTTAAGCTCTCTAATTAAATTTGGGTCATTGCCACAACACCCAATCCAGAACAGCTGATCCTCTAGTGGGCTCGACCATGAGCTGCTCTAAAAGGCCATCTCATAGGCATTCTAGAAATTCCCCCACCTGGAATCCAGTACCAACCTGATTTTCCCAATCTACCTCCAATCCCCCATGACCATTGTAACATTGCCCTTTTGGCATACATTTTCTATCTCCCATTGCAATTTGTAGACCACATCCTTACTACTGTTTGGGGGTCTGTATACAACTCCCATTAGAGTCTTTTTATCCTTGTAGTTCCTTAACTCTATCCAAAATGATTCAACACCTTCCGGCCCTATGTCACCTCTTTCTAATGATTCGATTTCATTTTTTACCTACAGAGCAATGTCACCCCCTCTGCCTTCCTGCCTATCCTTCCAATGCAATGTGTATCCTTGGACATTAATTTTCCAGCTAAAATCTTTCAGCCATGATTCTGTGATGCCTACAACATCATACCTACCGATCTGCAACTGTCTTTCAAGTTCATCTACCTGATTCTGTATATTGCTTGCATTCAAATACAACACCTTCAGTCCTGTATTCATCTTTTTCAATGTTGTCACACCATGCTCAACCTATTGATTCCCAACTGTGTCTGAGGTCTTACCAACATCAGCCTCCACATCCTCTTCACTCAAGTTCCCATTCTCCTGCAATTCTGGTTTAAATGTCAGTGTACAACATTAACAAACCTCGACAAAGTTGAGGGCTTTGTTGCAAAATTTTTGGACAATACGAAGGAATGTGGAGGGACAAAATCTTTGAGAAAATAGAGAGCTACAGAAGGATTTAGACAGATTAGGAGAATGGGCAGAGAAGTGGTAGATGGAATAGTGTCAGGAAATGTATGGTCAGCACTTCGGTAGAAGAAATGAAAGGGTAGACTGTTGTATGAATGGAGATGAAATTCAAAAATCTGAGGTGCAAAGGTGCAGAATTCCCTAAAGATTAATTTACAGTTTAAGTCAGTGCTGAGGAAGGCAAATGCAATGTTAGCATTCATTTCAAACGGACTACAATATAAAAGCAAGGATTTAATGTTGAGACATTATAAAGCACTGGTGAGGCCTCACTTGGAGTATTGTGAGCAGTTTTGAGGCCCCTTATCTTGGAAAAGATGTGCTGACACTGGAGAGGCTTCAAGGAGGTTCACAAAAATGATTCCAGGATTGAATGGCTTGTCATATGAAGAGCGTTTGATGGCTCTGGGCCTGTATTCACAAGAATTCAGAAGAATGAGGGTTGACAGCTAGTCTTTGAAACATAGTGAATGTTGAAAGGCCTTGATAGAGTGGATGTGGAGAGGATGTTTCCTATGGTGGGAGAGTCTAGGACCAGCCTCAGAATAGAGGGATGTCCTTGTAGAATGGAGGAACTTCTTTAGCCAGAGAGCGGAGAATCTGTGGAATTCTTTGGCACAGGCAGCTGTGAAGGTCAAGTCTTTATGTATATTTAAGGCAGAGGTTGATAAATGCTTCATTGGTCAGGGCATGAAGGGATACAGGGAGAAGGCAGAAGATTGAGGCTGAGAGGAAAAATAGATCTACCATGATGATGGGGTGGTAAACTGGATTAGTAAGTATGCAGATGATACTAAGATAGGTGGTGTTGTGGATAATGAAGTAGGTTTTCAAAGCTTGCAGAGAGATTTAGACCAGTTAGAAGAGTGGGCTGAACGATGGCAGATGGAGTTTAATGCTGATAAGTGTGAGGTGCTACATTTTGGTAGGACTAATCCAAATAGGACATACATGGTAAATGAAGAATGCAGTAGAACAGAGTGATCTAGGACTAATGGTGCATAGTTCCCTGAAGGTGGAATCACGTGTGGATAGGGTGGTGAAGAAACCTTTTGGTATGCTGGCCTTTATAAATCAGAGCATTGAGTATAGGAGTTGGGATGTAATGTTAAAATTGTACAAGGCATTGGTAAGGCCGAATTTGGAGTATTGTGTACAGTTCTGGTCACCGAATTATAGGAAAGATGTCAACAAGATAGAGAGAGTACAGAGAAGATTTACTAGAATGTTACCTGGGTTTCAGCACCAAAGTTACAGAGAAAGGTTGAACAAGTTGGGTCTTTATTCTTTGGAGTGTAGAAGGTTGAGGGGGGACTTGATAGAGGTATTTAAAATTATGAGGGGGATAGATAGAGTTGATGTGGATAGGCTTTTTCCATTGAGAGTAGGGGAGATTCAAACAAGAGGATGAGTTGAGAGTTAGGGGGCAAAAGTTTAAGGGTAACACGAGGGGGAATTTCTTTACTCAGAGAGTGGTAGCTGTGTGGAACAAGCTTCCAGTAGAAGTGGTAGAGGCAGGTTCGGTATTGTCATTTTAAAGTAAAATTGGATAGGTATATGGACAGGAAAGGAATGGAGGGTTATGGGCTGAGTGCGGGCCAATGGGACTAGGTGAGAGTAAGCATTCGGCATGGACTAAAAGGGCTGAAATGGCCTGTTTCTGTGCTGTAATTGTTATATGGTTATATGGTTATGAAATGGTGGAGCAGACACATTGAGCTAAATGGCCTAATTCTGCCCCTGTGTCTCTGGTCTTACTTGTGCCCACTTTAGACAAAAATCCACAGACTGCTTAGTACCATTCTATACAAGTAAAAAAGTGGTTTATTCGACAATCTCTGTTGCTTACCTGTGCCGATGATGAACACCAAAGTTTTCCACCCCTTTGCCACTGCTAATCCTGCTCCTCTATTTGATGGTCATATGGAAACTCTTGTGCTACCACTGGTGCTAAACTGTGCTGGTCTCTGCCATTCCTATGGATGCATCAGCCGTGTGGAGAGGGGGAGTGGGAGCTTGCTGCATGGGCAACTACTTGCTCTCCATATCGAGTTGCCCCAGCTTGCATGTCAAGTGAACAGCTGGATGCAACATCCATGGTTAATCCTGACCAATGGAAAGCCTAGCTAACTTACCCAGTCAGAAAAAATTTAAATACTGAAACATCAACTATTTGTCCTATTCTATAGATGCTGATGAAGAATCTCTTGTGTTTTAAGGAGTGTATGGACAGGAAGATGCTTAGAGATCCACTCCAGTTTAAACTATTGACTTTTTACCAATGCACCATAGAAAGCACTCACAGAAACAGTTTCCTCTCTACGGACTCTGTCTATACCCGTCACTGCCTCAGTAAAGTGCCAGCATAATCAAACACCTTACCCATCCCAGATTTACTCTGTTGTCCCCTCTTCCATTGGGCAGAAAATACAGAAACTTGAAAGCATGTACCACAAGGCTCAAGGACAGCTTCAATCCAGCAGTTACCAGACTCTCGAATGGACTTCTTGTGTGATGAGCTAGACTCGTCATCACAATTTACCTCATTATAACCTTGCACTTTATCGTTTATCTGCACTTCTTGTAGCTTTTACAGTTTATTCTGCATTACTATTGTTTTAAACACGAGATTCTGCAGATGCAGGAAAGATAGAACAACTCACACAAAATGCTGGAGGAACTCAGCAGGTCAGGCAGCGTCTGTGGAAATGAATAAACTGTTGACATTTCGGGCTGAGACCTTTCATCTGGAATGGAAGGGGGAAGGTACAGAACAAAAATAATGAGGGGAGAGGAAGGTGGACAAGCTGGAATGATATAGGTGAAGCCAGGTGAGAGGAAAAAGGAAAGGGCTGGAGAAGAAGGATTGTGATAGGAGTGGAGAGTGGACTGTGGGGGAAAGGGGAACTGATAGGCAGGTGAGAAGAGGTAAGGGACCAGAGTGGGAATAGGAGGAGGACAGGAGAGGAAATAGTAGAAGAAGAATCAATGTTCATGCCATTAGGTTAGAGGTTACCTAGGTAGAATATGAGGTGTTGCTGCAGTCTAAATGGAATATTGTTTTACTTTTTTCAGGCTCAGTGCATTGTGTAATGATTTGATCAGTATGAACACTATATCAGTTCATATGACAACGGTAAACCAATACCAATGGCAATTAAATTCCGACCTGATCTGAGCGCATCCCTATCCAGCCACAATTGCAGATCTGAACAACCTGACCCTAAGAAGCAAACATGAGGAAATCTGCAGATGCTGGAAATTCAAATAACAACACACACGAAATGCTGGTAGAACACAGCAAGCCAGGCAGCATCTATAGGGAGAAGCACTGTTGACGTTTCGGGCCGAGACCCTTCGTCAGGACTAACCGAAAGGAAAGATAGTAAGAGATTTGAAAGTAGTGGGGGGAGGGGGAAAAGCGAAATGATAGAAGACCAGAGGGGGTGGGATGAAGCTAAGAGCTGGAAAGGTGATTGGCGAAAGTGATACTGAGCTGGAGAAGGGAAAGGATCATGGGACGGGAGGCCTCAGGAGAAAGAAAGGAGGTGGGAGGAGCACCAGCGGGAGATGGAGAACAGGCAAACAACTAAATATGTCAGGGATGGGGTAAGAAGGAGAGGAGGGGATTCATCTTTCTGAATATGACCCAACCAGGAGATATTTAGAAGCCTGGCTCATTGCCATACTTAACATTTAAGACTAAGAAAGTCCACCCAGAGACTGGTGATGTACTTCAACCATCCCTGGGCACATGTCCCTCCTAGCCACACAAGAACCTTGTCCAAGGCTTCCCCACCTGCCCACTCTATTACGAGGTGTCACACCCTGGCATGCATTCAGTAAACAAGAATGAAATAATTATTACTCTGGAGATGCAGTACAAACAAAGACAACAAATAAAGAACACAATGATTTAAAAAACACACAGTAAATATGAAACACACTGGTTTCCTCGGCTGCATAAGTCTAGGGAGGACAATCTCCAGCCCCACCAAATATGTGAGATTGAGGCACGAGTCCGCCCCAAACCCCCTGTTTGTGTGGGTGCTGTGTAATTCGTTACCTTGTTACAAATGAGTGCCATGACATAACAGACAGTACAGCACATACAATTTAGCTTTATAACTCTTAATTTGACTAAGTGGTTAGTAAAGAAAACAACAAAAGAACAAAAAAAAAAGGTCCCAGTTTAATGAAACAGTGTAATGTTCACAAGTTGGAGCTCACCGTTTCTCCAATTGATTTCACCCGTGTCTCCATCGAATCACGGTCCCAGTCCAGGTTGAGTCCTACAAGCTCTGCTCTCCTGCGTCATCCATCTTCAGCTCCTCTTGAACAAAAGCCCCAAAACCAATGTTAGTGTCCCTCACCAAAGAAACCCCCCTTTCAATTTGACCATCCTAGTTGGATGGCAGACATTTCTCCTCATCTCTTGTCTTCAACAATAACCCAAACATAAGTTGAAAACAAACAGCACTCACAGAACTGCCAAAATCAAATACAGCAGAACAGTAAAAATATGAAATATATGAACCAGGGCATTACAAATATAAATACATATGAGCTTATATACACAGACTAATTGTATGTCCATAAAGTGATGCTAGGCACAGGAGTGTCTTTATGTCAGGTGACTGACAGGAAATGATAAAGTAGTGGTGGTTGGGGGTGTAGAGGGATGGGTTAGTGGGTGGAGGTGTTGATCAGCCTCACTGCTTGGGAAAGTAACTGTTTTTAAGTCTGGTGGTCCTGTGTGGATGTTAATTAGCCCCCTCCCTGATGGGAGTAGGACAAACTGTCCATGAGCAGGATTGGTGGGATGCTTCATGATGTAACTGGCCCTTTTCCAGTGCCTTTCTGTATACATGTCCTTGATGGTGGATAGGCTGATGCCAGTAGTGCATTGGGCAATTTTGACTCCCTGTTATAGAGGCTTCCTGCCCACTGGAGTGCAGTTACTGTACCACACAGTGATGTTAAGATGCTCTCTACTGCACATCTGTCGAAGATCATGAGTGTGGATGTGTAAAGTCCAGCTCCCTCCTCAGAAAGTAGAGGCGTTGGTGAGCTTGCTTGACTGTGTACCGGAACCATGAGAGATTATGTGCAATGTGCACTCCCAGGGGTTTGAAACGACTCACAATTTCCACTGCTGCACTGCCAAAATCTGGTATCCCCAAAGAGGGGATACCAAGGACAGTGAGAAAGCAACACTCAGCAGTTAGGTCAAGTTCCTCATTGCTTTGAGTCAGGGATAATGATAAAATGATGATCTCATCTGATACTCATCGAACTAATCCCAGTCCAAATTTCATTGGAGTATACACCTTTCCCAACTCAAACCAAAATGTTTCCGCAGAGTACACTGACTCCAGAATGAACACGTAATGGGATCCCTTTGGGCTGGATCCCAGGGATGATTCCAGGAATGAAAGGGTTATCATACGAGGGATGTTTGGTGGCTCTGGGTCTGTACTCACTGGAATTCAGAAGGATGGAGGGGATCTCATTGAACCATTTTGAATGTTGAAAGGCCTAGACAGAGTAGATGTGGAAATGATGTTTCCCATGGTGGGAGAGTCTAGGACAAGAGGGCACAGTCTCAGGATGCAGGGGCACCCTTTCAAAACAGAGATGCTGAGAAATTTCTTTAGCCAAAGTCTGGTGAATTTGTGGAATTTGTTGCCACATGCAGCTGTGGAGGCCAGGTTGTTGGGTGTATTTAAGGCAGAGATTGATAGGTTCTTGATTGGACATGATATCAAAGGTTTCAGGGAGAAGGCTGGGAAATGGGGTTGAGGAGGGAAAAAGGATCAGCCATGATTGAATGGTGGAGCAGACTCGATGGGCCAGATGGCCTAATTCTGCTCCTATGTCTCATGGTCCAATTTAAGCTCTAAGCCAGATTTAAAAGATTAAGGTGTTCAGGCCAAGGGCAAAGGATAAACAGGTGTTCAGCTCAATACTCAGTGAGGCTTAACTCACCTCAACACTAAACCTGACCCCGTGTCGGTGGCCTGCAGGCATCAGTACTCACCTCAACACTGGACTGGCTGTAGCACTGGCCCTGACCCTGTGGCTGTGAACTCACTCTTAGGGACTCTGCAGTTCATGTTCTGTGTGTTATCTGTTGACTTTTTTTGAATTCCTTGCACAATTTCTTTTTTTACACATTGGGTGTTTGATGACCTTTGTGGGGATTTTCATAGATTCTGTTGTGTTGCTTTGTGGCTGCCTGCAAGACAATGAATCTCAAAGCTGTTATATGACATACACACTTTGATACTAGTAAAACTTGGTACATTGAGATCTCTGGATCCCTTTAGCAAGGACGCATGGAGCCGACAGAGGTAACCTGGTATGTGACTGATAAACACACTCAAAATGCTGGAGGAACTCAGCAGGCCAGGCAGCATCTATGGAGAGGAATAAAGAGTCAAAGTTTCAGGGCATGTTCTAGTAGAACATAGAACAGTACAGCACATTACAGGCCCTTCAGCCCACAATGTTGTGCTGACCCTCAAACCCTGCCTCACATATAACCCCCCACCTTAAATTCCTCCATATACTTGTCTAATAGACTCTTAAACTTCACTAGTGTGTCCGCCTCCACCATTGACTCAGGCAGTGCATTCCACGCACCAACCATTCTCTGAGTCAAAAACCTTCCTCTAATATCCCACTTGAACTTCCCTCCCCTTACCTTAAAACCATGTCCTCTTGTACTGAGCAGTGGTGCCCTGGGGAAGAGGCGCTGGCTGTCCACTCTGTCTATTCCTCTTAATATCTTGTACACCTCTATCTTGTCTCCTCTCATCCTCCTTCTCTCCAAAGAGTAAGTCCTAGCTCCCTTAATCTCTGATCATAATCCATACTCTCTAAACCAGGCAGCATCCAGGTAAATCTCCTCTGTACCCTTTCCAATGCTTCCACATCCTTCCTATAGTGCGGCAACCAGAACTGGACACAGTACTCCAAGTGTGGCCTAAATAGAGTTTTATAGAGCTGCATCATTACATTACGTCTTTTAAACTCTATCCCTCGACTTATGAAAGCTAACACCCCATAAGTTTTCTTAACAACCCTATCTACCTGTGAAGCAACTTTCAGGGATCTGTGGACATGTACCCCCAGATCCCTCTGCTCCTCCACACTACCAGGTATCCTGTCATTTACTTTGTACACTGCCTTGGAGCTTGTCCTTCCAAAGTGTACCACCTCACACTTCTCTGGGTTGAATTCCATCTGCCACTGCTCAGCCCACTTCTGCATCCTATCAATGTCTCTCTGCAATCTTCGACAATCCTCTACACTATCTACAACACCACCAACCTTTGTGTCATCGGCAAACTTGCCAACTCACCCTTCTACCCCGACATCCAGATTGTTAATAAAAATCACGAAAAGTAGAGGTCCCAGAACAGGTCCTTGTGGGACACCACTAATCACAACCCTCCAATCTGAATGTACTCCCTCCACCATGACCCTCTGCCTTCTGCAGGCAAGCCAATTCTGAATCCACCTGGCCAAACTTCCCTGGATCCCATGCCTTCTGACTTTCTGAATAAGCCTTCTGTGTGGAACCTTGTCAAATGCCTTACTAAAATCCATGTAGATCACATCCACTGCACTACCCTCATCTATACGCCTGGTCACCTCCTCAAAGAAATCTATCAGACTTGTTAGGCATGATATGCCCTTCACAAAGCCATGCTGACTGTCCTTGATCAGACCATAATTCTCTAAATGCCCATAGATCCTATCTCTAAGAATCTTTTCCAACAGTTTTCCCACCACAGATGTAAGGCTCACTGGTCTATAATTACCTGGACTATCCCTACTACCATTTTTGAACAAGAGGACAACATTCGCCTCCCTCCAATCCTCCAGTACCATTCCTGTGGACAATGAGGACATAAAGATCCTAGCCAGAGGCTCAGCAATCTCTTCCCTCGCCTCATGGAGCAACCTGAGGAATATTCCATCAGGCCCCGGGAACTTATCCATCCTAATGTGTTTTAACAACTCCAACACCTCCTCTCCCTTAATATCAACATGCTCCAGAACATCAACCTCACTCATATTGTCGTCACCGTCATCAAGTTCCCTCTCATTGGTGAATACCGAAGAGAAGTATTCATTGAGGACCTCGCTCACTTCCACAGCCTCCAGGCATATCTTCCCATTTTTATCTCTAATCAGTCCTACCTTCACTCTTGTCATCCTTTTGTTCTTCACGTAATTGAAGAATGCCTTGGGGTTTTCCTTTACCCTACTCACCAAGGCCTTCTCATGCCCCCTTCTTGCTCTTCTCAGCCCCTTCTTAAGCTCCTTTCTTACTACCCTATATTCCTCAATAGACCCATCTGATCCTTGCTTCCTAAACCTCATGTTTGCTGCCTTCTTCCACCTGACTAGATTTTCCACTTCACTTGTCACCCATGGTTCCTTCACCCTACCATTCTTTATCTTCCTCACCAGGACAAATTTATCCCTAACATCCTGCAAGAGATCCTTAAACATCGACCACATGTCCATAGTACGTTTCCCTGCAAAAATATCATCCCAATTCACACCCGCAAATTCTAGCCTTATGGCCTCATAATTAGCCCTTCCCCAATTAAAAATTTTCCTGTCCTCTCTGATTATATCCTTTTCCATGATAATGCTAAAGGGCAGGGAGCGATGATCACTGTCCCCCAGATGCTCACCCACTGACAGACCTGTGACCTGACCCAGTTCGTTACCTAATACTAGATCTAGTATAGCATTCCCCCTAGTCGGCCTGTCAACATACTGTGACAGGAATCCATCCTGGACACACTTAACAAACTCTGCCCCATCTAAACCCTTGGAACTAATCAGGAGCCAATCAATATTAGGGAAGTTAAAGTCACCCATGATAACAACCCTGTTATTTTTGCACCTTTCCAAAATCTGCCTCTTTATCTGCTCCTTGGTATCTCTGCTGCTACCAGGGGGCCTATAGAATAGCCCCAGTAGAGTAACAGCTCCCTTCCTGTTCCTGACTTCCACCCATACTGACTCAAAAGAGGATCCTGCTGCATTACCCACCCTTTCTGCAGCTGTAATAGTATCCATGACCAGTAATGCCACCCCTCCTCCACTTTTCCCCCCTCTCTATCTGAAATCCAGGAATATTGAGAATCCATTCCTGCCCTGGTGCCAGCCAAGTCTCCGTAATGGCCACTACATCATAATTCCATGTATGTATCCAAGCTCTCAGTTCATCACCTTTGTTCCTGATGCTTCTTGCATTGCAGTATACACACTTTAGCCCTTCTACCTTAATACCCTTTATTCTGCTGCTCTTTCCTCAAAGCCTCTCTATAATGTTAGATCTGGCTTTACTCCATGCACTTCTTTCACTGCTCTATCGCTCCGGGTCCCATCCCCCTTGCAAATTAGTTTAAACCCTCCGGAACCATGCTAGCAAACCTACCAGCAAAGATATTGCTCCCCCTCGAGTTCAGGTGCAACCCATCCAATCTGTACAGTTCCCACCTTCCCCAGAAGAGATCCCATTGGTCCAAAAATCTAAAACCCTGCCCCCTGCAACAACTCCTCAGCCACACATTCAACTGCCATCTCCTCCAATTCTTACCATCACCATCACGTAGCACTGGCAGCAATCCTGAGAACGCCATCCTTGAGGTTCTGTTCTTCAGCCTTCTGCCTAGCCCAGGCATGGGCAAACTACGGCCCGGGGGCCATATGCGGCCCGTTAAGCTTTTTAATCTGGCCCGCAGAACTTGATGAAATTATATTAATAAACCTTGTTAACGTTTTTTCCCCCGCAATTCTGGCGTTTTCCCAATAGATGACGCACTCTATATACATTGACCTTTGTTGAGGTGCAGCGTATTACTCCACATTTGTGCTTTACTCTTTGTTCGGCTCGACCTATTTGTGTGAACAGGCGTTCAGCGTCATGAACATCAACAAAGCCAGCCACAGATCCAAGTTAACTGACCAACACCTCAGATCCATCCTGAGAATCGCCACAACAAAACTAAATCCAGACTTTGATGTGCTGGCTAAAAAGGGAGACCAACAACACTGTTCCCACTGAAATTAAAAATAAGTTTCTTCATTGTGTTATGTAAAAAATGCATTTGAAAATATTTTTTTCAATAAGCCTTACATGTTACATGTCATTTCTGTTAAGTGATGGACATGAGTAGTGCACAGGTGCATGTACGTTCTCAAAATAAAAAATGCACTCCAGATCAAATAACGCGCTCCGCATACTGGCGCACTTTCACTATTCTGTCCTTGTGCTGATCGTTGTTGAGTTTTGGCACAGGGGACAATTGAATAAGAAGGAGCAGGACAAGTAGACCTGCATCTCCTACCATTTTTGAAATAAAGACAGTCAGGAGGAGAGTGATGATGATAATATCTTGAAGGATAACAGAATTTTCAGTGCTTTAAAATAATAACTGTTACTATTAAAAAAAAGCTGTATTTTATTCATTTAATTTTCAGTGTTTTAAAAGTCATTTCAATAAATAGCTAAATACCATGGGACTTCAAAGACAGATATTTTGTTGTAATGCATTTGTTCATTTTCAATTGAAATTAAAGCACATGTTTTCTACATATCCCATGATATTTTATTTTCTCTTATGAGGTGTATTACCAAAACACTCCGTCCATCTGCTCCTGGTCCGGCCCCCCTGTCAAATTTTAGAACCCTTTGTGGCCCACAAGTCAAAAAGTTTGCCCACCCCTGTCCTAGTTCCTGAAACTCACACTTCAGGACCTCATCCCTCTTCCTGCCTATGTCGTTGGTCCCAACATGTATCATGACTTCTGGTTGCTTTCCCTCTTGTACCAGGATGTCATGCATCCAGTCAGAGACATCCCAGACCCTGGCACCCGGCACCCGGGAGGCAACAAACCATGCGGGTTTCCTTCTCGCATCCACAAAATCTCCTGTCTGCTCCCCTGACTATGGAGTCTCCAATGACGACAGCTCTCCTCTTCTCCTCTTCAGTGGAATGGCTAGAGGGGTGCTCTGCACTACCTGTCTACTTTCCCTCACTTTCCCCCCTCGGACTGTCACCCAACGACCTGCTTCCGGCAGCCTAGGTATGACTACCTCCCTGTAGCTCTCATCTATGACTGCCTCATTCTTCTTTATGAGTCGAAGGTCATCCAGCTGCTGCTCCAGATTCCTCACATGGTCTTCCAGATCGCCCAGCCGCAAGCACTTCTGGCAGATGTGACTCTGCGGGAGAGGGGAGTTCCCCCAAGATTGCCACATCTCACAGGAGAGGCACATCACTGTCTCAGGAGGCATTGCAAAGACTAACTGAGAACAAGCTCGTCCTCCGCCTCTTCTTGTCGAAGCCTCTCAAGTCAAAGCCTCAAATCTCCACACCTTCACTGGCCCACTCACTTACTGGCCACTTTCCACGAGTCTCGGCCCAAAACATTAACTGTTTATTCCCCTCCATAGATGCTGTGTGACCTGCTGAGTTCCTCCAGCACGTTGTGCCTGTTTCTCTGGATTTCTGCAGAGCCTGTGTTGCTGTTACTGACAAAAGGCTTTTCTCACTCCTCAGGCCCAGCAGCCGGGTGGCACCTGGATTTCATCGAGGTGAAGGATGAGAGCATGGAAGAAACATTCCGATTTCCTTGTGACCGCTGGCTTGCCAAGAGCGAGGACGATGGCCAGATCCTTCGTGAACTCCCCTGTGCCAACAATGACATCCTGGACCTTTCAGAACGCACACGTGTGTTTGATTTACAAACGTTCCATATACCTATGCTGAACACATATTCACCAAACCCACCTTTACCTCTCCCCCACTTTGCGCCTTCCACAGGGATCGTTCCCTCTGTGATTCCCTTGTCCATTCATCCCACCCCTCTAAACTCCCTCCTGGTAATTATCCATGCAAGCAGAAGCAGTTCTCACCTGCCTTTCCACCTCCCACCTCACTTCCATTCAGGGTGCTGACCAGTCCTTACAGCACTTCACTTGCCAATCTGTTGGAGTTGTCTATTATGTCCGGTGCTCCTGATACAGCCTCCTCTACACTGGTGAGACCCATCGTAAATGGGGGGAATCGCTTTGTCGAGCACCTCTGCACCATCTGCAAAAAATGGAAATTCCTAGTGCCCAAACATTTTAATTCAAATTCCCATATGCATCCTGACTTGTTGGTCCATGGCCTCCTCTACTGCCATGATGAGGCCACACTCAAGTTGGAGGAGCAACACCTCATATTTTGTCTTGGTAGCCTCCAGCCTGATGGCATAGACATCGAATTCTCCAACTTCTGGCAACTTTTTCCCGTCCATCTTCCCCTTTTCTCCATTCCCCACTCCAGCTCCCTCTTGCTTCTCCTCCATCTTGTAGTGGGGAGTCTAGGACCAGAGGGCACAGCCTCAATCCAGACGGACATCCAGTTAGAGATGAGGAGGAACTTCTTTAGCCAGAGGGTGGGGAATCTGTGGAATTCATTCCAATAGATGGCTTTAAGTCATTGGTTCAATTTCAACCCATTGGGTTAATTTAAAACAGAGGTTGATAGGCTCTTAATTAGAATGAGTGTCAAATGTTATGGGGAGAAAGTAGGAAACTGGGGTTGAAAGAGATAATTAGTCAGCCATGATGGAATGGTGGAGCAGGAGCAGATTTGAAGGGCTGAATGGCCTAGTTCTGCTCCTTTGTATTATGGTCTAAATGTTGCAGCACAGACAAATAATTAAAAAGGGGCTGAAATCTTGGACCTCGATCTCGGCAAAGCAACAGTTGCAGACAAATAGCTGCATCCTGCTACACACGAACAGAGTTCATGCAGACCGCTACACAGTAATGGGGAGAACGTACACACTCCTTACAGACAGTGATGGGAATTGAACCCGGGTCACTGACTCTGTAATACCGTTATACCGACCGGTACACAGTAATGGGGAGAACATACACATTCCTTACAGACAGTGATGAGAATTGAAGCTGGGTCACGGACACTGTAATACCGTTATACTGACCGGTACACAGTAATGGGGAGAACATACACATTCCTTACAGACAGTGATGGGAATTGAAGCCGGGTCACGGACACTGTAATACCGTTATGCTTCTGTGCTGTGTCCATTGATAAAAATGGGTTTGGAGGGCCTGAACCCAGAACAAGGTAAATAGGCATTCTCACAGTCTGCCTGCTTCAAAGCTAATCCTCAGTCAAGCTAAAAGCTTCATCCAGTGCCCTAATCCTGTGGAAAGCATTGTTCAATTTAAGAGAAAATAATTTTCCATACTAAACAACACAAACAAAATGCTGGAGGAGCTCAGCAGGCCAGGCAGCATCTAAGGAAAAGAGTATAGTCTGCATTTCAGGCCACGACCCATGTCAGAGGAGAATGGTCAGCTTGGTTCAAGGTGACAGTAACTCAAATAAGCATGTGTTAAAACAGTCATGTGCATCTCTGAATGGACAAGTCGAACCTTGAAGTAGATGGGCTGCCACAGCAGAAGACCACAAGGTACAGGAGCTAACTAATAAAATGGCCACTGAGTGTAGTTAAGTGTTAAATGCTTTATATAATCTACCATAACTGTAAGATAGTGTCCCTGTAGAGTTTATTCAGTCAGATAGAGAAATAGTACAGTTATTATTTTGGTTTATTATTTTTGGGAATATTGGTAACTGTCCCACACAACAGGGCTTCCTCATACTTAAGAATGAACCCCAAGTGCATGTTTTAAAAGCTGCTACTGAGAGTAATACTTCATTATCTTCCAAACATTATGTCTCAGTAATCTTTCCTTTGTAGGCTATGAGATCCTTGTTGTGACCAGTGACAGAGATGATGCTGAGACAAAGGAGAATGTGTGGATTGTGCTGGAAGGGAAAAAGGGAAAATCCAAGGAATTCCTGCTAGAAAACTCATCCAAGAAGAAGAAGTTCCTGAGGTAGCATTCTTGTGCATTGTTTTTGTTCCTTTCCAAAGGGTAATGTGAATAGAATTCATGTTCAAGTTTAATTGTCATTCAATCATCCCCATGGATACAGCCTAATGAAACAGCATTCCTTCTGGACCAAGATGCACAACACAACCCACAGTCACTCACACTCACATCACGTATGATTATAATAGCAGAAAAGCAGACAGTTACAAAATATATACTTAAAAAATGCCCAATTGCCCAAGTGTCATGGCCTGGAGCTACATTTCTGCAAGAACAAGCCTGCAACACTTCCTCATCTCGAGCAAAATGCAGCTGCAGAAGAACACATTTCACCAGGTGAACACCAGCTGGAGGGGCCAGTCCACCAGTATCAGGCGACCCTGGTGAAAGTGTCAACAGCGGCAACTTCACAGAACTATGTCATGGAATGAATATGAACATAGATAAGGCCCTTTGTGATACCGACTTTATAACCTACTCCAAGATCAATCTAACCCTTCCCTCCCATATAGCCCTCCATTTTTCTATCATCCATGTGCCTGTCTAAGTGTCCCTTAAATGTCCCTGATATACAGTATCTGCCTCTTCCACCACCTCTGGCAGCACGTTCCACACACCCACCGCTCTTGGTGTAAAGAACTTTCCTCTGATGTCCCCCTGTACCACCAGCCCACTTCAACTTATGTCTCCTGGTATTAGCCGTAATACTAATGAAGAGGAAGATTTGTCCAGGATGACAACAACCATAAGTCTGTACAGTGACCCATCTGGAATTTAATATGAACATTCAAAAAAATCATAAAAACAGCTCTCTGGTAAGCTTATGTCTTTATTTCATGAGAAAGTTTTAGAATTGGTTAACATGCACAAAATGCTGGAGGAACTCAGCAGATCAGGTAGCATCTATGCAGGAGATTGAACAATTGATATTTTTGGGCCAAGACCCTTCATAGGCATGAGAGAGGAGTTGACCAGAATTGATTGGAAAGGAACACTCGCAGGGATGACAGTAGAGCAGCAACGCTTTGAATTTCTGGGAGCCATTCGGAAGACATAAGGTATATACATCCCAAAGAGAAAGAAGTATTCCAAAGGAAAGATGATACAGCTGTGGCTAACGAGAGGTCAAAGTCAATGCCAACATAAAAGCCAAAGAGAGGGCATATAATAGAGCAAAAATTAGTGGGAAGTTAGAGGATTGGGAAGTTTTTAACTACCAACAGAAGGCAACTAAAATAGTCATTAAGAAGGTAAAGATGGAATACAAAAGTAAACCAGCCAGTAACAGTAAAGAGGATACCAAAAGTTTCTTCACATACGTCAAGTGTAAAAGAGAACTGAGAGTGGATACTACCTCTCCAGCTGGAAAACGATGCTGGAGAGGTAGTAATAGAGGAGAAAGAAATGGCGGATGAACTGAATAAGTATTTTGCATTAGTCTTCACTGTGCAAGGCACTACCAGTATGGTGGAAATTCCAGGTGTCAGGAGGCATAAAGTGTGTGAAGTTACCATAACTAGAGAGAAGGTTCTTGGGAAACTGAAAGGTCTGAAGGTAGATAAGTCACCTGGACCAGATGGTGTACACACCAGGGTTCTGAAAGAGGTGGCTGAAGAGATTATGGGGTCATTATTAAAGATCTTTCAAGAATCACTGGATTCAGGAAATGTTCCGGAAGACTGGAAAGTTGCAAATGTCACTCTACTATTCAAGAAGGGAGAGAGGCAGAAGAAAGGAAACTGTAGGCCAGTTAGTCTGACCTCAGCAGTTGGAAAGATGGTGGAGTTGATTATCAAGGATGAGTTCTCAGGTCACTTGGAGACATATGATAAAATGGCAGAGACTGAAGATTACAGCACCAGAGTGAGGACCAAGAAGGTGTGGACAATGGAAGCACAGGAGCGCCCACAGGACTGCTTTGAATCGGTTGATTGGACTGCATTCAGGGATTTATCTTTGAACCTGGATGAGTATGCTTCAGCTGTTACAGACTTCATTAAAACCTGTATGGATGAGTGTGTACCCACAAAGACTTACTGTACGTTCCCAAACCAAAAGGCGTAGACGAAGTAGGAGGTACGTCATCAGCTGAAGGTTAGATATGTGGCATTCAAGGCTAGTGACACCAAATCTGCACCAAAAAACCAGTTATAACTTGCAGAGGGCTATTTCAAGGATGAAGGGACAATTTTGAATGAAGTTGGAGGTGACGTCAGATGTACAACAATTCTGGCAGGGTTTGCAAGACATTACTTCCTACAAAGCAATACCCAATAGCATGAGTGGCAGCGATGCTTCACTACCAGATGAACTCAACACCTTCTTTGCACGCTTTGAAAAGGAGAACACAACTACAGCTGTGAAGATCCCTGCTGCACCTCATGACTCTGTGATCCCTGTCTCAGAGGCCAATGTTAGACTGTCTTTAAAGAGAGTGAACCCTCACAAAGCAGAAGGTCCCGATGGAGTACTTGGTAAGGCTTTGGAAAACTTGTGCCAACCATCTAGCGGGAGTATTCAAGGACATTTTCAACCTCTCACTGCTATGGACAGAAGTTCCCACTTGCTTCAAAAAGGCAACAATTATGCCAGTGCCTAAGAAGAATAATGTGAGCTGCCTTAATGACTATCACCCGGTAGCACTCACATCGACAGTGATGAAATGCTTTGAGAGGTTGGTCATGACTAGACTGAACTCCTGCCTCAGAAAGGACCTGGACCCATTGCAATTTGCCTATCGCCACAATAGGTCAGTGGCAGATGCAATCTCAGTGGCTCTCCACATGGCCTTAGACCACGTGGACAACACAAACACATATGTCAGGGTGCTGTTCATCAACTATAGCTCAACATTTAACACCAGCATTCCCACAATCCTGATTGAGAAGTTCAGAACCTGGGTCTCTGTACCTCACTCTGCAATTTGATCCTCAACTCCCTAATTGGAAGACCACAATCTGTGCTAATTGGTGATAACATCTCCTCCTCACTGACGATCAACACTGGCACATCACAGGGATGTGTGCTTATCCCACTGCTCTACTCTCTCTATACCCATGACTGTGTGGCTAGGCATAGCTCAGATACCATCGATAAGTTTGCTGATGATACAACCATTGTTCGTAGAATCTCAGGTGGAGATGAGAGGGTGTACAGGAGCGAGATATGCCAACTAGTGGAGTGGTGCCGCAGTAACAACCTGGAACTCAATGTCAGTAAGATGAAAGATCTGATTGTGGACTTCAGGAAGGGTAAGATGAAGGAACACATACCAATCCTCAGAGGGATCAGAAGAGGAGAGAGTGAGCTCTCAAGTTCCTGGGTGTCAAGATCTCTGAGGATCTAAACTGGTCCCAACATATCAATGTAGTCATAAAGAAGGCAAGACAACTTCCGTACATCATTAGGAGTTTGAAGAGATTTGGTATGCCAATAAATACACTAGAAAACTTCTATAGCTGTACTGTGGAGAGCATTCTGACAGGCTGCATCACTGTCTGGTATGGAGGGGCTACTGCACAGGACCGAAAGAAGCTGCAGAGGGTTGTAAATCTAGTCAGCTCCATCTTGGGTACTAGCTTATAAAGTACCTAAGACATCTTCAAGGAGCGGTGTCTTAGAAAGGCAGCATCCATTATTAGGGACCTCCAGCACCCAGGGCATGCCCTTTTCTCACTGTTACCATCAGGTAGGAGGTACAGAAGCCTGAAGGCACACACTCAGCGATTCAGGAACAGCTTTCTCCCCTTTGCCATCCGATTCCTAAACGGACATTGAATCTGTGAACACTACCATACTTTTTTAATATATATTATTACTGCTTTATGCATGATTTTTCATCTATTCAATATATGTATACTGTAATTGATTTATTATTATTATTATTATTATTACTTTCTTCCATATTATGCATTGTATTGGACTGCAGCTACTAAGTTAACAAATTTGACGACACATGCCGGTGATAATAAACCTGATTTTGATTCTGAAATAGACTGTAGTCAGCATGGTTTCCTCAAGGGAAATTTTTTCCTGACAAATCTGTTGGAATTCTTTTAAGAAATAACAAGCAGGAAGGACAAAGGAGAATCCATTGATGTGAATTCAGGTTTTCAGAAAGCCTTTGATAAGATGCCACATTTGAGGCTGCTTAACAAGCTATGAGTCCATGGTGATGAGGGGGAATTTCTTTAATCAGACACAAAATCTGAATCTGTGGTATTTTTTGCCACAGACAGCTGTGGAGGCCAAGTCTTTATGTATACAGTATTTAAGGCAGAAGTGATAGACTTTTAATTGGTCAGGGCATGAAGGGATACAGGGAGAAGGCAGGAAATTGGGGATTGGTCAGGGCATGAAGGGATACAGGGAGAAGGCAGGAGATTGGGGATTGGTCAGGGCATGAAGGGATACAGGGAGAAGGCAGGAGATTGGGGATTGGTCAGGGCATGAAGGGATACAGGGAGAAGGCAGGAGATTGGGGATTGGTCAGGGCATGAAGGGATACAGGGAGAAGGCAGGAGATTGGGGATTGGTCAGGGCATGAAGGGATACAGGGAGAAGGCAGGAGATTGGGGATAGGTCAGGGCATGGAGGGATACAGGGAGAAGGCAGAAGGCAGGAGATTGGGGATTGGTCAGGGCATGAAGGGATACAGGGAGAAGGCAGGAGATTGGGGATTGGTCAGGGCATGGAGGGATACAGGGAGAAGGCAGGAGATTGGGGATTGGTCAGGGCATGGAGGGATACAGGGAGAAGGCAGGAGATTGGGGATTGGTCAGGGCATGGAGGGATACAGGGAGAAGGCAGGAGATTGGGGATTGGTCAGGGCATGGAGGGATACAGGGAGAAGGCAGGAGATTGGGGATTGGTCAGGGCATGAAGGGATACAGGGAGAAGGCAGGAGATTGGGGATTGGTCAGGGCATGAAGGGATACAGGCAGAAGGCAGGAGATTGGGGATTGGTCAGGGCATGAAGGGATACAGGGAGAAGGCAGGAGATTGGGGATTGGTCAGGGCATGAAGGGATACAGGGAGAAGGTCAGGAGATTGGGGATTGGTCAGGGCATGAAGGGATACAGGGAGAAGGCAGGAGATTGGGGATTGGTCAGGGCATGAAGGGATACAGGGAGAAGGCAGGAGATTGGGGATTGGTCAGGGCATGAAGGGATACAGGGAGAAGGCAGGAGATTGGGGATTGGTCAGGGCATGAAGGGATACAGGGAGAAGGCAGGAGATTGGGGATTGGTCAGAGAAAAGAGAGAAGGGGGAAGAGGGAGAAATTGCCAGAAGTTAGAGAAATCAATGTTCATGCCATCAAATTGGAGGAAACTCAAGCAGAATATGAAATTTCTACCTGAGAGTGGTCTGATCATGGCAGTAGAGTGGGCCATCTGACTCCCATGAGAATAGCAATGCGGATTGGAATTAAAATAGTTGGCTACCGGGAAGTGCTGTTTTGGAGAGAGCAATCCTTGGAAGGCAGAGAGTGGGGAGGAGGGACAGATGTTATCTCATGGTAGATGGCACAATTAACAGAGAATGAGGTGCTGGATGAGGATGTTCATGAGGTGGTAGGTGAGGACAAGGGCAACTTACTTACATCCCTGTTGAGAATTGATTGCTGGATTAAACATTCGTACTTTTTTATCATTAGGGGGGCAAAGGACAAATTTGAATTTTCTTCAAAAAACGTTGGTGACATCGCAACAATTTTAGTGGGTCACTGTCCGCGAGATGGGCGGAGAGTCACTTCGAAAGGTGACATGGACTGGCGCGTCCAGCAGATCATTGTCACAGAGAAAGAGCTTGGAAACAAGTAAGTCCTGCTGAGACCATTGAACCCACAGGGTGGGGAGAGGGCTCAGAACCCCCGGAATTTCAATTCTCTCCTTGAAGATCAGGAACCCTGATACATTAGGAAGATACATCACCCCAGCTCCCTCTGCACTGCCTGCAGTTTTCCCAGAGTTTTAGCATCTCAATCTATTGCCCACCAACATAAAACTGACCACAACAGATTGGATCTTGAAGTCCAGTTTTAGATTGTAATAGTAGGAACACAATTAGGACATTCAGCCCTTCGAGTCTGCTCCATCAGGGCTTATTTATTATCTCTCTCAACTCCTTTTACAAAGATTAGCTTTATTTGTCACATGTACATCGAAACATCAAAGCATAAGGGAATTGCGTCATTTGCATCAATGACCAAGGAGGGACTCGGAAACTTGAAGGTGTCACCATGTTTCCGGGACCAACCTAGCAAGCCCAAAACTCATTAACCCTAACCCATACATTGTTTGAATGTAGGAGCAAACTGAAGCACCCAGAGGAACTCACACAGTCACAGGGACAACGTACAAGCTCCTTACAGAAAGCAGTGGTATTGAACACTGAACTTGCAGCTGCCATTGTACAGCATTACACTAACCTGCATTAACTTACCACTCTTTACCAAATTTGAATGGGAATCTCTGAGGCAAAAATGGAGAGTAGTCGAAGATAAAATATACAGTTCTGATGTAGAGATGACATGAATGAGTTTTTAAAAAAAGTCTTGATTGTTCAAGATTTCCTCAAGGGGAGGTCTCCTCATCAGAAACTATGCTTATCTTCACAATGTGGCTTCCTGATGGCCTACATCGTTACGGTAATAGGTGTTTCCCCAACTGTGAAATCACATAAATATGTTTCTTTTTCAGCTACATCTTTGAGTGCAATGCAAGAGTAAAGCTCAGCCACAAAAGGGATGATTGCCAGGTGTTTGAGTGCACAAAGGTATTGGAGAGTTTTGCCAGCAAGGTACGCAGTCTAGTACCCGTCAAATATGAAATTATCGTACTCACTGGTGACGTGAAGGGTGCTGGAACTGATGCCAATGTCTCCATAACCATTTATGGCACAAACGGTGACTCAGGCCTTCGTAGGCTGAAGCACAGATTCCGGAATCTCTTTGAGCGCGGCAACACTGACCGTTTCATTCTGGAAATGCTGGATTTGGGGGAATTGACCAAGGTGAAAATTGAGCATGACAATGCCAACGCAAATGCTGGCTGGATGCTGGAACGTGTTGAGATTACCAATACCGCTACCGGTGTCACCACCATTTTTCCATGTGGCAAATGGCTGGACAAGAAGAGAGGAGATGGGCTGATATTCAGAGAGTTATACCCTAAGTATTAACCTGTGGCAGGAACATTCCCTCCTCTCTGTGGAAGCCTCTCTTCCAATGAGGATACAGACACCTGCCGAGGTGGACCCACAGACAACATACCCTAGCAGTGGCTTTAATAGATGATCATTAGCAGAAAAGCATAAGCAGATGATTTAACACCAAATTTATTCTTATCAAGTTCCTATGAGGTATGCAGTATCAGTTTGGGAAGCTCCGATCATGCACATGGCAACCTGGGATATGGGGACAGTAGGGAAAATGCTTACCATCTCCAAACAGAGCGAATTGGGATTGAATGGACAACCTCTGGTCCGGCTTTGTTGTGGTTCGGAGATCCTTGAGCCAAACAAGATCCATCATCTTCTTCATTTCTAAAGTTTGTCCCCTCCTCCTCAATCTGTTCATACACTTGGCAGAAGAGAGCTGAGTATCTTCCAGTATTGAGTGGTCCGCTGAAGGGCAGTTTCTCTAAAACTGGCTCGACCACACTCAGAGAACTGTGCTGAGTTCTGGTTGCCTCATTACAGGAGGTTGTGGAAGCTTTAGAGAGGGTGCAGAGGGGATTTACCAGGATGCTGCCTGGATTAAAGAGTATACCTTATGAAGATAGGTTAAGTGAACTAGGGTTCATCTCTTTGGAGCAAAGAAGGATGAAAGATGACTTGATAGAGGTATACAAGATGATAAGAAGCATAGATCCAGTAGATTACCAGACTTTTTCCCAGAGTGACAATGGCTAATATGAGGGGATATCATTTCAATGTGATTGGAGGAGAGTATGCAGGGGACGTTAGAGGTACCTTTCATTAAAAAGAGAGTGGTAGGTGTATGGAATCTGCTGTCATAGGTGGTGATAGAGGCAGATACATTAGGGACATTTAGAAAGTTCTTAGGCACATGATGACAGAAGAATGGAGGGTTAAGTGAGAGGGAAGGGTTAGATTGATCTTAGAGTAGGTTGAAAGTTTGACACAAAGGCTTTATGTGATGTTTTATATTCTTGGTCTAATTTAGACAGGAACCTTCCCTTGACATCCTACGACTCCTCTGATCTCCCTCAATACTTCATTTCATACACCTCCCACTCAACCCAAGGTCTGTTTCAACTCAAACTCAAGTCTTTCAAACTTCCAAAAGCTGGCCTGATAGGAATCTTGAACTGTTTGTTATTGGTTGGTTGTTATCTTAGCCAAAATTGGTTCACTCAGCACAACAATGGACAGAAGCATTTTCCAGCAGGGGCCTCACATGTGACGCCAGTTACCACCAAGCTTCTCAAGTGGGAGGGAAAGGAGGAGAATCAAAAAGTTATCCAAATTCACCTTGGATTTGTCCCCAAGGAAGTCAGGGAGACTGAAATACTGAAGGCCATCCTAGCCCTTTCTATAATTTATCTCTTATGGAATTAATTTCATTAGTTCTATAACTGATGAGATTAATTTGCTGATTAATTGATTGTAAGTTTTGCCAATTACTGCTTTGTGTGACAGCACACAATACGAGAAGCAGGCAAGCCAAACAATTCTTGTTAAGTCACAGAACCTCAGAATCCAGTAGAATGCTTCGGACATAATGTTGAAGAAAAGATGTCTTCATTAAAAAGACCTTCAACCCCAGAGTCCCCAAACAATCTGAAATGTTATTTCAGAAGCCAGAGGCCTAGGTAGCATGAACATGGAGAGGATGCTTCCTATAGATGAGTTTAGGACCAGAGAGCACAGCCTCAGAATAGAGGAACGTCCATTTAGATGAGAGACAAGGAGGAATTTCTTTACTAGAGGACAGTGAATCTGTGGAAATCATTGCCACAGACAGCTGTGGAGGCCAAGTCATTGAGTATATTTAAAACGGAGGTTGATGGGTTTGTGATTAGTCATAGTGTCAAAGGTTATGGAGAGAAGGCAAGAGAATGGGGCTGGAAGACGTAATAAGAACTTATGGAGAACATCCTCAGAAGATGGTGAGAGTTTGAAATGAGCTGCCAGCACAAGTGGTGGATATGATTTTGATTTCACCATTTAAGGGAAATTTGGATACGTACGTGGATAGGAGGGGTACAGAGGGCTGTGGTCGATGGGATTAGTCAGATTAATAGTTTGTCATGGATGAGATGAGTAAAGGGCCTGTTTCTGTGTTGTAGTTTTCTATGAATAGGTACACTACTGAGATCACCTGGAGCTGGTTAAATGTGTGTCACTAGGCTGGGTGGCAGGAAGTGAGTGAAACTGTTGGGAAAGTGAGTTGGGGAGAGGTGGAACTCCTGGGAAAGTGAGTGGGGGAGAGGTGGAACTCGGGGGAAAGTGAGTGAGGGAGAGGTGGAATTCATGGGAAAGTGAGTGGCGGAGAGGTGGAACGGGGGAAAGTGAGTGGGGGAGAGGTGGAACTCGGGGGAAAGTGAGTGAGGGAGAGGTGGAATTCATGGGAAAGTGAGTGGCGGAGACGTGGAACGGGGGAAAGTGAGTGGGGGAGAGGTGGAATTCATGGGAAAGCGAGTGGGGGAAAGGTGGAACTGATGGGAAAACGAGTACAGGAGAAGTGGAATTCATGGGAAGGACTGGGACTCAGAATTTGGGTTCTTTTCATTGACAAATGTTGGGAACTGTGTTCCTCTGTAGTGGCAGTACAGTGCAATACAATTACTATGAGTTACAATAAATTAAATAAATAATGGAAAAGAAGAACAGTGGGATAGTGTTCATGGACCATTCAGAAATCTGATGGCAGAGGGGAAGAAGGAGTTCCTGAATCATTGAGCATGTGTCCTTGTGCTCTTCATTAGGAGTTTGAGATTTGATACGTCACCTCAGACTAGCAAATTTCTACAGATGTATCGTGGAGAGCATTGCGTCCCTGTCTGGTATGGCGTGGCTACTGAAAAGGCTGCAGAAAGTTTGTTATCTCAGCCAGCTCCATCATGAGCATGAGCCTCCCCAGCATCCAGGTCAAGTTCAAAAGGCAATGCCTCAAAAATGCAGCATCCATCATTAAGCACCTCCACCACCCAGAACATACGTTCCTCTCACTGCCACCAGTAAGGAGGTGGTAAGGGTCTTGAAGACACACACTCAGTGTTTGAGGAACAGCTTTTTCCCTCCGCCATCAGACTTCTGAATGGACAATAAACACTGCCTCCTTTTTGCACGATATGTTTATTGTATCTCGCTCTGTGCTGCAGCTGCAAATGTCATGATCTGTCAGTGATATTACACCCGATTCTGCTTGGGCTAATCAGAGAAATGTCCCTGTATGCTTGGGTGAGTGGGTCACTGCCTGGTTGAACACAACGCAGCACCGGTCAGTATCATCCAACTGCTTGTTTTACAGCCTCCTTTTTACTAACAAGAAAATAAAAGCATGTCTTTGATATCCCATAATAAAGAAACGTTAAGTTGATTTTTACAATATAGTTTTGCTGACTGCTTATTTCACTGACTGCAAAGTTCACATTTATCATCTCAGTATGTATACCATGTACAACCTTGAGAGTGATCTTCCTGCAGGCAGCCACAAAACAAAGAAACACAACAGAATCCATGAGAAACCACACAGCACAAAGACCATTAATGTGTGATAAACAAACAAATTGTGCCAACAAAAACAACACACCAACATTGGCCAGACCATGAAATGCAGAGTCTGTGAAAGTAAGTTACAGCCACGGGGACTGTTCACAGAACCTTAATCATTTAAATATTCCCATCAAACACAATTGTTCGTCTCTCTCCAACATCAATAGTTCATTTCTTTGCCTGAATACATAGACATTTCACGACACATCAGTGACATTAATTCTGATTCTGATAGATGAGCTATGACTGATTTCCAATGTGACCACAGTATAAAGAAGTGGTTGTGCTTTATTTTCCCCGAAATAACAGATAGTGGAGGTCATTTCAGAGATTAAGATGGTACCAAACTGGAGCAGGAATTAAATTTACCACAAGCACAGCAGTTCTTCTTTAGTGCTAATGAGGCTCACACCCATCAGGAAGAAGCATTACTGCCACCTACTGGTCTGGAGTATGAAGGAAGCCATGACAGGGATTGTACCCTGCCTCCCAAATTATTCACGACTTAACCTTTCCTACCTCAGATGTCAGAAAACCCTGCAAACTAGGTACCCCAGGTCTACCCAATAATTGCCTAAACTATTTCTGTACGTTTCGAAGAATATCTGTGGCACACCATGATCACATGCTTCACTGTCTCCGGGACCTTACAAAAGCCTCACCACCCATTCCCATGCTTAGCCATAAGTCCCAAAGTGGAGTGCAAATATGTGTGTCCAAACCTCAGCGTCACCAACCACACATCTTCCCTCCTGTTCCTTCCCAAAAGGAGCCTCCTCTGAACTGATGGAATCAAATTGTATATCACCTCCCAGTCCCACTCCTATCCTACAGTATCTGCCATTTCCCAACCCCAGCCAACCAAATGCAACATTTAGCTTCAAACTTTCCCATATTAACTATAAAAGCTATCTCAAATACAGGGGCTTGTTATGATAACAGGTACCCAACAAAACTGAACTACTATTCCCACCCTCTCCAGAACATGTAGATTACAATACTCTTCCATCAACAGATCATGTCTCCTTGAACGCTTTGATTCCAAATTCTACAGTACCAAGGCAGAATCAGAGCAGATCACAGCTCTGTTTGGCTTAACCTGGTCAACCCATTGTAGACTAATGATAATGGCCATAAATTCTGCTGTATGGACAGACAACCCATCTGCAGCCTTTTCCCCAGCTCAACATTAAACCAGGGGATAAATAACCTAGAGCCTACCCAGTTACTAATGGGGTTTTCAGAACCATTTGTAAAGATAAGCAGGAAAGAAAAATCGAGCTGCCATAAATAACCAACACCTTCTCACTACAGTGCTCACAAGATCCTGTCTATCCCCCAGTAATGTCAAATCTATTCTCAAATCTGCAAATTTCCAAGGTAGAGCTCCTGGCCAGGCCACTGTTGGGCTAATTCACAAATCCTCAAGATCAAACTCCCACATATATTCATATAACCATATAACAATTACAGCACGGAAACAGGCCATCTCAGCCCTTCTAGTCCATGCCGAATGCTTACTCTCACCTAGTCCCATCGACCTGCACTCAGCCCATAACCCTCCATTCCTTTCTTGTCCATATACCTATCCAACAACTACCCAATTCCCAAACTATCTGTCCAAAACTTTACCAATTTTGCTAATATATTCCCAACAATTCATTAAAACTGAAGACATAGGAACAGAATTAGACCATTTGGCCCATTGAGTCTGCTCCACCATTCAATCCCATTTTCCCCTCCTCAGCCTCACTCCCCAGCCTTCTCCCCATAATCTTTGATGCCGTGTCCAATCAAGAACCTTTCAATCTCTGCCTTAAATATACCCATCGACCTGGCCTCCACAGCTACATGTGGTAACAAATTCCACAAATTCACCAAACTCTGGCTAAAGAAATTTTTCCGGATCTCTGTTTTGAATGGATGCCCCTCTAACCTGAATCTGTGTCCTGTTGTCCTATACTCTCCCACCATGGGAAACATCCTTTCCATATCTACTCTGTCTAGGCCTTTCAACATTCAAAATGTTTCAATGAGATCCCCCCTCATCCTTGTGAATTTCAACAAGTACAGACCAGGAGCCAGCAAGCATTCCTCGTATGATAATCCTTTCATTCCTGGAATCATCTTTGTGAACCTCCTCTGGACCCTCTCCTATACCAATACATCTTTTCTAAGATGACAGGTCCAAAACTGTTCACAATACTCAAGGTGAGGTCTCACCAGTGCCTCATAAAGCCTCAGCATCACATCCTTGCTCTTGTATTCTAGACCTCTTGAAATGAATGCTAACATTGCATTTGCCTTCCTCATACGTCAAATTGGATACCCCATCCTACTATCAAAGTTCAATATGCAAAGCTCAATTTTTCTCTCTGCAAGACGAGGCATCTGGCCTAGTTCAAACCCCAGTGCATCTCTGGCTGCGCCCCCTGATGGTCCACTACAGATTCAAAGTGAACTGGCCTGTAGAACATCCAACCAATATAAAGCTGAACAAGCTGTTTCCCATATAATCCAGACAAGAGTATATTAAAGTTGTCAATAGAAGCTCCCAGTCACACAGCACATAAAGTTAATGACCTGCACACATTTATCCTCCAGAAACTTTATATGTGTTCTCTAAGTCTGTCTCGCATCTGGCCATAGCCCCATAACCACAGGAACCCTAGACCCATACAGTGAATGTAATACAGTGTTTCCAAGTAAAAAACATACATTTTGACTTAAAAACAGAAAATTTGAAACCCCATTCCAAAGACCATTCTTCCATTGCTGATAACGCTGTTTGCACAGACCAGACCACAGGTAGTATGATGTCTCCTTTTCCACAGAAACCCACCATCAGCATATAAAGCCCAACCAAAGCCAGGCCCAGGCCCAACACCATCAATCATCAAGCACAGCAACTGCTGACTCCAGAGAGGAGGTCCTCAGGAAGTGGGGCAGCTCCACTGCGCCCAGTCGTCCTTCATTGCCCATTCATGCAAATACCTCATCAGCCAATCGTGGCAGCAACTCAGTGCAGACGTGATCAAGAGGTTCAGTTGTTAGGTGAGAGATGTGGATATTCAAATAAATTATAGTAAAGGTTGAAATAAAAAAAACATTATTAAAAGTGATTTATTTTAAAATGTGGAGAAAGCAATGGGATGAAGAGAGAACAAGAAATGAATGAATGAAAGAAAAATTTTATTTCAGTCAGTACAAACCTAACCATATAACACTTACAGCATGGAAACAGGCCATCTCGGCCTTTCTAGTCCGTGTCGAATGCTTACTCTCACCTAGTCCCACTGATCCGCACCCAGCCCATAACCCTCCATTCCTTTCCTCTCCATGTACATATCCAATTTTACTTTAAATGACAATACCAAACCTGCCTCTACCACTTCTACAGGAAGCTCGTTCCACACAGCTACCACTCTCTGAGTAAAGAAATTCCCCCTCGTGTTACCTCTAAACTTTTGCCCCCTAACTCTCAACTCATGTCCTCTTGTTTGAATCTCCCCTACCCTCAATGGAAAAAGCCTATCCACGTCAACTCTGTCTATCCCCCTCATAATTTTAAATACCTCTATCAAGTCCCCCCTCAACCTTCTATGCTCCAAAGCATAGAGACCTAACTTGTTCAACCTTTCTTTGTAACTTAGGTGCTGAAACGCAGGTAACATTCTAGCAATCTTCTCTGTACTCTCTCTATTTCATTGACATCTTTCCTATAATTTGGTGACCAGAACTGTACACAATACTCCAAATTTGGCCTCACCAATGCCTTGTACTATTTTAACACTACATCCCAACTCCTATACTCAATGCTCTGATTTATAAATGCCAGCATACCAAAAGCTTTCTTCACCACCCTATCCACATGAGATTCCACCTTCAGGGAACGATGCACCATTATTCCTAGATCACTCTGTTCTACTGCATTCTTCAGTGCCCTACCATTTACCATGTATGTCCAATTTGGATTGTTCCTACCATCATTTTCAATGATGATTTCATAAGACAAAATTAAATAATAAAATCTTTAAAACAGACTGAAAGGGTGTAGGCTGAAGCTTCAGCTTACTACTCCCCCCCCCCCCTTACTCATACAAAAACATATTTGGTATCAATCATCACATCAAAACAAAATCTTTTAACACAAAATCCAATTCCAAGTTATTTACATTACTGCCATTCATTTTTAATCATGTATTTTATATTTGTTCATTAAATTATTTTTAAATAATTTTTTAAACTGGTTAAGTGTGGTGCATATTTTAAAATTCTTACTACAACTGTTCCATAGATTCACCCCTCTATGAAATACAATGATTTTTTACAGTTGTTCTTATCCTTTGTTTTTGAGATATACATGTCCCTCTCAAATCACGTTGACTTACTCTCATTTTAAACAATCTTCGGATACTTTGTGGTAACTGTCCATTTTTTTTTACTTTATACATAATTTGTATTATTTTAAAATGTACAAATTCCCTGAATTTTAAAGCGTTTACTTGAATAAATAGTGGATTGGTTGGCTCATAATAACTTGTCTTATTTTCAATTTGTATGGCTTTCTTTTGGAGTAGAAAAATTGAGTTTGTATTTGTTTTGTATGTATTTCCCCATACCTCTACACAGTAAGTCATGAATGGGACTATGAGTGAACAGTGTAATGTATACAAAGATTCCAGATTTAAGAAATCTTGCGCTTTCTACAGTATTGCAATAGATTTTGACATTTTTCCTTTGACATAACTTATTCGTGGTTTCCAGCTTAATTTACTATCTATTACCACCCCTAAAAATTTTGTTTCCGATACCTTATCAATTTCATTTATTCTAAGTTTCCTAAATGAGTTTGGTACACAGTTTCCAAATATTGTGAATTTTACCTACATACAGTGATAATTTGTTAGTATCAAACCATTTCCTCATAATTTTTAGTTCTTTCCCCACTGTAACCTTGGAACTGGCCAAGGTTGACTGGAAAGGGACACTAGCAGGAAGGACGGCAGAGCAGCAGTGGCTGGAGTTTATGCAAGTAGTGAGGAAGGTGCAAGACAGATATATTCCAAAGAAGAAGAAGAAATTTTCGAATGGAAAAAGGATGCAACCGTGGCTGACAAGTGAAGTCAAAGCCATGGTAAAAGCAAAGCAACACACACAAAATGCTGGTGGAACACAGCAGGCCAGGCAGCATCTATAAGGAGAAGCACTGTCGATGTTTCGGGCCGAGACCCTTTGTCAGGACTAACTGAAAGGAAAGATAGTAAGAGATTTGAAAGTAGTGGGGGGAGGGGGAAATGCAAAATGATAGGAGAAGACCGGAGGGGGTGGGATGAAGCTAAGAGCTGGAAAGGTGATTGGCAAAAGTGATACTGAGCTGGAGAAGGGAAAGGATCATGGGACGGGAGGCCTCGGGATAAAGAAAGGGGGAGGGGAGAGCACCAGAGGGAGATGAAGAACAGGCAGAGTGATGGGCAGAGAAAGAGAAAAAAAAACAATTAAATATGTCAGGGATGGGGTAAGAAGGGGAGGAGGGGCATTAACGGAAGTTAGAGAAGTCAATGTTCATGCCATCAGGTAGCAGGCTACCCAGCCGGTATATAAGGTGTTGTTCCTCCAACCTGAGTGTGGCTTCACCTTGATGGAAGAGGAGGCCATGGATAGACATATCAGAATGGGAATGGGACATGGAATTAAAATGTGTGGCCACTGGGAGATCCTGCTTTCTCTGGTGGACCGAGCGTAGGTTTTCAGCGAAACGGGGCATACAAGGAAGCACAAATTAGTGGGAAGACAGAGGATTGGGAAGTTTTTAAAAACTTACAAAAGGAAACTAAGAAGGTCATTAAGAGGGAAAAGATGAACTATGTAAGGAAGCTAGTAAATAATATCAAAGAGGATACCAAACGCTTTTTTAAGTATATAAAGAGTAAAAGACAGGTGAGAGCAGATATAGGACCAATAGAAAATTATGCTGGAGAAATTGTAATGGGAGATAAGGAGATGGTGGAGGAACTGAACGAGTATTTTGCATCAGTCTTCTCTGAGGAAGACATCAGCAATATACCAGGCATTCAAGGGTGTCAGGGAAGAGAAATATGCGCAGTCACAATTACAACAGACAAAGTACTCAGGAAGCCAAATAGTCCAAGGGTAGATAAATCTCCTGGACCAGATGGAATGCACCCTTGTGTTCTGAAGGAAGTAGCTGTGGAGATTGCAGAGGCATTAGCAATGATCTTTCAAAAGTCAATAGATTCTGGCCTGGTTCCAGAGGACTGGAAGATTGCAAATGTCATTCCATGATTTAAGAAGGGGGAAAGGAAGCAAGAAGGAAATTATAAACTTGTTAGCTTAAAATCGGTGGTTGGGAAGTTGTTAGAGTCAATTGTCAAGGATGAGGTTACGGAGTACCTGGAGGCATATGACAAGATAGGCCGAACTCAGCATGGTTTCTTTAAAGGAAAATCCTGCCTGACAAACCTAGTGCAATTTTTTGAGGAAATTACAAGTAGGCTAGACAAGGGAGATGCAGTGGATGTTGTGTATTTGGATTTTCAGAAAGCCTTTGATAAGTGCAGCACATGAGGCTGCTAAACAAGATAAGAGCGCATGGAATTACGGGAAAGTTACACATGTGGATAGAACGTTGGCTGATTGGCAGGAAACAGAGAGTGGGAATAAAGGGATCCCATTCTGGTTGGCTGCTGGTTACCAGTGGTGTTCCACAGGGGTTCGTGTTGGGGCCGCTTCTTTTTACATTGTATATCAACGATTTGGATTATGGAATAGATGGCTTTGTGGCTAAGTTTGCTGATGATACAAAGATAGGTGGAGGGGCCAGTAGTGCTGAGGAAACAGAGTCTGCAGAGAGACTTGGATAGATTGGGGGAATGGGCAAAGAAGTGGCAAATGAATTACAATGTCAGAAAGTGTACGGTCATGTACTTTGGTAGAAGAAATAAAGGGGCAGACTATTATTTAAATGGGGAGGGAATTCAAAGTTTTGAGATGCAATGGGACTTGGGAATCCTCGTGCAGGATACCCTTAAGGTTAATCTCCAGGTTGTGTCAGAGGTGAAGAAGGCAAATGCAATGTTGGCATTCATTTCTAGAGGAATAGAGTATAGGAGCAGGAATATGATGTTAAGGCTCTATAAGGTACTGGTAAGACCTCATTTGGAATACTGTGCAGTTTTGGGCTCCTTATTTAAGAAAGGATGTGCTGACATTGGAGAGGGTTCAGAGAAGATTCACTAGAATGATTCCGGAAATGAGAGGGTTAACATGTGAGGAACGTTTGACCGATCTTGGACTGTACTCCTTGGAGTTTAGAAGAATGATGGGGGACCTCATAGAAACACTTCGAATGTTGAAAGGCATGGACAGAGTGGATGTGGCAAAGTTGTTTCCCATGGTGGGGGAGTCTAGTACCAGAGGACATCACTTGAGGATTTCAGGGCACCCATCCAGAACAGAGATGCGAAAAAATTTCTTTAGCCAGAGGGTGTTGATTCTATGGAATTTGTTGCCAAGGCGGCTGTGGAGGCCAAGTCATTGGGTGTATTTAAGGCAGAGACTGATAGGCATCTGAGTAGTCAGGACATCAAAAGTTATGGTGAGAAGGTGGGGGAATGGGACTAAAGGGGAGATTGGATCAACTCATGATGAAATGGCGGAGCAGACTCGACGGGTCGAATGGCCGACTCCGGCTCCTTTGTCTTATGGTATCCAAAAGTTGTTTCAGATGTTCCCCACTACAAAATATAGTTGTATCATCAGCAAATAATATACATTTTAATGTCTGAGAGACCATACATATATCGTTTATATACAAAATGAACAGCAATGGACCAAGCACTGAAACCCTCAAAAGTTTTCAATTCGAGTTGTTTATATGTACATACTGATACCTGTCTTCCAAACAACTACCCTTCTAATACCAAATCTTTCTAATTTTGTTAATAATAATTTATGGTCAATGGTGTCAAATGCTTTTTTTAAATCAAGGAATATTCCCACTGTGTATTCATTTCTTTCTATAGTGTTTGATATTTCTTCTACAAAATCTATTAATGCTATTGTAGTGTTTGTTTTTTCTGAAAACATATTGCTGTTCACAGAGTATATTAATCTTTATGAAATCTGGAAAGCAGTGGGAAAGGTGAGGAATGCAGGAAAGAGCAGGAGGGAGGAGGTGATAATGTGGAGATTGAGGTTTGGCACACAGGGTTAAATAATGAAGAAACACAATAATGGGAGATGTGAGTTTTGTAATCAACAAGAAATGGCTGGGCATGTACCGGTGAGGTTTTCAAGATATAATCAAGAGAGGGATGGTTGATTTTAAAGCTGTCATGGAATAAAATAAAATTTCTCACCGTGGGTTTCCTCAGGGTGCTCCGGCTTCCTCTCACAGTCTAAAGACATCCCTGCTGGTCGTTGTAAACTGTCCTGAGATTAGGCGGGGGTTAAATCGGGGGATCACTGGGCAGCTTGCTCAAAGAGCTGTAAGGGTCTGTCCCATGCAGTCTCAATAAATAACAAATACAATTTAACATTAACAAAATTTTGCAGAAAGGAATACAGGATTATTGCTTTAAATATTCTTTAGGGATATAGGTTTTTTTATACAGGATTTGATACAAATGTAAATATATAGGATTAGATATCCTGACCCACACTGCAGTTGAGTAGGTGGCGGCAATGCACCTTAAAGCTTTTGCCAACCACTATAAAACCTCAGAAGACAAAGAGGTTCAGTTATTGAGACCAAACATCAGAATGGGGAAGAAATGTGATTTAAGTGACGTGGACTGTGGAATGACTATTGGTGCCAGACAGGGTGGTTTGAGTATCTCAGAAACTGCTGATCTCCTGGGATTTTCATGCAGAACAGTCTCTAGAGTTTACAGAGGATAGTGTGAAAAACAAAAAAAAATCCAGTGGAGGCAGTCCTGTGGGTGAAAACACCTTGGTAATGAGAGAGATCAGAGGAGAATGGCCAGATTGCTTCAAGCTGACAGAAAGGTGAAGGTAATTTCTTCAGCGGTGTGAACAGGGCATGACTGTGCAAGAGTTTGGACGTCAGCCAGCAAGAACAGTGAGAAGAGTTTAAAAAGACAGATTTATACAGCAGGCATCAGAGTAGAGGGAGACAGAGTAGGAAGGGTTTGGGTCAACGGGTTGAGGTGAGGTTAGGTTTTCTGTGTAGAATACAGACAGGAAGAATGTGTGCAAGGCTGGTGTTCTGTGCTCGGTGTCAAATGTGGGAAGTCTTGGAGTCTCCCGGCCTCCTGGACGGCCACATCTACACCAGGTGCATCGAGCTGCAGCTCCTTAGGGACAGTGTTAGGGAACTGGAGATGCAACTCGATTACCTTCATCTGGTCAGGGAGAGTGAGGAGGTGATAGAGAGGAGCTATAGGCAGGTAGCCACTCCAGGACCTAGGGAGGCAGTTAAGTGGGTAACAGTCAGGAGAGGGAAGGCCAAAAGGCAGATGCTAGAGAGTACCCCAGTGGCTGTACCCCTTGACGATAAGTACTCCTGTTTGAGTACTGTTTGGGAGGCGGATGACCTACCTGGGGGAAGCAACAGTGGCCGTGCCTCTGGCACAGAGTCCATCCCTGTGGCTCAGAAGGGTAGGGAAATGAAGAGGAAGGCAGCAGTGATAGGGGACTCTATAGTTAGGGGGTCAGACAGGTGATTCTGTGAACGCAGGAAAGAAACTTGGATCGTAGTTTGCCTCCCAGGTGCCAGGGTCCGGGATGTTTCAGATCATGTCCACGATATCCTGCAGTGGGAGGGAGAACAGCCAGAGGCCGTGGTACATATTGGTACCAATGACATAGGTTGGAAAAGGGAGGAGGTCCTGAAAACAGACTACAGGGAGTTGGGAAGGAAGTTGAGAAGCAGGACCGCAAAGGTAGTAATCTCGGGATTACTGCCTGGGCCACACGACAGTGAGTATAGGAATAGAATGAGGTGGAGGATTAATGCATGGCTGAGGGATTGGAGCAGGGGGCAGGGATTCAGATTTCTGAGGCCAGGGATGCACTTAAATTCCAGGGGGACCAACATCCTGGTGGGGAGGTTTGCTAAGGCTACTGGAGAGAGTTTAAACTAGAATTGCTGGGGGGTGGGAACCAAACTGAAGTGACAGAGGAAAGGGAGGTTGGCTCACAAATAGAGAAAGCTTGGAGACAGTGTGAAGGAGAGGATAGGCCAGTGATAGAGAAGGGACACACTCAGACCAATAGTTTGAGATGTGTCTATTTTAATGCAGGGAGTTATTATGAATAAATAGGATGAGCTTAGAGCATGCATCAGCACTTATAGATATGATTGTTGTGGCCATTACAGAGACCTGGATGGCTCAGGGGCGGGAATGGTGACTTCAAGTGCCAGGCTTTAGATGTTTCAGAAAGGACAGGGAGGGAAGCAAAAGAGGTGGGGGCGTGGCACTGTTGATCAGAGATAGTGTCACGGCTGCATAAAAGGATGAAGTCAAGGAAGGGTTGTCTATGGAGTCTCTGTGGGTGGAAGTTAGGAATAGGAAGGGGTCAATACTGGGTGTTTTTTATAGACCACCCAATAATTACAGGGACATTGAGGAGCAGATAGGGAGACAGATTCTGGAAAGGAGTAATAATAGCAGGGTTGTTGTGGTAGGAGATTTTAATTTCCCAGATATTACAAGCATAGAAAACCTACAGCACAATACAGGCCCTTTGGCCCACAAAGTTGTGCCAAACATGTCCCTACCTTAGAAATTACTAGGGTTACCCATAGCCCTCTATTTCTCTATCCAAAAGTCTCTTAAAAGACCCTATCGTATCCACCTCCACCACCTTGAACCTGTGCCCTCTTGTGGCAGCCATTTCAGCCCTGGAAAATAGCCTCTGACTATCCACACAATCAATGCCTCTCATCATCTTATACACCTCTATCAGGTGACCTCTTATCCTCCATCACTCCAAGAGAAAAGGCTAAGTTCACTCAACCTGTTTTCATAAGGCATGCTCCCCAATCCAGGCAACACCCCAGAATTATATTGATTGGCATCTCCCTAGAGTGAGGGGTTTAGATGGGGTGGAGTTTGTTAGATGTGTTCAGGAAGGTTTCTTGACACAACATGTAGATAAGCCTACAAGAGGAGAGGTTGTACTTGATCTGGTATTGGGAAATGAACCTGGTCAGGTATCAGGTCTCTCACAGGGAGCGTCTTGGAGATAGTGATCACAATCTTATCTCCTTTACCATTGCATTGGAGAGGGATAGGAACAGACAAGTTAGGGAAACACTTAACTGGAGTAAGAGGAAATATGAGGCTATCAGGCAGGAACTTGGAAGCATAAATTGGAAACAGATGTTCTCAGAGAAACATACAGAAAAAATGTGGCAAATGTTCAGGGGATATTTGCGTGGAGTTCTGCGTAGATACATTCCAATGAGACAGGGAAAGGATGGTAGGGTACAGGAACTGTGGTGTACAAAGGCTGTTGTAAATCTAGTCAAGAAGAAAAGAAGAGCTTACAAAAGGTTCAAAAAACTAGGTAATGTTAGAGATCTAGAAGATTATAAGGCTAACAGGAAGGAGCTTAAGAAGGAAATTAGGAGAGCCAGAAAGGGCCATGAAAAGGCCTTGGTGGACAGGATTAAGGAAAATCCCAAGGCATTCTACAAGTATGTGAAGAGCAAGAGGATAAGACATGAGAGAATAGACCAATCAGTGTTACAGTGGAAAAGTGTGTATGTAACTGGAGGAGATGGCAGAGGTACTTAATGAATAATTTGCTTCACTACGGAAAAGGATCTTGGCGATTGTAGGGATGACTTGCAGCAGACTGAAAAGATTGAGCATGTAGATATTAAGAAAGAGGATGTGCTGGAGCTTTTGGACCAGACAGGACGTACCCCAGGCTACTGTGGGAAGTGAGGGAGGCATTTGCTGAGACTCTGGTGATGATCTTTTCACCATCAAAGAGGACAGGAGAGGTTCCAGAGGATTGGAGAGTTGGGGATGTTGTTCCCTTATGCAAGAAAGGGAGTAGAGATTGCCCCGGAAATTATAGACCAGTGAGTCTTTCTTCAGTGGTTGGTAAGTTGATGGAGAAGATCCTGTGAGGCAGGTTTTATGAACATTTGGAGAGGCATATTAGGAATAGTCAGCATGGCTTTGTCAAAGGCAGATTGTGCCGTACAAGCCTGATTGAATTTTCTGATGATGTGTCAAGTCAAGTCAGTTTTATTGTCATTTCGACCATAACTGCTGGTACAGTACATAGTAAAAATGAGACGACGTTTTTCAGGACCATGGTGTTACATGGCATGGTACAAAAGTACAATGTGACTGAACACATTGATAAAGGTAGAACTGTAGATGTAGTGTATATGGATTTCAGCAAGGCTTTTGATAAGGTTCCCCATGCAAAGCTTATTGAGAAAGGAAGGAGGCATGGGATCCAAGGGGACTTTGCTTTGTGGATCCAGAACAGACTTGCTCACAGAAGGCAAAGAGTGGTTGTAGACAGGACATATTCTGCATGGAGGTTGGTGACCACTGGTGTGCCTCAGGGATCTGTTCTGGAACCCCTATTCTTTGTGGTTTTTATCTGTAGGGCTCTCAGTACCATTAAGTGTGGTGTTAACTGTTAAGGCTAACAAAATGGCTTCTCTGTAGTGTTACTTAAAGCTGTAATGGGTGTCTGTAGCTTGAATGTTTGGATCATGACTACAGATAAGGGGGGAACTAACCAATGGAGAATTGTTATGCTATCTTGTACGTGTGAGCTGAGCAGGAGTTTGCAGTCTTTGTCGGGAGGCGAGCGAGGAGGATGGATGTGTGAGGAACGGACAGCGGATCCATGGCAGCAGATACCGGATGTCGGCGGTTCGGACGGTGGCCGAAGACTTGGAAGGTCATTGTGGATGGAACCGGAGGCATGAGCACCAATGTATTAAAATATTATGTGCACAAACTGATAAACTTACTGATTTGGTGCCTTTAGGTTATCTGTTTCTACTAACCCATCACTAAGAAATCATTGTAAAGTTATAATTATTCACTTGCCTTTGGTGTTTTGTTTGATATTTGTGTTGTGGGTGTGTACTGGGGGGTATTGCATCATACTTACACCAAAGTATTGCACTGTTGGTGGGGCAACGGCTGTTCACCCAACAAAACGGGAGTAAATTGGGGGCACAGACGCTACATATAAATGACTTGGATGAAGAAGTGGAGGGGTGATGACACAAAGGTTGGAGGTGTTGTGGGTAGTATGGAGGATTGTCAGAGGTTACAACATTGCCTCGATAGGATGCAAAACTGGGCTGAGAAGTGGCAGATGGAGTTCAACCCAGATAAGTGTGAAGTGGTTCATTTTGGTAGGTCAACTATGATGGCAGAATATATTATTAATGGTAACCCTCTTGGCAGTGTGGTGGATCAGAGGGATCTTGGGGTCCGAGTCCAAAGGACACTCAAAGCTGCTACGCAGGTTGACTCTGAGGTTAAGAAGGCATACAGTGTATTGGCCTTCATTAACTGTGGGATTGAGTTTAAGAGCCGAGAGGTAATGTTCCAGCTATATAGGAACCTGGTTTGACCCCACTTCTTAAGGAGTGAAGTGACATTTGCAATCTTCCAGTCCAGACCATGCCAGAATCAAGTGATTCTTGAAAGATCATGTCCAATGCATCTGTTATCTCTTCAGCAACCTCTCTCAGGACTCTGGGATGGAGTTCATCTGGTCTGGGTGACTTATCCACCTTAAGATAGGTGGTCTGCCTAGTATCTTTTCCTTTGTAATAGCAATGGCACTCACTCCTGCTCCCTGACACTCACAGACCTCTGGCACATTGCTAGTGTCTTCCACAGTGAAGACAGATGCAAAGTACCCATTAAGTTCATCAGCCATTTCTTTATCCCCCATTAATACCTCACCAGCATCATATTCCACTAGTGCACTATCAACTCTCATCTCCTTTTTTCTTCTTTATATTAATGAGAAAGCTCTTGGTATTCTCCTTAATTCTGCTTCAGCGAGTTTGGCCTCGTATTTCATCATTTCCCTTCTTATAGCTTTTTTAGATGCCTTTTGATGGATTTTAAAAACTTCCCAATCATCCAACTCCTCATTCACTTTTGCTACCTTACATGCTCTTTCCTTGGCTTTTATGCGGTCCTTAACTTCCTTCATCGGCCACAGTTGCCTACCAGTGCCATTGAGAACTTCTTCCTCTGTGGGACACATCTATCCTGCTCTTTGTGAACTATTCCCAAAAACCTCAGCCACCTCTGCTCTGCTGTCATCCCCGTCAGTATCCTCCTCCAATCCACCTGGGCAAGCTCCTCTCTCATGCCTCCATAATTCCCTTTATTCCATTGTGATACTGATACATGTGAGTGCTGCTTCTCCCTCTTAAATTGCAGAATGAATTCAATCATGTTATGATCACTGCCTAAGGGTTCCTTTACGTTAACCTGCCTAATAACATCTGGGTTATTACACAATCTAAGATGGCCTTTCCACAAGTAGGGTCAAGCACAAGCTACTCTAAAATTCCATCTCATAGGCGTTCAACAAATTCCTTCCAGCTCTTGCAATCCGCCACTGACTTGATTTCCCCAATCCCATTGTATATTGAAATCCCCCATCACTATTGCAACATTACTCTTACTGCATGCCTTTCACAGCTCCTTTTGCAGTCTCAACCCCATATCCTGGCTATATTTGGAGGCCTATAAAATATTCCCATCATTTTTTTTTACCCTTGCAGCTTCTTAACTCTACCTACAAAGGTTCAACGTTCTAATGAGTCTATAATTTCCTTTCTGCTTGTTTTCTCCTTTCTTGAAAACTGGAGTGATATTTGCAATTTTCCAGTCCTCTGGCACCATGCCAGAGTCCAATGATTTTTGAAAAATCATTTCTAATGCCACCTCAATCTGACACTACAAAGAGTGATGCCTCAAAAAGGCAGCTTCCATCCTTCAGGACCCCTGCCACCCAGGGCATGCCCTATTCTCACTGTTACCATCAGGAAGGAGGTACACACTCAGCGATCAGGAACAGCTTCCTCCCCTTTGCCATCTGATTTCTGACTGGACAAAGGGCCCATGAAACAGAATCTGGTTTAATATCACTGGCATTTGTCATGAAATTTGTTAACTTTGTGGGAGCAGCACAATGCAATACATAATAATAGAGGCAAAATATTGTGAATTACAGTAAGTCTATATATTAAATAGTTAAATTAAACAAGTAGTACTGAGGTTAGTAGATCCTCATAAATATTAACACCCAGGAAATCGAAGTTGCTCACTCTCTCCACTTCTGATTCCTTGATGAGGATTGGTATGTGTTCCTTCGTCTTGCCCTTCCTGAAGTCCACAATCAGCTCTTTCGTCTTACTGACGTTGAGTACCAGGTTGTTGCTGTGGCACTACTCAAGTAGCTGGTGTGTCTTGCTCCTGTACGTTGTAACATCAGTGAATTTACAGATGGTAGCCACACAGTCATTTAATATAGATAATGCAATTTAGAGTTTATTATTATTCGGCATGGACTAGAAGGGCCAAGATGGCCTGTTTCCGTGCTGTAATTGTTATATGGTTATAATGTATTAATTGTACTGCTGTGGGGTTTGGGGTGGAGCTGGGGGTTTGGAGTGGGGCTGGAATTTAGAAGGAAGTTCAGATTGGAAGGAATCTCATTGAAACCTTTTGAATGTTTAAAGGCCAAGACAGAGGATGATTCCCACTCGGGAGTAGATGTGGAAAGGATGATTCCCATGTGGGTGAGTCTAGGACAAAAGGGCACAGCCTCAGGATAGAGGGACATCTAGTTAAGAAATCATTTCTTTGCACAAACAGATACAAATCCTTAGAACATAGGGTATTACAGCACAGTACAGGCCTTTCAGCCCACAATGTTGTGTCTTTAAACCTACTCTAAGATCAATCTAACCTTCCCTCACACACTAACCATCACTCTCTGCACACCACCTTGGCTGAACAGAGAAGTACTTTTGGTAATAGACTAAGGCAACTGCACTGCTCCAAAGAACGCTAAATGAGGTCATTCTTACCCTTGGCCATTAGGCTCTATAATGAGTTAACCTACACCCTCTCCTGTTAAGATTGTTTGTGGTAACTAATTTTTTAATTCTTTCTTACCTCTCTTCTAACATTGACATCTGTGCTCTTTCTAATGCCACCACAATCTCTAACGCTACCTCTTTCAGAACCCTAGGGTGCAGTACATCTGGTCCGGGTGACTTGTGTACCTTTAGGTCTTTCAGCACCCTTGCACCCACTTCTCTTCCTTCACTACCTTCAATATCTGGTATACTACTGGTGTCTTCCACAGTGAAGACTGATGCAAAGTATTCCTTTAGTTCATCAGCTGTCTCCTTATCCCACATTATTATTTCTCCGGCCTCATTTTTTAGCAGTCCAATATCCACCGTCATCTCTCTATTATTTATATATACTTGAAAAAGCTTTGATATTGTTAGCTAGCTTGCTTTCATATTTCATCTTTTCCCTCCTAAAAATTCTTCTAGTTGCACTCTGTAGGTTTTGAAAAGCCTCCCAATCCTTTTCTTACCACTATTTTTTGCTTTGTTGTATGTTCTCTCCTTTGCATTGACTTAGATTTGACTTCCCTTGTCGGCCACGGTTGTATTATTTTGTCAATTCAATATTTCTTTGTTTTTGAAATACATTTATCCTGTATCTTCCTCATTTTTCTCAGAAACTCAAGCCATTGCTGCTCTGCTGACATCCCTCCCAGCATCTCTTTCCAATTTACTTTGGCCAACTTCCCTCTTGTATCACTGTAATTTCCTTTACTCCATTGAAATACTGCTACATCAGACTTTACTTCAAATTTCAAGTTGAACTCAAGCATTTTGTGATCACTGGTTCCTAACGGTTCTTTTACCTTAAGCTCCTAAATCACCTCTGGTAACACCCAATCCAGTAGAGCTGATTCCCTAGTAGGCTCAATGACAAATTGCTCTAAAAAAAAACACTATCTCGTAAGCATTCAACAAACTTGCTCTCTCGAGATCCATTACCAAAAATCCTCTTGCACTTCAGGTACGGTGATGCCAGCGACGTTCCCAAATGCGGGATACTCGACTGCAAAATTTGTGGTAGTGGGGGACCGTGTTCGCGCTTTCCCCTTTTCAATGGTTAATAATAATTTATCTTATTGTCATATGCGTTGCTATCTATAAGTGCACGATATACACAATATTCCATGAATAGCTTCTTTATTGTATTGTTCTTTATCTATTCCACTTTAAATTTCGTATTTTGATTTCCACACTATCGATACAGCAGAGCAGGACAATTGTTTCCTCTGATGCTGAGGTATTATTATTAATGATATTGTCAAAGCCATTTTCTGTGTAAACAAAATACCCACCTTTGATGTTTCTCCCTCCCCCAATACTTTTCTCCAGTCACCTTAAGCATATTCCCATGAGCACAAGTTCACGAAGTATGCAGAATTAAGATCAGAGACAGACGATGCTATCCATTTGAAGTAGGTTGCCGTGGCTTTATTTTCCAGAAGTGGCTACCAGCAGGGCAGCAGACAGGCTCATCATGGGTGTGGACCAAGTACGTCCAGAGGGGCAGATAGTCGGACATCTTTTGCAAACCCTTCAGTAGTTGCATGGACACTGATAGATGGAAGCGACCAACAACTCTGATAGAGGCAGATGCCAAATTTCTAAGCTCACCAGTGGGAGGCGGTGCTTTAGCACTGCTGGCCCACCACCTCGAGGGAGTCTTGATCATAAGCGGGCCGAAACTCCTGAAGACAGGTGGCAGATCAACTGATGATCCCACTGGTGATAGCACAGGACAGTTAACACCTTAGTTCACGTGTATTTTCAATTCTTCGGTACTGACCAATGCAGGGTCACTTTTAACAGTCTTAATACACTTCTGTCAACTTACCTTTGTTCAAGGGAAAAAGCCCTAACCTATCTTCATAAGACATGCTCTCTAATCCAGGCAGCATTCTAGTAAATCTCCTCTGCAGCCTCTCTAAAGCTTCCACATTTTTCCTATAACAAGATGACCAGAAGTGAACACATTACTCCAAATGTGGTCTAACCATAGAAAACCTACAGCACAATAAAGGCCCTTAAGAAATTTCCTAGAGGTTACCCATAGCCCTCTATTTTTCTAAGCTCCATGTACCTATCCAGGAGTCTCTTTTTTAAAAGACCCTATCACATAAACTTCCTCCACCACCATCGCTGGCAGCCCATTCCACTCACTCACTACTCTCTGCGTAAAAAACTTATCCCTGACATGTCCTCTGTAACTACTTCCAAGCACCTTAAAACTGTGCCCTCTTGTGTTAGCCATTTCAGCCCTGGGAAAAAAGCCTTTGGCTATCCATACAATCAATGCCTCTTATACACCTCTATCAGGTCACCTCTCATCCTCCGCTGATCCAAGGAGAAAAGGCCAAGTTCACACAACCTATTCTCAATCAGTTTTACAGAGCTGAAACATTATCTTGCAACTCTTGAATTCAATTCCACGATTAATGGGCGATTCAGTATTTCTTGCACAAGTTCCTGCATTGCTCCCTTAAATAAAAATAGCAATATTCTGTATTGTTTCATTTTTTTAGACTTTCACAAGACTTTTTACATTACATTAATTTTCTGTCAACCACCATTTTTTATTTCAGGTTTGTCTAAATACATTTATTTACACACAGGGTACAGAGGGGTGGTGCCATAGTGTTTAAGGTTAAAAACAAGGAATGAATCTGTAACCAAGCAAACAAACATTAGAAAACACCAGAAATACATTCAAACAGCCAAGAGTTGACATCCCATCCCGAAATGTAGCAAATTTCAATGGACTAACGCAGCCTGACTGTAACAAATTAACATTATTTTCAACTGGATTTTTTTTGGGAGAAATCCTTGTGTTTTCTCAGTTTCTACAATCACAACAGCAAATCCCAAATAGCTTCAATCAACTTGCAAATATTTTCTCAACATAACCCAGGTTACGAGATCATTTATTTTTGGGGATAGCAACCCACCAATTTAACCCTAGCCTAATCACAGGACAATTTACAATCATAATTAAACTGTTAACCAGCATAAGCAATGAAATGGTGGAGCAGATTCACTGAGCCAAATAGCCTAAATCTGCTCCTGTTTCTGTATGGTCAAATGCAAGTAGAAAATGTGAGGGCACCCTTCCAAGCTCCAGACCGCTCTTCTGTCTAGCCGTCTGTCAGTGAGAGCTCCCTCCCCGCCCCGATCACTCCTCTGTCCAGCCGTTTGTCAGTGAGAGTTCCCTCCCTGCCCCGATCACTCCTGTCCAGCCATTGGTGAGAGCTCCCTCCCTGCCCCGATCACTCCTCTGTCTAGCCGTCTGTCAGTGAAGCTGCACTGAGTGTCCAACGCAGACTTGTGCAAAACTGATGTGTCAGTTAGTTTCAGCTCCTCTTACCTCAGGGGTGAGTTTCTCCCCAAGTGAGGGTTCATACTTACACCAAGCTGTGGGAGGAGGTGAGCAGCAGAAAACCGTCACACAGAGAGGGAAGACCGTGACAAATGGCATAGAGCCTGCATCAGCTGTTGCCTTTGTGTCTGAGCAGACTGGCCCAGGGAACTGCTCAAGAGTTTGTAAAGTTACAAAGGGCAGCTCAGACTTCCAGTGCTTCTGTGTGTGGTTGTCCCTGTCACCTCGCCAAACCTGTGAAACTGCTTCATATCACCATGTATACAATTCAGGATTTCCCGTCTGATCTAGATAAATCCTTGTGTAGTATACAATTCAGGTCTACAGATAAATCCTCACAGGAACATGAGGAAGATGTGGGCAGCCAGCACAGATATTCACTTGTCTGAAGTCCAGGGGAGGGGAAGGCTGGCCAGTTAACTCTCATCTCTCCCACCACCAACAGACAGCAGTAAATATGTTGAAACACTGTTCATCCCTGCAAACACTTTGGAGTCAAGCTCATTTCCCAGCAGCTCCTATGAAAAACATTCAGTCCCAACCCAGTCCGATGGTCAAGCCACCACGTTAGTTCAGAGGGTGAGGAGAATTCACTGGGTAGATCTACTTCAAAGTCTGCACCTGGTTTACACCTGCTCCTTAATCCAGCCGACGCACACATCTGTCCCCACCCTCCCCAGTACATATCCATCACCCCCCACCACAGTCCATCAGTCCCCACTCTCCCCTGTACATATCCATCACCCCCCACCACAGTCCATCAGTCCCCACTCTCCCCTGTACATATCCATCAGTCCCCACTCTCCCCTGTACATATCCATCACCCCCCACCACAGTCCATCAGTCCCCACTCTCCCCTGTACATATCCATCACCCCCCACCACAGTCCATCAGTCCCCACACTCCCCTGTACATATCCATCAGTCCCCACTCTCCCCTGTACATATCCATCACCCCCCACCACAGTCCATCAGTCCCCACTCTCCCCTGTACATATCCATCACCCCCCACCACAGTCCATCAGTCCCCACCATCTCCTGTACATATCCATCACCCCCCACCACAGTCCATCAGTCTCCACTCTCCCCTGTACATATCCATCACCCCCCACCACAGTCCATCAGTCTCCACTCTCCCCTGTACATATCCATCACCCCCCACCACAGTCCATCAGTCTCCACTCTCCCCAGTACATATCCATCACCCTCCCCCCTCCCGAACCCTATTCACTGGAAAGCATGTTTCTCTGCACGTTGTGTTGGCCCCTGACCCTCTTGTGTCTCCACAGACATCAGTGGTATCAGGCCTGGAGGGAGGAGGGGTGAATCATTCCGAATGATGAGAAAAGAATAAAGTGGCCTGATTCTACTAGTTTCTGGTGCTCACAGAGCCCTGAACACTACCACACTGTTCAGCCCCTCCACCCTTATAGCCTCTGGCACCAGGTACACGTCACCTTCTGAACAAGGTGCCAACACCTCTGAAAACCTGTCCTAGGTCCAACATACTGTGCAATTACAAGAAAGCACAGCAATGGCTACATCTCAGTGGGGGTTTGCAGAGACTCAGCACATCACCAGTGACTCTCACAGATTTCTGCAGATGTACTGTGGAGCATTCTACCTGGTTTCACCAGCCTCTGGTCGGCGCCACTGCACAGGATTGGGAAAAGTAAACTCAGCCAACTACATCATGGATACCAGCCTCCCCAGCATCGAGGACACCTTCAAAAGATGGTGCCTCAAAAAGGCGGCATCTATGCCCTCTTCTCATTTCTACCATCAAGGACGAAGTACAGTAGCCTAAAAACTCCACATTTCGGGAACAGCTTCTTCCCCTCTGCCATCAGATCTCTGATGGACATTGAACCTCACTATTTTTCCTCTCTTTTTGAACTATTTATATAGTTTAATTGCTTAATGTTTTTAATGTAAATTATAGCTTTAAAAATTATTATGTATTGCAATGTATCGCTGCCGCAAAACAACTAATTTCATGACAAGTGCCAGTGATATTATACTTCATTCTGATTCAGAAATCGAGCAGTATCCTGGTTGGATACTCATTTAGGGGCACAGTCACCCTTTGCACTTCAGTGGAAGACCTGGCCCCAGAGACATGGGACAAATCTGCCAGTGGGAAATATGACAGGACCATAGGACAAGACTCCCACAGGCCGCAACAGAAAGCAGCCAATATGGCAAAAGGGAGCAGTTTTACCCCCTTATCTAAGAAAAGATGTGCTAACATTGGAGAGGGTCCAGAGGTTCATGAGAATGAACTCAGGAATGAAAGGGTTAATGTATGAGGAGCACTTGATGGCTCTGGGGCCTGTGCTCACTGGGGTTTAAGACAATTGGGTGGGGAGGAGTCTCACTGAAACCTATCAGATATTGAAAGGCTTAGATAGAGTGGATGTGACAGGGATGTTTCATATAGTGTTTGATTCTGGGACCGGTGGGCAGTTTTGGGAATAGAAGGATGTCCCTTTGTAACAGAGGTGAGAAAGAATTTCTTTAGTCAGAAAATAGTGAATCTGTGGAATTCACTGCCATGGACAGCTGTGGAAGATAAACCTTAAGTATATTTAAGGCAGAGATTGATATTCTTGATTAGTCAGGGCATCAAAGACTACAGGGAGAAAGCAAGAGATTGGGATTGGGAGAGGTAATAAATCAGCCACGATGGAATGGCAGAACAGACTCAATAGGCAGAGTGGCCCAATTCTACTCCAGTCAGAATCAGAATCAGCTTTATTATCACCAGCATGTCGTGAAATTTGTTAACTTAGCAGCAGCAGTTCAATGGCAGAACAGACTTAATAGGCAGAGAAGCCTAATTCTGCTCCAATGACTTATAGTCTTATGGACAATGGCTACAATGACAGACTTGCAGCAAAAGGTATACTGGCAGATGGAGTTCAACCCACGTAAGTGTGAGGTGGTTCATTTTGGTAGGTCAAATATGATGGCAGAATATAGTATTAATGGTAAGACTGGAGTCTGAATCAATAGGACGCTCAAAGCAGCTGCGCAGGTTGACTCTCTAGTTAAGTAGGCATACAGTGTATTGGCCTTCATCAATAGTGGAATTGAATTTAGGAGCCAAGAGGTAATGTTGCAGCTATATAGGACCCTGCTCAGACCCCACTTGGAGTACTGTGCTCAGTTCTGGTCACCTCACTACAGGAAGGATGTGGAAACCATAGAAAGGGTGCAGAGGAGATTTACAAGGATGTTGCCTGGATCGGGGAGCATGCCTTATGAGAATAGTTTGAGTGAACTCGGCCTTTTCTCCTTGGAGTGACAGTGGATGAAAGGTAACCTGATAGAGGCATATAAGATGATGAGAGGCATTGATTGTGTGGCTAGTCAGAGGCTTTTTTCCCAGGGCTGAAATGGCTAGCATGAGAAGGCACAGGTTTAAGGTGCTGGGGAGTAGGTACAGAGGAGATGTCAGGGGTTAGTTTTTTTTTTTTTTTTTTACGCAGAGAGTGGTGAGTGCATGGAATGGGCTACCAGCGATGGTGGTGGAGGCGAATACGATAGGGTTTTTTAAGAGACTCCTGGATAGGTACATAGAGCTTAGAAAAGTAGAGGGCTGTGGGTAACCCTAGATAACTTCTCAGGCAAGGACATGTTCAGCACAGCTTTGTGGGCCAAAGGGCCTGTATTGTGCTGTAGGTTTTCTATGTTTCTATGTAAATTATGAGGGGTATAGATAGGGTGAATACAAGCAGGCTTTTTCCACTGAGGTTGTAAGAGACTACAACTAGAGGTCATGGGTTAAAGGTGAAAGGTGAAAAGTTTAAGGGAAACATTTAGTGGAGTTTCTTCACTCAGAAGGTGGTGAGAGTGTGGATGGAACGAGCTGCCAGCAGGAGTGGTGGATGTAGGGGTCGATGTCAACATTTAAGAGAAATTTGGATAGGTACATGGATGAGAGGGTTATAGAGGGCTATGGTTGATGGGACTACGCAGATTACTAGTTCAGCACAGACTGGATTGGCTGAAGGACCTGTTTCTGTACTGTAGTGTTCTGTGACTCTAAGAATGACCAGAGGGAACATTGGGGAGCTTGCAAGGAAGGACAAGATGATCACTTTGTTTTACATTAGGAAATCAATCAAATGTGATGAAAGTTAGTGTGGATCCCTGGACACTGACAATTCGAATGGTGTGTGTGTGTGTGTGTGTGTGTGTCTGTCTGTATCTGTCTGTGTGTGTGTGTGTGTGTGTGTGTGTCTGTGTGTGTGTGTCTGTGTGTGTGTGTGTGTGTCTGTGTCTGTGTCTGTGTGTGTGTCTGTGTGTGTGTGTGTGTGTGTGTGTCTGTGTCTGTGTGTGTCTGTGTCTGTGTGTGTGTGTGTGTGTGTGTGTGTCTGTCTGTATCTGTCTGTGTGTGTGTGTGTGTGTGTGTCTGTGTGTGTGTGTCTGTGTGTGTGTGTGTCTGTGTCTGTGTCTGTGTGTGTGTGTGTGTGTGTGTGTCTGTGTCTGTGTGTGTGTCTGTGTGTGTGTCTGTGTGTGTGTGTGTCTGTGTCTGTGTGTGTGTGTGTGTGTGTGTGTCTGTGTGTGTGTGTGTGTCTGTGTCTGTGTCTGTGTGTGTGTGTGTGTGTGTGTGTGTGTGTGTGAGCAAGAGAGAGAGAGAGGCACGGAAGGTGCTGGATAATACAATTTCTGGAAATGGGTGCTTGTTAGTTATGCAGACATGGTGAGCCAAATGAACTGTTTCTGGTTTCTGCCTCCTTCCTTTCCTGTCCTGCTGAAGGGTCTCGACCTGATATGTCGAAGGTGCTCTTCTCCACAGATGCTGCCGGTCCTGCTGAGTTCCTCCAGCATTATGTGTTACACTCTGGATCTGCAGAGTGGGTCTGTTTCTGTAGAGTGTGACTCTGTGACTCTAAAGTCAAGGCCAAAAATGACCTTTTTACAGGGAAAAGAAGAGAGTCTGATGGAAATATTAATGGGGTCATTAGTGGACTGGTGAGCACCTTATGGTGACAGGACAGTAAGGAGAGAAAACAGGACCAAGTGGGTTGCACAAATGTGATGAGACAAATGGCCTCCTTAAATAGTGGATAATGGGAGATAGTGGGAAACGACTTGTACCTACACTGAAGCACAGTCTCTTACCGACAAGCTTCACTTCAGGCCAGAAATGTCATTCATTTCAGGAGGGTATGCTAGACTCTGAGAGCTGGGTTTGATTGCAACCCACTGAAATTGGCAGAACATTAACTTGAGCCAAAGCCAGTTTATAAACAATTCCACAACCTGATGTGAATCTTTTCTCTGATCCTTCCTGAACGCAGCAGCTGCAGACATGGCTGCTGATGGTTGGACAGCCAAGGGGAGCAGTCACATTGAACAGTGAATAAATATTAAATAAAGGAGACGGCATAAACGAGAGATTCTGCTGGGTTAATAGGTTCGGCGTGTGGCGTAATCCAAGACCATACTGGCAGCTCCGAGCAGTGCGGGTTCAGTCAGGCTGGAGACGGCCACTTCCACTGTGTGTGCTGAACGCAGAGCCCGCTGGCTGATCACCTCTTTCACATCGTCCTCATAATGAGCAGCCAGGACCCCAGACAGCACCACCAGAGAGGGGTTCAATGTGTGCAGGACATTCACAATGCCAAGCCCAAGAGCATGGCCAGCTGTGGGTGAGAATGAGATCCCATTAAGAAGCATTACAACACAATAATTCAAACAATGATCTTTGCCGGATCAGACTGTTAATTCTTAGAATAGTTGTAATTTTTTTTGCTGTTTAGCAATTATCCTCTTGTATCTTAAGTCATTTTTATATGCATGTAACAATTTATTATGTATCCTAATGGTCACAATATGCACATGCAAGCTCAGTGTTCCCTAGTGGACATCATACGGGCATGATTCTGGAAGCTTCACTTGGTAATGCATTATTTGAATAAGAGCTATCTCATTGGTTGACTCTTATCTATAAATCTGAATGGAATTTTCATTAGCTATGAGTATAAAATAACTGACCACAAAGCAGAACTTTCTTAGTTCTCTTGTCTCTCTTGGCTTCGCAGACCTCTGTTACTGTTTCATTCAATTTCTTTTTGTTCTATTAACACCTAATTATACAATCATGAAGCAACAAGATTTGTTCCTCTTTCCTGACATCTAAAAGAATCTTGGATTTAAATATCAGAATACAACACCTCTTCAGTGTGTTCCCATGACTCATCACCAGAGGACGTCCTTTTAAGAACAGAGATGAGGAGGAATTTCTTTAGCCAGAGGGTGGTGAATCTGGGGAATTCATTGCCACAGATGGATGTATTTAAAAAAGATGCCAAAGGTCACGATGTCAAATGTTTCTGGGAGAAGGGAGGATAGTGGGATTGAGAAGAATATAAATCAGCCAAGATTGAAGGGTGGAGCAGACTCAAAGGGCCAAATGGCCTAATTCTGCTCCTGTGTCTTATGGTCCTATCACAAAATCACCACCACACCCACCCCTCTGTCTCAGGGCCCCTGACCATAGAGTCACAGAAAAGTACAGCAAATAAACAGACCTTTGGGCCTATCTTATTATTTGCCACATTATTTGCCAAGGGAAATCACACGTGCAATTGTGGTTGTTGTGTGCATCTCTCCCTGTGCCAACCCGATGTCAGCATATAACATCGTTCACATCGTCACAGCCAGACTATAAACCCAGCACCCGAGTGCCCTCATTACCATCTCAGGTGACTTCAACCATGTTAACATGGCTAGAACACGCAGTATGTGAGCTGTACAACCTGAGGGGAGAAGACCCTGGACTTAATGTATGCTAATGTTAAGGATGCTTACAGCTCCTCTCCCTTCCCCCCACTGGGAAGGTCAGATCACAACCTGGTGCATCTCAAACCCTGCTACGTGCCTCTGGTGAAGAGTAAACCTGCAGCCTCGAGGACAGTGAGGAAATGGTCAGGGGAGGCTTATGAGGCACTCCAGAATTGTTTTGAGGCGACAGTCTGGCAGGCCCTCTGTGAACCACATGGAGAGGACATTGATGGGCTCACAGAGTGCATCACTGGTTACATCAACTTCTGTGTGGACTGCAATGTTCCGGCAAGAACTGTCCTTTGTTATTCACATAACAAGCCATGGGTAACAAAGGACATTAAGGACATCCTGAACGCTAAAAAGAGGGCGTTTAGAGATGGAAATAGGGAGAAGCTGAGGACAATACAGAGGGACCTGAAAGCCATGATCAGGGAGGCTGGTATAAGAGGAAGCTTGAGTGGAAACTCCAGCAGAACAACATGAGAGAGGTCTGGAGTGGGATGAGGACCATCACTGGGTTCCAGCAAACCAGCAACAGAGGAGCTGAAGGCAGTGTGGACAGGGCCAATGAACTTAACCTGTTCTTCAATAGATTTGACACGGTGGCCCCTGCCCATTCCCCACATGATTCATCTGTTGTCGGCCCCCAACCAACACATACTCCACTCTTCCCTCCTCACAGCCCCCCACCCTGCTCTCATGACTACACCCCTCCCTCACCTGAAACCACCACGGTGGTCTTCACAGCTGAACCGTCTCCATCCAAGCAAGGCTGCAGGCCTGGATGGTGTCAGCCACAGGGTGCTCAAAGCCTGCGCCCCCCAGCTATGTGGAGTACTTCACCATGTCTTCATCCTGAGCCTGAGTCTCCAGAGGGTTCCTGTGATGCGGAAGACATCCTGCCTTGTTCCTGTACCGAAGACACCGCGCCCCAGTGGCTCCAATGACTACAGACCAGTGGCATTGACCTCCCACATCATGAAGACCCTGGAGAGAATTGTTCTAGAGCAGCTCCAGCCTAATGGTTAGGCCACACTTAGACGCCCTCCAGTTTGCCTATCAGCCCTGACTAGGAGTTGAGGTTTAAACTAATTTGCAAGGGGGATGGGACCTGGAGTGATAGAGCAGTGAAAGAAGTGCATGGAGTAAAGCCAGATCTAACATATATAGAGGCTTTGAGGAAAGAGCAGCAGAATAAAGAGTATAAAGGTAGTAAGGTAGAAGGGCTAAAACGCGTGTACTTTAATGCAAGAAGCATTGGGAGCAAAGGTGATGAACTGAGAGCTTGGATACATAATTGGAATTATGATGTAGTGGCCATTACGGAGCCTTGGCTGGCACCAGGGCAGGAATGGATTCTCAATATTCCTGGATTTCAGTGCTTTAAAAGGGATAGAGAGGGGGGAAAAGGGGAGGAGGGGTGGCATTACTGGTCATGGATACTATTACAGCTGCAGAAAGGGTGGGTAATGTAGCAGGATCCTCTTTTGAGTCAGTATGGGTGGAAGTCAGGAACAGGAAGGGAGCAGTTACTCTACTGGGGGTATTCTATAGGCCCCCTGGTAGCAGCAGAGATACTGAGGAGCAGATTGGGAGGCAGATTTTGGAACAGTGCAAAAATAACAGGGTTGTTATCATGGGTGACTTTAATTTCCCGAATATTGACAGGCACTTGATTAGTTCCAAGGGTTTAGATGAGGCAGAGTTTGTTAAGTGTGTCCAAGATGGATTCCTGTCACAGTATGTTGACAGGCCGACTAGGGGGAATGCCATACTAGATCTAGTGTTAGGTAATGAATTGGGTCAGGTCACAGATCTGGTCAGTGGATGACCGTCTGGGAGACAGTGATCACCGCTCCCTGGCCTTTAGCATTATCATGGAAAAGAATTGAATCAGAGAGGATAGGAAAATTTTTAATTGGGGAAATTGCGGGAGTGAACTGGGATGATGATTTGCAGGGAAATGTACTATGGACATATGGATGATGTTTAAGGATCTCCTGCAGGATGTTAGGGATAAATTTGTCCCGGTGAGGAAGATAAAGAATGGTAGGGTGAAGGAATCATGGGTGACAAGTGAAGTGGAAAATCTAGTCAGGTGGAAGGCAGCATACATGAGGTTTAGGAAGCAAGGATCAGATGGGTCTATTGAGGAATATACGGTAGCAAGAAAGGAGCTTAAGAAGGGGCTGAGAAGAGCAAGAAGGGGACATGAGAAGGCCCTGGCGAGTAGGGTAGAGGAAAACCCCAAGGCATTCTTCAATTATGTGAAGAACAAAAGGATGACAGGATTGAAGGTAGGACCGATTATAGATAAAAGTGGGAAGATGTGCCTGGAGGCTGTGGAAGTGAGCAAGGTCCTCAATGAATACTTCTCTTCAATATTCACCACTGGGAGGGAACTTGATGACGGTGAGGACAATATGAGTGAGGTTGATGTTCTGAAGCATGTTGATATTAAGGGAGAGGAGTTGTTAGAGTTGTTAAAATACATTAGGATGGATAAGTCCCCGGGGCCTGACAGAATATTCCCCAGGCTGCTCCACAAGGCGAGGGAAGAGATTGCTGAACCTCTGGCTAGGATCTTTATGTCCTCGTTGTCCATGGGAATGGTACCAGAGGACTGGAGGGAGGTGAATGTTGTCCCCTTGTTCAAAAAAGGTAGTAGGGATAGTCTGGGTAATTATAGACCAGTGAGCCTTACGTCTGTGGTGGGAAAGCTGTTGGAAAAGATTCTTAGAGATAGGATCTATGGGCATTTAGAGAATCATGGCCTGATCAGGGACAGTCAGCATGGCTTTGTGAAGGGCAGATCATGCCTAACAAGCCTGACAGAGTTCTTTGAGGAGGTGAACAGGCATATAGCTGAGGGTAGTACAGTGGATGTGATCTACATGGATTTTAGTAAGGCATTTGATAAGGTTCCACACAATAGGCTTATTCAGAAAGTCAGAAGGCATGGGATCCAGGGAAGTTTGGCCAGGTGGATTCAGAATTGGCTTGCCTGCAGAAGGCAGAGGGAGTACATTCACATTGGAGGGTTGTGATTAGTGGTGTCCCACAGGGATCTGTTCTGGGACCTCTACTTTTCATAATTTTTATTAACAACCTGGATGTGGGGGTAGAAGGGTGTGTTGGCAAGTTTGTAGACGACACAAAGGTTGGTGGTGTTGCAGATAGTGTAGAGGATTGTCAAAGATTGCAGAGAGACATTGATAGGATGCAGAAGTGGGCTGAGAAATGGCAGATGGAGTCAACCCGGAGAAGTGTGAGGTGGTACATTTTGGAAGGACAAACTCCAAGGCAGAGTACAAAGTAAATGGCAGGATACTTAGTAGTATGGAGGAACAGAGGGATCTGGGGGTACATGTCCACAGATCCCTGAAAGTTGCCTCATAGGTAGATAGGGTAGTTAAGAAAGCTTATGGGGTGTTAGCTTTCATAAGTTGAGGGACAAGAGATGCGATGTAATGTTGCAGCTCTATAAAACTCTAGTTAGGCCACACTTGGAGTACTGTGTCCAGTTCTGGTCGCCTCACTATAGGAAGGACGTGGAAGCATTGGAAAGGGTACAGAGGAGATTTACTAGGATGCTGCCTGGTTTAGAGAGTATGGATTATGATCAGAGATTAAGGGAGTGAGGACTTTACTCTTTGGAGAGAAGGAGGATGAGAGGAGACATTATAGAGGTATAGAGGTATACAAGATATTAAGAGGAATAGACAGAGAGGACAGCCAGCGCCTCATTGCACAACATTGTGAGCTGAATGGCCTGTAATGTGCTTTACTATTCTATGTTCTATCTTGCCCTTCCTGAAGTCCACAAGCAGCTCTTTCATCTTACTGATGTAGAGTGCCAGGTTGTTGCTGCGACACCACTCCACTAGTTGGTATATCTCACTCTCGTCACCATCTGAGATTCTACCAACAATGGTTGTATCATCAGCAAATTTATAGATGGTATTTGAGCTATGCCTAGCCACACAGTCATGTGTATAGAGAGAGTAGAGCAGTGGGCTAAGCACACACCCCTGAGGTGTGCCAGTGTTGATCGTCAGTGAGGAGGAGGTGTTATCACTAATCAGTGCAGATTGTGGTCTTCCGGTTAGGAAGTTGAGGATCCAATTGCAGGAGGAGGTACAGAGGACCACATTCTGCAACTTCTCAATCAGGATTGTGGTAATGATGATATTAAATGCTGAGCTGTAGTCGATGAACAGCATCCTGACGTAGGCGTTTGCGTTGTTCAGGAGGTCTAAAGCTGTGTAGAGAGCCACTTAGATTTTGACTTATAGTGGCGATAGGCACATTGCAGTGGGTCCAGGTCCTTGCTGAGGCAGGAGTTCAGTCTAGTCTTGACCAACCTCTGAAAGCATTTCATCACTGTCGATGTGAGTGCTAACGGGCGACAGTCATTCAGGCAGCTCACATTACTCCTCTCAGGCACTGGTATAATTGTTGCCTTTTTGAAGCAAGTGGGAACTTCCGCCCGTAGTAGTGAGTTGTCCACTGTAACCAAGGAAGTTGCCAGTTTGTGCAAACTACCCATACCACTGGACCTGGACTTCCAACGTCAAGACACTTGCACTGCCACAGTGCAAAGGCTTTTCCACTTTGATAACTCTCCTGCACAGATTTCCCTCATCGCCAGATGCAACAAACAACCAACATTATACTCCTTAAAACGAATAGGACAAGAACAAATGTGTGCTGGTGATTACCTGTTTTGAGGACCTTTTGAGCTTCAACATTCCCAAGTTTGGCAGCTCGAATGAGGTCGACCGCACCAACGGTCTCGCCACTTTTTGTCATTCCGCCCACCAACAGCAAATCTTCTGAAAGAGATAAAACAGAAATACTCTCCTGAGCAACATATCACCAAGCAGGGTACGTTTTGATATTTTTTTAGAAATACAGCATGGTAACAAGCCTTTCCAGGCCTTCACAAGCCCACACTGCCCAAGTAACCTACTAACCTGTACGCCTTTGGTCTGGAGTGCCCAGAGGAAACCCATGCGGTCACAGGGAGAACATGCAAACTCCTTACAGACAGATTCAGGACTGAAGCCATATTGTTGGCGCTGTAAAGCATTACACTAAGCACTACACTACCGTGCTGCCAAAACAAAAATGGAGCACACAAAGGAAATGCATTCAGTTTTCTAGACAAAGTTGTCAATTCAGAATCAGGTTAATTATCACCAGCATGTGACATGAAATTTGTCACCTATACCATCTCACCGTGATGAGAGGGTCCCAGTTATTGAATCTGGGCATGTGGGAAAGGGGTTGGTGGTTCAAAAGCATGACACCTAGGACATAAACAACATAACACCAAAAACACTGCAGCACAGTACCTGCTCACAATGTTTTAACCTGCTCTAAATATCAATTATCAATATATTCCTTCCTACATAACACTCCATTTTTTTGTCATCCATGTGTGTATCTATGAATTTCTTAAAATGTCCCTAATATATCTGCCTCTACCACACCCTGGCATTGCGTCTCATGGACAAACCATTTTGTGTGTGAAAAATCTACCTGACATTCCCCTATACTTTCCTCTAATGCCCTTAAAATGATGCCCACTCATATTAACCATTTCCACCCTGCCAAAATGTCTCTAGCTATCCACTTCATCCAAGTCTCTTATCTCATACACCTTGTTAGCTGCCCAGTCTTAGCACAGAGGGTTGTGCCGACTCCTGTGAGGGGAACAGGGCAAGATCCAGTGCTCATTCACAGCCTGAGGGGAAGGTGGGTATAGGGTGGGGGGGGGGGGGAAGAATGACTGAATCTGTTTGAATGCAAGGTTCACAGAACAAAGACAGTTACATACTTAACCTACTCCCCAGTTTATTGATTTAGAGACAAAGCACACAACAGGCCCTTTTGGTCCAACTAGCCACACCACCTGGCAACCCACCATTTTAACCCTAATCCCAGAAGATTTTACAATGGTCAACTAATTAACATATTAACTGTTAGGTCTTTGAACTGTAATGCGCTGTAAGGTTTCACTGCTAATGTAATGGCTTCTTTGTAATGTTCATTGCTGAGGTAATGGTTTCTCTGTAGCAGCAATGTTTGGGTTATGGCTGGAGATAACAGGATGCATGTTAGCCAATAAGAGATTGTTACTCTGTCTTGTGAATCTGGACAAATGTTTTTCATGGTCTTTGTCGAGGAGAGATGAAGAGGGAGGACGTGTGTGGAGAGAGCTGGTAGACCACCGGATGGAGTGGGCTGGGATCTGAGGGTCCAAAGGTCAGTGACACTCGGAGGAGACCGATGGTGGAAGAACGACTATTGAGTAAGCTCCAACGTGAACTCTGGACTTTTCCTTGAACTGGGCCTCTTTTTAAAAAATTTTCATTAATAACCCTACATTCAGATTAAGATTCATAAAGTTCAATCATTTAATTGCACATGGTGTACTGTCTGATATTTTACGTTGTGGGTTTGTAACTTGGGATACATCACACAGCATCCACACAAATGTGATTTCCCAGTTTGGTGGGTTGTTTCCCCTAGACGAACATGAGCTGGGTGAGCCTGAGGGTCACAGGTCTGTGGAAGCAAACTAAAGCACCTGAAGGAAACCTACAAGCTTACAGGAATAATGTACAAACTTTTACAAAGGATGCCAGAATTGAACCTCAAACAATGACGATCCGAGTTGTGATATCATTGTGCCCATGTGGCAAACAACCAGCTCTTGGACTCCAGTTTGAAGCTACTTTGTATGGTTGCTTGTTAACTCAATAAGGGGTATTATACTTGAAACAGACTGCCAGCATTGTGTAAAAACAAATGGTGGATGAAGTAAATAAGCATTTAGTGACCGCTTCACTGTGGAAGACACTAGCAGTATGGTGGAAGTTCCAGGTGTTGAGGATCATGAAGTGTATAAAGTTACCATTACTAGAGAGAAAGTTCTTGGGAAACTGAAAGGTCTGAAGGTAGGTAAATCACCTGGACCAGATGGCATACACAGGCATTTGAAAGAGGTGGCTGAAGAGATCGTGGAAGCACTTGTAATGATCTTTCACGAATCACTAGATTCTAGAATGGTTCTGGAAGACTGGAAAATTGCAAATGTCACTCTACTCTTCAAGAAGAGAGAAGAAATGAAACTATAGGCCAGCTAGTCAAATCTCAGTGGCTGGGAAGATATTGATTATGAGATCTCAGTGTACTTGGAGGCACATGATAAAATGGGCCATAATTACCATGGTTTCCTCAAGGGGAACTATGTTACAATTCTTTGAAGAAATGAGGATAGACAAAGGTGGATTGTTTCATATTCTGTACAGTACTTGGATTTTCAGAAATCTTTGACAAGGTAATTTCTAAGATAAGGACATATTCGGCACAGCTTTGTGTGCCGAAGGGCCTGTATTGTGCTGCAGGTTTTCTACATTTCTATCGTGCCTCACATGAGGCTGCTTAACAAGCTATGAGCCTATAGTATACCAGGAAAGATTCCTGCATGGATAAAGCTGATTGGTAGAAGGCAAAGAGTGGGAATAAAGGGAGCCTTTTCTGACTGGCTGCGGGTGACTAGTGGTGCTCCACAGGGGTCTGTGTTGAGACCAATTCTCTTAAATTATAATTCAATAATTTGAACGATGGATTTGACGTCTTTGTTGCAAAGTCTACAAGACAATACGAAGATAGTGGAGAGGTAGGTAGGTCTGAGGAAGTAGTAAGGCTACAGAAGGACATTAGATAAGGAGAATGGGCAAAAAAATGGCAAATGGAATACAGTGTCGGGAAGTGTATGATCATGTACTTTGGTAGAAGAAATGAAAGGTTGACTATTTTCTAAATGGAGAGAAAATACAAAAAAACTGAGACACAATGTGACTTGGGAGTCCTTGTGCAGGATTCCCTAAAGGTCTGTTCGAAGGTCGAGTCTGTGGTGAGGAAGGCAAATGCAATGTCAGCATTCATTTCAAGAGGACTAGAATATAAAAGTAAAGATGTAATGTTGAGACTTTATAAAGCACCAGTGAGGCCTCGCTTGGAGTATTGTGAGCAGTTTTGGAGCCCCTTTTCTTAGAAAAGATGTGATGAAACTGGAGAGGGTTCAAAGGAGGTTCATGAAAATGATTCCAGGATTGAACGGCTTGTCATATGAAGAGTGTTTGATGGCTCTGGGCCTGTATACACTAGAATTCAGAAGAATGAGGAGTGACCTCATTGACACCCAACAAATGGTGAAAGGCCTTAATAGAGTGGATGTGGAGACGATGGTTACTACGGTGGGAGAGTCAATGACCAGAGTACACAGCCTCAGAACAGAGGGACTTCCTTTTAGAACGGAGATGAGGAGGAATTTCTTTAGCCAGAGAATGGTGACACTGTGGAGGCTGTCTTTATAAGACATAGGAGCAGAATTAGGACACTTGGCCCATAAAGTCTGCCATCAAACGCTCTTCATATGACTAGCCATCAATCCTGGAATCACTTTCATGAACCTCCTTTGAACCCTCTCCAGTTTCAGCACATCCTTTCTAAGATAAGGGGCCCAAACTTGCTCACTATATTTGGTGAGGCCTCACCAGTCCTTATAAAGTCTCAACATTACATCCTTGCTTTTATATTCTAATCCTCTTGAAATGAATGCCAACATTGCATTTTCCTCTGTTTCCAGTTTCCCTCTGCCTCCTCCTCCAGCTCCCTTCCCCTTCCCAGTTTCCCTCTGCCTTCTCCTCCAGCTCCCTTCCCCTTCCCAGTTTCCCTCTGCCTTCTCCTCCAGCTGCCCATCACCTCCCTCATGGTTCTGCCTCCTTCTACCACCCATAGTGTTTTCCCCTTACATTCCTTCTTCACTTTCCTGCCTATCCCCTCCCTGCTTCCCCTCCCCACCCCTTGATCTTTCCATTTACTGGTTTTTCACCTGGCACCTACCGGACTTCTCCTTCCCACCCTCCCCCCACTTTATTTATAGGGCTCCTGCCCCTTCCCTCTTCAGTCCCGACGAAGGGTCTCGGCCCGAAACGTTGACTGTTCGTTTTCATGGATGCTGCCCCACCTGCTGAGTTTCTCCAGCGTGTTGTGCGTGTAACATTGCATTTGCCTTCCTCAGCCATTCAATCATGGCTAATCCTTTTTCCCCTCCTCAGCCACGTCAAATCAAGAATCTATCAATCTGCCTTAAATACTCCCAACAACCTGGTTTCCACAGCTACCTGTGGTAACAAGTTCCACAAATTCACCACCCTCGCACTAAAGAAATTTCTCCATATCTCTGTTTTAAATGGATGCCCTTCTATCCTGAGGCTGTGCCCTCTTGTCCTAGACTCCCCCATCATGGGAAACATCCTTTCCACATCTACTCTGTCTAGGCATCTCAACATTCGAAAGGTTTCAGTGAGAGCCCCCCTCATCCTTCTGAATTCCAACAAGTACAGGCCCAGAGCCATCAAACCTTTCTCATATTGATAACCCTTTCATTCCAGAGTAATCCTCATGAATCTCCTCTGGAATCTCTCTAAAGCCAGCACATCCTTTCTTAGATGAGCAGCTCAAAACTGTTCACAATACTCAAGGTGAGGCCTCACCAGTGCCTTATAAAGCCTCAGCATCACATCCATGCTCTTGCATTCTAATTCTCTTGAAATGAATGCTAACATTGCATTTGCCTTCCTCACCACCGACTCAAACCTGCAAGTTAACCTTCAGGGTGTTCTGCACAAGGACTCCCAAGTCCCTTTGCATCTCAGATTTTTGGATTTTCTTCCTGTTTAGAAAATAGTCCGCACATTTATTTCTACTACCAGAGTGTATACATTTAGATACTTGATTGGTCAGGGCATAAAGGGTTATGAGGAGAAGGCTGGAGATTGGAACTGAGAGGAAACCTGGATGAGCCATGATGAAATGGCAAAGCATCTGAACGGGCCGATGGCCTAACTCATTTGCTATATCATATGGTCAACCTATTGTTTAAATTAATAAGGGGTATTACACCTTGAAACAGACTGACACCAACGTGTAATCTCTTGTTTAAATCAATAAGGGGTATTTTACCTTGAAACAGACCATCACTTACCATCGTGCAACCTCTTGGCCTCTTTTTGCAATGCTAAACCTGAAGCATAAGCCTCGATACAACCGCGGCCCCCACACATGCACTCGGGCCCATCGAGTGACACCACGATGTGTCCGAGCTCGGCCGCACAGAACATGCTGCCGTGGATCAGGTCGCTGTTGTGGATAATTCCCCCTCCGATTCCTGTTGCAATAACATTCTTGGTTAGTAATCACCCTTTCCCAAATCACTTCACCATCAACACAACATACATTTCAGAGTCCAGGACAGGTCAATGCATCACTGGGTTGTAAAGGGATGAAGGATGCAAAAGTGGTTGGGTAACAGTGCTGAGCTATCAGAGCTCTAAGACATAGGAGCAGAATTAGGCCACTTACCCTATGGACTCTGCTCAGCCATTCCATCCCTCTCAAACCCATTACCTACCTTTTCCTCATAATCTTTGACACCCTGACAAATCAAGAACCTGTCAACCTCCACTTTAAATAAATATACTCAATAACTTGGCGTCCAAAGCCATCTGTGGCAAAGAATTTCACAGATTCATCACCCTCTGGCTTAAGAAATACCTCCCCATCTCTGTTCTAAATGAATATTCCGCTATTCTGAGGCTATGCCCTCTGGTCCTTGATTCCCCAGTATAGGCAACATCCTCTCCATATTCATTCTATCTAGGCTTTTCAATATTTGATATCTTTCAAGAGATAACACCTCATTCTTCTCAACTCCAGCAATTTCAGGCCCAGAGCCATCAAATGCTCCTCATATGTCTGGTAAAGAGTTTTAAAAATCTAGTCTCCATAAAAGAAGGGTCATCGTTCGAGTGTGAGTCACAGTGACAAAGCTTTGGCTTAATAGGGCTTCAGTGAGAACAGCTCGAGGCAGGGTAAGTAGGTATGTTCATCCCATATTTCTTTTTTTTTCTTAGTTAACTCTTGAGAGAATAGAGGGTATGCCTACAGAGCCACTCTTCTGTTCTGCGTGTCAGATGGAGGATTTCCAGGAGACTACCAGCCTCCTTGATGGTCACATCTGCACCAGGTGCACTGAGATGCAGCTCCTTAGAGATCATGCTAAGGAACTAGACCTTAGTTCAATGACCTTCGGAAATTGAAGCAGTGATAGACAGGAGCTACAGGGAGGTAGTCACCTCAAGGCTACTGAAAAAATGGGTGACTGTCAGGCGAGGGAAGGAAAAATGTCAGATAGAGGAGAACACCCTGTGGCCACCCCTTCAACAATAAGTACTTCATTTTGAGTACATTTGTGGGGGGAGGGGAAATGAATTACCTGGGGGAGGCTCTGGCTCTGAGTCTGGCCCTGTGGCTCAGAAGGGTAGGGAACAGAGGTGGAGGGCAGCAGCAAGAGGGGACTCTATAGTTAGATGGGAGTCAGACAGGCAATTCTGTGGACGTTAAAAAGAAAGCCAGATGGTAGTTTGCCTCCGAGATGCCAGGATCCGCAATCTTTCTGAATGCGTCCACGATATTCTGAAGTGGAGGGTGAGCAGCCAGGAATCATGGCACATATTTGTACTAACGACATAAGTAGAAAAAGGGAGGAGGTCCTGAAAAAAGAATACAGGGAGTTAGGAAGGAACTGAGAAGCAGGTCCTCAAAAGTAGTAATCTCGGATTGCTGCCTTTGCCATGCGACAGTGAGAATAGGAATAGAATGATGTGGCAGATAAATGGCTGGCTGAAGATTTGGAGCAGGGAGCAGGGATTCAGTTTTCTGGATCATTGGGACCTCTTCTGGAGCAGGTGTGACCTGCACAGAAGGGATGGGTTGAACTTCAATCCAAGGGGTACAAATATTCTTCCCAGCAGGTTTACTTGAGCAGTTGGGAGTGGTTTAAAATAACATGGTAGGCGATGGGAACAAGTATGATAGAGCTGCTACATGAATGTAAGGAAGGACAAGAAAATAAATGGGTACAAATGGTTGGTTGGTAAGTTGATGGAGAAGATACTGAGTGGCAGGATTTATGAACACTTGGAGAGGTATAATATGATTAGGAATAGTCAGCATGGCTTTGTTAAAGGCAGGTCGTGCCTTACGAGCCTGATTGATTTTTTGAGGATGTGAGTAAGCACATTGATGAAGGTAGAGCAGTAGATGTAGTGTATTTGGATTTCAGCAAGGCATTTGATAAGGTGCCCCATGCGAGGCTTATTGAGAAAGTAAGGAGGCATGGGATCCAAGGGGACATTGCTTTGTGGATCCAGAACTGGCTTGCCCACAGAAGGCAAAGAGTGGTTATAGACGGGTCATATTCTGCATGGTCTGTGACCAGTGGTGTGCTTCAAGGAAGCGTTCTGGGAAAACCTACTCTTTGTGATTTTTATAAATGACCTGGATAAGGAAGTGGAGGGATGGGTTAGTAAGTTTACTGATGACACAAAGGTTGGAGCTGTTGTGGATAGTGTGGAGGGCTGTCAGAGGTTACAGTGGGACATTGATAGGATGCAAAACTGGGCTGAAAAGTGGCAGATGGAGTTCAAACCAGATAAGTGTGAGGTGGTTCATTTTGGTAGGTCAAATATGATGGCAGAATATTGTATTAATGGTAAAGCTCTTGGCAGTGTGGAGGATCAGAGGGATCTTAGGGTCCAAGTCCATTCGACACTCAAAGCTGCTGCACAGGTTGAGTCTGTGGTTAAGAAAGCATACAGTGTATTGGCTTTAATCAATCATGAGATTGAGTTTAAGAGCCAAGAGGTAATGTTACAGCTATATAGGACCCTGGTCAGACCCCACTTGGAGTACTGTGCTCAGTTCTGATCGCCTCACTATAGAAAGGGTGCACAGGAAATTTACAAGGACAATTGCCTGGGATTTGGGAGAATGCCTTATCAGAATAGGTTGAGTGAACTTGGCCTTTTCTCCTTGGAGTGATGGAGGATGAGAGGTGACCTGATAAGAGTTGTATAAGATGATGAGAGGCATTGATCGTGTGGACAGTCAGAGGCTTTTCCCAGAGCTGAAATGGCTATCACAAGAGGGCACAGTTTTAAGGTGCTTGGAAGTAGGTACATAGGAGATGTCGGGGTAAGTTTTTTATTCAGAGTGGTGAGTGCATGGAATGGGCTGCCGGCAACGGTGGTGAAGGCAGATACGATAGGGTCTTTTAAGAGACTCTTGGATAGGTACATGGAGCTTAGAAAAATTGAGGGCTATGGGTAACTCTCGGTAATTTCTAAGGTAAGGACATCTAAGCTTTGTATTGTGCTGTAGGTTTTCTATGTTCCCATGTTTCTAAATGCAGACAGAGCAAACAGTTCAATTGTACCACAAAGGCAAAATTCAAAAGAGCAAAGAATGCAGGACTGAAGGTGCTGTATTTATATGCATGTAGCACTCGGAATAAACCAGATGACTTGTGGCGTAAATAAGCAAACAATTTTCGCTTAAAATACACCCACGATCTTGGCCTCCACAGCTGTCTCTAGCAGAACATTCCACAGATTCACTACTCTGACTAAAAAAAAAAATTCCACCTTACTTCTGTTATAAAGGGTCACCCCTAGATTTGGAGGCTGTGTCCTGGACACCCCACCATAGGAAACATCCTTTCCACATCCAACTTATCTCGTCCTTTCAACATTCAGTAGGTTTCAATGAGATCCCCCGCATTCCTCCAGTGTCTTATAAAGGCTCAGCATTATCTCGTTGCTTTTATATTCTATTGCACTTGAAATAAATGCCAACATTGTATTTGCCTTCTTTACCAGACTCAACCTGTAAATTAAGCTTCTGGGAGCGTTGCATGAGGACTCACAAGTCCTCTGCGCCTCTGATGTTTGAACCTTCTCCCCGTTTAGATAACAGTCCGCACTATTGTTCCTTTTACCAAAATACATCATCATCCATCTGCCACTCTTTTGCTCATTCCTCCAACTCGTCCAAGTCCTGCTGCAATTGCATCGCTTCCTCAGCACCTCCTAACCCTCCACCTATCTTCGTATCATCCATAAACTTTGCCACAGTCTTCAATTCCATTATCTAAATCATTAACAAACAATGTGAAAAGTAGCAGTCCCAATTCAGACCCCTGAGGAACACCACTAGACACTGGCAAACAACCAGAAAATATCCCCTTTATTCCCACACCCTGCCTCCTGCCTTTCAGCCATTTCTCTATCCATGCCAGTAGCTTTCCTGTCATGCCATAGGATTTTATCTTGTTAATCAGCCTCACGTGTGGTACCATATCAAATGCCTTCTAAGGATTATATCCACTGCCTCTCCTTGGTCCATCCTGCTTGTTACTTCTTCAAAGAATCCCAACAGATTTGTCATGTAAGATTTCCCTCAACAGAAACCATGCTGACTTTGACTTATTTTATCATTAGTCTCCATATTCCCCGAAACCTCATCCTTAGTGATAGACTCCAACACTTTCCCAACCACTGAGGTTCAGCTAACTGGCCTATAATTTCCCTTCTTTTGCCTTCCTCCCTTCTTAGAGGGGAAATCAAATCACAAACAAAAGAAAATCTGCGGATACTGGAAATCTGAGCAACACGCACAAAATGCTGGAGGAACTCAACAGGCCAAACAGCAACTATGGAAAAGAGTACAGATGACGTTTCAGTCTGAGACCCTTCACAAGGACTGGGGTTTCAGACCAAAATGTCGTCTGTACTTTTTACCCCATAGATGCTACCTGGCCTGCTGAGTTCCTCCAATATTTTATGTGTGTTTCTTAAAGAGTGGAGTGACATTTCCAATTTTCCAGTTCTTCAAGACCATGCCAGAATCAAGTGATTCTTTAAAGATCATGAACAACAGATCCATTATCTCTTTAGCAACCTCTCTCAGGACTCTGGGATGTAGTCCATCTGGTCCAGGTGACTTATCCACCTTAGACCTTTTAGCTTGCCTGGCACTTTTTCCTTTATAATAGCAATGATACTCACTCCTGCTCCCTGACACTCACAGATCTCTAGCACACTGCTAATATCTTAGACAGCGAAGACTGATAAAAAGTACTCATTAAGTTCATTTGCCATTTCTTTATCCCTCATTAATACCTCACTGGCATCATTTTCCAGTGGTCCAATATGAAATCTCATCTCCCTTTTACTCTTTAACAACTGAAAAAGTTTTAGAAATCTGCTTTATATTATTAGCTAGTTTGACCTCGTACTCCTTATTTTGTTAGATTTTAAAAGCTTCCCAATCATCCAACTTCCTACTCACCTTTGCTACCTTATATGCCATTCCCTTGGCTTTTATGCAATCCTTAACTTCCTTTGTCAGCCACGATTGCCGAACCCCGCCATTTGAGAACTTCTTCTTCTGTGGGACATATCTATGCTGTGTCTTGCGAAATATTCCCAGAAATCTCAGCCACTTCTGCTCCTCCGTCATCCCCATCCTCCTCCAATCCACCTGGGCAAGCTCCTCTCTCATGCCTCTGTAATTCCTTTTATTCCATTGCGATACTGATACATGTGACTTGTGCTTCTCTCTCTCAAACTGCAGTATGAATTCAATCATATTATGATCACTGCCTCTTGTGATCCTTTACATTAAGCTCCCTAATAAGATCTGGGTTATTACACAACACCCAATCTAAGATAGTCTTTCCCTGAGTAGGCTCAAGCACAAGATGCTCTAAAAAGCCATCTCGTGGGTATTCAACAAATTCCATCTTTTATGATCTGACACCAACCTGATTTTTCCAATCACCATGCATATTGAAATCCCCCATTACAATTGTGACATTATCCTTACTACATGCCCTTTCCAGCTCTCTTTGTAATCTCAACCCCACATCTTGGGTACTATTTGGAGGCTTGTATATGATTCCCATAATAGTTCTTATCATCTTTGCAGTTTAACTCAACCTGGATCGTGGAAAACTCTCCTAGTAAGTAGAACAGTCATATCCAAGTTTGCTGATGACACTTAAATGAGTGGAAAAGCAAACTGTGCAGATCTTGAGACTACCTAAGTAAATATATTTAAGAAAAGGTTGGATAGATTCTTGCATAGTAGGGGAATTAAGGGTTATGGGGAAAAGGCAGGTAGGTGGAGATGAGTCCATGGTCAGATCAGCCATGGCCTTACAGAACAGGCTTGACGAACCAGATGGCCTATTCCTGCTTCTATTTCTTTATGTTCTTATAGGATTCTGTGGGCGTGATAAGAGACACCCAGATGGTATATTGCTTCCTAGGTGCCAGGGTCTTAGATCAGGTCCACAGCATTCTAAAAGGGGAAGGTGAGCAGCCAGAAGTCTTGATACATCTTGGCACCAATGACATAGGTAGGAAAGGAGAGGAGGTCCTGAAGAGAGAATTGAAGGAGCTAGGTAGAAAGATGAAAAGCAGCACCTCCATGGTAGTAATCTCTGGATTGCTGCCTGTGCCGCGTGCCAGTGAGGGTAAAAATAGGGTGATTTGGTATATAACTGCGTGGCTGAGGAACTGGTGCAGGGGACAGGGGTTCAGATTTCTGGATTATTGGGATCTCTTCTGGGGAAGGTACAACCTGTAGAAAAGGGATGAATTACACGTGAACCCGAGGAGGACCAATATCCTTGCGAGCAAGTTTTATAAAGCTGTTCAGGAGGGTTAAAAATAATTTGGCAGGGGGTTGTGAACCAGAGCAATAGGGCTGAGATGGGGCTGTTGGTTTACAAACAGAGGCAATATATGGAGAGGATAGGCTGATGATATGGCAAGATTGCAGTCAAAGTAATGAGCTGAAACATTAAAGGGGTACAAAATCAAAAAGGGTGACGAATACAGGATTGAATGTGTTATATTTGAATGCATGCAGTTTATGGAATAAGGCAGATTAACATAGCACAATCACAGATTAACATTTTCTGATGCAATGAGCATCACTGAATCGTGGCTGAAAGAAGATTGTAACTGAGAGCTTAGCATTTTACGATACTCATTGTATCGAAAGGACAAGCAGGTAGGCAGAGGGTAAGGTGACTCTGAAGGTAAAAAGTGAAATCAAATCATCAGAAGGAGGTGACATAGAACTAAAAGGTGTAGAATTGTTGTGCGTAGAACTTAGAAACCACAAGGGTAAAAAGATACTGATGAAAGTTTACCCAGACCTTCGAACTGCAGCAAAGATGTGGGCTACATATTACAACAAGAGAAATTAAAAGAATGTCAAAAGGGCAATGTTACAATAGTCATGGGGGATTTCAATCTGCAGGTAGATTTGGAAAGTCGGGTTGGTCCAGGATTGCAAGAGAGGGTATTTATCAAACGCCTACAAGATGGCTCTTCAGAGAAGCTTGTGGTTGAACCCACTAGGGGATCAGCTATTCTGGATCGGGTATTATGCAATGAACTAGATTTGATTAGATAGCTTAAGGTAAAGGAACCCTTAGGTATCAGTGATCATAATATGACAGAGTTGACCCTGCAATTTGAGAGAGAGAGCAGCTAAAGTCAGATGTATCAGTGTTACAATGGAGTTAAGAGAATTACAGAGCCATGAGAGAGGAGCTGGCCAAAGCTGACTGGAAGGGGACAATAGCAAGGATGATGACAGACTAGCAACAGCTGGAGTTTCTGACAGCAACTTGGAAGGTGCAGAATAGATACACCCCAAATAAGAAGCAGTATTCTAAAGGAAGGATGATGTAACCGTGCAGACAAGTGAAATCAAAGCCTACATTAAAGCCAAAGAGAGGGTAGATTCGATTGTGAGAAATGCGCAATGCTGCTGAGAAGGGACAAATAGGAGATACTGCCTAGCGGAGTGGTCGTCAGAGTAGCGTGAGGCAGAGTAGTAGGACACTCAAAGCTGCTGCACAGGTTGACTCTGTGGTTAAGAAAGCATACAGTGTATAGGCCTTCATCAATTGTGGGACTGAGTTTAGGAGCCAAGAGGTAATGTTGCAGCTATATTGGACCCTGATCAGACCCCACTTGGAGCATTGTGCTCAGTTCTGGTCACCTCACTACAGGAAGGATGTGGAAACCATAGAAAGGGTGCAGAGGAGAATGTTGCCTGAATTTGGGAGCAGGCCTTATGAGAATAGGTTGGGTGAACTCAGCCTTTTTTCCTGAGAGTGATGGAGGATGAGAGGTGACCTTATAGAGGTATACAAGATGCTGAGAGGCATTAATCATATGGATAGTCAGAGGCTTTTCCCCAGGGCTGAAATGGCTAACAGAAGAGAGCACAGTTTTAAGGTGCTTGGAAATAGGTACAGATTAGCGTCAGGGGTAAAGTGTGTTTTTTTTTACACAGAGAGAGGTGAATGCATGGAATGCGTTGCTGGAGATGGTGGTGGGGGTGCAATCTATAGGGGTTTTAAGAGACTCATAGATAGGCACATGGAGCTTAGAAGAAGAGGGCTATGTTTTATGTTCACATAATAGACCAAAATTTAGTGGGAATTTAGAGGATTAACAAGTTTTAAAAATCAACAGAAGGCAACTAAAATAATACATAAAGAGAGAAAAGATGGAATACGAAGTTAAGCTAGACAATAATATTAATGAGGATACTATAAGTTTCTTTAGATATACCAAGAATAAAAGAGAGGCGAGGGTGGATTTTGAATAGCTGGAAAACAATACTGGAGAGGTAGTAATGGGGGGGAGGAAGGGGAGGCAATGAAATGGCAGATGAACTGAATACATATTTTGCATCACTCTTCACTGTGGAAATTACTAGCAGTATGGTGGAATTTCAAGGTGTCGGGGGGCAGAAGTGGCTGAAGTTGCAATTACCAGGAAGAAGGTGCTTAGGAAACTGAAAGGTCTGAAAGTAGATAAGTCACCTACACCAGATGGTCTACAACCAAGGGTTTTGAAAGAGGTGGCTAAAGAGAACATGGAGGCATTGGTCATGATCTTTCAGAAATCAAGAGATTCTGGAATGGCTCCAGAGCAATGGAAAATTGCATATGTCATTCCACTCTTCAAGAAGGAAGAAAGGCAGAGGAAAGGAAGTTATAGGCCAGTTAGCCTGACCGCAGTGTTTGGAAAGATGTTGGAATCAACTGTAAAAATGTGGTTTCAGGGTACTTGAAGGCACATGACGAAATAGGCCGAAGTCAACATGGTTTCCTTACATGAAAATCTTTCCTGATAAATCTGTTGGAATTCTTTCAGGAAATAACAAGCAGAATAGACAAAGGAGAATCGGTGGATGTTGTGCAATCAGATTTTCAGAGGGCTTTTGACAAGGTGCCTCACGAGGCTGCTTAACAAGTTAAGAACCGCTATATTCAAGGAAAAAAACCAGCACGGATAGATCATTGGCAGATTGGAAGGAGGCAAAGAGTGGGAATAAAGGGAGCCTTTTTTGATTGGCTGCCAGTGATTAGTGGTGTTCCACAGTATTCAGTGTTGGGACTGTTTCTTTTTATGTTGTACATCAATGATTTGGATGATGGCTTTGTGGCCAAGCTTGCAAACAATAGGTGGAGGGTCAGATAGTGTTGAGGAAGCAGAGAGGCTGCAGAAGAATTTACACAGATTAGGAGAATGGGCAAAGAAGTGGCAAATGGAATACAGTTTGTGAAGTGCATGGTCATGCACTTTGATAGGAGAAATAAAAGGGTAGACTGTTTATTAAATGGAGATAAAATTCAAAGCAATGAGGTCCAAAGAAACTTGGGAGCCGTTGTGAAGGATTCCCTGAAGGTTAGCTTGCAGGTTGAGTTGGTGATGAGGGAGGAAAATGCAATGTCAGCATTCATTTTGAGAGGACTAGAATATAAAAGCAAGAATGTAATGTTGAGTCTTTATAAGGCACTGATGAGGTCTAAATTAAGAGTATTTTGAGCAGTTTTGGGCCTCTTATCTAAGTAACGATGTGTTGACATTGGAGAGGGTTAAAAGGAGGTTCATTAAAATGATTCTGGGATTGAAAGGCTTATCATATGAAAAGCATCTAATGACTCTGGGCCTCTACTCACTGCAATTCAGAAGAATCTCAGTTAAACCTATTGAATGCTGAAAGGCCTCGATAGGGCGGATGTGGAGAGGATGGTTCTTATGGTGAGGGCATCTAGGACCACAGGACACAGCCTTAGAATAGAGTGATTTAGAATTAGAATAAGGGGTAGGCCATTTAGAATGGAGTTGAGGAAAAAATTTTTCACCCAGAGAGTTGTGGATCTATGGAATGCTCTGCCTCAGAAGGCAGTGGAGACCAATTCTCTGGATGCTTTCAAGAAAGAGTTAGATAGAGCTCTTAAAGATAGCGGAGTCAAGGGATATGGGGAGAAGGCAGGAACGGGATACAGATTGTGGATGATCAGCCACGATCACATTGAATGGTGGTGCTGGCTCGAAGGGCCGAATGGCCTACTCTTGCACCTATGTCTATTGATTTTAGACTGTGACCGGAGATGAGCAGGAATTTGTTTCCCAGAGAGTTCTGAACCTGTGAAATTCTCTGCCACTGGCGGTTGTGGAGGTCAAGTCAGGGTATATTTAAGACAGGTTGATAGATTCTTGATTAGTCAGGGCATGAAGGGATACAGGGAGAAGGCAGGCGATTGGGACTGAGATGGAAATAGATCAGCCGTGATGAAATGGTAGAGCACACTCGATGGGCCAAATTGCCTAATTCTGCCCCTATATCTTATGGTCTTCTTTGTGCACACTTTAGACAGAATCCACGGACTGCTTGGTGCCATTTCATACAAGTAAAAAAGTGGTTTATTTGATGCTCTCTGTTGCTTACCTGTGCCAGTGATGAACACTGCAAAGTTTTCCACCCCTTTGCCACGGCCAAATTTTTTCTCTGCTAAAGCAGCACAATTACCATCATTGTCTATCCACACTGGCAGGTGAAGTGTATCAGATATTGGCGTCCGGAGATCCACTGACACCCACTCCTGAATAAGCTTGGTGGAATCGAGCACAATTCCTTTCTTGGGGTTGACGCGGCCTCCTGTGGAAATGCCTGAAGAGCGAAACACAGAGGAGACAAACTATCATCACCATCATCATCGAAGGACAAAGCAGATCCACACTTTCTTGAAAGTGGTGTCAATCAGAGATAGGGTCATAAAGAAAGCTTTTGGCAAATTGCCCTTCAAAATTCAATGTATTCGGTACAGGATTTGGGATGTTATGTTGGAATTGGAAAAGACATTGGTGAGATTTAATTAGGAGAATTATGTACAGTTTTAGTCACCTACCTGGAAGAAAGATGTAAATAAGGTTGAAAGAGTACAGAGAAAATTTACAAGGATGTTAATAAAGATATACAAAATTATGAGGGGTATAGATAAGGTGAATGCAAGCAGGCTTTTTCCCGTGAGGTTAGGTGAGACTATAACTAGAGGTCATAGGTTAAGGTTGAAAGGTAAAATATGAAAAAAGACCTTCTTCACTCAGAAGGCGATGAGAATGTGGAACGAGCAGCCAGCAGAAATGGTGGATGTGGGTCCAATTTCAACATTTAAGAAACCATAAGATCATAAGACATAAAAGCAGAATTAAGCCATCTGGCCCATGGAGTCTGCTCCATCATTCAATCATAACTGATCCTTTTTTCCTATCTCTTCCTCAACCCCAGCTCCCTGTATCCTTTGATGTCATGTTCAATCAAGAACCTATCAATTTCTGCCTTAATACATCTAATGACTTGGCCTCCACAGCTGTATGTGGTAACAAATTCCATAAATTCACCACCCTTTGACTAAAAAAATTTCTCCGCATCTCTGTTTTGAAAGGACGCCCCTCTGTCCTGAGGCTTTGTCCTCTTGTCCTGAACTCTCCCACCATGGGAAACATTCTTTCCACATCTACTCTGTCTAGGCCTTTCAACATCTGAAAGGTTTCAATAAGATCCCCCCTCATCCTTCTGAATTCCAGTGAGTACAGACCCACAGCCATCAAACATTCCTTGCATGATAACCCTTTCATTCCAGGAATCATCCTTCTGAACCCTCTCCAATGCCAGCACATCTTTTCTAAGATGAGGAGCCCAAAACTGTTCACAATACTCAAGGTGAGGCCTCATAAGTGTCTTATAAAGCCTCACCATCACATCCTTGCTCTTGTATTCTAGACCTCCTGAAATGAATGGTAACATTGTATTTGCCTTCTTCACCACCGGCATAGCCCGCAAGTTTACCTTTAGGGTATTCTGCATAAGGACTCCCAAGACCCTTTCCATCTCAATTTTTGGATTTTCTGCCCATTTAGAAAATAGTCCACATATTTATTTCTACTACCAAAATGCATGACCATGCATTTTCCAACATTGTATTTCATTTGTCACTCTCCTGCCCATTCTTCTTATTTTTCCCCAAGTCCTTCTGCAGCCTTCCCATTTCCTCAACTACCCCTCCACCAATCTTCATATCATCTGCAAACCTGGCAACAAAGCCATCTATTCCATCATCTAAATCATCTATATGCAGTATAAAAAAAAGTGGCCCCAACAGCAATCCCCGTGGAACACCATTAGTCACTGGCAGCCAACCAGGAAAGGATCCTTTTATCCCCACTCGCTGCCTCCCACCAAGCAGCCGATGATCTAAACATGCCAGTAATTCTCCTGTAATACCATTGGGTCTTAACTTGGTAAGCAGCCTCATAAGTAGCAACTTGTCAAAGGCCTTCTGAAAGTCCGAATATACAACATCCACTGCATACCATAAGACATAGGAGCAGAATTAGGCCATTCAGCCCATCGAGTGTGGTCCACCATTCCATCATGGTTGATCCCAGATCCCACTCAACCCCAATCACATATCTTCTTGCCATTTCCTTTGATGCCCTGACCAATCAGGAAATGATCAACTTCTGCCTTGAATATGTACAGAGACTAGGCCTGCACCGCAGTCCGTGGCAGAGCATTCCACAGATTTACTATTGGGCTAAAAAAATTTCTCCTTACCTCTGTTCTAAAGGGTTGACCCTCAATTCCGAGGCTGTGCCTTCTAGTTCTACAAACCCCCACCATAAGAAATGTCCTCTCCAGTCCTTTCAACATTTGATGACTTCCAATGACATTGCCCCACATTCTTCAAAATTCCAGTGAGTACAGGCCCAATCCTCATATGTTAAACTCTTTAATGCTGGAATCATCTTTGTGAACCTCCTTTGGACTCTCTCCAATGACAGCTAATCTTTTCTGAGATATGGGGCCCAAAACTGTTGACAATACTCCATGTGCAGTCTGACCAGCATCTTTTAAAGCCTCAGCATTATCTCCTTGCTTTTATATTCTATTGCCCTTGAAAAAAAAATGTTCACATTGCATTTGCCTTCTTTACCACAGACTCAACCTATAAATTAACCTTAGGAGTCTTACACAAGGACTTCTAAGTCCCTCTACACCTCTGATGTCTGAATCTTCTTTTCACTATTCTCATTTAGATAATAGTTTGCACTATTGTTCCTTTTACCAAAATACATTATCATACATTTCCCAACACTGTATTCCATCTGCCACTTCTTTGCCCATTCTTCAAATTTGTCTAAGTCTTGCAGTAATTACTTTGCTTCTTCAGCACTACTTACCCCTCCACCTATCTTCGTATCATCCGCAAACTTTGCCACAAAGCCATCAATTCCATTATCTCAATCACTGACAAACAATGTGAAAAGTAGTGGTCCCAATACTGGCCCCTGAGGAACAGCATTAGTCAGACAACCAGAAAAGGCTCCTTTTATTCCCACTCCCTGCCTCCGACCTGACAGCCATTCTGCTATCCATGCCAATATCTTTCATGTAACACCACAGGATTTTATCTTGTTAAGGAGCCTCATGTGTGGCACCTTATTAAATGCCTTTTGAGAATGCAAGTAAATGACAGCCACTGCCTCTTCTCTGTCCATCCTGCTTGTTACTTCCTCAAAGAATTCTAATAGATCTGTCAGGCAAGATTTTTCTTGTCAGAAGCCATGCTGACTTTGACTTATTTAGTCTCCAAATACCCCAAAACCTCATCCTTAATAATAGACTCCAACACTTTCCCAACCACTGAGGTTAGGCTAACTGGCCTATAATTTCCTTTATTTTGCCTTCCTCCCTTCTTAAAGAGTGGAGTGACATCGGCAATCTCCCAGTTCTCCTCAACTCACCCAGAATCAAGTAATTCTTCAAAGATCATGGCCAATGCATCTGTTATCTCTTTAGCAACTCTCTCAGGACTCTGGGATGTAGACCATCTGTTCCAGGTGACTTATCCACCTTAAGACCTTTGAGCTTGCCTACCACTTTTTCCTTTGAACTAACAAAAACACTCACAGGCCACTGACACCTGCTGGTGTCTTCCATAGTGCAGACAAATGCAAATTACCCATTAAGTACATCTGCTAATATTTTGTCCCCCATTACTATCTCAACAGCATCATTTTCCAGTGGTCCAACATCAACTGACCTGCCTTTTAATCTTTATGTAACTGAAAAAACTTTTCGTATCCTGCTTTATATTATTGGCTAGCCCTCATATTTCATCGTTTCCCTTTTTATAGCTTAGCTGTCTTTTGTTGGATTTTAAAAGTTTCCCAATCATCCATCTTCCCTCTCACTTTTGCTACCTTACGTGCCCTTACCTTGGCTTTTATGCAGTCCTTAACTTCTTGTGAAGCCACAGTTGTCAACCCCTGCCATTTGAGAACTTCTTCTTCTGTGGTACATATCTATTCTGCACCTTGTGAAATATTCTCTGAAAACTTCAGCCACCTCTGCTCTGCCATCATGCCCACCAGTATCCTCTGCCAATTCCCCTTTATCTATCCTCCATGCAATCTCCTCAAAGAATTCCAACAGGTTAGTCAGGCAAGATACTCCCTTAAGGAAACCATGCTGAAGTTGTCCTATCTTATCCTTTGACTCCATGTACTCCATCACCTCATCCTTAACAATTGACTCCAACATCTTCCCAGCCAGGCTAACAGGTCTATAATTTCCTTTCTGCTGCCTTCCTCCTTTCTTAGAGTGGAGTGACACTTGAAATTTTCCAGTCCTCTGGCACTATGCAGGAGTCCAATGATTAGGTTAGGATTAGGGAACCCTAACCCTAACCCACCCTAACCTGACAATCTGTAATAGTGCAACAAAGGCATCCAGCTTATTTCTTATACTCTGTGCATTGAAATATAACACTTTGAGTACCGTAAATATTGAAACATAGAAAATCTACAGCACAATACAAGCCCTTCTGCCCACAATGTTGTGCTGAACATGTACTTACTTTTAAAATTACCTAGGGTTACCCATAGCCTTCTATTTTTCTGAGCTCCATGTACCTATCCAGGAGTCTCTTAAAAGACCCTATTGTATCCTCTTCCACCACTATCAGCGACAACCCACTCCAAACATCCACCACTCTCTGTGTAAAAAAACTTACCCCTGATATCTCCTCTGTTCCTACTTCCAAGCACCTCAAAAATGTGCCCTTTCGAGCATTTCAGCCCTGGGAACAAGCCTCTGACTATCCACACAATCAATGCCTCGCATCATCTTATACACCTCTATCAGGTCATCTCTCATCCTCCGCTGCTCCAAGGAGAAAAGGCCGAGTTCACTCAACCTATTCTCATAATGTATGCTCCCCAATCCATGCAACATCCTTGTAAATCTCCTCTGTACTCCTTCTATAGTTTCCACATCTTTTCTGTAGTGTGGTGACCAGAACTGAGTACAGTACTCCAAGTGGGGTCCAACCAGGGTCCTATATAGCTGCAATATTACCTATCGGCTCTTGAATTCAATCCCACAGTGGATGAAGGTCAATGCACCATATGCCTTCTTAACCACAGAGTCAACCTGCACAGCAGCTACCCTTTTTGACTCTGTATCCCTAATGCACTGATACTCACCCTGCTGGCTGCAATTATGTTCTATCACCTGCCTGCCCTTCCCGACAGTCTGACTGCATGCTATCTTTGCTTTTTTACCATCAGTCCTATCCTGAGCCCTTTCAGTTCGGTTCCCACACCCCTGCCAAATTAGTTTAAACCCTCCCCAACAGCTCTAACAAACCTTCCTGCGAGAATACTGGATCCCTCGGGTTCAGGTGCAGCCTGTCCCTTTTGTACAGATCATATCTCTCCCAGAAGAGATCCCAATGATCCAAGAACTTGAAGCCCTGTCCCCTGTACCAGCTTCTCAGCCACGCATTAATGTGCCAAATCATCCTGTTTCTACCCTCACTGGCGCGTGGCATAGGCAGCAATCCAGAAAGTACTACCTGGGAGGTCCTACTTCTCAGCTTTCCACCTAACCCTCTATATTCTCTTTTCAGGACCTCTTTGCTTTTCCTTCCTACGTCATTGTTACTAATATGTACCAAGACATCTGGTTGCTGCTCTCCCTTCCTCTCCAAAATGTTGTGTATGTGACCCTAGATGTCCCTGACCCTGGCTCCTGGGAGGCAACATAACATCCAGGTGTCCCGTTCACATCCACAGAATCTCGTGCCTGTTCCCCTCACTATTGAGTCTCCTATCACTATTGCTCCCCTCTTTTCCCTCTTTACCTTCTGCATCACAGACCTACGCTCAGTGCCAGTAATCCAGTCTCCATGATATTTCCCTGGGAGGTCATCCCCCACAACAATAGCCAAAGCAGTATACTTATTTTTTAGAGGAATGGCCAAAGGGGTGCTCTATGCTAACTGCCATTCACATTTCCATTTCTCCTGAGAGTCATCCAGCTACTTGCTTCCTGCAACTTAAGACAGAGGTCGATAGATACTCGATAGGTCAGGGCACAAGGATACAGTCGGCACTCCTGATCTGCGGGTTCCACATGCGCAGATTCAACTAACCATGGATAGGGAAAACCCGGAAGTTCTCTCTCCAGCACTCGTTGTTTGAGCATGTACAGACTTTTTTCTTGTCCTTATTCTCTGAACAATACAGTATAACAACTATTTACATAGCATTTACATTGCATTAGGTACTATAAGTAATCTAGAGATGATTTAAAGTACAGGTAGTCTTTAAGTCGGATTTGTACCTAAGTTCGAACAGGTACATCTGGTATTATTTAGCGTCAGTTAGTCAAACGCTTGTCTTAGTATACAGTATATATTTTACCTTTCTATGCCTATTAAGAAATGTATGTATTTCAATAATTAAACCACTGCATTGCTTAGTAATAATTGTAGCTTTCATCGGGGTGGGGCCTTTCACATGCTCCATTATTCTCACTTTATCCTTTAAAATTGTTCCAATCGTTGACCGAATGTAGCCTAACACTTTTCCAATGACCTTTGGTGTTTCACCTCTTTCCAATCACTTTATTATTTCCACTTTATTTTCAATCATGATTATTTTCTGTCAACGGGTCCTGACCTCTGCCGGGTCCTAAAGTCCACTGCACTAAGACAGGTTAAATAACGGACTTGAGTATCCACGTTTTTTGTTATCAGTGGGGGGTCTGGGAACCAATCCCCCGCAGATAAGGAGGGCCGACTGTGCATGGGGAGAAGGCAGGAGGTCAGGGTTGAGAGGGAAAATGGATCAGCCATAATGAAATGGTGGAGTAGATGCAATGGACCAAATGGCCTAGTTCTGCTCCTACATCTTATGGCCTTAATCAAAGAGTAATTAGCTGAACATGGACATGTAGAGTTTCTGCTGATGATCTGTTAAACCACAGACTATTTTCAGATGAGAAGCGGTTTATTATGTAAAATTGCAAGCTTGTAGAAGGAAAAGCCTGTGATCTGGCCATTCCCGCCCAGTGTTTGGGTGAACTGGTTTGAACCAGTCTGCGTTGGGAAAAACAAAAGCCATTCCCTGGGGCAGAAGTCTGGGGGAAGAGCTATAATGCACTCACCAGGAAACCTGTAGATGCTGGAAATTCAAGCAACAAACTAACTGCTTTAAGAACTCAACAGGCCAGGCAGCATCTATGGAAAAGAGTATAGTCAACATTTTGGCCATTGATGCTGCCTGGCCTGCTGAGATCCTCCAGGAGTTTGTGTGTGTTGTTGTTGTAGTCTTGGGCGACATCCAATGAGAATCTGGCACAGGTCAATCGGGTTACCTTGAGCCAACAAAATTGTAACATCACAGATAAAGAGTAAGAGTAAAGATAAATGTTGTAAATTTGGACTTTCAGAAGGCCTTTGACAAGGTGCTACACATGAGGCTGCTTACCAAGTTAAGAGCCCATGGTATTACAGGAAAGTTACTAACATTGTTAGAGCTTTGGCTGATTGGTAGGAGGCAGCAAGTGGGAATAAAAGGATCCTTTTCTGGTTGGCTGCCAGTGACTAGTGGTGTTCTGCAGATGTTGGTGTGGAACTGCTTCTTTTTATGCTGTATATCAATGACTTAATTCTGAAGGAAGGCAGTTTTTAAAAAAACTTCTTCAAGTACAAGAAGGGCGAGACTGCGCAAGCACGTGACATAGACAGGACAACGCAGAGAATTTAAAAGGAAGGGGACTTCTAACGGTTGTTTTTTGGATCGGGACAAGAAGGGCGGCGTGAGAGCTAATTCTGAAGGAAGGCCGCTTTTTAAAAAAACTTTTTCAAGTACAAGAAGGGTGAGTCTGCACAGGCACATGACATAGACAGGACAGCATCGAGAGTTTAAGAAGACCACCCTATACAGTGGGCAGCAGAGTCAGTGACAACAGAATGTAGGGCTTTGGGTCTAGGCAGTAACGGGAAGAGGCGAAAGCAAGGCACCAACTCTTTTTATCCCCTTGGCGAATCGGCCCGGACCGACAGAGGAACAGCAGGGCTCACACAGCTAACAGTTTAAGAAGTTTGTGTGTTTGGTGAGGTAAGTGGGTGAGTAGACTTATTTTTCCTTGTTTCATTCCTGTAGAATTAAGTAGCATGTCTACAGGGTTAGTGCTTTGTTCAGGGTATCAGATGTGGAAATACTGGGAGACCTTCAGCCTCCCTGATGGTCACATCTGCGCCAGGTGCACCGAGATGCAGTTCCTCAGAGACAGTGTTAGGGATCTGGAGCTGCAGCTTGATGACCTACTGCTTATTAGGGAAAGTGAAGAGGTGATAGACAGGAGCTACAGGGAGGTAGTCATCCCTAGGCTACAGGGGTCAGAAAACTGGGTGACTGTCAGGACAGGGAAGGGAAATGCCCAGATAGTGGAGAGCACCCCTGTGCCTGCCCCCCTCAGCAACAAGTATATCTTTTTGGATGCTGTTGAGGGGGATGACCTGACAGGGGACAGCCACGGTGACACACTGTTGTGCAGGAGGGAAGGAGGGAGAAGAGGAATGCAGTAGTCATAGGGGATTCATAGTCAGGGGAACAGACAGAGATTCTGTGAGCCTGATAGAGATACCCGCATGGTGTGTTGCCTCCCAGGTGCCAGGGAACGGGATGTCTTGGATCAGGTCCAGAACATTCTGAAGGGAGAGGGCAAGCAGCCAGCTATCTTGGTGCATGTTGGTACCAATGACATAGATAACAGAAGGGAGGAGGTCCTGAAGAGAGATTTCCGGGAGTTAGGAAGGAAGCTGAGAAACAGGACCTCCAGGGTAGTAATCTCAGGATTGCTACCTGTGCCACGTGCTAGCGAGGGCAAGAATAGAAGGATCTGGCTGATGAATGCGTGGCTGAGAGACTGGTGCAGGGGGCAGGGCTTCAGATTCTTGGATCATTGGGATCTCTTCTGAGGGAAGTATGATCTGTTCAAAAAGTACAGGTTACACCTGAAGCTGAAGGGGACCAATATCCTGGTGGGAAGGTTTAATAGAGCTGTTAGGGAGGGTTTAAACTAATTTGGCGGGGGATGGGATCCAGAATGGTGGAGCGGAGGAGAGGGAAAACAGAAATAAATCTAAGATAGTGAGCAGTAAAGATGTCAGGAAGGACAGGCAGGTGATGGGGTAAATTTGCAGCCATTGGGATGAGTTGCAGTGCAATCAAAACAAAAAGTCCTAAATACTGGACTTAAGGTATTATACTTAAATGCACGCAGCATAAGGAATAAGATGGATGATCTTGTCGTACAACTACAGATTGGCAGGTATGATATTGTGGTCATCACTGAGACGTGGCTAAAGGATGCATGTCTCTGGGAGCTGAACGTCCAAGGATACACGGTGTATCAGAAGGATAGGCAGGTAGGCAGAGAGGGTGGTGTGGCTTCATTAGTAAGAAATAATATTAATTCATTAGAAAGAGGTGACATAGGATCAGAAGGTGCAGAATCTTTATAGGTTGAGCTAAGAAATCGCAGGGGTGAAAGGACCCTGATGGCAGTTATCTACAGGCCTCCAAACAGCTGCAGTGATGTGGACTACAAATCACAACAGGAAATAGAAAAGGCTTGCCAGAAGGGCAGTGTTATGATAATTTTGGGGGATTTTAACATGCGAGTGGATTGGGAAAATCAGGTCAGCACTGGATCTCAAGAGAGAGAATTTGTAGAATGTCTACGCCATGGCTTTTTAGAACAGCTTGTTGTTGAGCCCACTAGGGGATCGGCTGCACTGGATTGGGTATTGTGCAATGAACCACAGGTGATTAGAGAGATTGAAGTTAAGGAACCCTTAGGAGGCAGTGATCACAACATGATTGAGTTCACTGTGAAATTTGAGAAAGAGAAGCTGAAATCCGATGTGTCGGTATTTCAGTGGAGTAAAGGAAATTACAGTGGCATGAGAGAGGAACTGGCCAAAGTTGACTGGAAAGGGACACTAGCGGGAAGGACAGCAGAGCAGCAGTGGCTGGAGTTTATGCAAGAAGTGAGGAAGGTGCAAGATAGATATATTCCTAAAAAGAAGAAATTATCGAATGGAAAAAAGGATGCAACTGTGGCTGACAAGAGAAGTCAAAGCCAAAGTAAAAGCAAAGGAGAAGGCATACAAGGAAGCAAAAATTAGTGGGAAGACAGAGGACTGGGAAGTTTTTAAAAGCTTACAAAAGGAAACTTAGAAGGTCATTAAGAGGGAAAAGATGAACTATGAAAGGAAACTAGCAAATAATATCAGAGGATACTAAAAGCTTTTTCAAATATATAAAGAGCAAAAGAAAGGTAAGAGTAGATATAGGACTGATAGAAAATGATGCTGGAGAAATTGTAATGGGAAACAAGGAGATGGCAGAGGAACTGAATGAGTATTTTGCATCAGTCTTCACTGAGGCGAACATCAGCAGTATACCGGACACTCAAGGGTGTCAGGGAAGAGAAGTGTGCGCAGTCACAATTACGACAGAGAAAGTACTCAGGAAGCTGAATAGTCTAAGGGTAGATAAATCTCCTGGACCAGATGGAATGCAGCCTCGTATTCTGAAGGAAGTAGCTGTGGAGATTGTGGAGGTATTAGCAATTATCTTTCAATAGTCAATAGATTCTGGCATGGTTCTGGAGGACAGGAAGATTGCAAATGTCACTCCGCTATTTAAGAAGGGGGCAAGGAAAGGAAAAAGGAAATTATAGACCTGTTAACTTGACATCGGTGGTTGGGAAGTTGTTGGAATTGATTGTCAAGGATGAGGTTATAGAGTACCTGGAGGCATATGACAAGATATGCCAAACTCAGCATGGTTTCCTTAAAGGAAAATCCTGCCTGACAAACCTAGTGCAATTCTTTAAGGAAATTACAAGTAGGCTAGACAAGGAAGATGCAGTGGATGTTGTGTATTTGTGATTTTCAGAAGGCCTTTGATAAGGTGCTGCACACGAGGCTGCTAAACAATATAAGAGCGCATGGAATTACGGGAAAGTTACATATGTGGATAGAGTGTTGGCTGATTGGCAGGAAACAGAAAGTGGGAATAAAGGGATCCCATTCTGCTTGGCTGCCAGTTACCAGTGGTGTTCCACAGAGGTCCGTGTTGGGGCCGCTTCTTTTTACATTGTATATCAACGATTTGGATTATGGAATAGATGGCTTTGATGCGAAGTTTGCTGATGATACAAAGATAGGTGGAGGGGCCGGTAGTGCTGAGGAAACAGAGAGTCTGCAGAGAGACTTGGATAGATTGGGAGAATGGGCAAAGAAATGGCAAAGTTGTTTCCCATTGTGAGGGAGTCTAGTATGAGAGGGCATGACTTAAGGATTGAAGGGCACCCATTCAGAACAGAGATACAAAGAATTTTTATTAGCCAAAGGGTGGTGAATCTGTGGAATTTGTTGCCACGGGTGGCAGTGGAAGTCAAGTAATTGGGTGTATTTAAGGCAAAGATTAATAGGTATCTGAGTAGCCAGGGCATCAAAGGTTATGGTGAGAAGGCAGGGGAGAGGGACTAAATGGGAGAATGGATCAGCTCATGATAAAATGGCGGAGCAGACTCAATGGGCCCAATGGCCGAATTCTGCTCCTTTGTCTTATGATTTAGATGATGGAATAGGTGGCTTTGTTGCCAGGTTTTCAGACCATACAAAGATTGATGGAGGGACAGGTAGCATTGAGGAACTAGGTAGGCTGCAGAAGGACTTGGACGAATCAGGAGATGGACAAGAAAGTGGGAAATGAAATACAATGTTGGAAAATGTATGGTCATGCACTTTAGTGGTGGAAATAAATGTGCAGACTATTTTCTAAATGGGGAGAAAATACAACAATCTGAGATGCAAAGGACTTGGGAGTCCTTGTGCAGAACATCTAACGGTTAACTTGCAGGTTGTGTCAGTGGTGAGGAAGGGAAATGCCCTGTCAGCATTCATTTCAAGAGGTCCAGAATATAAGGGCAGGGGTGTAATTCTGAGGCTTTATAAGGCATTGGTGAGGCCTCACCTTGAGTATTGTGAACAGTTTTGGGCCTCTCATCTTACAAAAGATGTGCTGGCATTGGAGATGGTCCAGAAGAGGTTCACAAGGATGTTTCCAGGAATGAAAGGATTATCATACAGGGAACATTTGATGGATCTGGGTCTGTACTCAGTGGAATTCAGAAGGATGAGAGGGGGGATCTCATTAAAATCTTTCGAATGTTGGAAGTCCTAGACAGAGTAGATATGGAAAGGATGTTTCCCAGGGTTGAAGAGTCTAGGACAGGACACAGCCTCAGGATAGAGCGGCACCCTTTCAAAATAGCAAAGCACAGAAATTTCTTTAGCCAAAGGGTGGTGAATTTGTGGAATTTGTTGCCACATGTAGCTGTGGAGGCCAGGTTGTTGGGTGTATTTAAAGCAGATATTGATAGGTTCTTGATTGGACACGGCATCAAAGATTATGGGGTGAAGGCCCAGAACTGAGGTTGAGGAGGGGAAAAAAAAAGTATCGGCCAAGATTGAATGGCAGAGCAGACTCCAATGGGACAGAAGGCAAAATTCTGCTCCTATGTCTTATGGTCTAAAAATAGAGGATTTTAGGAGCACAGGCAGTGACCGCTCTGTGGAGACCAGCCACATCAGGAAAGTGGATACCCCGTATCAAAAACATGAAGATTACATCAGGTTTAAGAGAAATACCTGGCCAAAGGAGACCTTTACTCTTCTTGACTAGGGTCAAGAACATCTCGTAGATTTGCACAGAGGTATTCAGTTTTGTAAATTCACATACTTGTGAACTAAGCCAATCAAGGTGTTTGTCAGTAAATACAGATTCTCTCTGTGGTAAAATGATCAATATTATTGAGAGCTTATCGTGGTAACAGTATATGTCAGACACACTGGTTTAGAAATTGATAAATTACACAGAAAATTTGCACTGTCAATTAATAGGATAATACAACTGCGTAACTTCACCAAAGCAGACAGCTCCAACAGCAGTCACCAAATGAAGACTCCCTACAGCCCTGAAGTTTTCAACTTACCAACTCCAAGTATTCTGCAGTTCAGATTCACTGACTCTGCTGCAGCCTCTGTGCACATCTTCAGAATCAACTCCATTCTTTCATTGTAAGCTTTGGGATTGGATCGAATATATTTTTTTATGATTTCGCCCTGTAAGGTTTGCAAACAATCAAACTTAAATCAGAAATTGTAATATCTCAGTTGCAGCACACAGAGCAAGAGTCAACATATCTCAAGTAAAATCAATGAAGTAGCACCCAGACCTGAAATGTATCTGCACCTGCGTTAGGGAAACTGTTTGGTAGCACAAACAACCAATTCTATGTAGCTTTCAGCTCATCCAACCTTCCATGGCAAGGCTATGCCCTGTACCTATTCCCACTCAACAATTATTATGATTTTTCTGATATTTTAGCTTTAATTCCCTGATTTTTCATCCTTATGACTTAACTTTCAGGTTTCCTAGCTCTCCTTGTGCAGTTATCATCAATTGCAGCCTTCCCTCAACAGCCAACCAGTCACATTCCGGAATCCCATGCAGGACCCTCTTCAAGCCCCACAACCAAAGAAACACACTCAGGTATTCCCTGTAAAACCCTGCTCAAGCCCCCAGCCACAGAAAGACATTCAGGAACCCCCTGTAAGATCCTCAAACCTCCAACCACAGAAACACACTCAGGAACCCCCTGTAAAACCCTCAAACCTCCAACAACAGAAACACATTCAGGAACCCCCTGTAAGACCCTCAAACCCCCCAACCACAGAAACACATTCAGGAATCCCCTGTAAGACCCTCAAACCCCCAACCACAGAAACGCATTCAGGAATCCCCTGTAAGACCCTCAAACCCCCAACCACAGAAACACATTCAGGAATCCCCTGTAAGACCCTCAAACCCCCCAACCACAGAAACACATTCATGAATCCCCTGTAAGACCCTCAAACCCCCAACCACAGAAACACATTCAGGAATCCTCTGTAAGACCCTCAAACCCCTAACCACAGAAACACATTCAGGAATGCCTGTAAGACCCTCAAACCCCCAACCACAGAAAGACATTCAGTAATCCCCTGTAAGACCCTCAAACCCCCAACCACAGAAACCCATTCAGGAATCCTCTGTAAGACCCTCAAACCCCCAACCACAGAAACACATTCAGGAATGCCTGTAAGACCCTCGAACCCCCAACCACAGAAACCCATTCAGGAATCCCCTGTAAGACCGTCAAACCCCCAACCACAGAAACACATTCAGTAATCCTCTGTAAGACCCTCAAACCCCCAACCACAGAAACACATTCAGGAATCCCCTGTAAGACCCTCAAACCCCCAACCACAGAAACAAATTCAGGAATCCTCTGTAAGACCCTCAAACCCCCAACCACAGAAACACATTCAGGAATCCCCTGTAAGACCGTCAAACCCCCAACCACAGAAACCCATTCAGGAATCCTCTGTAAGACCCTCAAACCCCCAACCACAGAAACACATTCAGTAATCCTCTGTAAGACCCTCAAACCCCCAACCACAGAAACACATTCATGAATCCCCTGTAAGACCCTCAAACCCCCAACCACAGAAACACATTCAGTAATCCTCTGTAAGACCCTCAAACCCCCAACCACAGAAACACATTCATGAATCCCCTGTAAGATCCTCAAACCCCCAACCACAGAAACATATTCAGGAATCCCCTGTAAGACCCTCAAACCCCCAACCACAGAAACACATTCAGGAATGCCTGTAAGATGCTGCTCATTATGCTCCTATTTTAGAACAGCTTTTTAACCAGCCTTTTTATCAGTTCATCTTAAATCTTTTGAGTATTGCATATTTATTTTTGATTAAAGATGATAAAGATTAGATTTATTAGTCACATACACCAAAACATACAGTGAAATGCATCATTTATGTAAATGGCCAACATGGTCTGAGAATGTGCTGGGGCAGTCCACGAGTGTCACCCCCACAGGAATCCTGCGGTCACAGGGAAAATGTACAAACTCCTTACAGGCAGCAGCAGGAATGGAGCTGCAATCACTGGCACCGTAAAGCATTATGCTACCATGCTGTATTTAAATCTGTGCCGTGCTTTTCTGTATTAAAGTGGCATATTGGTGATGTATTTCGTGAGAACAACACAGACAAATGGACAAGGGACTCAGAGATTGTGCTAATCTGAGGAAAGGATCATTACCTTCATACTGATAATAGCCACTCGCAGGTTTGTTCCACCCAAGTCCACAGCTAAGGCACTCTGTATTTCCAGAATGTGGTCGATATCCTGCGAGCCACACTCCTTCACCGGTGGGAAACAAAACTTCTTCTGCAGAGGCTCAGTTACATCTATTGTCTTCAGGAATTTCAATATCCGTGGGACTGCATTTCCATCACCATATATTTTCGAACTTGAAATAGAATTTTAAAAGTTTTAAGAAGAAGCAATTGCAGGCTTTTGCCATTTTTCTGGCAGACCAAACAAATTGTGTTTCGTCAGCAAGGGCAAATAAAAATAAAGCAGGGCAAGTAGAGGAGTGATTGTGTAAGTAGATCAGTGTTGGAGTTCGGGATGCCTTCACAAGAATAGGCTTGGGTGAGTAAGTTTCTTCTTCACCCTTTATTCTTTGTCCATTAGTGCATATTTAGAGCAGTGCGGATGGCTCCAGGAGCTGTGCTGCGTTTTTGTGAGAAATGTGGGAATTCCAACCTCCTAATAAGCAGATGTACCGATCTGCAGCTCCTCAGAGAATGTGTTAAACAGCCAGAGCTGCAGCTCAAACGGGAAACCGAGGAGATAATAGGAGTTACAGGGAGGTAGGCACTCCTAAGTTGCTGGATGGGTGACTGTCAGCAGAAGAAAAGGAAATGGGCAGCCATTGCAGAGTAGCCCTGTGCCCATTCTGTCAGTAATAAATATACCGCTTTGGATACTCCTGGGGAAAGAACGTATTGGAGGACGCCGCAGTGATCAGGTCTCTGCACTGTGGCTCAGAAGGGATGGGGAGAAGAGGGCTGCAGTAGTGATAGGGCATTTCATAGTTAGAGTAGGTTCTGTGAATGTAATCAAAACACCCAGTTGGCATCTTGCCTCCCAGATGCCAGGGTCAGGGCCATCTTGGATTGGGTCCACAGCATTCTAAAGAGGCACGGTGAGCGGTACATATTGGCATCAGCCCTAAGGAGAGAACTTAAGGACATAGGTAGAAAGATGAAAAACAGAACCTCCAGGGTAGCAATCTCTAGACCACTGATGCGCCACATGCCAGTGAGAACAGAATGATTTAGCAGATGAATACGGGGCTGAGGAACTGGTGCAGTGGGCAGGGCTTCAGATTTCTGGATCACTGGGATCTCTTCTGCAGAAGGTGTGACCTGTACAAAACAGACAGGTTACACCTGAATCCGAGGAGTACCAGTCAGAAGGGGAAAAGGGTTAAGCAGCCAGTGGCTACCCCTCTCAACAACAGGTATGCTGTACCACTGTGGATACTGTCGGGGGGAGATGGGGGGGATGATTGAACAGAGAAAAGCAACAGTAGTTGGGTCTTTGGCACTGAATCTGCCTCTGTGACTCAGAAGGAAAAGGGGGAAAGAAAGAAGCAAGCTGTGGTGATTTGTTAATTAGGAGAATGGACAGGAGGTTCAGTGGGTGAGAAGATTTTTGGATGGCATGTTGACTCCCAAGTGCCAGGGCATGGGATATCTTGGATCAAATGCTCAGTATTCTTAAGTGGGATGGTAAACAGCCAGAAGTCATGGTCTGCATAGGTACCAAAGATATGGTCAGGACAAGTGACGAGGTTCTGCATTGAGAGTTCAGGGAATTAGGTGTTAGTTAAAGGTCAAGACCTCCTACATTAGTGCAACGTGCTAGTAAGGCCAGGACTAGGAAGATTATACAGATTAACACGCAGCTGAGGAGTTGATGTAGGAGGGAGGACATAAGATTTTAGAATCAATGGGCTCTCATCCAGGGAAGGGGGGACACCTGCAGAAGACACAAACAAGAGAGAATCTGCAGATGCTGGAAATCCAAGCAACACACACTAAATGCTGGAGGAACTCAGCAGGCCAGGTAGCATCTATGGAAAAAAGTACAGTCAACGTTTTGGGCCAAGAGAGACACCAACTCTTGTTGGAGTATTGTCCACAGGGCACATGTCATGTCCTAATGAAGGGTCTCAGCCCGAAACATTGACTGCACTTTTTCCATAGATACTGCCTGGCCTGCAGAGTTCCTCCAGCAGTTTGTGTGTGTTATGGTTTGCACCTGAACTGGAGTGGGACTAATATCATAAAGGTAAGGTTTGTTAACGCTGCATGGTGGAGTTTAACCTAGAGTTACAGGGGGATGAGAATCAGAGTGCAGGAACAGTTAGTGGAGAGGTTGTGGAGGCAGATGCTGGTAGAATGTCAGACAAAGTCAGGAATGAGAAGCTTGAATTGTATATATTTCAATACCAGAAGTAGAATAGGAAAGTTGGATAAGCTCATGGCGTGGATCAACATATGGATGGGGGGGGGGGGGGGGGGGATTGTAAATTAATTCTTTGCATCTGTATTGACTCAAGAAATGGATACAGAGTCTATGAGGCAATGAGGTGTTATTTGCTACACTGAGGCAAATCAGGGTGGATAAATCCCCAGGGCCTGACAAAGTGTTCCCTTGGACCCTTCAGGAGGTAAGGGCAGAAACTGTCGGGGAGAAGGTTCAAATATCAGTGTGCAGTGAGATTTAGGAATCCTCATGCAAGACTCCCAGAAGGTTAATTTATAAATCTACGGTAAAGAAAGCAAATGCAATGTTTTATTTATTTCAAGGGGAATAGAATATAAAAACAAGGAGATAATGTGGAGGCTTTATAAGACTCTAGTCAGGGCACACTTGGAGTATTGTCAGCAGTTTTCGGCCCCATATCTCAGAAATGATGTGTTGTCATTGGAAAGAGTCCAGAAGAGGTTCATGAGGATGATTCTGGGAATGAAGGGGTTAACATATGGGGACTGCTTGGGAGCTCTGGGCCTGTACTCACTGGAATTTAGAAGAATGTGGGGGGATCTCATTGAAACCTACCAAATGTTGAAAGGACTAGATAGGGTGGATATGGAGAAGATGTTTCCTATGCTGGGGGTATCCAGAACTCAAAATTGAGGGGCACCCTTTTAGAATGGATGTAAGGAGGAATTGTTCTAGCCAGAGAGTAGTAAATCTGTCGAATGCTCTGCCACAGACTTCAGTGGAGGCCAAGTCCATGGGTATATTTAAAGAGGAAGTTGATATTTTCCTGATTGGTCAGGGCATTAAAGGATATGGTGAGAAGGCAGGTGTATTGAGCTGAGTGGGATCAGAGATCAGCCATGATGCAATGGTGGAGCAGACTCAATGGGCTGAAAGCCTAATTCTGCTTCTATGTCTTATGGTCTTATGTGGGCTGCAAATTACAACAGGAAATAGAATAAGTATGTCAAAAGGTCATTGCTGCAATAGTCATGGGGGACTTCAAAATGCAGGTAGATTGGGAATATCAGGTTGATGCTGGATCCCAAGAAAGGAAACTTGTAGAATGCCTACAAGGTGGCTTTTTAGTGTAACTTGTGGTTGAGCCCACGAGGGAGCAGCTATTCTGGATTAGGTGTGGTGTAATGAACTGGATTTCATTAGTGAGCTTATGGTAAAGAACCCTTAGGAGGCAGTAATCATAAGAAGACAGAATTCACCCTGCAATTCGAGAGGAACAAGTTAAAACCAAATGTATCAGTATTACACTGGGGTAAAGGGAACTACAGAGGCAAGCCAGAGGAGTTGGCCAAAAGTGATTGGAAGGCAACACTAATAGGGATGACATCTGAGCAGCAATGCCTGGAATTTCTAGGAGGAATATGGAAGGCAGTTGATACAAACATCCCAAAGAACTAGTTTTCTAAAAGGCAGGATGGCACAACCTGCCAAACCCAACATAAAAGCAAAAGAGAGGGATATAATAAAGCAAAGGTTAGTGGGAAGTTGGAGGATTGGGAGCCTTTAGACCAACAGAAGGAAGTAAAAAAGCCATAAGGAGTGAAAGGATGAAATGTGAAGGTAAGCTAACCAATAATATCAAAGTGGATAGCAGAAGGTGTTTCAGATATTTAAACAGTAAGAGAGAGTTGAGTACAGATATTGGACTGCCAGAGAATGATTTATACTACCTGGATTGGACAGGCTAGATGCAGGAAGATTGTTTCCAATGTTGGGGAAGTCCAGAACGAGGGGTCACAGTTTAAGGATAAAGGGGAAGCCTTTTAGGACCGAGATGAGGAAAAACTTCTTCACACAGAGAGTGGTGAATCTGTGGAATTCCCTGCCACAGGAAACAGTTGAGGCCGGTTCATTGGCTATATTTAAGAGGAAGTTAGATATGGCCCTTGTGGCTAAAGGGATTAGGGGGTATGGAGAGAAAGCAGGTACAGGGTTCTGAGTTGGATGATCAGCCATGATCATACTGAATGGTGGTGCAGGCTCAAAGGGCCGAATGGCCTACTCCTGCACCTATTTTCTATGTTTCTATGATGCTGGAGAGGTAGCAATGAGGGATAAGGAAATGGTAGATTAACTAAATAAGTACTTTGTGTCGATCTTCACTGTGAAAGACACTAGCTGTTGCCAAAAGTTCTAGTGCCGGGTAGAAGTGAGTGGAGTTGCTTTTCCTAGGGTGAAGGTATTTGGGAAGCTGAAAGGTCTGAAGGTAGACAGGTCACCTGGACTAGGTGGACTACACCTGGGGGTTCTGAAAGAGGTAGATGAAGAGATTGCGGAGGCGTTACTAATGATCTTTCAAGAATCACTAGATTCTGGCATGTTTCTAGAAAATTGTAATGTCGCTCTACTCTTCAAGAACGGTAGGGGCAGTAAAAAGGAAATTACGGGTCAGTTAGTCTGACCTCAGTGGTTGGGAAGATTTTAGAGTTGATGTGGTTTCAGTATACTTAGAAGCACATGATAAAATAAGTCCATTATCAAAGAAAGAATGTGCTGACATTGGAGAGGATTCAAAGGATGTTCATGAAAAGAATAGGACCTATCAAGTGTGACAGTGGGAAATTGTGTATGAAACCGGAGGAAATAGTACAGGTACTTAATGAATACTTACTTCAGTATTCACTATGGAAAAGGATCTTGGTGATTGTAGTGTTGACTTGCAGCAGACTGAAAAGCTTCAGCATGTAGACATTTAGAAAGAGGATGTGCTGGAGCTTTTGGAAAGCATCAAGTTGGATAAGTTGCCAGGACCAGATGAGGTGTACCCCAGGCTAGGGAGGAGATTGCTGAACCTCTGGCAATGATCTTTGCATCATTGGGGACGGGAGAGGTTCTGGAGGATTGGAGGGTTGTGGATGTTGTTCCCTTATAAGAAAGAGAGTAGAGATAGCCCAGGAAATTATAGACCAGTGAGTCTTACTTCAGTGGTTGGTAAGTTGATGGAGAAGATCCTGAGATACAGGATTTATGAATATTTGGAGAGGTATAATATGATTAGGAATATTCAGTATGGCTTTGTCAAGGGCAGGTCATGCCTTTCGAGCCTGATTGAATTTTTTGAGGAGGAATCTTGGGGTCCGAGTCCATAGGACGCTGAAAGTAGCTGCACAGGTTGACACTGTGGGTAAGAAGGCATATGGTGTACTGGCCTTCATCAATCATGGAATTGAATTTAGGAGCCAACAGGTAATGCTGCAGCTATATATGACCCTGGTCAGACCCCACTTGGAGTACCGTGCTCAGTTCTGGTCACCTCACTACAGGAAGGATGAGGAAACCATAGAAAGGGTGCAGAGGAGATTTACAAGGATGTTCAACACGTACAAACAAACTGCATGAACTCAACAGGTTGGGCAGCATCCATTGAAATGAGCAGTCAACGTTTTGGGCCGAGACCCTTTGTCAGGACTTAAGAAGGGGGGGGCAGGGACTCTATAAAGTAGGTGGGGGGAGGGTGGAAGATGCCAGGTGAATAACCAATCAGGAAAGATCAAGAGGTGGGGGAGGGGAAGCAGGAAGGGGATAGGCAGGAGGTGAAGAAGGAATGTAAGGGGAAAGCACTATGGGTAGTAGAAGAGGGCAGAATCATGAGAGGAGTGATAGGTAGCTAGAAGAGGAGGCAGAGTGAAAGTGGGATGAGGGAAGGGAGAGGGAGGGAATTACCAGAAGTTGGAGAATTCGATGTTCATACCAAGGGGCTGGAGACTGCCCAGATGGTAAATTAGGTGTTGCTCCTCCAACCTGAGTTTGGCCTCATCATGGCTGTAGAGGAGGCCATGTATGGACTTATCCAAATGGGAATGTGAAGCAGAGTTGAAGTGGATGACAAATGGGAGATCCTGTCTGTTGTGGTGGACGGAGTGGAGATGCTTGATGAAGCAGTCCCCCAATCTGCGTCGGGTCTTGCCGATGTAGAGGAGGCTGCACCGGGAGCACTGGATGCAACAGATCACCCCAACAGACTCACAAGTGAAGCGTTGCCTCACCTGGAAGGACTGTTTGGGGCCCTGAATGGTGGTAAGAGAGGAGATGTAGGGACAGGTGTAGCATTTATGCTTGCAGGGATAAGTACCAGGTGGGAGACCTGGTGGGAGATCTGTGGGGAGGGACGTGTGGACCAGGCAGTCACAATAGACAACAGGTGCAGAGGTAGACCATTCGGCCCCCTCCTTCTTAAGTCCTGACGAAGGGTCTCGGCCCGAAACGTTGACTGCTCATTTCAACGAATGCTGCCCAACCTGCTGAGTTCATGCAGTTTGTTTGTACGTGTTGAACATCCTTGTAAATCTCCTCTGCACCCTTTCTATGGTTTCCTCATCCTTCCTGTAGTGAGGTGACCAGAACTGAGCATGGTACTCCAAGTGGGGTCTGACCAGGGTCATATATAGCTGAAGGGCCTGCACCGCCATTTTGAGATCATGGCTGATCATCTACTATCAATACCCGGTTCCTGCCTTGTCCCCATATCCCTTGATTCCCCTATCCATAAGATACCTATCTAGCTCCTTCTTGAAAGCATCCAGAGAATTGGCCTCCACTACCTTCCGAGGCAGTGCATTCCAGACCCCTACAACTCTCTGGGAGAAGAAGTTTTTCCTTAAATGTCCTAAATGACCTACCCCTTATTCTCAAACCATGCCCTCTGGTACTGGACTCTCCCAGCATCTGGAACATATTTCCTGCCTCTATCTTGTCCAATCCCTTAATAATCTTATATGTTGCAATCAGATCCCCTCTCAATCTCCTTAATTGCAGTGTGTACAAGCCCAGTCTCTCTAACCTCTCTGCGTAAGTCAGTCCAAACATCCCAGGAATTAACCTCATGATTCTACACTGCACTTCCTCTACAGCCAGGATGTCCTTCCTTAACCCTGGAGACCAAAACTGTACACAATACTCCAGGTGTGGTCTCACTAGGGCTCTGTACAAATGCAAGAGGATTTCCTTGCTCTTGTACTCAATTCCCTTTGTAATAAAGGCCAACATTCCATTAGCCTTCTTCACTGCCTGCTGCACTTGCTCATTCACCTTCAGTGACTGATGAACAAGGACTCCTGGATCTCTTTGTATTTCTCCCTTACCTAACTCTACACCGTTCAGATAATAATCTGCCTTCCTGTTCTTACTCCCAAAGTGGATAACCTCACACATTAAACGTCATCTGCCAAGTATCTGCCCACTCACTCAGCCTATCCAAGTCACCCTGAATTCTCCTAACATCCTCATCACGTCACACTGCCACCCAGCTTAGTATCATCAGCAAATTTGCTGATGTTATTCTCAATGCCTTCATCTAAATCGTTGACATAAATCGTAAACAGCTGTGGTCCCAATTCCGAGCCCTGTGGCACCCCACTAGTCACCACCTGCCATTCCGAGAAACACTCATTCACCGTTACCCTTTGCTTTCTATCTGCCAACCAGTTTTCTATCCATGTCAATGTCTTCCCCCCCCCAATGCCATGAGCTTTGATTTTACCCACCAATCTCCTATGTGGGACCTTATCAAATGCCTTCTGAAAATCGACGTACACTACATCCACTGGATCTCCCCCGTCTAACTTCCTGGTTACATCCTCGAAAAACTCCAACAGATTAATCAAGCATGATTTACCCTTGGTAAATCCATGCTGGCTCGGCCCAATCCTATCACTGCTATCTAGATATGCCACTATTTCATCTTTTATAATGGACTCTAGCATCTTCCCCACCACCGATGTCAGGCTGACAGATCGATTGTTTCCTCCCTCCCTCCTTTCTTAAAAAGTGGGATAACATTAGCCATTCTCCAATCCTCAGGAACTGATCCTGAATCTAAGGAACATTGGAAAATGATTACCAATGCATCTGCAATTTCCAGGGCTACCTCCTTTAGTACCCTAGGATGCAGACCAACTGGATCTGGGGATTTGTCGGAGGGAATGATCCCTGCGAAAAGCGGAGAGGGGTAGAGAGGGAAAGATGTGCTTAGTGGCAGGGTCCTTTTGAAGGTGGTGGAAGTTGCAGAGGATAATAACGGAGGCTGGTGGGGCGGTAGGTGAGGACAAGGGGAACACGGTCCCTGTTGTGGTGACGGGAGGATGGGGTGAGGGCCAAAGTGCAGGAAATGGAGGAGATGCGGATGAGGGCATCATTGATGACGGCAGAAGGGAAACCACAATTCTTAAAGAAAGAAGATGTTTGAGATGTCCTGGAATGGAAAGCCTCATCCTGGAAGCAGATGCGGCGGAGACGGAGGAACTGGGAATAGGGAATAGCATTTTTACATTTGGCAGGGTGAAAAGAGGTATAATGAAGGTAGTTATGGGAGTTAGTGGGCTTACAGAAGATGTCAGTGGGCAGTCTGTCTCCAGAGATGGAGACCGAGAAAGGGGAGAGAAATGTCCGAGATGGACCAAGTGTATTTGAGGGCTGGGTGAAAGTTAGAGGCAAAGTCAATGAAATTGACGACCTCAGCATGGGTGTAGGAAGCAGCATCAATGTAGTCGTCAATATAGCGAAGGAAAAGTTGGGGAGCAGTACCAGTATAGATTTGGAGCATTGACTGTTCCATATAACCCACGAAGAGGCAGGCATAGCTGGAGCCCATGCGAGTGCCCATAGCTACACCCTTAGTCTGAAGAAAGTGGGAAGAGCCAAAAGAGAAGTTATTAAGTGTGAGTACCAGTTCTGCCAACCGGAGGAGTGTGGTGGTGTTGGGGAACTAGTGAGGTCTATTGTGAAGAAAGTAGCGGAGGGCTTTGAGGCCTTCTCGATTGGCCCTCCGCTACTTTAGAAGAATGAGGGTGGATCTCATTGAAAACTATCAAATGTTGAAATGCCTAGATGGAGTGGATGTGGAGAGGATGTTTCCTATAGTGGGAGAGTCTAGGATCAGAGGTCACAGCCTCAGAACAGAGGAACACCCAGAGATGATGAGGAATTTATTCAGTCAACTCATGACAATTTGAGCAGCCACTGATATTGGTTGAATGCATTGTAAAGCAGATGTGCCCAATGGCCCCACTCACATAGCAGTGGAACCACCATTCCTTGGCATTGTTCTACACGTTCAGGCCATACTGTCGCGTTGCAAAGTAAAACTATCAGCATACCATGGGTACAACTTCCCAAACTGGAGCTGCAGAGCATGAAGTATTTTGTTCTGACTGTCAGCATTCCGAACATGTAGAACATTTTCACCTAAAGCCGTAAAGGAACAGGGGGTAAAAATGTATTCAAAGTAGAAAAAAATTATTTTATTTTATGGCCTAGAAACAGTGCAGATTACCGATTGATCCAAATCCCCCTGCTATTCGTCCACCCTATGAGTATAACCCTCCAATTACCCAGGCCCCTTTGAGCTGAATTGCCTCACCTTTCCCTGTGCTGCGTGAAAGTTGTGCTTACTGGAGAAAGAAGGGTGAACGATAAGATTATAAGACGTAGGAGCAGAATTTGGCTACTTAGCCAATTGAGTCTGCTCTGCCATTCCACCATGGCTGATTTATTATCCCTCTCTCCTGCCTTCTCCCTGTAAACTTTGGCACCTGTTAACCTCTGCTTTAAATATTCTCAATGATTTAGCAAAGAATTCCAAAGATTCACCACCCTCTGATAAAATAAATTCTTTCTATTTTCTGAACCATGCAATCACAGAGTGATCTATACTTTCTTAAAGGGGAGGGGGTAAGCGGGAATTCAACATTTCTGAAACTTATACTTCAGTCTTGTTGTTGCTTGTTTGTTCAGTTTCTCAATGGCAATGGGTGGGCAGGGGGAGTGGGGAGGGGAAGGGGCAGAGGGTGGGGGGGTAGGAGGAAGGGGTAGGGGAGATGTGGGAGGAGTGAGGTGAGTGGGATAGGGTAGAGTGGGGGGGGTAAATATATGCTGATATTTCTGTTTTTGCTGCCATTTTATTCCATATTTGTACTTTAATCTGTAGGTTTTCAATATAATTCTTTAATTCTTATAATTGAAAATTATTTATACAAACGTCCATTCAGTGGCCACTTTATTAGGTACACCAGCTCGTTAAAACAAATACTTAATCACCCTATCATATGGCATCAACTCAATGCATAAAAGCATGCAAACATGGTCCAGATGTTCCATTGTTCAGAGCAAATGTCAGAATGGGAAAGAAATGTGATCTAAGTGGCTTTGACCATTGAAAGACTGGTGCCAGACATAATGATCTGAGTATCTCAGAAACTGTTCATCTGCTGGGACTTTCATGCACAACAATCTCTAGAGTTTACAGAGAATGGTGTGAAAAATAAGAAACATCCAGTGGACAGCAGTTCTGTGGGCAAAATAGCTTGATGGCTGCTTAATGAGGAGTCTTCCAAACCAGTGTTACTTGAATATTCTGTGCACTTTTCAATCTTATTTTAACTCTGTCCCAACTTTTGTTGAGTGTGTTGTAGCCATCAAATTCTAAATTTGTGTATGTTTACAAAATACAATTAAGTTGGTCAGTAAAACTATTGAAAATCTTTTCTTTATACTTTTGTCAGTTAAATAAGGGTTCACGTGAATTAACATATCACAGATTTTTGTTTTTATTGCATTTTGGAAAATATCCCAACTTTTCTGGAAATGGGATTTGTAGTTTGACCTTAAGGTTATGGATGTAAACCTCACCCCAACCAGCGGTGTTGGATTTAAACTGAGGCCTTTAATCTGCAGTTGTAAATTCCATCATGGGCACTATCCCAACCAGCATCAAGGCCATCTTCAAACGGTAATGCCTTGAAAAGGCAACATCCGTCATTAAGAACCCCCATCACCAAGACATGCCCTCTTCTCATTGCTACCATCAAGGAGGTGGTACAGAAGCCTGAAGACACAATCTCAATGTTTCAGGAACAGCTTCTTCCCCTCCGCCATCAGATTTCTGAATGGACAGTGAACCCACTAAACCTCACTATATAATTTTTCTATTTTTGCTCTCTTTTTACACTATATTTATTTATTGTTGTTCTTATTATTCTGCTAGTTTATTTATTGAGACACAGCACGGAAATGACTCTTCTGCCCCATTGACACGGACCGTCCAGTAATTCCCCAATTTAACTGTAGCCGAATCACAGGAGAACTTACAGTGCCCAATAAACCTACCAAACAGCACATCTTTGGACTTGCGGAGGAAACCCGAGCACCCAGAGGAAACCCAGGCTGCCGTGGGAAAAACCTACAAGCTCCTATAGGCACAGCGGTATCTACACTTTCTGAGGAGATTGAGGTATGAAAGGCACCCTGCCCCTAGTCTCCATGAGTGCCAGTGGGAGTGCCAAGTCTGGTGCATCTTTGTGTGGTATGGAAGCTGCAAGCCATCGGATCACAAGACCCCACAGAGGATGATAAAAACCAAGAGGATAACTGGGGTCTCCCTCCCCTAAAAATTTATGACATTTATTGCTTACCTGTGCCACGCACTACATACATTTTGAATTATATTTCATGGCAATATTTTGGTTTAGGAACGATGTGTGCTGTATGTTTGTTGTGTATACCACAGTCTGGATGAACATAGTTTCATTTGGTTGCATATATACAATGACTATACTTGATTAGCAATTTGAAGAGATTTGGTATGTCAACAAATACACTCAAAAATTTCTATAGATATACCGTGGAGAGCGTTCTGACAGGCTGCATCACTGTCTGGTATGGAGGGGCTACTGCACAGGACCGAAAGAGGCTGCAGAGGGTTCTAAATATAGTCGGCTCCATCTTGGGTACTAGGCTACTGGATTTAAACTAGATACGAGGGGGGAGGGGAACCAGAGTGTAGGAACAGATGTATGTGAGAAGGAAGAAAAAGAAGACAGTAAAGTTCTTTGTACTGTTAGAGATAAACAGAGAGGAAGAGGTGGAGAATTTCTTAAATGCATCTATTTTAATGCTAGGAGCATTGTAAGACAGGTGGATGAGCTTAGAGCATGGATTGATACCTGGAAATATGATGTTGTAGCTATTAGCAAAACATGGTTGCAGGAGGTGTGTGATTGGCAACTAAATATTCCTGGATTTCGTTGCTTCAGGTGTGATAGAATCGGAGGGACAAGAGGGGGAGGTGTTGCGTTGCTTGTCAGAGAAAATATTACAGCGGTGCTCTGGCAGGATAGATTAGAGGGCTCGTCTAGGGAGACTATTTGGGTGAAATTGAGGAATGGGAAAGGTGTAGTAACACTTATAGGGGTGTATTATAGACCATCTAATGGGCAGCAAGAATTGGAGGAGCAAATTTGCAAAGAAATAGCAGATATTTGTAGTAAGCACAGGGTGGTTATTGTGGGAGATTTTAATTTTCCACACATAGACTGGGAAGCCCATTCTGTAAAAGGGATGGATGGTATGGAGTTTGTAAAATGTGTGCAGGATAGTTTCTTGCAGCAATACATAGAGGTACCGACTAGAAAAGGGGCAGTGTTGGATCTTCTGTTAGGGAACGAAATAGGTCAGGTGATGGAGGTATGTGTTGGGGAGCACTTCGGGTCCAGTGATCACAATGCCATTAGTTTCAATATAATTACGGAGAAGGATAGGACTGGACCCAGGGTTGAGATTTTTGATTGGAGAAAGGCTAACTGTGAGGAGATGCAAAAGGATTTAGAAGGAGTGGATTGGGACAATTTGTTTTATGGGAAAGATGTAATAGAGAAATGGATAAAAGGTGATATTTTGAAGGTACAGAATCTTCATGTTTCTGTTAGGGTTCCCTTGGGATCAATAAAGTATGTCTGTCTTAGGTTGAAAGGAAAGGTTAAAAGTTTGAGGGAGCCATTGTTTTCAAGGGATATTGGAAACTTGGTTGGGAAAAAGAGAGATATCTACAATAAATATAGACAGCAAGGAGAAAATGAGGTGCTCAAGGAAAATAAAGAATGTAAGAAGAATCTTAAGAAAGAAATTAGAAAAGCTAAAAGAAGATACGAGGTTGCTTTGGCAAGTAAGGTGAAAATAAATCCAAAGGGTTTCTACAGTTATATTAATAGCAAAAGGATAGTGAAGGATAAAATTGGTCCCTTAGAGAATCAGAGTGGACAGCTATGTATGGAGCTGAAAGAGATGGGGGAGATTTTGAAAAATTTCTTTTCTTTGGTATTCACTAAGGAGAAGGATATTGAATTGTGTAAGTTAAGGGAAACAAGCTAAGCCCTATGTAGTGGAGAGACAGATGCCAAACATACTAGTTTTCCGGGTGAAACCAAAGAATGGGAATGGGCCTCTCAAGATTATCCGTCGGAATCACCTTCTGCCTCTAAGACAAGAGGTACAGATTGACCCAGAGCCCAGATACAGGCAGGGATGATGGAAAGCAGAGATGGCTATAGTTCTGGGTATAGTTGACAAGGCACAGGATAGATATGTCCCACAGAGGAAGAAGTTCTCATTTGGCAGGGGTAGGCAATTTAAGGCTGACAAGGGAATTTAAGGACTGCATAAAAGCCAAGGAAAGGGCATATAAGATAGCAAAAGTGAGTGAGAAGTCGGATGATTCAGAAGGCTATAAAGTCCAACAAAAAGCAACTAGGAGAGAAAAGATGAAATATGAGGGCAACTAGCAAATCATTATAAAGCAGGGTACCAAAAGTTCTCTCAGTTATATAAAGAGTAAAAGAGAGGTGAGAGTTGATATTGGATCACTGGAAAATGATGCTGGTGAGGTAGTACTGGGGACAAAGAAATGGCAGATGGTCCTTATTCTTTGGAGCGTAGAAGGTTAAGGGGGGAGTTGATAGAGGTATTTAAAATTATGAGGGGGATAGATAGAGTTGACGTGGATAGGCTTTGTCCATTGAGAGTAGGAGAGATTCAAACAAGAGGACATGAGTTGAGAGTTGGGGGCAAAAGTTTATGCATAACATGAGGGGGAATTTCTTTACACAGAGAGTGATATCTGTGTGGAACGAGCTTCCAGTAGATGTGGTAGAGGCAGGTTCAGTAATGTCATTTAAAATAAAATTGGATAGGTATATGGACAGGAAAAGAATGGAAGGTTATGGGCTGAGTGCAGGCCAGAGGGACTAGGTGAGAGTAAGCATTCTGCACGGACTAGAAGGGCTGAGATGGCCTGCTTCTGTGCTGTAATTGTTATATGGTTATATATGGTTACCCAGGACATCTTCAAGGAGTGGTGTCTCAGAAAGTCAGCTTCCATTATTATGGGCCTCCAGCACCCAGGGCATGCCCTTTTCTCACTGTTACCAACAGGTAGGAAGTACAGAAGCCTGAAGGCACACACTCAGTGATTCAGGAACAGTTTCTTCCCCTCTGCTATCTGATTCCTAAATGGACATTGAATCCTTGAACACTACCTCACTTTTTAAATATATATTATTTCTGTTTTTGGACAACTTTTAATCTATTCAATATACGTATACATTAGTTGATTTACTTATTTAATTATTATTATTTTTTTCTTCTTCTTCTATATTATGTATTGCATTGAACTGCTATTGCTAAGTTAACAAATTTCATGACACATGCCAGTGATAATAAACCTGATTCTGATGCTATATGTACAGTCAGATGACAATAACCTTGAACTTGGGATGAGGTGCTTCTTACTCACAATTGGTTTCCTCTCCATTTCCCAGGTTTACAGCTCTTCAATTAGCAGAAATATTCAGCAATTCAGCAAGTGTGTGCAGTGAGATGTGTGCCAGAGTTTACCTGTTTCCCGTCCAGTCTGACGCGTCCCCAGGTTGATGACAGGTGTGCCGAATGCACCTGCCTCACGCACCCCACAGCTACTGTTACCGATCATCAGGCCAGCGTGTGCAACTAACTGGATAAACTGTTCAAAGGGGATATGTTTCACAGCCCGGAAGCTTGGATTCTTTTCAATTCCCTTCTTTCTCATCACTCGCACCATTTCTTTGCTTCCTACAAGTATAAATCAAAATTGAGAGAATCAGTTCATAGTCAGAACAGTGGACCATTGAAAAAAAAAATCAAGACAATCTTGTCACAGGTTTACTAAGAGCAAGGCTAACATTTATAAGATGACATGGAAAATATGCACAAGTACATGTGAAGTTTTAAAAATAGACATTCATTCATTAGGTGCTGTGCCTTTATGATGTAGGCAATCATGGTTTTCCATGACGTGGATTGTTCTTGGCAAGTTTTTCTTCAGAAGTGGTTTACCATTGCTTTTTTCTGGGCAGTGTCTTTACAAGAAATTAATGTGGACCAAGTGTAAGATGTTGCACATTGGGAGGACCAACCAGGATAGTACTTACAAGGGAAGTGGTAGAGCACTCAGGAGTGTAGCAGAACTGAGGGATCTGGGAATACAGATGCATAAATCCTTGAGAGTGGTGACACAGATAGACAGGGTCATATAGGAAGCTTTTGCACATTGGCCTTCATAAATCAAAGTATTGAGTACAAGAGTTAGGATGTTATGTTGAAGTTAGTGAGGCCTAATTTGGAGTATTATGTGTAATTCAGTCATCTACCTACAAGAAATATAGAAATAAGATTGAAAGAGTACAGGGAAAATATACAAGGATGTTGTCAGGACTTGTGGACCGGAATTATAAGGAAAGGATGAATACGTTAGGACTTTATTCCCTAGAGCGTAGAAGAATGATGAGAAATGTGATAGAGGTATACAAAATTATGAGGGGTATAGATAGAGTAAATGAAATAAGGCTTTTTCCAATAAAGTTGGGTGAGACTACAAATAGAGGTCATGGGTTAAGGGTGAACGGTGAAATGTTTAAGGGAAACCTGAGGGAGAACACCTTCACTCAGAGGGTGGTGAGAGTGTGGAACAAGTTGCCAGTGGAAGTGGTGGATGTGGGTTTGATTTCAACACAAGAGAAATTTGGATGGGTATGTGGATGGGGTATGTATGGAGTGTTATGGGACTATCCAGATTAATAGTTCAGTATGAACTACATGGGTTGAAGGGCCTCTCTCTGTACTGTTGTGTTTTATGACTCTATGTGAAAGTTATCATAAATTGGACATAACATATTCAGACACCATCTATAAATAAAACAAGTGTTCAGACCAGCTATCAAAGTTCAAAGTACATTTACTAAAGTATGTATACATTATACCTTTCGAGTCATCTCCTAACAGGCAGCCACAAAGCAATGAAACCCAAAATAAACCCATATATATGAAAAAAACTGTCTTGCACCCGATGTGCAGAGAATAAAAAAGCACACCATGCCCATAAAAAACAATAAAATAACCCATAAAAAAGACCATCAAACACCCAATGTGAAATGAAAAAGAAGTCATGCAGACAGTAACCGTAAGCAAATAGCTATGTAATAGGTCATCGCACATTCCCAAGAGAAAGAGCGTACTGGGAATACAGGGTGCCCTGTTTCAGGATTCCAGTCAGAACACCTGGTCAAGTATCGTTCAGAGCTCTGGCATCATCGCACAGCCCCAATCACTGCTCCCAGACACAGAGTGCTCCAAGCAATATGCTTAGCCATCAGAATGAGGGCAATGAGTTAGGACAGTTTACCCAGGGATTCTTATCCAGAGATGTATACTGCAAAACAAAGATCAAGAACTTCCCCAGCCAACACAAACTATACTACCATTTCAAGTACAGTTCAGGAACAGTTATTACCCCTCAACCAGAGAGGTAACTTAACTCAACTTCACTCACCTCAATGCTGAAATGTTCTCACAACCAATGGACTCACTCTCACGGACTCTTCATCTCATGTCCTCAATATTTATTGCTTATTTATTTATTTGTTTGTTTGTATTTGCATCATTTCTTGTCTTTTGCAAATTGGTTGTTTGTCCATCCTGATGGGTGCAGTCTTTCATTGATTCTATTACATTTCTTGGATTTACTGAGTACGCCCACAAGAAAACAAACCTCAGGGTACCATATGGTGACATATATGTACTCTGATAATAAACTTACTTTGAACTTTGAAATACACATGTTGCAGGAAGATTTTATGAAAAGCAAACTTAAAGCAACTGCAGAGATATATAGTAACACATACAAAATTCTGAAGTAACTCAGCAGCCCAGACAGGAAAAAGTATAGTTGATGTTTCGGGCTGAAAAACTTTGGCCAAGACTGGAGGAAAAAAAAGCTGAGGAATAGATTTAAAAGGTAGGGGAGGGGAGAGAGAAACACAAGGTGATAGGTGGAACTTGGAGGGGAGGGATAAAGTAAAGAGCTGGGAAGTTGATTGGTGAAAGAGACAGAAGGCTATGGAAGAAAGAAAAGGGGGGGATGAGCACTAGAGGGAGGCGATGGGTCGGCAAGGAGATAAGGCGAGGAAAAGGGGATGGGAAATGTAGCGGGGGGGGGGGGGGTGTTGAGGGGCACTACCAGAAGTTTGAGAAATAGAAGATCATGTCATCAGGTTGGAGGCTACCCAAACGGAATATAAGGTGTTGTTCTTCCCACCTAAGTGTGGCTTTAAATGGAGGAGACCATGGAAAGACATATCAGAAAGGGAATGGGAAGTGGAATTAAAATGGGTGGCCACTGGGAAATCTCACTTGTTTTGGCAGGCTGCGTTCACCTATCACATAAAAACATAAGAGATAAGACCAGGAGTAGGTCATCTGGCCCATCGAACCAGCTCTGCCATTCATTAAGATCATGGATGATCTGGCCATGGACTCATCTCCACCCACCTACCTCTTCCCCATAACCCCTGTTACTATTAATTCCCCTATTATGCAAAAATTTATCCAACATCTTAAATATATTTACTGAGGTAGCCTCCACTGTTTCCTTGGGCAGAGAATTCCACAGATTCACCACTCTCTGGGAAAAGCACTTTCTCCTCATATTCGTCCTAAATCTCTGCCACCAAATCTTCAGGCTATGTCCTCTACTGCTAGTCTCAGCTACCAGTGGTAACAACTTTCCTGCCTCTATCTTATCTACCCCTTTTATAATTTTATACATTTCTATAAGATCTCCTCTCATTCTTCTGAGTTCCAGCAAGTACAGTCCCAGGCGACTCTATCTTTCCTCATCTCAGGAATCAAACTCGTGAACCTCCTCTGCACCACCTCCAAAGCCAGTATATCCTTCCTCAAGTAAGGAGACCAGAACTGCACACAGTACTCCAGGTGTGGCCTCACCAGTACCCTGTACAATTGCAGCATAACCTCCCTGTTCTTAAATTCAATCTTTCTAGCAATGAAGGCCAACATTCCATTTGCCTTCTTGATAGCCTGTTGCACCTGCAAACCAACTTTCTGTGATTCATGCAAAAGCATTCACTCCCAAGTCCCTCAGCACAACAGGATGTTACAATCTTTTACTATTTAAATAATAATCTGCTCTTTCATTTTTCCTTCCAAAATGGATGACCGCACATTAGCCAACATTGTACTCCATCTGCCAGACCCTTGCCTGCTCACTTAACCTATCTATATCTCTCTGCAGACTTTCCATATCTTCTGCACAATTTGCGTTCCCACTCAATTTAGTATCATCAGCAAACTTAGATACACTAACTCAGTCTCCTATTCCAGATCATTAATGTATATTGCAAACAGTTGTGGGCCCAGCACTGACCCCTGCAAAACACCGCTCACTACTGATTGCCAACCAGAGTAACACCCATGTATCCCAACTCTCTACTTTCTATTAGTTAACCAATCTTCTATCCATCCCATAATACATCACCTCCAACTCAATGCATCCTTATTTTATAGATAAGGCTTTTATGTGGCACCTCATCAAACGCCTTCAGGAAATCCAAGTAAATAACATCCATCTGTTCCACTCTATCCACTGCGCTCGTTATATCCTCAAAGAACTCCAGTAAGTTTGTCAAACAGGACCTGCCTTTGCTGAATCCTTGTTGTGTCTGCCTGATGGATCCATTTCTTTCCAGATGTCTCGCTATTTCTTCTTTAATAATAGCTTCAATCATTTTCCCAACTACAGATGTTAAACTAACTAGCCGAGAGTTAGCTGCCCTTTGCCTACATCCTTTTTTGAACTGTGGCATGACATTCTATGTTCAGATCTACTCCTCGGCTTCTTTTCTCCAGTCCTGCTGAAGGGTTTCAGTCTGAAACATCGACTGTACTTTTTTCCATAGATGCTGCCTGGCCTGCTGAGTTCCTGCAGCATTTTGTGTGTGTTGCTCTAGATTTCCAGCCTCTGCAAATTTTATCTTGTTTACAGAGATGTATATTCATATCTCTAGAATGACAGAACTTTTACAAAGTGGCTTAACACAGTTACGCAATACCTGCCTTTTCCCAATGAGCAATTCATTTACTACTATCTGGATGGTTCTGTACTTTTTTCATCAAGTATCCATCCAAATCCCTTTGTGGAAGGCATTGTGTCAGTTTCCCTCAGCTCACTGGTGCTCTCCATGCACAAACCCAGCACAGCTCGTCTTTCTTTATTCTGTTGACACTCTACATGATTTTGAACATCCCCTCAACCTCCCACTGAAAACCACTCTGGGTTTCCTTATTAAAGCACTTAGATATGCTGGCATTTCCCACATATTTCTACATGCCTGCCAATTTGATTGGCTTGATACACCAGGATAAAGGATGGTAACTGAGTATGGATTCTGACACAGACCAGGCTGGACAAAGATGGGAGGTTTTCTTTTCTGAAAGATGTTCACCATCAAGAGCAGTTGAATGAAGATACCGATCAGGAGACAGTAGTCGAAGACAGATAGTCTAGAGAAGATATTGATCGGGAGTGGGGGCAGTCTGAGGAAGGTATTGATCAGCAGATGGCAGTCTAATGAAGATATTGATCAAGAGACAGCAGTCTATGGTATTGACCAGGAGTCGGCGGTCTAAGGAAGTACTGATCGAGATACGGCAGTCCAAAGAAGTACTGATCAGGAAACGGCAGTCCAAGTAAGTATTGATCGGGATACAGCAGTCTAAGGAAGTACTGATCGGGACACAGCAGTCCAAGGATGTACTGATTGGGATATGGCAGTCTAAGGAAGTATTGATCGGGAGATGGCAGTCTAAGGAAGTATTGATCGGGAGATGGCAATCTAAGGAATTACTGATCAGGAGATGGCAGTCCAAGGCAATGGCAATCTGAGGAAGGTGGTCATCAGCAGCCTCCCAAGGACGACCATGATCGGCAGGCGGCAACTTGAAGAAGGTTGTGATCTGCAGACAGCAGTCTAAGGAAGATATTGACCAGGAGATTGCAGTGTAAGCAAGGTATTGATCAGAGCACAGTAGTCTAAGAAAAGAATTGATCAGGGGATGGCAGTGTAAAGTATCGGTCATAGACAGCAGTCAAAGGTACTGATGAGATGGCAACTGGAATACAAGAGAAAGCCAGCAACGTACAGTAAACAAACTATAAAATATTCTGAAGTGAAAAGCAGAAGATATTTTTAAATTAACATGGGTCCCTTACACACTGAGACAGGAGAAATTATATCAGACACAACAAATAAACACATCTTCTGTATATGTTCATATGACATGGTAAACACTATCATCAGGTGTGGGCAAAGATATCAACATGATTAAAGATGTACAGTTGCAAGAAAAAGTATATGACCCCTTTACAATTACCAGGTTTCCTGCATTAATTACTCATAATCTGATCTTCATCGAAGTCACAATAATAGATAAATACAATCTGCTGCAGCTATTGACACACAAACATACAGAAGCAAGACCTCCCAGGTAGTATTTTTAGGATTGCTGCCTGTGCCACACGCCAGTGAGGTAAAAACAGGATAATCTGGCAGATAAATACATGGCTGAGAAGCAGATGCAGGGGACAGGGCTTCAGGTTCTTGGATTATTAGGATTTCTCCTAGGAGAGGTATGACTTGTTCAAAAGTTATAGGTTGCACCTGAATATGAGGGGGACCAATGTTCTCGTGGGCAGGTTTGTTCGAGCTGTTCGGGAAGTTTTAAACTAACTTGGGGTGGGGGGGGGGGGGGAGGAGTTGGGAACCGGAGTGAAGAGGCTCAGGAAAGGACGGATGGTAAAAAAGTAAAGATTGATGACTTTTGAAGAGTTAATTAGCAAATATTCTCTCTCTCATACACATTTTCTACAATATCTTCAGGTTAGACATTTTTTACAACAATGCTTATCTAAGTTTCCATATATGCAAGAATCTGATTTGTTGGATACTATTTTGAATATGATTCCTTTAGTAAGAGGTTCCGTTGGTAGAATTTATAATTTATTTTTACTACAAAAAGATAACCTCTCACTAAAGATTAAACAAGATTGGGAGAGAGAATTTAATATGACCATTGTTAATGAAGATTGGTTGTGAGTTCTGAAAATGGTCAATTCTTCCTCAAAGTGTGCCAATCAGTGTTTAATTCAATTTAAAATTGTTCACTATTGTTACTTAACAAATAAGAGACTATCCAAAATATTTCCTAACATAGGCAATTATTGAGATAGGTGTAAAACTGAAGTACCCACTTTGTCACATATGTTCTGGTCATGTTCTTCATTAAAATCTTTTTGGAAATCTTTATTTTCTACAATTTCTAAAACTCTGAAAATTAATTTACAACCTAATAGACTGACTGTTCTAATTAGAATAGTCTGCATCATATTCAGGATATTTCATCTTCAGACCAATATGTAATTGCATTTGTTACATTGTTGGCAAGAAGGGCTATTTTATTGAAATGGAAAGATACCTCTGTCCCTACATTAATTCAATGGTTTTCTCAAGTAATGCTATGTCTTAGTTTGGAAAAAATTAGAAGTAGAACTTTTGATCCTCAATTTGATTTTGAGAGAACATGGGGCTCTTTTGCCAAATATTATCATTTAATTTTAATTATCTTATATGGCTTCCTTCCAATTTTATTTTATATAAATGTGAATTGGCATTCTTCTTTATATGTATAGATGATGGTAAGACGTCTTGCTCCGGGAATTGATTCCTAATGGGCTTTTTTCTTTTTTTCTCTTTTTTCTTTTTCCTTCTCTAGTAGTTAGTGGGATTTCTTTTTTTTAGTTAGGGTTCGCTTTTTTCCTTCTTTTACTTAAAAAAAAAATTTTCATTATACATTATTCTTTTTGATAAGTTTTTCTCAGCTTTATTAATTGTATATACATATCAACTTGTTGAAGTTTTGTATCATTTTATAGCTGTAGAAGATAATGTATTAATAAAAAGATTTTAAAAATGAAAAAAGTAAAGATAACGTGAGATTGTCAGGAAAGGCAGGCAGGTGATGGGACTTAGTTGCAGTCAACAGGCTGAGTTTTAAATCATTAGGGATGCAGAATCAGAAAGGAGAGCAAATATGGTACTCAAGGCCATAGTAAATTGACAGGGATATCGGCAGAGCAGGAATGGCATGCATTCTGGGAAAAATGAAGGAGGTGCAGAACATGTGTATTCCAAAAATGAAGAAATACTCAAACAATAAAATAGTACAACTGTGGCTGACAAAGGAAGTCAAAGCTATTGTAAAAGCAAAAGAAAGGGCATACAACAAAGCAAAAATTAGTAGGAAGATAGGATTGTGAAACTTTTAAAAACCTACAAAGAACAACTAAAAAACATCAGTAGAAGAGAAAAGATGAAATATGAAAACAAGCAAGCAAATAATATCAAAGTGGATAGTAAAAGCTTTTTCAAGTACAAGGGGTGATTGATAAGTTTGTGGCCTAAGATAGAAGGAGTCAATTGTAGAAAACCTAGCACACTTATTTTTCAACATAGTCCCCTCCTACATTTACACACTTAGCACAACTGTCGTGGAGCATACGGACCTCCAGAAAGTGTCCACAGGAGTGATTGATAAGTTTGTAGCCTAAGGTGGATGGAGATGAGTTATACAACTCTCGTTACATGCATATGCAGTTCAACTCTTTGCGTGATTATGCAGAAAGTTTGGTTAATAACTCATCAGGGTGATTGACAAGTTCATGGCCTAAGGTAGAAGGAGATGAGTTCTTAACTACAAACTTTCTGCATAATCACTCAAAGAGTTGACCTGCATGTGCATGTAATGACAGCTGTATAACTCATCTCCTTCTACCTTAGGGCACAAACTTATCAGACATCTGAGGACACTTTCTGGAGGTCCAAGATCAGTATGCTCCATGACCACAGGACTAAGTGTATAAATGTAGGAGGGGACTATGTTGAAAAATAAATATGCTAGGTTTTCTAAAACTGACTCCTTCTATCTTAGGCCCCGAACTTATCAATCACCCCTCGCATGTTAAAAAAGAGAAATGCAAGTGAATATAGAACCGCTATAAAATGAGGCAGGAGAAATAATAACGGGAGACAAGGAGATGACTGATGAACTAAATGAGTATTTTCCATCAGTCTTCACTGTGGAAGACACTAGAAGTATGCCTGATGTTGTAGTGTGTGAAGGAAGAGAAGTGGGTGCAGTTACTGTTACGAGAGAGGTGCTGAAAAAGCCAGAAGACTTAAAAGTGCATAAGTCACTTGGACCAGAGGAACTGCACCCTAGGATTCTGAAAGAGGTAGCGTTAGAGATTGTGGTGGGGAGGTCACTAGGAGACGCTCATGGAGTGAGTACTGTTTCAGATTCGCTCCATAACCTTTACTTTTCTTAACCTATGATCACCCTTATTTAACTTACTTTTACCTACACCAAAAGATTCTTGCTACTTTTTTGGACTAAGAGTGTCCTGTGAATTTTGAAGAAATTAGTACAGAATTGGCTTTGAGATCTAAAGGGCGAGACCCTGGGAAAGATTCTAACGGCAACAGAAAGAAAAAAAAACGATCCTAAGTGCACTGAATTGACTTATGAAATGTTATTGGAGCTTTTAAATGAAAAATTTGAAGAGCAATGACAAATTTTCAAACAAGATATAAAGGCTTTTCAGGATTATATGGATAAGACTGATTCAGTAGTTAACCAGCAGCAAGCTCTAATCACAACTTTGCAAGAGGATGCTCGGAAGCGAGACTTGATAATTGAAAAACTGGAGCAGAAGTTATCTTCGATGATTAAACAGGTGGAAACACTTAAAGCTAAGAGTGTTGACTTTGAAAATCGGTCCAGAAGACAGAACTTACGCATACTTGGTCTCCCGGAAGGTATTGAACAAGGGGACCCCTCGAAGTATTTTGCTCAACTTTTAAAGGATGCGTTCCCATCTGTATTCCCAGACAGTCCTCCTTTACTTGATCGTGCCCACAGAATTATGCGCCGATCACCAAGTTCTTCATCTAAACCACCTGTTGTAATTGTTCGATTTCATTATGTGCATGTCAAAGAGCAACTTATTCGTGTGGCTTGGAGTTTAGGGATGGTTAAATTCAAAGATTTCGAGTTTAGATTAGTGGAGGATTTTAGCCCAGAAGTAATGAAGCCAAGGCTTCTTTTTAAACCTCTGATGTTTGAATGTTATGAGAAAAATCTAAAACCAGCACTTTTATACCCTGTGAAGCTTAGAATCTCGCCTCCGAATGCACCACGGCGTGTTTTTCTCTCCACATCTGAAGCTCGAAGCTTTCTGGATGAGAACTACCCGACTGCTTCAGATTCTCGTCTCTAATAAATGAGTGATTTTGATCGTTACAAGATAGTTTTTGTTTCCAAAACCAGATTTTGTTTCTGGCTATTGGTTTAGGTTTATTCTATATTTTAAATTTTAATTAAAGTTTTTTTTTTGACGTACTAATCTTCTTATTTTACTTACATTAACCACTGTACTTTATTTTTGGTCATTATTATTAACCCTTTGAAGGTGAATTTTTTTTAACTGTTTGATATATATCCTTTTCATTTTTTGTGTGACTAAGATGGCAGTTTCTTCTCTAAAATATTTCTTGCTTTTTTTTATTTCGCCATTTTTTTTCTCTCATCTTCTTCCTATAATACATTTCTTATCACATTTTAACTTTTTGTTTGGGTTTTAACCTGATTTATAAGTTACTAGTGTTTATATTCTTTTTGGTTTTTTTTAACTAGCAATTATATTAAGAAGTTTGTTTTAGTATAGTGATCATTACTTTTTTGGAGTTTGGGTGGATCTTTTTTTTCTCTCCTTTATATATTTGGAGTTGCTTTCTGCTGACACGGGGTAGATTTAGTATCATTCCTTTTTTTTCCCAGCCTTCTCCAGACTCGAGATGGACTTTTTCTTTGTGGGTGGGGGGGTGGGGGTCTCTTTTCTAAATCTATTGTTCTTTTTACCAGTTTTTTTTTTAGTTTTTTCATTTGGGCTGATTTTAAACTACTAAAATGTCCGCGATATCATCACTTCCGGGACCGCCCCTTATTTTTGTTCCTCTTCCGGGTGCATAATTTGTTCATAAGTTCATAATTTGGTTAACTCTTTATATACCAAAGGGTTGATTTTAGAAATATGGCTCAGACCATTAATTTTGTCTCTTGGAATACTAATGGTTTAAACCATCTGATTAAACGGCAAAAGATTTTCAAAGTATTCCAAAGACTGAATGCACATATTATTTTTGTACAAGAAACTCATGTGAAGAAAGAGGACAATCAATGTTTTTTTTAGGTTTTGGAGGGGTCAACAGTACCATTCAAATTCGAATGCCAAAGTAAAGGGAGTTTCAATTTTTATTGACTCCTCTATTACATTTGTCCAACACGATATTACTTCGGATCCGAATGGTAGATTTTTGTTAATTATTGGGCTACTTTTTAACAAAAGGTTGCTATGGTTAATGTTTATGCTCCAAATGTGGATTATCCTGATTTTTTTAAGTCATAATTTACTTCTCTATCTAATCTAAATGAATATATGTTGTTAATGGGTGGTGACTTAAATTGTTGTTTAAATCCTTTGCTGGACAGATCTATATCCACTCAGACTTTACCTAATAAGTCGGCCACTTACATTAATTCTTTTTTGACTGATAATGGAATTTTTGATATTTGGAGATTTCGGCATTCTAAGGACAAAGAGTTTTCATTTTTCTCACATGTTTATCATTCTTACTCGAGAATTGATTATTTTTTATTGACTCTCGTTTTATTCCATCTGTAATTGTTTGTAATTATGATATTATAACCATCTCTGATCATGCTCCATTGAAACTTTCTATTAAATTTATGGATACAGCTTCTAGTGTTAGGCAATGGTGATTTGATTCTACCTTACTGCAAGATCCGGATTTTATTAAATTTATGAAGGAACAGATCGATTTCTTCTTTTCAACTAATTCCATGGATGATATTCCTTGTGGAACACTTTGGGACACTTTTAAAGCATATTTATGTGGACAGATTATCTCCTATTCTGTTGGTTTGAGAAAATTAGAGAAACTGACAAGAAATATTCGACTGCTCCTAGTAAGGAGCTTTACAAACAAAGGGTTGAACTTCAAATGGGACACAGTTTATTACTTACATCTTCGACTGAAAATCAATTAATGAAAACCAGATCTGATTTTTATATACATAGTGAAAAATAGGGTAAACTGTCAGCTAATCAATTGAAGAATGCTTTGGCTAAATGTCAAATTATTAAGATTCGTCATCAGAATGGTGAATTGACAGTTAACCATGATGAGATAAACAAATCTTTTCAAGATTTTTATACCTCCCTGTATCATTCTGAATTCCCTCAAGATCATAATACCATGTATGATTTTCTTGGGAAATTGAATTTTCCAAAAATTATCATCAGATGATCTTTCAATATTAGAAACTCCTATAACGGATGCAGAAATTAAAGGGGTTATTTCCTCTATGAATTCTGGGAAAGCACCAGGTCCAGATGGGTATACAGTGGAATTTTTAAAGTGTTTTTCCTCTACTCTTTCTCCTTGGTTATGCAGGGTGTTTGAAGCAGTCAAATTGGGTAAACTGCCACAATCTTTTTATAGAGCTTCCATTTCTTTAATATTGAAAAAAGATAAAGACCCTACTGACTGTGCATCCTATAGACCAATATCCTTATTGAATGTAGATTCCAAGATCTTTTCCAAGTTACTGGCGTCCAGGCTGGAGAAGGTATTACCTCAAATTATCTCGGAAGATCAAACTGGTTTTATTAAAAATCGCTATTCTTTTTTCAATATTAGGAGATTATTGAATATTGTTTATACTTCTTCACGTAGCACGTCAGAATGCGTCATTTCATTAGATGCGGAGAAAGCATTTGATAGAGTTAAATGGCCATACTTATTTACTGTGCTTGAGAAGTTTAATTTTAGTCCGACATTCATTTCCTGGATTAAACTGATATATCATACTCCAGTAGCCTCTGTTTTTACTAACAATCAAAGATCTCCCTTTTTTCGTTTATTTCGGGGTACCAGGCAAGGCTGTCCTCTTAGTCCATTATTATTTGATATTGTTTTAGAACTTTTGGCAATTACTATTAGAGAATCACCGAACATTTTTGGCATTACTCGTGGGATGGATATACATAAGTTATCATTATACGCAGATGATTTATTATTAATTATTTCTGATCCTGAGAAATCCATTCCTGCAGTTATATCATTGTTGGCTCAATTTAGTAAGTTTTCCGGGTATAAATTAAATCTTAATAAGAGTGAATTGTTTCCTTTAAATAGACAGGTTCCAATTTATGGAAATTTACCTTTTAAGTTCTCTTTTGGAAGAGGACAGTTCTCTTTTGGAAGAGGACAGCGAGGCTTGAGAGGAAGTGCGGCGGCGGCCATTTTCAAATCGTCCAATTGCTTCTCAGATCGGAGTTCTGAGAGGCGGGACTGCGCAGGCGCGTGAAGGAGGCCCGGGAAGGAGGGAAGATATATAAAGGAAATACTGAGTGAGGTAGTTCTCTTTTGGAAGAGGACAGCGAGGCTTGAGAGGAAGTGCGGCGGTGGCCATTTTCAAATTGTCCAATTGCTTCTCAGATCGGAGTACTGAGAGGCGGGACTGCGCAGGCGCGTGAAGGAGGCCCGGGAAGGAGGGAAGATATATAAAGAACGCCGCCTTAAGAAGCGGGCAGCTTCGTTTGCAGGCAGCGGAGTGAGCCGGGCGCAGAGTATAGGGCTTGGGCTCAGAGGGCTTAGGCGGAAGAGGGCACAGCAGGCTTATCTTTTTAGTTCTTGTATTTTCAGTTATTTGGGAGGTATGAGTGTGAGGGCAGCTTGTTGTTCTCGGTGTCGGATGTGGGAGATCCTGGAGTCTCCGAGCCTCCCGGACGTCCACATCTGCGCCAGGTGCGCCGAACTGCAGCTCGTGATGGACCGAGTTAGGGAACTGGAGCTGCAGCTCGATGACCTTCGCCTGGTCAGGGAGAGTGAGGAGGTGATAGAGAGGAGTTACAGGCAGGTGGTCACTCTGGGACCATGGGAGGCAGATAGGTGGGTTACAGTCAGGAAGGGGAAGAGGCAGGTACTAGAGAGCACCCCAGTGGCTGTACCCCTTGACAATAAGTACTCATGTTTGAGTACTGTTGGGGGGGGACAGCCTACCTGGTGGGAGTGACAGTGGCCGAGCCTCCGGCACAGAGGACGGCCCTGTAGCTCAGAAGGGTAGGGTTAGAAGAAAGAGGTCCATAGTAATAGGGGACTCAATAGTCAGGGGCTCAGACAGGCGTTTCTGTGGAGGTGATCGGGAGTCCCGGATGGTAATTTGCCTCCCTGGTGCCAGGGTTCGGGACGTTTCTGATCGCGTACAAGATATCCTGAAGTGGGAGGGTGAAGAGCCAGAGGTCGTGGTACATGTAGGTACCAATGACATAGGAAGGAAAGGGGAAGAGGTCCTGAAACGAGAGTATAGGGAGTTAGGAAGGCAGTTAAGAAGAAGGACCACAAAGGTAGTAATCTCGGGATTACTGCCTGTGCCACGCGACAGTGAGAGTAGGAATAGAATTAGGTGGAGGATGAATGCGTGGCTGTGGGATTGGAGCAAGGGGCAGGGATTCAAGTTTCTGGATCATTGAGACCTCTTCTGGGGCAGGAGTGACCTGTTCAAGAAGGACGGGTTACACTTGAATCGTGGAGGGACCAATATCCTAGCGGGGAGGTTTGCTAGGGCTACAGGGCGGACTTTAAACTAGTAAGATGGGGGGGCGGGAGACTATTTGAGGAGACTATGGGAGAGGAGGTTAGTTCACCAGTGGAGCAAGTAAATAGACAGTGTGTGAGGGAGGAAAGGCAGGTGATGGAGAAGGGATGCGCTCAGCCCGAAGATGTAGGGGAGAAGAAAGAAAAGGATAATAAATTTGAATGCATTGTTAGGGATGGAAAGAGAGGAGGAGATGGAGAGTATCTTAAATGTATCTATTTTAATGCTAGGAGCATTGTAAGAAAGGTGGATGAGCTTAAAGCGTGGATTGATACCTGGAATTATGATGTTGTAGCTATTAGTGAAACATGGTTGCAGGAAGGGTGTGATTGGCAACTAAATATTCTTGGATTTAGTTGCTTCAGGTGCGATAGAGTAGGAGGGGCCAGAGGAGGAGGTGTTGCATTACTTGTCCGAGAAAATCTTATGGCGGTGCTCTGGAAGGATAGATTAGAGAGCTCCTCTAGGGAGGCCATTTGGGTGGAATTGAAGAATGGAAAAGGTGCAGTAACACTGATAGGAGTGTATTATAGGCCACCTAATGGGGCGTGTGATTTGGAAGAGCAAATGTGTAAGGAGATAGCAGATATTTGTAGTAAACACAAGATGATGATCGTGGGAGATTTTAATTTTCTACACGTAGACTGGGAAGCTCATTCTGTAAAAGGGCTGGATGGTTTAGAGTTTGTGAAATGTGTGCAGGATAGTTTTTTGCAACAATACATAGAAGTACCGACTAGAGATGGGGCAGTGTTGGATCTCCTGTTAGGGAATGCGATAGGTCAGCTGACAGATGTATGTGTTGGGGAGCACTTCGGGTCCAGTGATCACAATAGCATTAGCTTCAATATAATTATGGAGAAGGACAGGACTGGACCTAGAGTTGAGATTTTTGATTGGAGAAAGGCTAACTTTGAGGGGATGCGAAGGGATTTAGACAGAGTGGATTGGGTCAAGTTGTTTTATGGGAAGGATGTAATAGAGAAATGGAGGTCATTTAAGGGTGAAATTATGAGGGTACAGAATCTTTATGTTCCTGTTAGGTTGAAAGGAAAGGTTAAAGGTTTGAAAGCACCATGGTTTTCAAGGGATATTAGAAATTTGGTTCAGAAAAAGAGGGATGTCTACAATAGATATAGGCAGCATGGAGTAAAGGAATTGCTCGAGGAATATAAAGAATGTAAAAGGAATCTTAAGAAAGAGATTAGAAAAGCTAAAAGAAGATATGAGGTTGGTTTGGCAAATAAGGTGAAAATAAATCCGAAAGGTTTCTACAGTTATATTAAAAGCAAGAGGATAGTGAGGGATAAAATTGGCCCCTTAGAGAATCAGAGTGGTCAGCTATGTGTGGAACCGAAGGAGATGGGAGAGATTTTGAATGATTTCTTCTCTTCGGTATTCACTAAGGAGAAGGATATTGAATTGTCTAAGGTGTGGGAAACAAGTAAGGAAGTTATGGAACCTATGACAATTAAAGAGGTGGAGGTACTGGCGCTTTTAAGAAATTTAAAAGTGGATAAATCTCCGGGTCCTGACAGGATATTCCCCAGGACCTTGAGGGAAGTTTGTGTAGAAACAGCAGGAGCTCTGACGGATCTTTAATATGTCATTAGAAACGGGGATTGTGCCGGAGGATTGGCGTATTGCTCATGTGGTTCCATTGTTTAAAAAGGGTTCTAGAAGGAAGCCTAGCAATTATAGACCTGTCAGTTTGACATCAGTGATGGGTAAATTAATGGAAAGTATTCTTAGAGATAGTATTTATAATTATCTGGATAGACGGGATCTGATAAGGAGTAGCCAGCATGGATTTGTGCGTGGAAGGTCATGTTTGACAAACCTTATTGAATTTTTTGAAGAAGTTACGAGGAATGTTGACGAGGGTAAGGCAGTGGATGTAGTCTATATGGACTTCAGCAAAGCCTTTGACATAGTTCCACATGGAAGGTTAGTTAAGAAGGTTCAGTCGTTAGGTATTAATGCTGGAGTAATAAAATGGATTCAACAGTGGCTAGATGGGAGATGCCAGAGAGTAGTGGTGGATAATTGTTTATCGGGATGGAGGCCGGTGACTAGCGGGGTGCCTCAGGGATCTGTTTTGGGCCCAATGTTATTTGTAATATACATAAATGATCTGGATGATGGGGTGGTAAATTGGATTAGTAAGTATGTCGATGATACTAAGGTAGGAGGTGTTGTGGATAATGAGGTGGATTTTCAAAGCTTGCAGGGAGATTTATGCCGGTTAGAAGAATGGGCTGAACGTTGGCAGATGGAGTTTAATGCTGAGAAGTGTGAGGTTCTACATTTTGGCAGGAATAATCCAAATAGAACATACAGGGTAAGTGGTAGGGCATTGAGGAATGCAGAGGAACAGAGAGATCTAGGAATAACAGTGCATAGTTCCCTGAAAGTGGAGTCTCATGTAGATAGGGTGGTGAAGAGGGCTTTTGGAATGCTGGCCTTTATAAATCAAAGCATTGAGTACAGAAGTTGGGATGTAATGCTAAAGTTGTACAAGGCATTGGTAAGGCCAAATTTGGAATATTGTGTGCAGTTCTGGTCACCGAATTATAGGAAAGATATCAATAAATTAGAGAGAGTGCAGAGACGATTTACTAGGATGTTACCTGGGTTTCAGCAATTAAGTTACAGAGAAAGGTTGAACAATTTAGGTCTCTATTCATTGGAGCGTAGAAGGTTGAGGGGGGATTTGATCGAGGTATTTAAAATTTTGAGAGGGATAGATAGAGTTGACGTGAACAGGCTGTTTCCATTGAGAGTAGGGGAGATTCAAACTAGAGGACATGATTTGAGAGTTGGGGGGCAGAAGTTTAAGGGAAACACGAGGGGGTATTTCTTTACTCAGAGAGTGATAGCTGTGTGGAATGAGCTTCCTGTAGAAGTAGTAGAGGCCAGTTCAGTTGTGTCATTTAAGGTAAAATTGGATAGGTATATGGACAGGAAAGGAGTGGAGGGTTATGGGCTGAGTGCGGGTAGGTGGGACTAGGTGAGATTAAGGGTTCGGCATGGACTAGGAGGGCCAAGATGGCCTGTTTCCTTGCTGTGATTGTTATATGGTTATAAGTTAGTTAATGACTCTCTTATATACTTTGGGATTAAAATTACTAAAAATTATAAGGAGTTATTTAAGGTTAATTTTTTACCTTTAATTGATCAGATTAAGTGTTTGTTAACTAAATGGTCACCATTATCTTTATCTCTGATAGGTCAGATTAATGCTATTAAGATGATTATTTTACCTAAGTTTTTATATATATTTCAAGTGATACCAATTTTTATTCCGAACTTTTTTTTGTTAATGTTGATTCAAAAATTTCCTCATATATATGGCAGAATAAAAATCCTAGATTAGGTAAAAAAATATTTACAGAAGGAAGGAAGGTGGATCAGCATTGCCTAATTTTAGATTTTATTATTGGGCAGTTAATATCCGATATTTGATATGTTGGTTAAAGGATTGGGATTTATCTTTTAGCCCTCATTGTGTGAACTTGGAAACTAAATCTGTACAGGGATTTTCTTTGGGTTCTATTTTAGGGTCTTCTCTTCCCTTTGCTCTTTCTAAATTGCAGAAACGAATTGACAATCCGATAGTTAAACATACTTTACATATATGGTTTCAATTTCAGAAATTTTTTGGGTTGAATCAGTTTGTTTTAACTATTCCTATTGTATCCAATTTCTTTTTTTTACCCTTCTATTATAGACCAAGCTTATTCAGCTTGGAAGACTAAAGGATTACTACGATTTTCCGATTTATTTTTGGATAATTGTTTTATGTCTTTTGAACAATTATCTAATAAATATAATTTGCCTAGATTTCATTTTTTTTTAGATATTTACAGATTAGGAATTTCTTAAATACTGTACTTCCTACCTTTCCAAATCTTGAGTCTTCGGGTATTTTGGAGAATTTGTTAGAACTAAATCCTTCTCAGAAAGGTGTAATATCAAAACTCTACAATATAATTATGAAAATACATTCAGAGCCCTTCTGTAAGATTAAAAATGATTGGGAAAGAGAACTTAACCTTACTAACCCTACTGAGAATTGGGATAAAATTCTTCAATTAGTCAATTTATCATCTGTATGTGCTAAACATTCATTAATACAGTTTAAAGTTGTGCATAGGGCTCATATGTCCAAGGATAAATTGGCTCATTTTTATTCCTATATAAATCCTATTTGTGACAGATGTCATTCTGAGATACCGTCTTTAACTCATATGTTTTGGTCATGTCTGCTTTTGAAAAAATATTCAAAAGACATTTTTGATATTATTTCCACGGTATTGAACATTGATTTACAACCTCATCCTATTACTGCAATTTTTGGTTTACCAATGATGGACTCAATCCATTTATCTTCTTCTGCTTGTCGAATGATTGCATTTCTTACATTAATGGCTAGAAGATCTATTTTGTTGAATTGGAAAGAAATTAATCCCCCTACCATATTTTATTGGCTTTCTCAAACTATGTTATGTCTAAATTTGGAGAAAATTAGAAGTGTTGTATTTGACCCTTCTATTAAATTTGAAAAGACATGGAGACCATTTATTCAGTATTTTCATATGATGTAATGAGACCCTGTTCCAAACCTACTCGTTTTTCCAGTTTTGATTATACATATGTTGAGAGGATTGGAGTTGGTGACACTGATGATTTTGTAATTTTTTTTATAGATGTTATAAACAACCCGTTTTTAAAATTATTTTTTTCTCTTTTTTTTCTTTTTTCTCTTTATTAGTTATTAGGTTGTTAAGATTAGTTTTTTCTAGGTTTTTTTTTCTTTTTCTCTTTTTTTTATATATATTATGATATAACCTAGTTTTGCTTTGTTTATATGTTATTTGTATCATTCATGATTTGGGAAGACTTAATTATATTGTAACTATTGCTTGTGTATCCTTTCATGTTTAGTATAAATTTGTAAGTTTCTAATCCCAATATATATTGATAATAATAATAAAAAGATTGAAAAAGAAAGAAAGAGATTGTGGTGGTATAAAATACGATCTTTCAAAAATTATTTCACTCTGGTACGGTGCCAGAGGACTGGAAAATAGCAAATGTCACTCCACTCTTTGAGAAAAGAGGAAGACAGCAGAAAGTAAATTATAGACCAGTTAGCCTTACCTCTGTGGTTGGGAAGATGTTGGAGTCAATTGTTAAGGATGAGGCTGATAGAGTACTTGGTGACACAAGACAAGATAGTACAAAGTCAGCATGGTTTCCTTCAGGGAAAATCCTGTCTGACGAACCTGTTGGAATTCTTTAAGGAGATTACCAGTAGGATAGATGAAGGGGATGCAGTGGATGTTGTATATTTGGATTTTCAGAAGGCCTTTGACAAGGTGCCACACATGAGTCTGCTTACCAAGTTAAAAGCTCATGGTATTACAGGGAAGTTACTAATGTGGTTAAAGCATTGGATGATTGGTAGGAGGCAGCGAGCAGGGCTTCCAGAGACTAGCGGTGTTCTGCAAGGGTCAGTTTTGGGATCACTTCTTTTTATACTGTATATAAATGATTTAGATGATGGATTAGGTGGTTTAGTTGCCAAGTTTACAGATGATAGGAAGATTATCCTACTTATAATCTTCTCAAAGAATTCCAACAGGTTTGTCAGAGAGGCGGAGGGAGATGGGATGAGTGGAGTGGGAGGCGGAGGGAGGTGGGATGAGGCCGAGGTGGGGGAGGGGGAGTGGGGGGGGCCGGGGACAAGGCTGAGGAGGGGGAGTGGGAGAGAGAGGATGCTGAGTGTGAGGAGGGGGAGAGGGGGAGAGGAATGGAAATGGGAGCAACAGGCCCATTAATGGAAGGAGAACATACAGGGGCCAAGAATTAAACACAAAGCTGTGGAATTTTCTGCTCACCTGCATCGATGTTGGGAAACAGGATCAACGTGCGTTTACCGAATGTTAATAGCGCATCGAGCGTGAGCTCGAACATCTTAATGGAATGTTTAATGTTGGTGGTGACTGGATGCTGTAGAGCCACAATGTACTCCCGAGGTTTCACATCTTCACCTACAAAAGCAGAGCAAGTTTATCATGAACTATTACAAAATCCACAGCAAGCACACAATAGATGCAGTTCCAGAAATTATTTTTAAACATATGCACAATAAGGAAAGAAACTGCATATATTGATGGGATACTGCAGTATATACCTGTTTATCAGTTCATGTCAGTCTCAAGTATTTCCTAAAATTATAAACTACTTGTCAATACAAATGGTAATTTATAAAAATACAAAAAGCACTGGTACAGAACTTAAAATCTACTAATTTGAAGATAGCACTGCTGTACGCTTTATTATCAACTTAGCTTACTTTCCAGTTAAGCACTGGAACAGGGCTGTAGGTATCTATTACATGAGCTCAATGAACGCACGGATTAGAATCAGAGTTATGGAGCACGGAAATAGAACCTTCAGTCTAATTGTTACTCTACCTGGTCCCACCGAACTGCACCTGGACCACATCCTTCCAGTCCCCTCCCACCCATGTACCTATCCAAATTACTCTGAAATGCTCAAATCAAACCATTTCCACTGGCAACACATTCCACACACCCACCGCCTTAAAGATTTCACCTTTCCCCCTCAATCCATGTCCGTTAGTTTTAGTTTCAGTGGGAAAAGCCTGACTTCATTCACCCTACCTATACCCCTCAGAATTTCGTATACCCAGGACTTTGTTGACATGACCCACCCATTCACCAGAGCACTGACAGACAGCTTTTTTTTTCACTAAGTGCAATCGTGAACAATAGCCAGATCAGAAATGCTGATTAAGTCAACTAGTTCCCAAAGAGAACTCTGATAGGCCAGTCAGATGGTTCACTGCTGTTCAGCGATAGAACATTAAAAAATCATATGTACAATTAAGAAACATTTAAAAATAGAATTAATGCTGTCACTGTCACTTGTGCATCATCATCCCACCCTCTACACATAATACCAATACCCTGATCTCATCGTCGTCCCCGCCCTCTACACATAATACCAATACCTGGGCTTCATCATCATCCCCAACACGTCACTTAATACCAATATCCTGGCCTCATGTAAGAACATAAGATATAGGAGCAGTATTAGGTCATATGGCCCATTGAGTCTGCTCTGCTCTTTCATCACAGCTGATCCAATTTTTCTCTTAGCCCCAACCTCCTGCCTTCTCCCCATATCTCTTCATGCCCTTACCAATCAAGAATCTATCAACCTCAGCCTTAAATATACATAAAGATTTGGACTCCACAGATGCCTGATTCACCACTCTGCTAAAAAGAAATTCCTCTTCATCGCCATTCAAAAAGGATGCCCCTCGGTTCTGAGGACATGTCCTCTAGTCTCTGGATGTGTTCTCTGGTCCCACCATAGGGAGTAACCTCTCCACATCCACGCTATCAAGGCCATTCACCAATCGACAGGCTTCAATAAGGTCATTCCTTATTCTTCTGAATTCGAGTGAATACAGGCCCAGAGCCATCAAACACTCTTTATATGAGAAGCCATTCAATCCTGCAATCATTTTTGTGAACCTACTTTGAACCTCTCCAGTTTCAGCACATCCTTTCTAAGATAAGGGGCCCAAAACCACTCACAACACTCCAAGTGAGGCCTCACCAGTGCTTTATAAAGTCTCAACATTACATCCTTGCTTTTATATTCTAGTCCTCTTGAAATGTATGCTGACAATGCATTTGCCTTCCTCACCACTGACTCAAGCTGCAAATAAACCATTTAAAAAAATTTTTTTATTGTTAAGTTCAATGTTTAAGTTCATCATCAAACAAACATTTCCATAAGATGTATTTCAGACATTGTACATATATAGCATATAATCATATATATCACAAATCTCCACAATTTATCTGAGGTATACACTTTCAGAAAAGAGTGGAAAGAAAAAATAAGCAAAAAGAAAGAACTATGTACAAGTAGGGAGTGATCTTTAATTTTACAACAGATTCATTGATTTTGAGAGAATAAAAACAGGCCTATGAGGCATTATGTAGTTAAACCATTTTTCTCAGTATGAATCAAATTGTTCCAGCTTATGGTTAACAGATGCTGTTATCTTCTCCATTTTGTAAATGTCCGTTGTAATTTTCATCCATGTATTGAAAGTTGGGCTCTCCTGTGATAACCATTTCCTAGTAAGAGTCTTTTTACCAGCCACCAACAGTATATTCATTAAATGTTTATCTCTTTTCAACCATTCTTGAGGTATATATCCAAAATATATGGTCTTACTCTCTAAGGGTATTTCACATTTAAAGATGTCTTGTAGGGCATTGTGTATCCCCCTCCAATAGTCTTTGATAACAGCGCAGTCCCAAAAAATATGATAATGATTTGCATTTTGATTTCCACAATTTCTCCAGCAAACAGCGAGGTTACTATCATAATGGGATTTCTGAGAGGGTGTAATAAAATATCTAATCAAGTATTTCCATCCAAACTCCCTCCATTTCTGTGAACTGGTACAATTCCATTGATATCTCCATATTGTTGTCCATTCTTCCTCAGATATAATTATCCCTCCTTCCTTGTTTTAATGTATGAAGTCAAATGTGTTTTAAGATTTGACAATACATGCTTGAAATGATTCTACTACCGTTATCTGAATTATATGCTTTTCTAAAGAGCTCTATCAAGCACATACTTGCCTTGGTTACATTTTTAAGCGTCTCATTAACATATTGTCGCATCTGTAAATACTGATAAAAATCTTGGTTTTCTAATAGGTGTTTCTCTTTAAGCATTTCAAAACTGAACAGTGTTCCTTCTTTCATTATGTTGCAAAGAACTGTTATTCCTTTAGCTGCCCAGTGCTTAAATCTAGCATCCAATTTATTTTGTATAAAATCAGAGACATATGCACACCATTTAAGAATTGCAATATCTCCCTCTAGATTATATTCTTTTATAGTAGTTTTCCATATTTTAAGAGTCAATTTCACCCATGGGTTATCAATAGTATTTATGTAGCTTTGCAGGTTGTTATCAGCCAAAATTGCTTGTATGGGGATGGGAAGTACCCGCTCCTCAATGTTTTTCCATTGAGCATCATATGATGAGTTGCACCAACATATCACAGCTCTCAACTGTGCTGCAAAATAATAATCTCTAAGAGAAGGTAGGCCCTATCCCCCCTTTTCCTTTGCTAATTGCAAAGTTTTGAGACAAACTGTAGGCCTTTCACCCTGCCAAATATACCTTGATAACATCTTGTTCCATTCATTGAATTGATTTTGATTAGTCTCTATTGGTAGGGTCTGAAAGAGATATAACAGTCTGGGCAGTATATCCATTTTAATAGACTCAATCCTTGGACTGAGACTGAAAACAGGAATCAGGTTCCATCTTGCCATATCTTCCTTATTTTTTTATATATAATTTAAGTCTCCCCCACATATCAGGAGACCTTCTGTTTCCGTTACCATAATAGCAGTATTTTTCTGAAAGAAACCAGTATCACTTCCCGGTGGTGCGTATATATTCAATAGAGTAACTGAATTTCTGTCTATATTCCCCCCTCACCAAATGCATCTGCCCTCTTTATCTCCTTTTTCGAATACTTTTTCAAAATTTAGCTTACTTGAGATAAGAATAGCAACTCCTCTCCTATGTCCTGATTTATATGAGGAGAAAAACAAATTAGTGAAGCCCATTCTCTTTAGTTTTCTATGCTCATTATCACTTAAATGAGTTTCCTGTAAATATACTACATGGGCTTGTTCTTTTTTTTATTTTGCATAAAATTCTATTACACTTGATTGGATTTAATAGCCCATTGACATTAAAAGAAATGAATTTTACCTTGTCCTTAGCCATCTGTATTTATCTATCAATGTATCATTGAAATTAGAATAAAACTTAATTGATATACTCCCTGAACAAATAAGAACCAAGAAACACAAATAATAACAAAAATGGCAAAGAATGTGTGGTTCCAAGGCTGAGGTCTCTAGTAAATGACCCTGCGTTGAGCTAGAGGAAACGTCTAGCTGTGGGGGATAACCCCTCCTACTTGTGAGTAGAGGGCCCCCATTACAGTATTCATAAAAGTCAGTGAACAAATCCATTACACAGAAAAGATTTCCATGTGTACTCCTCCTATATATATATACACATATACACACACACACACATATATATATATTACATACACATATGCACACATATATATATGTATTCTCATTTTGGTGGGGAAAAAGGAGTAAGTGAGCAAATAAAGAATAACAGCTAAGTCATATAAAATCAACATTATAGTAAGTATTTCTCGAGATGGGTATATCACCATCTACTTTTGCTTCCGTTTAACATTTTTAAAGTTAGCCAAACCTTCTGGCTCTTCTGAAGGGGGTGAGGACTGTCTTTGGGAAACTCCCAGTCTCTTCCTGATATACTTCTCTCGGCCTCCTCCGTCTCCTGCCTTCTCGATTCTCACACTATCTCCCAAGCAGAGCGGGATAATTCCTCAGCCAGGCTTTCTCTTGGTTTGGTCACGCTGACGGGTAACCCTCTGGCCTTCACGTCTGTAGTCGCCACTTCCACTGTCTGGTACAACTGCGTCCCGTCGTCATAAAACACTTGACGTTTAGCAGGGTACGGAGTCTGAAATCTAATCTTTTTTTGCTTTAGTACTCACTTTACTTCAAAGTATTCTTTATGTTTCTGCAGGACCGCGGGGGGAGGAGGGGTGATCTTGGTCGAAATATATTAGTTTATCGTTGAAAAACACTCTCTTCTTACCCCAAGCCCTTCATAGAATCTCCACCTTGGTACCGTAACGAAGGAATTTAATTATTATTGAGCATGGCTTATCTGCTCTATCATGGGTAGGCTTCGGGACTAACGCGCGATGCGTTCTTTCGATTTCCAGCTCCATAGTTGAGGGAAGCTCCAGCGCAACTTTCCGACAAACTCCATCACAGACGAGCCCGCCGCTCCTTCGGGAACGTTATAGATTCTGATATTTTTCCCCCGTGATCTTCCCTCCAGGTTAAGCAGTTTACCTTCTTGGTCATTTAATATTTTTACCATCTTACTCAGTATTCATTTAACATTTTGAACGCGATCTTCCACCTTCTCAATTTGAGTCTCTGCCACCACTATTTTTTGATTGACATTGGCGAGCTCTGACTTAATATCATGTAGCTGCTGCTTTATTTTTCTGGAACTCCCTTATCTCTTTCAGAATTTCGATCATATTCGCTGCTTCACCTGAACGAGGCTCAGCGTCCGCCTTGCTAGTACGCGGTCGGGTAGGAGAACCGCTCACTGCACTCCTCTCGGCTGCAGAATCTGCAGTGCCGCTTTTTTTATTTCCATTCTTTTTCCCCATTCTTGCCCCTCATTTCAGTTCAAATATTTTCTGAAAAATAATATATTTGATGGGTTAATGGGGCTTAATAGGCATTTTTCCAGAGGAGCTAGTGACTTAAGCTGCCATTCTCAACGATGACGTCACTGGAAACTACAAATAAACCTTAAGGAAATCTTGCACAAGGACTTCCAAGTCCCTTTGCACCTCAGATTTTTTTGTATTTTCTCTCCGTTTAGACAATAATGAACCTTTTTATTTCTTCTACCAAAGTGAATGACCATACACTTACTGACACAGTATTCCAACTGCCATTTCTTTATCCATTCTCTTAATCTGTCCAAGTCCTCCTGCCTGTAGCCTCCCTACTTCCTCAAAACTACCTAGCCCTCCACGCATCTTCATATTGTCTGCAAACTTTGCAACCAAGCCATCAACTTCATCATCGAAACCACTGACATTTAACACAAAAAGAATCAGTCCCAACACAGACCCCTGTGGAACACCATCACTCGCTGGCAGCCAGACAGCAAAGGCTCCCTTTGTTCCCACTCTTTGCCTTCTACCAATCAGGCACTGCTTTATCCATGCTAGAACCTTTCTTGTAATGCCACAGGGTCGTAGCTTGTTAAGCAGCATCATGTGTGGTACCTTGTCAAAGGCCTTCTGAAAATCTAAGTATACAACTTAAATCGAATTTCTTTTGTTGACCTTGCTTGTTATTTTTTCAAAGACTTTCAACAGATTTGTCAGGCAAGATTCTCCCTCGAGGAAACTAACTACAGCCTATTTTATCATGTACTCCAAGTACCCTGAGACCTCATCCTTAATAATCAACTCCAACCTTTCCAACCACTGTGGTCAGACAAACTGGTGTACAGTTTCCTTCCTTCTACCTCTCTCCCCTCTTGAAGACTGGAATGACATTTGCAATCTTCCAGTCTTCCGGAACCAATACAGAATCTAGTGATTCTTGAAAAATCATTACTTATGCCTCCACAATCACGTCAGCAACCTCTTTCAGAAATCTGGGGTGTAAGCCTGATATCCAGGTGACTTATGTATCATCAGTTTCCCAAGAACTTCCTCTCTAGTTATAGTAACTTCACACACTTCATGCCCCCTAATACTTGGAGTTTCCACCATATTGCTAGTGCTTCCCACAGTGAAGACTGATGCAAAATACTTACTCAGTTCATCTGCCATTTTCTTGTCCCCCATTACTACCTTTCCAACACTATTTTCCAGCGGTCTGATATCCACTCTCACCTCCTTTGCACTTTATGTATCTGAAAAAACTTTTGGTATCCTCTTCAATAATATTGGCTAGCTTACTTTCATATTCCATCTTTACCTTCGTATTTACTTTTTAGCTGCCTTCTGTTGGTTTTGAAGCTTCCCGCTAATCTTTGCTCTATTATATGCCCTCTTTTTGGCTTTTATGTTGGCTTTGACTTCTCTTGTTAGCCACAGTTGTATCATTTTATTTTGAGAATATTTCTTTCTCTTAGGGATGTATATATCCTGTGCATTCCTCAGTAAATATATTTAATACAATGTTGAGTTGATTTTTTCATAGTAGAGGAATTAGGGTTATAGGGAAAAGGCAGGTAAGTGAAAATGAGTCCTCGACCATATAAGCCATGATCGCATGGAATGACAAAGTAGGCTCGACAGGCCAGATGACCTATGCCGCTCCTGTTTTTTATGTTTTTCCGAATTGATTCCAGAAATTCCAGCCATTCCTGCTCTGCCATCATCCCTGCAGTGTCCTTTACCATTCAATTCTAGCCAGCTCCTCTCTCATGCCCCTGTATCCCCTTTACTCCACTGTGATAGTGATACATAGAAACAGAGAAATCTACAGTACATTACAGGCCCTTTGGCCCACAATGTTGTGCCAACCAAGTAACCTACTCCAGAAGCTGCCGAGAATGCCCCTACTACATAGCCTTTTATTTTTCTATCCAAGAGTCCCTTAAAAGACCTTATTGTATCCACCTCTACCATCCTCACTGGCAATGCATTTCACACACCCACCACTCTGTGCAAAAATCCTACCTCTGACATTCCCCTTGTACCTACTTCCAAGCACTTTAACCTATGCCCCTTTGTGTTAGTCACTTCAGCCCTGGGAAAAAGCCTCTGACTATCCACACGATCATTGCTTCTCATCATCTTATACATCTCTATCAGGTCACTTCTCATCCTCTGTTGTTCCAAGGAGAAAAGGCCAAGTTCACTCAAGCTATTCTCATAAGGTATGCTCTCCAATCCAGGCAATATCCTTGTAAATCTCCTCTGCACTTTCTCTATATTATCCACATCCTTTCTGTAGTGAGGTGACCAAAACTGAGCACAGTACTCCAAGTGGGTCTGACCAAGGTCTGATATAGCTGTAACATTACCTCACGGCTCTTGAATTCAATCCCATGGTTGATGAAGGCCAACATACCATACACCTTCTTAACAACACTGTCAACCTGCGTAGCAGCTTTGAGTGCCTTATGGACATGGACCCAAAGATCTTGCTGATCCTCCACACTGCCAAGAGTCTTACCATTAATACTATATTCTACCATCATATTTGACCTACCAAAATGAACCACTTTACACTTATCTGGGTTGACCTCCACCTGTCACTTCTCAGGCCAGTTCTGCATCCTTCTGATATCCCACTGTAACCTCTAACAGCCCTCCACACTACCCACAACACCTCACCTTTTGTATCATCAGCAAACTTACTAACCCACCATTCTACTTCCTCATCCAGGTCATTTATAAAAATCACAAAGAAGAGGGATCCCAGAACAGATCCCCACGGAACACCACTGGTCATCATCCTCCATGCAGAATACAAACCATCCACTGCACTTAAAACTTTAAACATCTTCTTATAATATTTTAACATTGTATTTATATACTTATGCACAATTTATTCCGTATCATTATTTTAATAGCTAAGTATATTTTTACTTAATTCATAATTGTTGAATTCATGCCCAGACCAATAGACCACAGCAAGTTCTTCATACACATTCTTGTATTTGACAAATAAAGTAGATACTTGATCCTTGAATGTGTCCCCCTTCTCCTTCCCTCCAAACAAGGAACCATCCTGATCACAGGTAATGCCTTTGTCCAATCTATCCTCCCCCACACTCTCAGAAAATAAATTTGTATTGGCACACACAAAGTACTGGAGGAACTCAGCAAGTCACATTACTTTTTGAAGTACTGAGTCCAGTTCTGGTCGCCTCAGTATAGGAAGGATGTGGAAGCATTGGAAAGGATATAGATGAGATTTACCAGGATGCTGCCTGGTTTACAGAGTATGGATTATGATCGGAGATTAAGGGAGCTAGGGCTTTACTCTTTGGAGAGAAGGAGGATGAGAGGAGACATGATAGAGGTGTACAAGATATTAAGAGGAATAGACAGAGTGGACAGCCACCACCTCTTCCCCAGGGCACCACTGCTCAGTATAAGAGGTCATGGCTTTAAGGTAAGGGGAGGGAAGTTCAAGGGGGATATTAGAGGAAGGTTTTTCACTCAGAGAGTGGTTGGTGCATGGAATGCACTGCCTGAGTCAGTGGTGGAGGCAGATACACTAGTGAAGTTTAAGAGACTACTAGACAGGTATATGGAGGAATTTAAGGTGGGGGGTTATATGAGAGGCAGGGTTTGAGGGTCGGCACAACATTGTGGGCCGAAGGGCCTGTAATGTGTTGTACTATTCTATGTTCTATGTTTTAAGTCAGGCATAAGGTATGCAAATGAATAAACAGTCAACATTTCGGGCCAAGACACTAGTTCGGAATTAGGGAAGATCCCACAAAGGTGGAAAAGGTGAAAGAGAACTAGCTAAAAGGCGATAGGTGATGCCAGGTGGGTGGGAAAGGTAAAGGGCCAGAGAAGAAGGAATCTGATATGAGTGGAGAGTGGACCATGAGAGAATGGGAAGGAGGAAGGATATTAGGGGGAGGTGACAGACAGGTAAGGAGAAGAGAAAAGAAGCCATAGTGGGGGGGGGGGGGAAGGGGATGTTAAAAATATTAACAGAAGAAGATATCTATGTTCATGTTACCAGGTTGGAGGCTACCTAGATGGAACGAGGTGTTGCTCCTCCACCCTGAGAGTGGACTGCATCATGGTGAAAGAGGAGGCCATGACCAACATGCTGGATCAAGAACAAGAGAAAATCTGCAGATGCTGATAATCCAAGCACACACACAAAATGCTGGTCGGGTCTCAGCCCTAAACATCGACTGTTCTCTTTTTCCATAGATGCTGCCTGGCTTGCTGAGTTCCTCCAGCATTTTGAATGAGATGCTGGAACCGGATGGGGATTGGAATTACAATGGTTGACCACTGAGAAATTCCACTTTTGGACAGATGGAGTGGAAATGTTAACTTTCTCTTTCCATGGATGCTGCTTGATTTACTGAGAATTCTCTGAGAATTACTGAGAAATACTGAGAAATCTACTGAGGAAATATGTTGACAGAGAATAGAAAAACCAGCAATGACTAAAAGCTATAAAATAATGCAGAATATGAAGCAGCACATCAGGACTGTGTAGAAGTTAGCGAAGCACCAGTGACTGGAGTTCAATTCCCACCACTGGAAGGAGTTTGTTCGCTCTCCCCTTGACTGTAAGAGTTTCCTCTGGGTGTCCCGGTTTCTCCCACATTCCAAAGATAGATGAATTAGTAAGGGTTAATGAATTGTGGACATGCTATGTTGGTGCCGCTTCTGGGATGTCCCAGCACATCCCTCAGTTGTGTTGGTCGTTGAAGCAAAAGATGCATTTCACTATATCTTTTTGTGTACACATGACAAATAAAGTAACTAAAAAAATTTGAAATTCTGTTATGGAAAAAATGTAGAAACAATGTCATATTTTAAAGGGAACTATCAGACAGATGCCACAGACAGTATAAAAATGCAAACAACTATCTTCAATTAAGTGAAATAAATTACAACACACAACTGAATATTTGTACGTATTGGAAGGACAACAGTCATAAATGCATCATGGAGAGGTTGCCCCCCTGTCTTCCATATAATGGACCATAATCTCCATCAATTATTTACAAAAGTAAGGATGTAATGTTGAAGCTTTATAAAGCACTGGTCAGGCCAGACTTGGAATATTGTGAGCAGTATTGGGCCACTGTCGAAGAGATGATGTGCTGGCATTGGAGGGAGTCTATAGGAGGTTCACAAGAATGATTCTGGGAGTGAAAGGGTTAACATATGAGGAGTTTTTGATGGCTCTGGGTCTGCACTTGCCGGAGTTTAGAAGAATCAGATGGGATCTGATTGATACTTGAAAGGCCTAGATATAGTGGATACAGAGAGGAAGTTTCCTACAGTGGGGAGTCTAGGACCAGAGGGCGCAGCTTCAGAATAGATGGACGTCCATTTAGAACAGCAATGAGGAGGAATTTCTGTAGCCAAAGAGAGTGATGCATTCGTGGAACTTATTGCCACAGACAGCTGTGGAGGCCAAGTCATTGAGTATATTTAAAAGAGGTTGATAGGTTCTTGGTTAATTAGGGTGTCAAAAGTTAAAAGAAGAAGGTAGACCACCGGGGTTGAGAGATAATAAATCAGCTGTGATAGAATGGCAGAGCAGACTTGGTGGACTGAATGGTCTAATTCTCCTCCTCTGTCTTATGGTGTTAAAACAAGCAACAGTGGAAAATGACTTCATCTATTCTTATCAGATATGATTACTCACTCAGCCAAGTCTGCAGGGTGCTGATGTAGTCCTTGGATCTTGCTGTGAGAAGTTTGTCATAAGATGGACAGCCAGACAACAGGATCCGATCATGCTCCTCACACATCGCGATGAGATGCTGCTCAGCACTGCGGGTGCAGCATACATGGTAATGTGCCAGCTTAGTGATAGCGTGTCGGATTGAATCATCGATGGTACCGCTGACTTCGCCTCCTTCAATGTGCAGGATCCGAATATTCATCAGTGCCGCCGAGGTTGCTACTGCCAACGCATCAAACCTGTCTCCGTGAACAATCATGATATCCGGCTTCAAACGGTTTAACACATCTGGCAATTTTACCAAAGCAAGGCCCACCGACTCCACCATAGCAGCCTCATCTTCACCTCGGACTATTGTATGCAACCTTGTGTTGATGTCAAAATCATCTTGTTCAATCATTCGGTATGTATTCCTGAAAGTGAAAAAAAAACAAACAGTAAGCAAAGCCTTGGTCTATTGTTTGCTACAATGACTGTTAGCAGATGAACTGAGATGTCAGCTTGGTCAAATACACATTAATACACAGACGGAAATGTTAGCTTGGCTCAGCTGCATATTCAAAGCTCACTCCAGCCACTCACTATTGACTCTTTTTACATTATCTCTGGGAGGCTGTTTAGTTTTGTGATGGCAGTCGTGAATCCCTATTACAGCAGAAGCTTTAAGATCTAGGTTCAATTCCTGCCACTGCTTTTAGGGAGTTTGTATATCTTTGTGACCACTTTGTGACCTCTGGGTGCTCTGGTCGTCCTACAAAGATGTAAGTTACGGTATGTTCTGTTAGCCGCGGAAGCATGGTGACCCTTAGTGGTGCTCAGCACAATCTTCACTGATTTGATTTTTAAATTTTATTGTGTTTGGAGATAGAGCAAGGAATAGTCCTTTCTGGCCATGCAACCCAGCAATTCAACCCATGACCAATTCAACTACTAAACGGTATGTCTTTGAACTGCACCGGGAAGCCCATACACCAGAAGATACGTACCAACTTGATAGGAATGAACACTAGCACTGAAGTCCAAACCCTGACAGCCCGAGCTGTAATACCATTGCACTAACCACAACACTATGTGGCACCCATGATATCAGTGTGAATGACTAAGATGCTTCCTAAGACAGCAGTCCATTCCTGTGAACTGTTCACAACCCAAACAGTTTACAAGTCCAAAACGTGGCCATGGACCTTGTTCCTGGACAGCAAAAGGTGCCTGCAGTCCCACAGATACAGCACAGTAACAGGCCCTTCCAGCACACCAAGCTCACACCACACAATTTCTACCCATTTGTTGGATCTGACTATTTAATTCTTAGATTGGACTGTCCGTTGTTATTTTGTTTGCAAACAATGAGTTATCTGCTTATATTTTAGGTAGTTCTTATATACATGTAACAGTTTATTATGCTTCCTAGTTGTAACAGCACGTCAACGCAAGTTCAGTGTATCCCCAGTGGATATATTGGTATTATATTAATATGACTCTGGAAGCATCTCTTGGGATTGCATTATTTGAATAAGTGCTTTCCAAATGGTTAATTGTTATCTATAATTTTCCTTATCTATGGGTGTAAAGGGCTGCAACACAAGGCAGCGCCATCTTATGCTCCAAATCTGTGTTTCTTACATCTTAGCTTCTGCTCCTGTCACTGCCTGTTCCAATTTTTCTTTGTTCTATCAACACTTAATGACTTGGTGAAGCAACAAGCTTTGTGCCTCTTTCCTAACCTGAAAATAAAACATCAGAATCCAACAGGTGACCAATTAACCTAGTAATCCTACATCTTTGGAAGAAATCGGAGCACCCAGAAGAAGGTCATGTGGTCACGAGGAGGACGTACAAGCTCCTTACACACAGCTGTGGGAATTGAACCTGTGAAACCCCACTGGTTTCCTTGGCTGCATAAGCCTAGGGAAGATTCACTCTAGACCCACCAAAGCCGTGAGATTAAGACAGCTCTTCCACCCCAAACCCTGGTTTGTGTGGATGCAATGTAATTTGGCACCCTGTTACAACTCAGTGCCAAGAAATAACAGACAGCAGACTGCATACGATTAAAGAAATTATATTTATGGAACTTACTTAACTAAAGGGTTAGTAAAGAAAATAAAGAAAAACAAAAAGGGTGCATTATAATTAAAGTTACGTGTGCACAAGGTGGAGCTCACCTTGAAATTCTCTGTCACTCGCACACTAGGCCTTCAGTCTTTGTGAAAGCCCACAACACCTTTCGAGCATCGCCCATAATCCATCTCAAACAAACTGGTCTCCCACTGGGTCATATCCTATGATTGATTCTCCCCAGTGTCTTCATTCCCCCACCAAAAAAAAAGCTCCAAGACCAACCTTAGTGTTCCTCACCAGAAAAAAATCTCCCCCAAGTTCCACCATCCTAGTTGGATGGCACACATTTCTCATCATCCCTCATCTTCAACGATAACCCAAGCAGGCTGAAAGCAGAACAGACGGCTCTTACAGAGCAGCTAACTGCAAACCCTACAGTAAAGATGTGAACCAGGGCATGACATTCTCTTCCCATCACAAATAGTCATGTCCTCATGACTGAAATAATTCATCATTCCGTCATTAATAGCACAGTTTTCATAGGAACACGTTGGGCTGGCGGGGGGATGGGGTGAGGGCAGAAGGCTGGTGGAGGATGTCACTACCTCCTCCCATAGATGCTGTCTGGCCTGCTGAGTTCTGACAGCATTTTGTGTTTTTATTTTTTACAGTTTTCAAAGAAGTTTTGTGATGTCAGCACCTCCAATCCATTTGTAAAGGGTAGGGACATATCTATCTCACTACGGGGATAGTTGCAACGCTCTGTTCCCCCGCTGCTATATAGGCCAACCTATCTGGGGGTCTCCTGACTCTGAGACCTCCTTACCCCATCATCGACTTCTTCAGTTTCAGACACTCTTTGGGATACTTCTGGTCTACATGGCAAGGCCTCCCCCAGTCTATTACTCGTGCCTCCAGCAACTCAGGTCCCTCTGCCACTTGACTGAGCTCAGCTTCATTCCCAGTTACTCCAGAGCCCAGGCTACCTTTATGGCCCAGCTGCACACCTGCCTGTCCACTGCCAGTACCCCCCCACCCACCATTCCACCTGCCTTAGTGTGAGAAGGGCTGGGAATCTCTTCCTCAATTAGTGGGGAGTTAGTGACCATGCCTCTCATCCAAACATCAAATAATATGGCAAATACCCAGTAGCTTCATTGTGTGTACAGTTGTAGCAGTGGACCAGATGTCCAATATGTTGACACTCCACTTGTTCTTTTTGCTGATCTCCAAGGTTCTAAGCATGTCTAGCAGTTCCGATTGAACCTCTAAGGCTGGGGATCACTCTGTGGGTGATAAGGCATAATCCTTGACTCGTCTCCAAGCATGCTCAGTGACTCATGCATGAGCCTACTCTCAAAATCCCATCCTTGATCACTATGTATTCACCTGTGGAGGCTGTAATAAATGAAATACTTCTCCCTCAACACTTTGGTCACAGTGGACACCCTCTGATCCTTAGTAGGGAAGGCTTGCGCATATCTGGTGTAGTGATCCATAATGACCAAGACATTTGCCGTGTTGCTGGCATCTGGCTTTATTGACAAGAAATCTATAGACACCAGGTCAAGTGGCTCCGCACTCTGCAAGTGGGACAATGGAGCAACCCTCGTAAGCAGCATCTTCCTCCGTATACATCCAATGCACTTGCAGTACTCTTCAACCTCTGGCTTCATCCGGGGCCATTAGAACCGATCTCTGAGCAATCCATAGGTCTTGTCAACTCCCAAATGGCCAGAATCATCATGAATTGACTTCAACACAATCCTCTGATACTTCTCAGGCAGAACCAGCTTGGAACACTGAGGTTGGTCCAGAGGCAACATGACCCGGTATAAGATCTAGTTCCTCAACTCCAATCTGGGCCATTCTCTCGGTAGTAGAGACACCGCAGAGTGTTGCATCTTGTTGCTTGGGCCATGTCTCCTTTTGCAACCAAAGACCAAACTGTACCGATGCCCGGGTCATCTCAATGAGCGGCTGCCGCTTCCCCAGGACTCAATTCTGCAACTGCTTTGTCTTCAGAGCAATCAGGTTGCAGTGAGCTTGTGGAATGGCACCATCAGAAGCTCCCGATTGATCTACTACTCAATCCCACCCTTGCCTTTCACTTCAGGAGCAGGAACGCTCTCCCACTCTCCATTCCTGTCCATGTGCACAGTGAGACAACAACGTTCCTACTTCCAAGCCAACACTTCAGACTGAAATCATAGGCAGACAATGCCGCCAACCACTGATGGCCTGTGGCACCTAATTTCGCTGAGGTCCGGATATGTTAATGAGTTGTTGTCTATCCTCACCTCAACTGGCCCATGTAGATAGTCACTCAGCTATTCCACCAAAGTCCGTCTCTGCTGGCATCTGTATGCAATACATAAGGCAACCAGGGGTATGCAAGATTCAGCAAAGGCACTTTCTTCAGCATCTCCTTCTGCAACTGAAAGGCCTCTTCACATTTCGTATCCCATCTCACTCCAAAAGCCTCCAAAGGTCGAAGATAATCTTTACCATTCTCTCCTTTCATCCTTCCTTTGTTCCCCAAGGGAGGGTAACCACACAGAAGCCGACTTAAAGGGTGTTTCACTTTAAAGTAGTCCTTCATGAACCTCTGATAGTATCCACAGAACAAGCACAGGGCACTCACTGTCTGGGGCCTTGCCCAGGTGGTCAGCGTCTCTGTCTTAGACTCCATCCCATGAGATTACGTTGCCCAACATTGTTGACAGACGTCTTGCAGAACTGGCACTTATGCAGGGAAAGTTTTAACCCTTCAGCTTTCAGGCACCCAGCCCCTTCAATAGTCTCGCTTCATATTTTTCCAAGATGGACCCGAGCACCCTGAGTTCATCCAGGTACACCAATACCTCAAGCAAGTTCATATCCCCCACCATTTTCTGCATGACACGCTGGAAAGTTATAGGGTCTCCGATGTGTGCTGGGGCATTGTTTTGAACTGGAAGAATCCTAGTGGACATATGAATGCTGTCTTCTCTTTGTCAGCCTCACTCATGGGGATCTGTTAATACCCACTAGTGAGGGTGGCCGCCAAAAAACCTCTGACAATTCTGGAAGAGTTACAACTGTAAAACCCTGGTTAAGACTTTACTGCTATGCCGTAGGTATTTCGTTTCAGCAGTTCTGTCAGAGCAGTCTGTCTGCTTTCAGCCTCTTTTGGTTTGAGCTGAGATAAGAGACTTTGTTGTTCAACTTAGGAATCTTATGTCAGCTGATCAGGACAGTGGAGTTGGGAGAAGGTTCTGAAGAACACTGGGCAGAAAGGTTTGTGAGAGACACTGATGTGGGTTGAGGTCTTTTTCGTCGGGAGCTGGGAGACGACAAGAGGGAAGATAGCTGAGAATGCGTCCCTGTTGCACAAGGTACCTTGAGCAGATGAATGGCTTCAAGGAGGAAGGAACAATACACTGGTGAGAGATTGAGAGATTCATTTGTTCGAGATGGATTTTGAGAGACGTTCAGAACATGGTGTGTGCTTTCACAAACAGAGGGTACAGTGTGGGTGACAGACAAGGTCAAGATGTTTCTAAGATGAGCTCTAATTGAAGTGCACAGTTGGCTGTTTAAGAATAATGGGCCCTTTCTGTTTTTTCTTTCTTTCCTTTAATAACTGCTTGCTCAAGTTAACATACTTAAAAATACTTCTTTACAATCATATGCAGTGTATGATTTGTTAATTTTTGCCAACAGGTGATTGCTGAGGACATTAAATCACACAGCATTCACACAAAGCAGGGCTTGGGTGGACCAGACATCCCATCCTCAGAGATTTAGCGAGACCAAAGTCATATACACCCTAGATGTATACCTGTGAAAGGTGGGTTTCTTGCCGCAGAGCCCAGTGGCTGTGAGTGAGGGACTAACAAGCCACATTTCCAAAGGTGTCAAACGAAGTTTCAGTGGCTGAGATGGGAGAGTGGCAAAGAGAAAACTGCTGTTAAAAAAAACTTACATGAACTCTCGGCCAGAGTTTCCCAGAAGGTATGTAGGAGACTCTGAAGGTAGATGGAAGAAGGTTCTATGGTCTGATGAAATCAGATGAAACACTATTGCTTGGCGTAAGCCAAACAGCATACATCATCAGAAACACACCATTCCAACCATAAAGCATGCGTTCATGTTGTGGGGATGTTTCACTGCAGCAGGCTCTGGAAGGTTTGTGAAAGTCAGACACAAGACCATAAGACATAGGAGCAGAATTAGGCAATTCAGCCCATCGAGTCTGCTCTGTCATTCTGTCATGGCTGATGCTGGATTCCACTCAACCCCATACACCTGCCCTTTCACCATATCCTTTGATGCTCCGACCGATCAGAAACTAATGATTTTTGCTTTAAATATACTCATGGTCTTGGCCTCCACTGCAGTCTGTGGCACTGCAGTTCCAAAGATTCACCACTCTGTGGCTAAAAAAAATTCTTTCTTACCTCTGTTCTAAAGGAACGCCCCTCATTTTGAGGCTGTGCCCTCTAGTTCTGGACACCCATACCACATGAAACATCCTCTCCACATCCCTTCAACATTCAGTAGGTATCAATGAGATCCCCAAGCATTCATCTAAATTACAGTGAGTACAGGTCTAAAGCTGCCAAATGCCCCTCATATGTTAACCCCTTCATTCCTAGTATCATCCATGTGAACCTCCTCTGGACTCTCTCTATTGACAACACATCCTTTCTGAGATTTGGGACCCAAAATCCTAGCAGGCAGTTTTAATAGAGCTGTTAGGGAGGGTTTAAACTAATTTGGCAGGGGAAGGGGAAAACCAAAATAAGTCAAAGATAGTGTGTTGCAGAGATGATAGAAAGGACAGGCAGGAGATGAGGCATAATCACAGCCAGTGGGTTGAGTTACAGGGCAATAGAGATGCAGTGCAGTTAAAAGAGAAAGCAACAAATACTGGATTGAAAGTGTTATATTTGAATGCATACAGCATAAGAAATAAAATGGACTATCTTGAAATTCAGCAACAGATTGGCAAGTATGATGTTATGCCATCTCTGAAGCCTGGCTAAAGGATAGCTGTCATTGGGAGTTTAACATCCAAGGATATACAGTGTGTCAGAAAGATAGGTTAGGAGGCAGAGGGGTTAGTGTGGCCCTGTGTAAAAGAAATAATATTAAATCATTAGAAAGGGATGACATAAGATCAGAAGGTGTAGAGTCTCTATGGGTTGAAATGGCAAGGATAAAGGACCCTAATGGCAATTGTACACAGGCCTCTAAACAACAGTCGGGATGTGGATTACAAATTACAGCAGAAGACAGAAAAGGTGTGTCAGAAGGGCAATGTTATGATAATCGTTGGGGATTTTAATATGAAAGTGGATTGGGAAAACCAGGTCAGTACTGGACCTCAAGAGAGAGAATTTGTAGAATTCCTAAGGGATGGCTTTTTAGAACAGCTTGTTGTTGAACCCACTAGGGGATCAGCTGTGCTGAATTTGTTGTTGTGCAATGATCCAGAGGTGATAAGAGAGCTTAAGGATCAGGAACCCTTAGGGAACAGTGATCACAATGTGATTGAGTTCACTTTGAAATTTGAGAAGGAGAAATTAAAATCCAATGTGTCAGTATTTCAGTGGAATAAAGGAAATTACAATGGCATGAGATGGGAAATGGCCAAAGTTGACTGGAAAGGGACACTAGCAGAAAGGACAGCAGAGCAGCAATGGTTGGAGTTTCTGCAAAAAGTGAGGGCAGTACAAGACAAGTATATTCCAAATAAGAAGAAATTTTCAAATGAAAGAAGGACACTGCTGTGGCTGACAAGTGAAGTCAGAACTAAAGTAAAAGCAAAAGAGATGCATACCAGGAAGCCAAAGCTAGTGGGAAGATAGAGGATTAAGCAGCTTTTAAAAACTTGCAGAAGGAATCTAAGGTGGTCATTAAGGAAAAAATAAATTATGAAAGGAACCTGGCGACTAATATCAAAGTAGATACTAAAAGCTTTTTTAAGTATATAAAGGGTAAAAGAGAGTCGAGGGTAAATATAGGACCAATAGAAAATGGCATTGGAGATATTGTAATGAGAGACTCAGAGATGGCAGAGGAACTGAATGCAGATTTTGCATCAGTCTTCACAGTGGAAGACATCTGCAGCATACCAGACATTCAAGAGTGTCAGGCAAGTGAAGTTGGTGCAGTGAAAATTACGACTGAGAAGATGCTCAGGAAACCTAACGGTCTGAGGGTGGATAAATCTCCTGGACCTGATGGAATGCACCCTCAGGTTCTGAAGGAAGTAACTGGAGAGATTGCAGAAGCATTAACAATGATCTTTCAAGAATCGATAGATTCTGGCATTGTTCTGGATGACTGGAAAATTGCAAATGTTACTCTGCTACTTAAGAAGGATGGGAGTAGCAAAAAGGACCTGTCAGGTCTTGGGAAGTTGTTGGAATCAATTGCTAGGGATGAGACTACGGAATACCTGGAGGCACATGACAAGAAATACCAAAGCCAGCATGGTTTCCTGAAAGGAAAATCCTGCCCAACAAATCTACTGTAATTTCTTGAGGAAATTACAAGCAGGGTAGACAAAGGAGATGCAGTAGATGTGGCGTACTTGGATTTTCACAAGGCCTTTAACAAGATGCCACACAGAAAGCTACTTAGCAAGATAAGATCCCATGGAATTACAGGGAAGTTACTCACAAGGGTGGAGCATTGGCTGGTCGGCAAAAAACAGAGAGTAGGTATGAAGGGATCCTATTCTGGCTGGCTGCCGGTTACCAGAGGAGTTCCACAGGTGTCAGTGGGACCGTATGAGGAACGTCTGAAAGCTCTTGGACTTCTGGTCAAACCTGCCAACAATACTCCAAGTGCAGACTGACTAGTGTCTTATACAGCCTCAGCATTATTACTTTGCATTTATCTTCTATTCTCCTTAACATGAATGCCAACATTGCATTTGCCTTCTTTACCACAGACTCAGCAGGCACATTAACCTTCTTGGAGCTTTGCACAAGGACTTCCAAGTCCCTTTATACCTCTGATGTTTGAATTTTCTCCCCATTTAGATAATAGTCTGCACTTTTGTTCCTTTTACCAAAATGTATTATCATACATTTCCCAACACTGTATTCCATCAACACACACAAAATGCTGGAGGAATTCAGCAGGCCAGACAGCATCAATGGAAAAATGTACAATCTATGTTTCAGCCTTCAGCAGGATTGGGAAAAAAAAAATGAGGAGTAAATTTAAAAGATGGGGAGGGGAGAGAGAAACACAAGGTGATAGGTGAAACCAGAAGGGAGAGGGATGAAGTAAAGAGCTGGAAAGTTGATTGGTGAAAAAGATAGAGGGCTGGAGAGGGCCATGGGAGAAAGAAGAAGGGGGAGGAGCACCAGAGGGAGGTAATGGGCAAGCAAGGAGACAAGGTGAGAGAGGGAAAAATGGACAGGGAAAAGGGAGAGAGGGGTGGGGACACTTACAGGAAGCTTGAGAAATCAATGTTCATGCCGTCAGGTTGGAGGCTACCCAGATGGAATACATGGTGTTGTTCCTCCAACCTGAGTGTGTCCACATTGTGACAGTAGAGGAGGCCATCAATTAACATATCGGAATGGGAATGTGAAGTGGGATTAGAATAGGTGGCTACAGGAAGATCCCGCTTCTTTTTTTTATTTATTATTTTTTTATTTTTTAAAAATATGTGAGAAAAAAAATATATATATTAAAAAAAATAAAACACTAAACTAAACTAACATAGGCAATAATAACAGTTTACAAGTATAAGATAGTGTCAAAGAACTCCGGAACTCCATACCTGAACATGAATAAGCAGAAAGGTCTGGAGAAGGCCAAATTAATTCATATGAAAATGTCGAATAAACGGTCTCCAAGTTTCTTCAAATTTAATTGATGAGTCAAAAATAGTGCTTCTAATTTTTTCCAAACTCAGACAAGAAATAGTTTGAGAAAGCCATTGAAATGTAGTAGGAGGATTTACTTCTTTCCAATTTTGTAGTATAGACCTTCTGGCCATTAATGTTACAAAAGCAATCATTCGTCTGATTGAGGGGGAAAACTGATTGCCATCTTCATTTGGTATGCCAAAAATTGCAGTAATAAAATGAGGTTGTAAATCTATATTCCAAATTGAGGAAATAGTAGTAAATATATCCTTCCAATAATTATGTAAAGTGGATCCCGCTTCTTATGGCGGATAGAGTGTAGAGCTCCCCAAAACAGTCTCTGAATCTAAGTCGGGTCTCATTGATGTACAGGAGGCCACATCAGGACCACCAGATATGGTAGATGACCCCAACAGACTCACAGGTGAAGTGTCACCTCACCTTGAAGGACTGCCTGGGGCCCTGAATGGTGGTGAGGGAGGAGGTGTAGGGGCAGGTGTCACACTTGTTCCGCTTTCAAGGATAAGTGCCAGGAGGGAGATTAGTGGGGATTAGTGAGAAGTCATGTAGGGAGCGACCCCTGCAGAAAGCAGAAAGGAGAAAGCAAGAAAGGAGATTAAGAAGGGGCTGAGAAGAACAAGAAGGAGGCACGAGAAGGCCTTGGCTAGGAGGGTAAAGGAAAACCCCAAGGCATTCTTCAATTATGTGAAGAACAAAAGGATGACAGGAGTGAAGGTAGGACCGATTAGAGATAAAAGTGGGAAGATGTGCCTGGAGGCTGTGGAAGTCAGCGAGGTCCTCAATGAATACCTCTCTTCGGTATTCACCAATGAGAGGGAACTTGATGATGGTGAGGACAATATGAGTGAGGTTGATGTTCTAGAGCATGTTGATATTAAGGGAGAGGAAGTGTTGGAGTCGTTAAAATACATTAGGACGGATAAGTCCCCAGGCCCTGACGGAATATTCCCCAGGCTGTTCCACGAGGCGAGGGAAGAGATTGTTGAGCCTTTGGCTAGGATCTTTATGTCCTCGTTGTCCACAGGAATGGTACCGGAGGATTGGAGGGAGGCGAACATTGTCCCCTTGTTCAAAAAAAGTAGTAGGGATAGTCCGGGTAATTATAGACCAGTGAGCCTTACATCTGTGGTGGGAAAGCTGTTGGAAAAGATTCTTAGAGATAGGATCTATGGGCATTTAGAGAATCATGGACTGATCAGGGACAGTCAGCATGGCTTTGTGAAGCACAGATCGTGTCTAACAAGCTTGATGAGTTCTTTGAGCAGCTGAACAGGCATATAGATGAGGGTAGTGCAGTGGATGTGATCTACATGGATTTTAGTAAGGCATTTGACAAGGTTCCACATGGTAGGCTTATTCAGAAAGTTAAAGGCAAGGGATCCAGGGAAGTTTGGCCAGGTGGATTCAGAATTGGCTTGCCTGCAGAAGGCAGAGGGTTGTGGTGGAGGGAGTACATTCAGATTGGAGGGTTGTGACTAGTGGTGTCCCACAAGGATCTGTTCTGGGACCTCTACTTTTTGTGATTTTTATTAACGACCTGAATGTGGGGGTAGAAGGGTGGGTTGGCAAGTTTGCAGATGACACAAAGGTTGGTGGTGTTGTAAGTAGTGTAGAGAATTGTCAAAGATTGCAGAGAGACATAGATAGGATGCAGAAGTGGGCTGAGAAGTGTCAGTTGGAGTTCAACCCGGAGAGGTGTGAGGTGGTACACTTTGGAAGGACAAACTCCAACGCAGAGTACAAAGTAAATGGCAGGATACTTGGGAGTGTGGAGGAGCAGAGGGATCTGGGGGTACATGTCAAAAGATCCCTGAAAGTTGCCTCACAGGTAGATAGGGTAGTTAAGAAAGCTTATGAGGTGTTAGCTTTCATAAGTCAAGGGATAGAGTTTAAGAGACGCAATGTAATGATGCAGCTCTATAAAACTCTGGTTAGGCTACACTTGGAGTACTGTGTCCAGTTCTGGTCGCCTCACTATAGGAAGGATGTGGAAGCATTGGAAAGGGTACAGAGGAGATTTACCAGGATGCTGTCTGGTTTAGAGAGTATGGATTATGATCAGAGATTAAGGGAGCTAGGGCTTTACTCTTTGGAGAGGAGGAGGATGAGTGGAGACATGATAGAGGTGTACAAGATATTAAGAGGAATAGACAGAGTGGACAGCCACCGCCTCTTCCCCAGGGCACCACTGCTCAGTACAAGAGGACATGGCTTTAAGGTAAGGGGAGGGAAGTTCAAGGGGGATATTAGAGGAAGGTTTTTCACTCAGAGAGTGGTTGGTGTGTGGAATGCACTGCCTGAGTCAGTGGTGGAGGCAGATACACTAGTGAAGTTTAAAAGACTACTAGACTGGTATATGGAGGAATTTAAGGTGGGGGTTATATGGGAGGCAGGGTTTGAGGGTCGGCACAACATTGTGGGCCGAAGGGCTTGTAATGTGCTGTACTATTCTATCTTCTATGAAAGTGGGGGAATGGAAAGATGTGCTTGCTGGTGGGATTCAGTTGGAGATGACAGAAAATCCGGAGAACTTTGTGCTGGACACAGAAGTTAATGGGGTGGTAAGTGAGGACAAGAGGAACCCTATCCCTGGTAGGGTGGCAGGATAGGATAAGAGCAGACATGCCTGAAATGGAAGAGATGTGGTTGAGAGCAACATTGATGGTTGAGGAAGGGAAGCCTTTTCTTTGAAAAAGGAGGACATCTCCTTCGTTCTAGAATGGGAAGAGGTATAATCCAGGTAGCTGTGAGAGTCCACAAAATGCTGGAGGAACCAACAGTTCAGGCAGCATCAATGGAAAAAAGTACAGTCGACATTTCGAGCCAAGACCCTTCAGCTGGACTGGAGAAAAAAAAAAGCTGAGGAGTAGATTTAGAAATATAGACAGACCGAAAACTTGTAGCACAATACAGGCCCTTCGGCCTACAAAGCTGTGCCGAACATGTCCTTACTTTAGAAATTACGCAGGGTTACCCATAGCCCTCTATTTTTCTGAGCTCCATGTACCTGTCAAGCAGTCTCTTAAAAGACCCTATCATATCCGCCTCCGCCACCATCATTGGCAGCCCATTCCACGCACTCACCACTCTCTGCATATAAAACTTACCCCTGACATCTCCTCTGTACCTACTTCCAAGCACCTTAAAACTGTGCCCTCTCGTGCTAGCCATTTCAGCCCTGGGAAAAAGCCTCTGTCTATCCACACAATCAACACCTCTATCAGGTCACCTCTCATCCTCCGTCACTCTAAGGAGAAAAGGCCAAGTTCACTCAATCTATTTTCATAAGGCAGGCTCCCCGATCCAGGCAACATGCTTGTAAATCTCCTCTGTACCCCTTCTATGATTTCCACATCCTTCCAAAAGTGAGGTGACCAGAACTGAGCACAGTACTCCAAGTGGGGTCTGACCATGGCCCTATATAGCTGCAACATTACCTCTTGGCTCCTAAACTCAATCCCACGATTGATGAAGGCCAATGCACCATATGCTTTCTTAACCACAGAGTCAACCTGCGCAGCAGCTTTGAGTGTCCTATGTACTCGGACCTATGCAGATCTCCACGCAAGTATCCCCTGAACATTTGTCACATCTCTTCCATACATTTCCCTGAGAACATCTGTTTCCAATTTCTGCTTCCAAGTTCTTGCCTGATAGTCTCATATTTCCCATTACTCCAATTAAACGCTAACTTGTCTGTTCCTATCTCCCTCCAATGCTATGGTAAAGGAGATAGAATTATGATCACTATCTCCAAAATGCTCTCCTACTGAGAGATCTGACACCTGACCAGGTTCATTTCCCAATACCAGATCAAGTACAGCCTCTCCTCCTGTAGGCTTAAACATGAAAGAGGGACAAGGGGATGGGAAAAGGTGAAGGGGAGAGTGGAGGCATTACTGGAAGTTTGAGAAATCGATGTTCATGCCATCAGGTTGGAGGCTACCCAAACAGAATTTCCAGCATCTGCCGATTTTCTCTTGTTTGTGTCTCTCATGTTATCTCCTCGCCCACCCATCACCTCCCTCTGGTAATCCTCCACCCCCCCTTTCTTCCATGGCCTTCTGTCTCTTTCACCAATCAACTTCCAAGGTCTTGCGTCATCCCTCCCCCTCCAAGTTTCCCCTGTTGCCTGGTGTTTCTCTCTCCCCTCCCCCACCTTTCAAACCTACTCCTCAGCTTTTTCTCTCCAGTCCTGCTGAAGGGTTTCAGCTCAAAACATCAACTGTACTTCTTTCCATAGACGCTGACTGGCCTGCTGAGGTCCTCCAGAATACTGTATGTGTACTCGGATTTCCAGCATATGCAGATTTTCTCATTTGAGCTGTGAGAGTCCGTTGGTTTATAATAGTCATCAGTAGATAAGGTGACTCCAGAGACACCAAGAAAGGAGAGGGAGGTGCCAGAAATGGACCAGGTAAATTTGAGGGCATGGTGGAAGTTGGAGGCAAAGTTGTAGAAGTCGACGAGCTCAGCATAGGTGCAGGAAACAGCACCAATGCAGTTATCGATATAGCGTAGGAAAGGTGCAGGACAGACACCAGTGTAGGCTTGGAACTTAGACTGTTCCACATAGCCAACAAACAGGTAGGCATAGCTGGGACCCATGCAAGTACCCATGGCTACACATTTTGTTTGAAGGAAGTGGGAGAAGCCAAAGGAGAAATAATTAAAAGTGAGGACAAGTTCCACTAGATGGAGGAGTGTGGTGGTGGCAGAGAACTGGCTGGTCTGGTGTCCAGAGAGTAATAGAGTGCTTTGAGGCCTTCCTGGTGGGGATGGAAGTGTATACGGACTGGACGTCTATAGTGAAAATAAGATGATGGAGCCAGTGAACTTGCAATCATTGAAAAGATCCTGAGCACGTGAAGTATCACGGAGTTAGGTAGGAAGGGACTGAATCTGGGGGGGTTAAAACAGAGTCGAGGTATGCAGATATGAGTTCAGTGGAGCTGCTGAAATAAAGGGTCTACCTGGACATGCGGGTTTGTGCAAAGTATTCCGCCTGCCATTCTTTTGCCCAATCTTCCAATTTGTCAAAGACCTGCTACAATTGTACTGCTTCCTCAGCACTACCTACACCTCCATCTGTCTTTGTATTAACTGCAGACTTTGCCACAAAGCCATCAATTCCATTGTCCAAATCATTGACAAACAATGGGAAAAGTAGCGGTCCCAATACTGACCACCCTGAGGAACACCACTAGTCACTGGCAGAAAAGGCCCCCTTTATTCCCACTCGCTGCCTCCTGCCCATCAGCCATTCCTCTACCCATGCCAGTATCTTTCCTGTAACACCATAGGATTTTATCTTGCTAAGCAGCCTCAGGTGCAGCATCTCATCAAATAATTTTTGAAAATCCAAGTAAATGTCATCCACTGCCTCACCTTTGTCCACCCTGCTTATTACTTCCTTGAAGAATTCTAACAGATACATCAGGCAAGATTTCCCTTCACAGAAACCACGTTGACTTTGACTTATTTTATCATTAGTCTCCTTAACATCCTTTGTTAGCCACTTGTCTAGCCCTGCCCATTGAGAACAACTTCGTCCATGGAACACATCTATCCCGCACCTTGTGAACTATTCCTAGAAACTTCAGCCATCTCTGCTCTGTCATCATCTCTGACAGTATCCCCCCCACCCTCCAATTCACCTGGGCAAGTTCCCCTCTCATACTGTAATTCCCTTTATTCCATTGTGATAAGTGACTTGTGTTACTCACTCTCAAACTGCAGTATGAATGCAATCATTAAGCACCCTAATCAGATCTGAGTTATTACACATCACCCAATCTACATGATGCACTATCAATTACTCCAAAAGACTGGAAGTAGAGTAAATACCGAAAGGCTTTTATTAACAGTAAAATGGATCCACATCCATGCTGTATATCTGTCCTGGACTGTGGGAGAAGCAGTGACACAATCGCCTTTATTCAAGGGTCTGTGGGAGGAACCACAGGAGCAGTCAGCAGAGGGGCGTGTCCAGGCATGTCCAGACAGATAACCCAGTTGCTACCTATATACATGGTTTGCCACACTACGATAGCCTTTCCCTGAGCCAGTCAAACACAAACTACTCTTAAAATAAAATCTCGTAGGCTTTCAACAAATTCACTCTTGCAATGCGACACCAACCTGATTTTCCCAATCTCCTTGCATATTGAAGTCCCCCATTGCATTTGTGACATTACCTTTATTACATGCCTTTGCCAGTTCCCTTCGTAATCTACATCTTGACTACTTGGAGGCCTATGTACAATTCCCATGTTTTTTTCACCCTTGCAATTTTTTACTCCACCCATAAAGATTCTGACCCTATCTCATCTCTTTCTAAAGGTGTAATTCCATCTCTCACCATCAGAGCCACACCGCCGCCTATGCCTTCCTGCCTGACCTGTCAATACAAAGTATATTCTTTGATGTTAAGCTCCCAGCTATGACCTTCTTTCAGCCATAAATTAGTGATACCCACAACATCATACCAACCAATTTCTAATTGCGCCACAAGTTCATCCACATTATTCCGAACGCTACTTGCATTTAAACACAGCACCTTCAGTCCTAGAGTCTTCGCCCTTTTGAATTTTGCCTCTGTGGTACATTTTAACTCTTTGCACTCTCTGCATTTGTATCCAAATATTGGCTTGTCCTTCTTACATTCACGTTACACCCATCATCTACTTGTAAACCTGCTGGCTCATCCTCACCTCTGTCATACTGGTTCCCATCGCCCTGCCATATTACAACGTTTATAGTCTAAACCACCCCCAACAGCTCTAGTAAACCTGCCCACAAGGATATTGGTCCCCCTCGGATTCAAGTGCAACCTGTTCCCTTTCTACAGGCCCCATCTGCCCCAGACCAGGTCCCAATGATCCAGAAATCTGTATCCCTGCCCCCTGCTCCAATTCTTCAGCCACCTCATTCTATTCCTATCCTTGCTGTCACAGTGCACAGACAGCAATCCCAAGATTACTACCTTTGAGGTCTTGCTTCTCAACTTCCTTCCTAATTCCATGTATTAAGTTTTCAGGACAGGCATGTATGCCTGTTTTCAGGCATTGATCATGTGGATAGTCGGTGGCTTTTTCCCATGGCTGATATGGCTATCATGAGAGGGCAAAGTTTTAAGGTGCTCGGCAGTAGGTACACAGAGGATAATAGACAATAGACAATAGGTGCAGAAGTAGACCATTCGGCCCCTCGAGTCTGCACCGCCATTCTGAGATCATGGCTGATCATTCACTATCATTCACTATGTCAGGGTAAGTTTTTTTTTAAAACACGCAGAGAGTGGTGAGTGCGTGGAATGGGCTGCCGGCAGCGGTGGTGGAGGCGGATACAACAGGGTCTTTTAAGAAACTGCTTGACAGGTACATGGAGCTCAGAAAAACAGAGGGCTATGGGTAACTCTAGGTAATTTCTAAAGTAAGAAAATGTTTGGGACAGCATTGTAGGCCGAAGGAACTGTATTGTGCTGTAGTTTTTCTATATTTCTATGACTGCCTCCCTTTTTCTTCCAATGTCATTGGTACCAATATGTACCACGACTTCTGGCTGCTCACCCTCCCTGCTCAGGGTATTGCAGACCCTGGCACCTAGGAGGCAAAATGACATCCATGTTTCTTTTTCACATCCACAGAATCGCCTACCCGCCTCCCTGACTATAGAGTCCCCTATCACTGCTGCCATGTTCTTCAGTTCACTACCCTTCTCAGTCACAGCTCCAGACTCCATGCTAGAGCCTTACTGGTAGGTCACCCCTTCCCCCTAATACTGACTAGAAGGGGGCGAATACTTATGCAATCAATTATTTTGTGTTTTATATTTCTAATTAATTTAGATCAATTTGTAGTGATCTGTTTTCACTTTGACACAAAAGAGTCTTTTTCTGTTGATCATGTCAAAAAAGCCAAAAAAAATCCACTGTGATTAACTTCCAAGGAAAGGGTGAATACTTTTTACAGGCATTGTAGAATCAGAATCAGCTTTATTATCATCAGCAGGTGATGTGAAATTTGTTAACTTGGCAGCAGTTCAATGCAATACATAATCTAGCAGAGAAAAATATAATAGTAATAATAATAAATTAAATTAAAAAGTGATAAACAAGTAAATCAATTACAGTATACTATATTGAATACATTAAAAAAAACCTGCAAAAACAGAAATACCGTATATTACAAAAAAGTGAGGTAGTGTCCAAAGATTCAACGTCCATTTAGGAATCAGATGGCAGATGGGAAGAAGCTGTTCCTGAATCACTGAGTGTGTGCCTTCAGGCTTCTGTACCTCCTACCCTCAGTGAGAAAAGGGCATGCTCTGGGTGCTGGAAGTCCTTGATAACGGGCACTGCCTTTCTGAGATGCCTCTTCTTGAATATGTCCTGGGTAGTTTGTGGGCTAGTACCCAAGATGGAGCTGACTAGATTTACAACCCTCTGCAGCTTCTTTCGGTCCTGTGCAGTAGCCCCATGTTACTGAAGTAGCATCTCGCTCTGCAGTTGGATCCTTGCCCTTGAAGTTGAGGACCCAATTGTAGAGAGAGGTACAGAGGCCCATGTTCTGCAACCTCTCAATCAGGATTGTGGGAATGATGATATTAAATGCTGAGCTATAGTCGATGAACAGCATCCTGACACAGGTGTTTGTGGGGTCCAGGTAGTCTAAAGCCACGTGAAGAGCCATTGAGATTGCGTCTACCATTGACCTATTGTGATGATAGACAAACTGCATTGGGTCCAGGTCCTTGCTGAGGCAGTTCAGTCTAGTCATGACCAACCTCTCAAAGCATTTCATCACTGTCGATGTGAGTGCTACCGGGTGATAATCAATAAGGAAGCCCACATTATTCTTCTCAGGCACTGGTATAATTGTTGCCTTTTTGAAGCAAGTGGGAACTTATGCCCGTAGAAGTGAGAGTTGAAAATGTCCTTGAATACTCGCGCTAGTTGGTTGGCACAGGTTTTCAGAGACTTAACGGATACTCCATCAGGACCTTCTGCCTTGCGGGGATTCACTCTCTTTAAAGACAGTCTTTAACTTCGGCCTCTGAGATGGAGATCACAGGGTCACCGGGTGCAGCAGGGATCGTCACAGCTGTAGTTGTGTTCTCTCTTTCAAAGCGTGGATAGAAGGCATTGAGTTCATCTGGTAGTGAAGCATCGCTGCCATTCTTGCTATTGGGTTTCGCTTTGTTGGAAGCATGTCTTGCAGACCCTGCCAAGTTGCTATGCATCCAATGTCACCTCCAACCTCATTTGATTTTTTTCTCTTTGCCCTTGAAGTAGCCTTCCGCAAATCATACCTGGTTTTCTCGTGCAGGTCTGGGTCGCCAGACATGAATGCCACAGATCTAGCCTTCAGCAGACGATGTACCACCTGGTTCACCCACAGATTTTCATTTGGGAATGTACAGTAAGTCTTTGTGGGGACACACTCATCCACACAGGTTTTAATGAAGTCGGTAACAACTGCAGCATACTCATCCAGATTCAAACATGAATCCCTGAACACAGTCCAGTCCACAGATTCAAAGCAGTCCTGTAGGTGCTCCTGTGCTTCTCTTGTCCATACCTTCTTGGTCCTCACTACTGTGCTGCTACAGTCTTCAGTCTCTGCCTATACTCAGGGAGTAGAAGTACAGCCAGATGGTCAGACTTCCCAAGTGAGGGCGTGGAATAGCACGGTAGGCATTCTTGATGGTGGTGTAACAATGGTCCAGTGTGTTGTTTCCACTGGTATTGTAAGTGATCTGTTAATGGTAATTGCGTAGTGACTTTTTTTCAGACTGGCCTAGTTAAAATCTCCCAAAATGATGGTGAAGGTGTTAGGCTGCGCTGTTTCGTGCATGTTGATCCCATTGCTCAGATCATCTAAAGCCAGCTTGACATAGGCCTGAGGCAGAATATAAACTGTTACCAAAATGACCCCAGAGAACCCCCGTGGTAGATAAAAAGAATAGCACTTTACTGCTAGATATTCCAGGTCTGGTGAGCAGAATTGGGACAGCATTGATATTTTTGTGCACCAAGAAGAGTTGATCATGAGACATACTCCTTCACCTCTGCTTTTGAGAGACTCTGTAGATCTATCCTGACGGTGTATAGTAAACCCGTCGATCTGAATCACTGCATCCAGTACGAAGGGGTTAACCAGAATTCTGTTAAACAAATGACACACGCGGTCCTAATGTCCCTCTGATTCAGCACCCTGGCTCTGAGATCATCAATTTTATTCACCAGAGACTGCAGGTTTGCCAGCAAGACAGTTGGTATAGGGAGTTCGAAACCCAGTTTCCTTAAACACACTTGTAAACCCAGCTCTACACCCACGCTTCCTCCGAGGTATCCTACGTGGGTGCTTCCGACCATAATCTGCATTGTTTCCATCAGTTTTGAGCAATGATAGTTCATTTAAATGCATTAATATATTTTTGTTGACTATATTGACCTTGGAAGCAGTTGTGCTTTTTAGCTGTATCAGGCTGAAACAGGAATATTTAATCGTATCCATTCAGTGTATTGCCGCTACTCGAGTCGCACCTAGGCACCCCAGAAATTGCAAACACAAAAGTCAGACTGTATATACACAAGTCAGATGTTTGCTCCAAACATTTATGTCAATAGTTGCAGGGAGAATGTTAGGAAAGCAGAATGCCTACAAGCTGCCTAAATTTGACACAAAATATATGCTTTTCTACTTACCCATAATCGTCAATTAAATGAGATCCTAATACAACAACCTTTAGGTCGAAGTCATCAGATTGTTCCTTGATACCGAACATGATTGGGGCCAGTTTGGAATAATCTGCCCGATTGCATGTAGCAACACAGATCCGCAGCTTCTTGTTTCTGTCTTTCTCCATGATGCTGAAGGAATTCCTGAAAATATACAGACAGGAATATAAATCTGGCCAAAGTGAAAATGGTTAATAGCATATGATCACAGCATGGTTAAAGGATAGCCACTTTCAAAGCAACTACACAAACAAGAATACAGAACAGACGGTTTATGATAATGTTTTGAAGCAATTCCTTATGGGTATCTTAGCTATTACTGTTCAGAAAACAGACAAAGGCATAACTGCATTCCTCAAAAATATAATTCAGAACACAGAACTAAAGTTCCCTCTCATTTGTAATGACCAGAGTGCTCAAAAATCTTGGGCTCTGCACTTTTTTGCCCAGTACAACATGTGCACTGAATTTTTAAGTGGAAAATTAAATCTGAAGCTATTCTAAGGATAATAAACTATCAAGTCCAGTTTGTTGTTCCTTGTTTAAAGAAATAAAATAATACACATCAATAAGTCCTACTTCTCAAATAATATGCAACAGCATGTAATAATATCAATCTTTTCAAATGTTAAAGTTGTTTGAAATAGTCAAACAAAACATAAAATTTGCACATCATCCATATGTGAGTTGCTTGCAAAATGATGCTTTAAGAAGTTTCTAAATATCACGCTTCTTCCCATTTGCAAATTCTCCAGCAATTTCTGCATTGCGACAATACACATAGGTAACACCAGTTTCTGTATTTCTCATAGCTGCATGTTCCTGATCTCATAAGCTTTCGGTGTAACAGTTTCTACCATTTCATGCAGCCATTCCACTTTAAATGAACTAGCAGTTCTTTTGCACTCTGTGCCTTTAGTTTCTTTGGAAATAGATATTGTAAATCAATAATTGCTTCAATTGCAAACAGTATAAATAAGCCAGTTCTATAATCTACAGACAAATCATTACCAACTAGAGAAGGGGTAGTGTTGGATCTCCTGTGAGGGAATGAGACAGGTCAGGTGACGGAGGTATGTGTTGGGGAGCACTTCGGGTCCAGTGATCACAATGCTATTAGTTTCAATATAATTATGGAGAAGGATAGGTCTGGACCTAGGGTTGAGATTTTTAATTGGAGAAAGGCTAACTTTGAGGAGATGCAAAAGGATTTAGAAGGAGTGGATTGGGACAATTTGTTTTATGGCAAGGATGTAATAGAGAAATGGAGGTCATTTAAAGGTGAAATTTTGAATCTTTATGTTCCTGTTAGGTTGAAATTAAAGGTTAAAAGATTTGAGAGAGCCATGGTTTTCAAGGGATAGTGGAAACTTGGTTAGAAAAAAGAGAGAGATCTACAATAAATATAGGCAACATGGAGTAAATGAGGTGCTCGAGGAATATAAAGAATGTAAAAAGAATCTTAAGAAAGAAATTAGAAAAGCTAAAAGAAGATATGAGGCTGCTTTGGCAGGTAAGGTGAAAATAAATCCAAAGGGTTTCTATAGTTATATTAATAGCAAAAGGATAGTGAGGGATAAAATTGGTCCCTTAGAGAATCAAAGTGGACAGCTATGTGTGGAGCCGAAAGAGATGGGGGAGATTTTGAACAATTTCTTTTCTTCAGTATTCACTAAGGAGAAGGATATTGAATCGTGTAAGGCAAGGGAAACAAGTAGGGAAGTTATGGAAAATATGACAGTTAAAGAGGAGGCAGTGCTGGTGCTTTTAAGGAATATAAAAGTGGATAAATCTCTGGGTCCTAACAGGATGTTCCCTAGGACATTGAGGGAAATTAGTGTAGAAATAGCAGGGGCTCTGACAGAAATATTTCAAATGGCATCAGAAACAGGGATGGTACCGGAGGATTGGCAGATTGCTCATGTGGTTCCATTGTTTAAAAGGGTTCTAAAAGTAAACCTAGCAATTATAGGTCTGTAAGTTTGACGTCAGTGGTGGGTAAATTAATGGAAAGTATTCTTAGAGATGGTATATATAATTATCTGGTTAGACAGGGTCAGATTAGGAACAGTCAACATGGATTTGTGTGTGGAAGGTCATGTTTGACAAATATTAATGAATTTTTTGAAGAGGTTACTAGGAAAGTTGACGAGGGTAAAGCAGTGGATGTTGTCTATATGGACTTCAGTAAGGCTTTTGACAAGGTTCCACATGAAGGTTAGTTAAGAAGGTTCAATCTTTAGGTGTTAATATTGAAGTAGAAAAATGGATTCAACAGTGGCTGGATGGGAGATGCCAGAGAGTAGCGGTGCATAAGTATTTGTCAGGTTGGAGGGCAGTGTCTAGTGGTGTGCCTCAAGGATCTGTACTGGGTCCAATGTTATTTGTCATATACATTAATGATCTGGATGATCATTAGGAAGTATGCAGATGATACTAAGATAGGTGGCGTTGTAGATAATGAAATAGGTTTTCAATGCTTGCAGAGAGATTTAGGCCAGTTAAAAGAGTGGGCTGAAAGATGGCAGATGGAATTTAATGCTGATAAGTGTGAGGTGCTACATTTTGATAGGACTAATCAAAATAGAACATACATGGTAAATGGTAGGGCATTGAGGAATGCTGTAGAACAGTGATCTAGGAATAATGATGCATAATTCCCTGAAGGTGGAATCTCATGTGGATAGGGTGGTGAAGAAAGCTTTTGGTATGCTGGTCTTTATAAATCAGAGTATTGAGTATAGGAGTCGGGATGTAATGTTAAAATTGTACAAAGCATTGGTCAGGCCAAATTTGGAGTATTGTGTACAGTTCTGGACACCAAATTACAGGAAAGATGTCAACAAAATAGAGAGAGTACAGAGGAGATTTGCTAGAATGTTACCTGGGTTTCAGTATCTAAGTTACAGAGAAAGGTTGAACAAGTTAGGTCTTTATTCTTTGGAGCATAGAAGGTTGAGGGGGGACTTGAGAGAGGTATTTAAAATTATGAGGGGGATAGATAGAGTTAATGTTGAAAGGCTTTTTCCATTGAGAGTAGGGGAGATTCAAACAAGAGGACATGAGTTGAGAGGCAGGAGGCAAAAGTTTAGGGGTAACACAAGGAGAAACGTCTTTATTCAGAGAGTGATAGCTGTGTGGAACGAGCTTCCAGTAGAAGTGGTAGAGGCAGGTTCGATACCGTCATTTAAATTAAAATTGGATAGGTATATGGACAGGAAAGGAATGGAGGGTTATGGGCTGAGTGCAGGTCGGTGGGACTAGGTGAGAGTAAGTGCTCGGCACGGACTTGAAGGGCCAAGATGGCCTGTTTCTGTGCTGTAATTGTATGGTTATATGGTTAACTCCACATTATCAACACTGACCACTTCAGAAACTGGAAAAGGAAATGTGATTGCGTACAATCATGAAATATACTTAACGTGTCAACAAGGTAGAGGCAGGCAACCTTTTGTGCATAGTTTAAATTCCTATTTGTGCTAGTAACAAAGATGTGCGCACATGCACATACCTTAAAGCAGTGGTCCCCAACCACCGGGCCGTGGACCGGGCAGTGCAGCAGACTCATATCGCTTCATATTGCAAAATCATATTGTTTCCTCGCAGCCCGGTAGCACATGCTTTGCAGCCCAGTGGCTGGGGACCACTGCCTTAAAGGGAACATTGCACAGAGCAATACGGGCCCTTTAGCCCACCATGTTCTAGTAAAGATGTCGCCAAGCTGCAATGTCCGTCAACGTCATGTCTCAGGCTTAGACCATAAGATACAGGTGCAGAATTAGTCCATTCAACTCAAGTCTGCTCTGCTATTCCATCATGGCTGATTTATTAGACCTCTCAAACCCATTCTCCTGCCTTCAATTCATGACATGATTATGAGTCCGTGGTGCAGAAAGGGAAGAGGGAGAAGAAAGAGAAGAAGGGAGAAGTAGTGATATAGGACTCAATAGTCAGAGGAACAGACAGGAGATTCTGTGGATGTAAACGAGATACCCAGATGATATGTTGTCTCCCAGGTGCCAGGGTCAGGGACGTCTCAGATCACATCCACAGCATTTTGGATAGGGAGGGAAAGCCAGATGTCTTGGCACATACTGCTATCAATGTCACAGAAAGGAAAAGCAAAGAGGTCGTTAAGAGAGAATTTAGAGAGCTAAGCAGAAAGCTGAGAAGCACGCCATCTGGAGTAGTAAGTAAATTGAACTGACTTTATTTCTTACATCCTTCACAGACTTGAGGAGTAAAAATCTTTACGTAATGTCTCCATCTGAATGTGCAATGTGCAAATTGTAATGTGTAGTAAATAGCATGTACAGTAAGATATACAACAGGACAGTCAATAGCTTAAAAATACAATTGTGTCAGTGTGAATTTATCACACTGATGAAAGAAGCTGATGAAAGGTCTGATGAAAGAAGCTGTCCCGGAGCCTGTTGATCCTGACTTTTATGCTGTGGTACCATTTCCCGGATGATAGCAGCTGGAACAGTTTGTGGTTGGAGTAACTTTTTAAAAAAATATATTTTATTTATAATTTTCTACAAACTACAACGAAGAAAAGAAAATCAATAATATATAGAAGGATCATTGCCATATAAACAAAAATAACAGTAATACATGTCTTAACAAATGAGCAAGTCACCCACAGTAAAAAAAAGGGAAAAAAAGAGAAAAAGAAAAGCATCCAATCCATCACCTATACAACTACAAGCCAACCATTATATGAGATACACTTTTATTCCCCCAGAACTACATTTTGTAATTAAAAAAAGGGGGGGGGGAGGAGTAGCCTGCTACCTGAAAAGAAAAAAACAAAAGTAAAAAAAAAGCTGGAAATGTAGGGTCTGATTATCAAGGGAAAAAAGAACAAACACCTGTCAATCTAGGTGAGAGTTATGAAAATAATCGAAAAAAGATCCCCATACCCTATGGAGCTTTATGTCTGAATTAGAAAATGAGTAGTGAATCTTTTCAAGATCTAAACAAGACATAATATCCCTAAGCCATTGAGCATGGGTAGGGGGAACTACATCTCTCCATTTAAGAAGTACTGCTCGTCTGGCTAGAAGAGAGGCAAAAGACAATGTTTGTTGTTTAGCCAGGGTCAAATGCTTGTCAGGGTCTCAAAGAATATCAAAAAGAGCGATCAAAGGGTCAGGTTCCAAATGACAATTTAATATAGAAGATAAAGTTAAAAAAACATCTTTCCAAAATTTTTCCAGAGTAGGACAGGCCCAATACAAATGGAAAAGGGAGGCCTCACCTCCTTTGCATTTGTCGCACCAGGGACTAATATCAGGATAGAACTTCACCAATTTGGTTTTGGACATATGAGCCCTGTGGACGACTTTAAACTGCAGGAGACAATGACGAGCACATAAAGAGATTGAATTGACAGATTTAAGAATTGAATCCTAAACCTTGTCGGACAAAGAAAAACCCAAGTCATGCTCCCAAACAGTTTTAATTTTATCACAAGGGGCTTGTCTGAGAATCATAAATTTAACACGAATAGTAGAAATTACGCCTTTGCCCAAGGGGTTCATTTGAAGAAACAAGTCTACAACATCTTTATCAGGATGTTCAGAAAAATGTGGTATTAAAGGGCTAATAAAATGTCTAATTTGAAGGTATCTAAAAAAAATGAGTATTTGGTAAATTAAACTTTATAGACAACTGTTCAAAAGACGCAAACCGATTGTCTATAAAAAGATCTTCAAAATGCCTGATACCTCTCCTACACCAGTCTTAGAATGTGGAATCCTGCATAGACGGTTGAAATAAATGATTGTATAGAATAGGACTAGAGAGGGAAAAACTATTAAGACCATGGTATTTTCTAAATTGATCCCATATTCTCAGAGTATGACTGATTATAGGATTAATAATAGATTTTGGCAGTTGGCAAGGAAGAACAAATCCAAGTAAAGCTGGCATAGATAATTTCTTATAAGCGTTTAATTCCATTGCCACCCATGTTGGACAAACAGACTGATTATAAAAGTAGGAATAAAAGATAATATTACGAATAGTGGCTGCCCAATAATATGAATGAAAATTAGGCAATGCCAAGCCACCTTCTCTTTTAGGCTTTTGGAGATAAGTCTTATTGAGTCTGGGCTGTTTACTCTTCCATAGGTATGACGAGATAATAGAATCTAAAGAATAAAAAAAAACTTCAAGAATAAATATAGGTAAATATTGAAATAAGTATAAAAATTTAGGGAGAATATACACTTTAATTACATTAATTCACCCAATTAAAGACATGGACAGAGGTGACCACTGTGCTAATCTCTGTTTTGTAAAATTTAAAAGATTATTGAAATTCTCATCGAACAGTCGATTATAGTTCCTTGTTACGATATTACCAAGATAAGTAAAACAATTGTTTACTACTTTAAAAGGGAGATTGTGAAATTGTAATTCTTGTGCTTCCTTAGCTATCTGGATAGAAACTTAATCTACGTAAGAGTGAACTTTTTCCGATAAATGACTAAATTTACTGAGAAGTGAAAACAACAAAGATAAGGTGGTCGAGTTTGATATAAAAAGTAACAAATATCGGCGTATAGAGAGACTTTGTGCTCAAAACCGCCCCTCCAGATCCCAGTCAGTTCAGCTTAACTGCGAAACACAATTGCCAATGGCTCGATAGTCAGATCAAATAACAGAGAGCTTAAAGGGCATCCCTGTTGGGTGCCACATTTAAGATCAAAGAGTTGGGATTGCTGGGAATTAGTCAAAACTGATGCAATTGGATGGGAATATAGTAACTCAATCCACTTAATAAAATTATATCCAAAATCAATTTTTTCTAAAACCGCAAATAAATAGTGCCACTCCACCCAATCAAATGTGTTTTCGGCATCAAGAGAGATAACATATTCAGGGGTCCCTGATGAAGATGAATATACAATACTAAAAAGATGTCTAATATTGAAAAAGGGAAGGCGATTTTTAATAAAACCAGATTGATCCTCAGAGATAATTAACAGTAAAATAATCTCCAGCCTATGGGCCAAAACTTTAGTTAAAATTTTAGCATCTACATTTAATAGAGAAATTGGCCTGTATGAAGCACATTCTAATGGATCCTTGCTTTTTTTCGCTAAAAGAATGATACAAGACTCATCAAATGATGCAGACAATTTATTTTATTTAAAAGAATCAGAAAAAACTAAACTAAGTTGGGATAAGAGCAATGAGGAAAATTATTTACAAAATTCTGTAGAGAACCCATCAGGACCAGGAGATTTACCAGGCTGCAAAGCAGAAATAGCAGGGGATATTTTCTCTAAGGATAATGGCTCATTCAATTTATGTTTAAGATCACAAGGAAGTTTAGGAATATTTAAACTATCTAAAAATTGCATAACAGTAGTATTACCATTTAAGGATTCAGAGGTGTAAAGTTGAGAGTAAAAATTCCTGAATGTATCATTAATTTCAGACTGGTCCACACTAATATTCCCATTACTCATTTGAATTTTAGTGATGTGTTGTTTTGCTTCAGAGCGCCTAAGTTGGTTAATTAAGGACTTACCAGATTCATCCCCGTGAATATAGAACTTACACCGACTGCCCAAAAGTTGGCATTCAATCGGATAAGTAGAAATAAGATTAAATTTAGTTTCAAGCTCCATTCTTTTCTTATATAACTCTGGATCCTTGACCTGGGCGTATAATTGGTCTATAGCTTTAATCTGATTGATCAGTTCTAAACGTGCTTTGTGAGTCTTTCTTTTCAAATTTGCAATGTAGGAAATTATTTGACCTCTTAGATATGCTTTCATTGCATCCCAAACCACCTGACTAGAGGTTTCAGGTAGTGCATTGGTATTTAAAAAGAAATTTATCTGATCCTCCATTAATTTTACAAAGCGTTATCCGACAACAAGGTCGGATTAAAACGCCAGTGTTTATTTACTTGAGGGAGGCCAGGGAGAACTATGGACAATGTAAGTGGGGCATGATCTGAAATCAATATACTCTTATAGTCACAAGAAGGATGGGATCAATTGATTATCAATTAAAAAATAGTTTATTCTAGTAAATTTATGGTGAACGTGAGAAAAAGGAGTAATCCTGTGTGTGTAATAATGTGTGTCATACGCAGAGAGATTGGAGAGATTGGGCTTGTACACGCTGGAATTGAGGAGATTGAGAGGGGATCTGATTGAAACGTTTAAGATAATTAAAGGATTTGATAGGATTGAGGCAGGAAATATGTTCCAGATGTTGGGAGAGTCCAGTACCAGAGGGCATGGATTGAGAATAAGAGGTCAGTTATTTAAAACAGAGTTGAGGAAGAGCTTCTTCTCCCAGAGAGTTGTGGAGGTGTGGAATGCACTGCCTTGGAAGACGGTGGAGGCCAATTCTCTGGATGCTTTCAAGAAGGAGCTAGATAGATATCTGATGGATAGGGGAATTAAGGGATATGGAGACAAGGCAGGGACTGGGTATTGATAGTGAATGATCAGCCATGATCTCAGAATGGTGGTGCAGACTCGAGGGGCCGAATGGTCCACTTCTGCACCTATTGTCTATCTCTTTCATGTGGATGAAAGAAACGCCAAATATCAGCTATTCCATAATTAGAAAGAAAAGATTGAATAAATAAAGCAGATTTACTTAATTGTCTAGGGATAGAAGAAGATCTGTCCAAAACTGGATCCAGCCAACAGTTAAAGTCACCACCCAATATAAGAGAGTATGAACTTAGTTCTGCCAATGAAGAAAAAAAGGTCAAAAAACCCTACATTATCCGAGTTAGGAGCATAAAGGTTGGCTAAGACCACCTGTGTATTATAAAATTTCCCCAAAACAATAATAAAATGACCATTAGGATCAGATAACTTATTATGAAGCTCAAAAGAAACATTTTTGTTTATAAGAATTGAAACGCCCCTCAACTTGGCTTGAAAAGTTGAATGAAAGTGTTGTCCTGCCCATCATGCCGTAAGACGAGAATTATCTGAGTGACGAATATGTGTTTCTTGTAAAAAGACTACCTCTGCTCTAAGCTGTTTAAGATGTGCACTCTTCCCCTTTTAACCGGATGATTCGAGCCTTTAACATTCCAGCTGACAAAGTTCAATGGACTAACCATTGAAAATAAGAAAAAAAAAGGATAGCAGGCATTAAACCATATCTGAAATTTATATGTAATTCTGGGGCAAAAGTATACAAGAAAAGAAAACAGAATGAAATTACATCCTGTATAGTACAAATATGTCAAAATTCCATATATCATATTAGCATTGGAGTTCCCACCCACACCCTCTGAACCTACAACAAGAAAGCTGCAAATATAAAGCAACAAGCTCTCCCTGAGAAAAACTAACCCCCTACTGGACTTCCAATTAGGTAACATCTTAATTATCTCCACTCCAACTGTTGACACAGTAATGGAAATAAACACCAAAAAGCTTTAAGAGTTACAAACAAAGATTTACCTTAACAAGAAAAAACAATACATTCAAAGTTTGTAAATCTTAAAGTATAATAATGGTCTAAAAAAAACTTTACCCCAACCTTCCCACTAGAGTTGATAAACCGAAAAAAAGATCATCTACAAACTCAGTTATACAGAAAAAAAAACTTTAACGTCAAAGTAAGTAATCCAACCGAATCATAAAAATAAGAAAAAAAAAACACAAATAGCATCTTGAAACACAGGTAAAAAAAAACACCAAAAAAAAAAAATCCATTCAAGAGGAATTTGATCCAAACCCGAAACTGAGTTTAAAAGTACAGAATCAACTGCTGCTTAAGATTAAAATAATCTACCCAGAGAGAAAAAAATAATCACCTTTTGAAGAACTAAAATGACATAAGGTAGAAACTAAAATTGAGAAAATGGAAAAAAAGCACTTCAACAGGACAATGCAACATAATTAAGCTACTAATTAAATAGATGCGACAACAGCTACATCTAGCTACATCTTAAATTAAATCAAATTAAATTAAAGAAAAACAAAAAAACATTCAAAGGCGTTGTCACTTCACGAATCGATATCAATTCTTAAATGCGACATCGACTCCATTTTGAAATAAAGTCTCCAAAGACCTTTAAGAGGGGTCTAATTATATAGTTTCACAGTCAGCTCTATTTAAGGAAAATGAAAATGCCCATACTGAAAAATAGAAATCCATCATATCGAAATATATTGTGTTAAATGGATAATGAAAAAGATAGAAATAAAGATTAGAATATTAGAAAAAAAACCGTTATCTAAACAGAAACGAAAAAGGCTGAAAAGAAAATCATATCATATCATATGAGGAACTCGAAGTAGCAGATAGGCTACCAATGAAGGTTATCAATGAAGGACTGCGCCTCTGCAACCGAATCGAAACGTTTAAATCTGCCATTCCTAAGCTTGATTCAGAGCCGGGCTGGATAGGTGAGAGACGGATGAAGTCCACGATCGTAAAGAACTTTCATTACTCCTCTGTATTCAGCACGTTGACTCATAACTTGAGGTGCATAGTCCTCTACTAAACAGATAGCATGACCTTTATATTGAAGCGTTTTACGTCAGTGAGCTTCTTCAATTAGTAAACCCTTGCTTTGGTAACGATGGAGGTGAATTATCACTGGTCTCTTGCCATCTGCTGAGCGAGATGTAAAGATACGGTGTGCTCGATCAATCTCTGGAGGACTGTAAAGTATTACGCTTCCAAAAATCTCACATAGAAAGTCCATGAGAAATTCGACAGATCCCCCTTCACGCAAGCCAAGAATTCGAAGATTTTGGCATCTAGTCCTGCTTTCAAGGTCCATAATTTTAAGAGTTAACTTGCTATTATGCTTTAGGGTAGAGCAAACTCTTTCCAGGTCTTTCCAACAACGGTCTAGTTTCTCCGTGACTTCTTCAACATATGATAAACGTTGAGTGTGATTCTCCAGTGTAGAGTTGATTTTATCCAGTTTCAGTTCCAACGAACTAAATTGAGAAAACATATCTTGTCAGGTTTGGTCTAACACCAACACAATTTCACTCAAGGTTGCTCCCGAAGGAGTGTCTTTTTTTGCCGATTTAGTAGGCTTAGATACACTCATTGTGCAGCCAGCAACTTCAATAGTGGGAGGAAGAGTAAGAAATAAATGCAGGTATCTGAAATGGAGCAGAGCAAGTTTTAGCGACTTAAGCTACCGCCATCTTAACCGGAAGTCCGTGGTTGGAGTAACTTGGGTCCCTAATGATCCTTCGGGCCCTTTTTACACACGTCACTGTAAATGTCCTGAATAGTGGGAAATTCATTCACAGATATGCTGGCCTGTCGGCACCATTCTCTACAGAGTCCTGCAATTGAGGGAAGTAGAGTTACTAAACCAGGCAGTGATGCAGCCACTCAGGATGTTCTCATTTGTGCCTCTGTAAGAAGTCCTTAGGATTTGGGAATTCATGCCAAACTTCCTCAACCGTCTGAGGTGAAAGAGGCGCTGTTGTGGTGTTTTCACCATACAACCGTTATGTACAGACCAAGTGAGGTCCTCGGAGATGTATATACCAAGGAACTTGAAGCTGTCACCCTCTCAACCCCAGATCCATTGATGTTAGTAGGAGTCAGCCAGTTTCCATTCCTCCTGCAGTCCACAACTAGCTCCTTTGCTTTTGTGACATTGAGGGAGAGGTTGTTTTCTTGACACCACTGTGTCAGAGAGATGACTTCTCTGTAGGCTGCCTCGTTATTATTTGAGATAAGGCCAATCAATGTCGTATCATCAGCAAATTTAATTAGAAGATTGGAGCTTGGGTTGGCAACACAGTCATGGGTATACAGACAGTAAAGGAGGGGGCTTAGGACACAGCCGTGAGGTCACCACCTGCCAGCAAGTCCAGGATCCAGCTGCACATGGCAGGATAAAGGCCGAGGTCTCTGAGCTTCTTGTCAAATCTGGAAGGAATTATGGTGTTGAATGCTGAACTGTAGTCCAAGAACAGCATTCTCACTTAATTGAATTGAATTGACTTTATTTCTTACATCCTTCACATACATGAGTAAAAACCTTTATGTTACATCTCCACCTAAGTGTGCAATGTGCAATCATAGTAATTTATAATAAATAGAAAAGTCAATGTTATATAGAGTACACTCAAAGCAGCATGAGTTCATCAATCTGATGGCCTGGTGAAAGAAGCTGTCCCAGAATCTGTAGGTCCTGGCTTTTATGCTGCAGTACTGTTTCCCAGATGGTAGCAGCTGGAATAGATTGTGCTTGGGGTGACTCAGGTCCCCAATGATCCGATGGACCCTTTTTACAAACTTGTCGTTTTAAGTGTCCTGAATCATGGAATGTTCATAACTACAGATGAGCTGGGCTGTCCACACCACTCTCTGCAGAGTCCTGCGATTAAGGGAGGTACAGTTCCCATACCAGGCAGTGATGCAGTCAGTCAGGATGCTCTCAATTGTGCCCCTGTAGAAAGTTCTTAGGATTTGGGGGCCCATGCCAAACCTCCTCAACTGTCTGAGGTAAAAGAGGAGCTGTTGTGCCTTTGCCACCACACAGCTGATGTGTACAGACCATGTGAGGTCCTCGTATTGTGGATGCTGAGGAACTTAAAGCTGTTTACCCTTTCAACCCCAGATCCATTGATGTCGATAGGGGTTATCCGGTTTCCATTCCTCCTGTAATCCACAACCAGCTCCTTTGTTTTTGCGACTATGAGGGAGAGGTTGTTTTCTTGGCACCACTATGTCAGAGAGATGATTTCTTCCCTGTAGCATTCCTCCTTTCCAGGTGTATAAGGACAGTGTGTAGAGCTGTGGCTATTTCGTCATTTGTCGATCGGCTGTGTCAGTAGGCGAATTGTAGGGAGTCCGGTGTGGGTGGTAGCAAGCTGCAGATGTAGTCCTTGACCAGCCTCTCAAAGCATTTGCTTATTATTGAGGTGAGTGTGACAGTTGTTCAGACATGTTACCACCCCATCATCCAGATCATTAATATATATGACAAATAACATTGGACTCAGTACAAATCCTTGAGGCACACCACTAGTCACCGGCCTCCAACCTGACAAACAGTTATCCACCACTACTCTCTGGCATCTCCCTTCCAGCCACTATTGAATCCATTTTACTACTTCAATAATAATACATAACGATTGAACTTTCCTAACTAACCTTCTGTGTGGAACCTTGTCAAAGGCCTTACTGAAGTCCATATAGACAACATCCACTGCTTTACCCGCGTCAACTTTCCTAGTGACCTCTACAAAAAAATTCAATTAAGATTTGTCAAAGATGACCTTCCACGCACAAATCCATGTTGACTGTTCCTAATCCGACGCTGTCTATCCAGATTATATATGCCATCTCTAAGAATACTTTCCATTAATTTAACCACCACTGACATCAAACATAAAGGCCGATAATTGCTAGGTTTACTCTTAGAAACCTTTTTAAACAATGGAACAACATGAGCAATATGCCAATCCTCCTGTAGCATCCCCCTCTCTAACGACATTTGAAATATTTCTGTCAGAGCCTCTGCTATTTCTACACTAACTTCCCTCAAGGTCTTAGGGAATATCCTGTCTGGACCCAGAAATGTATCCACTTTTATATTCCTTGAAAACGTCGGTACTTCCTCCTCTTTAACCATCATAGTTTCCATAACTTCCGTACTTGTTTTCCTTACCTTACACAATTCAATATCCTTCTCCTCAGTGAATACCGAAGAAAAGAAATTGTTCAAAATCTCCCCCATCTCTTTCGGCTGCACACATAGCTGTCCACTCTGATTCTCTAAGGGACCAATTTTATCCTTCGCTATCCTTTTGCTATTAATATAACTGTAGAAACCCTTTGGATTTACTTTCATCTTACTTGCCAAAGCAACCTCATATCTTCTTTTAGCTTTTCTAATTTCTTTCTTAAGATTATTTTTACATTCTTTATATTCCTCGAGCATCTCATTTACTCTATGCTGCTTATATTTATAGTAGATCTCCCTCTTTTTCCGAACCAAGTTTCCAATATCCTTTGAAAACCATGGCTCTCTCAAACTTTTAACCTTTCTTTTCAACCTGCCAGGTACATAAAGATTCTGTACCCTGAAAATTTCACCTTTAAATGACCTCCATTTCTCTATTACATCTTTTCCATAAAACAAATTGTCCCAATCCACTCCTTCTAAATCCTTTTGCATCTCTTCTAAGCTAGCCTTTCTCCAATCAAAAATCTCTACCCTGGGTCCAGTCCTATCCTTCTCCATGATTACACTGAAACTAATGGCATTGTGATCACTGGACCCGAGGTGCTCCCCAACACATACATCCGTCACCTGACCTATCTCATTCCTTAACAGGAGATCCAACACTGCCCCTTCTCTAGTTTATACCTCTAAGTATTGCTGCAAAAATCTATCCTGCACACATTTTACAAACTCCAAACCATCCAACACTTTTACAGAATGGGATTCCCAGTCTATGTGTGGAAAATTAAAATCTCTCACAATCACAACCTTGTGCTCACTACAAATATCTGCCATCTCCCTACAAATATATTACCCAGGACTGTATAAAGTGCACAAAATAGTGCAGGCATTACAATAAATAACAGACAAGACATTAGGCACAGTAGAGGGCAGTAAGTTGTTGTCAGTGCAGTCTCTGGGTATTGAGGAATCTGATAGCTTGGAAGAAAAAACTTGGGAGGAAGAGTCTATGGCAGGGTCTAAATGAGATCACTGGGCGCAAAGAAAAGGCTGGGAATATCAATAACTGTTGTACTTCTCTTCCTGACGAACTTAACACATTCTACACCAGATTCAAACAGAAGAGGAACACCCCACTCCCTCTGGATGAACCGGATCTGGTGATATCGAGATTCATCGTCATCGAGGAGGGTGTTAAAAGGGCTTTCCTGAAGATAAATCAAAGAAAGGTGATGGGCCCAGATGGCATCCCGGGATGGGTTCTCCAGGCCTGTGAAGATGCAGAACAGATGTATTCCAAAGAAATACTCAAGTGGCAAAATAATACAACCGTGGCTGGCAAGGGAAGTCAGAGCAAATGTAAAAGAAAAAAAAAGGACATACAACAAAACAAAAATAGAGGAATGGGAACTTTTTAAAAACCTACAGAAAGCAACTAAAAGAATCCTTAGTAGGGAAAAATTAAACCTGAAAACAAGCTAGCAAACAATATCAAGGAAGAAAAATCTTTTTGAAGTATGTAAAAAATAGAGATGAAAGTGGATATAGGACTGCTAGAAAATCAGGCAGGTGAAATAATAATGGGGAGAAGGAAATTGCAGATGAATTTAATCAGTATTTTGCATCAGTCTTCACTGTGGAAGACACCAGCAGTGTTGCAGGTACTGACCAGGTGTAAGCAAAGAGAAATGAGTGCAGTTACTATTACATGGGAGAAGGTGCTCAAAAAGCCAAAAGACCTTAAGGTACATACAGTGGCATACTGAAGTTTGGGCACCCCGGTCAAAATTTCTGTTACTGTGAATAGTTGAGTAGAAGATGAACTATCTCCAAAAGTCATAAAGTTAAAGATGAAACATTCTTTTCAACATTTTAAGCAACATTAGTGTATTATTTTTGTTTTGTACAATTTTACAGTGAAAAAAAGGAAAGGAGCACCATGCAAAGGTTTGGGCACCCCAACAGGTTTGAGCTCTCATAACTTTTACCAAGGTCTCGGACCTTAATTAGCTTGTTAGGGCTATGGCTTGTTCATAGTCATCGTTAGGAAAGGCCAGGTGATGCAAATTTCCAGGCTTTATAAATACCCTAACTCCTCAAACTTTGTCCCAACAATCAGCAGCCATGGGCTCCTCTAAGCAGCTGCCTAGCACTCTGAAAATTAAAATAAATATGCCCACAAAGCAAGAGAAGGCTATAAGAAGATAGCAAAGCGTTTTCAGGTAGTCATTTCCTCAGTTCGTAATGTAATTAAGAAATGGCAGTTAACAGGAACAGTGGAGGTCAAGTTGAGGTCTGGAAGACCAAGAAAACTTTCCAAAAGAACTGCTCGTAGGATTGCGAGAAAGGCAAATCAAAACCCCCATTTGACTGCATAAGACCTTCAGGAAGATTTAGCAGACTCTGGAATGGTGGTGCACTATTCTACTGTGCAGCGACACCTGCACAAATATGACCTTAGAACATAGAATAGTATAGAACATTACAGGCCCTTCAGCCCACAATGTTGTGCCGACCCTCAAACCCTGCCTCCCATATAACCCCCCCCACCTTAAATTCCTCCATATACCTGTCTAAGTAGTCTCTTATACTTCACTAGTGTATCTGCCTCCACCATTGACTCAGGCAGTGCATTCCACGCACCAACCACTCTCTGAGTGAAAAACCTTCCTCTAATATCTCCCTTGAACTTCCCTCCCCTTACCTTAAAGCCATGTCCCCTTATACTGAGCAGTGGTGCCCTGGGGAAGAGGCGCTGGCTATCCACTCTGCCTATTCCTCTTCATATCTTGTACACCTCTCTCATGTCTCCTCTCATCCGCCTTCTCTCCAAAGAGTAAAGCCCCTAGCTCCCTTAATCTCTGTTCATAATCCATACTCTCTAAACCAGGCAGCATCCTGGTAAATCTCCTCTGTACTCTTTCCAATACTTCCACATCCTTCCTATAGTGAAGCGACCAGAACTGGACACAGTACTCCAAGTGTGGCCTAACTAGAGTTTTATAGACCTGCAACATTACATTGCGTCTCTTAAACTCTGTCCCTCAACTTATGAAAGCTAACACTCCATAAGCTTTCTTAACTACCCTATCTATCTGTGAGGCAACTTTCAGGGATCTGTGGACATGTACCCCCAGATCCCTCTGCTCCTCCACTCCCAAGTATCCTGCCATTTACTTTGTACTCTGCCTTGGAGTTTGTCCTTTCAAACTATACCACCTCACACTTCTCCAGGTTGAACTCCATCTGCCACTTCTCAGCCCACTTTTGCATCCTATCAATGTCTCTCTGCAATTTTTGACAATCCTCTACACTATCTACAACACCACCAACCTTTGTGTTGTCTGCAAACTTCCCAACCCACCCTTCTACCCCCACATCCAGGTCATTAATAAAAATCACAAAAAGTAAAGGTCCCAGAACAGATCATTGTGGGACACCACTAGTCACAACCCTCCAATCTGAATGTACTTCCTCCACCACGATCCTCTGCCTTCTGCAGGCAAGCCAATTCTGAATCCACCTGGCCAATCTTCCCTGGATCCCATGCCTTCTGACTTTCTGAATAAGCCTAACATGTGGAACCTTGTCAAATGCTTTACTAAAATCCATGTAGATCACATCCACTGCACTACCCTCATCTATATGCCTGGTCATCTCCTCAAAGAACTCTATCAGGCTTGTTAGGCATGATCTGCCCTTCACAAAGCCATGCTGACTGTCCCTGATCAAACCATGATTCTCTAAATGCCTAAAGATCCTATTTCTAAGAATCTTTTCCAACAGCTTTCCCACTACAGACGTAAGGCTCACTGGTCTATAATTACCTGAACTATCCCTACTACCTTTTTTGAACAAGGGCACAACATTCGCCTCCCTCCAATCCGCCGGTACCGTTCTCATGGACAACAAGGAAATAAAGATCCTAGCCAGAGGTTCAGCAATCTCTTCCCTTGCCTTGTGGAGCAGCCTGGGGAATATTCCATCAGGTCCCAGGGACTGATCCGTCCTAATGTATTTTAACAACTCCAACACCACCTCTCCCTTAATATCAACATGCTCCAGAACATCAACCTCACTCATATTGTCCTCACTGTCATCAAGTTCCCTCTCATTGGTGAATACCGAAGAGAAGCATTCATTGAGGACCTCACTCACTTCCACAGCCTCCAGGCACATCTTCCCACTTTTATCTCTAATCGGTCCTACCTTCACTCCTGTCATCCTTTTGTTCTTCACATAATTGAAGAATGCCTTGGGGTTTTTCTTTACCCTACTCGCCAAGGCCTTCTCATGCCCCTTCTTGCTCTTCTCAGCCCCTTCTTAAGCTCCTTTCTTGCTACCCTATATTCCTCAATAGACCTAACTGATCCTTGCTTCCTAAACCTCACGTATGCTGCCTTCTTCCACCTGACTAGATTTTCCACCTCACTTGTCACCCATGGTTCCTTCACCCTACCATTCTTTATCTTCCTCACCAGGACAAATTTATCCCTAACATCCTGCAAGAGATCCCTAAACATCGACCACATGTCCATAGTACATTTCCCTGCAAAATCATCATCCCAATTCACACCCGCAAGTTCTAGACTTATAGCCTCATAATGTGCCCTTCCCCAATTAAAATTTTCCTATCCTCTCTGATTCTATGCTTTTCCATGATAATGCTAAAGGTCAGCGAGCGGTGATCACTGTCTCCCAGATGCTCACCCACTGACAGATCTGTGACCTGACCCGGTTCATTACCTAATACTAGATCTAGTATGGCATTCCCCCTAGTCGGTCTGTCAACATACTGTGACAGGAATCCATCCTGGACACAGTTAATAAACTCTGCCCCATCTAAACCCTTGGAACTAATCAAGTCCCAATCAATATTAGGGAAGTTAAAGTCACCCATGATAACAACCCTGTTATTTTTGCACCTGTCCAAAATCTGCCTCCCAATCTGTTCCTCGGTATCTCTGCTGCTACCACGGGGCCTATAGAATACCCCCAGTGGTGTAACTGCTCCCTTCCTGTTCCTGACTTCCACCCATACTGACTCAAAAGAGGACTCTGCTACATTACCCACCCTTTCTGCAGCTGTAATAGTATCCCTGACCAGTAATGCCACCCCTCCTCCCCTTCCCCGCCCCCCCATCCCTTTTAAAGCACTGAAATTCAGGAATATTGAGAATCCATTCCTGCCCTGGTGCCAACCAAGTCTCCGTAATGGCCACTACATCATAATTCCATGTATGTATCCAAGCTCTCAGTTCATCACCTTTGTTCCTGATGTTTCTTGCACTGAAGTACACACACTTTAGCCCTTCTACCTTACTACCTTTATTCTCCTCAAAGCCTCTCTATATGTTAGATCTGGCTTTACTCCATGCACTTCTTTCACTGCTCTACTGCTCTGGGTCCCATCCCCCTTGCAAATTAGTTTAAACCCTCCAGAACCATGCTAGCAAACCTACCAGGACCTTCATGGAAGAGTCATCAGAAGAAAACCTTTCCTGCATCCTCACCACAAAATTCAGTGTCAGAAATTTGCAAAGGAACATCTAAACAAGCCTACACGAGTGAATCTGCAGATGCTGGAAATAAATTTAAAAAAAAACACAAAATGCTGATAGAGCTACTTCATTCCTCCCCCCACTTCTTATCCCCCCTCGACCATCCCATGTTACTTCACTCCTGATGAAGGATTTTGGCCCAAAACATCGTCACTACCTCCCCCCCATAGATGCTGTCTGGCCTGCTGAGTACTGCCATCATTTTGTGTTTTATCATCTAAACAAGCCTGATGCATTTTGGAAACAAGTCCTGTGGACTCAAGAAGTTAAAATAGAAGTTTTTGGCCGCAATGAGCAAAGGTATGTTTGGTGAAAAAGGGTGCTGAATTTCATGAAAGGAACACCTCTCCAACTGTTAAGCATGGGGGTGGATCGATCATGCTTTCGGCTGGTGTTGCAGCCAGTGACACGGGGAACATTTCACTGGTAGAGGGAAGAATGAATTCAATTAAATACCAGCAAATTCAGGAAGTAAACATCACACCGTTTGTAAAAAAGCTGAAGACGAAAAGAGAATGGCTTCTACAAAAGGATAACAATCCTAAACACACCTCAAAATCCACAATGGACTACCTCAAGAGGCACAAGCTGAAGGTTTTGCCATGGCCCTCACAGTCCCCCGACCTAAACCTCATTGAAAATCTGTAGAGCAGTGCATGCAAGACAGCCCCCAAGAATCTCACAGAACTAGAAGCCTTTTGCAAGGAAGAATGGGCAAAAATTCCCCAAACAAGAATTGAAAGACTGAGCTGGCTACAGAAAGCGTTTACAAGCTGTGATACTTGCCAAAGGGGGGGGTTACTAAGTACTGCCCATGCAGGGTGCCCAAACTTTTGCTTTGGACCCTTTTCCTTTCTTGTTATTTTGAAACTGTAAAGGATGGAGATAAAAAAAAAGCAATCTTGCTTAAGATATTAAATAAATGTGTCATCTTTAACTTTATGCCTTTTGGAAATCAGGTCATTTTTTACTCGCTTAGCTTTTTACAGTAACAGAAATTTTGACTGGGGTGCCCAAACTTCTGCATGCCATTGTAAGTCATCCGGTCCAAATGAACTATACCCTGGGGTTCTGAAAGAGGGAGCAGGAGAGATTATGAAGGCATAAACAATGATCTTTCAAGAATATTTGGACTCTGGCATGGTTTTGGAACACTGGAAAATTGCCTGACCTCAGTGGTTGGGAAGACATTGGAGTCAATTATTAAGGATGAGGTTATGGGATACTTGGTGACCCAGGACAAGATGAGACCAAGTCAGCATGGTTTCCTTAAGGGAAAATCTTACCTGACAAACCTGTTGGAATTCTTTGAAGACATTACAAATAGGACAGATAAGGGGTATGCACATTGTATATTTTCAGAAAGCCTTTAACAAGCTGCCACAGGAGACTGTCAAGTCAAGTCACTTTTTATTGTCCATAACTGCTGGTACAGTAAAAACGAGACATTTTTCAGGACCATAGTGCTACACGAAACAGTACAAAAACTACACTGAACTATGGGAAAACAACACAGAAAAAAAAATCTAGACTACAGACCTACCCATTACTGCATAAAGTGCACAAAACAGTGTAGGCATTACAATAAATAATAGACAAGACAATAGGCACAGTAGAGGGCAGTAAGTTATTGTCAGTGCAGTCTCTGGGTATTGAGGAGTCTGATAGCTTGGAGGAAGAAACTATGGCAGGGTCTAAATAAGATCACTGGGCGCAAAGAAAAGGCTGGGATATCAGTGACTGTAGTGCTTCTTTTCCTGACGAACTTAATGTATTCTACACCAGATTCAAACAGAAGAGGAGCACCCCACCCCCCTCAGGATGAACTGGACCTGGTGACATCAAGATTCATCGTCACTGAGGAGGGCGTTAGAAGGGCCATCCTTAAGATAACTCCAAGGCGACAGGCCCAAATGGCGTCCTGGGACGGGTTCTCTGGGCCTGTGCAAGAGAGCTAGATGGAGTGTTTGCTGACATCTTCAACTGCTCCCTGCTTCAGTCTAAGATCCCCTCATGTTTTAAGAAGGCAACAATAATCCCGGTGCCGAAGAAGAGTAAGGTGGCATGTCTGAATGACTACCGACCTGTGGCTCTGACATCAATTGCTATGAAGTGCTTCGAGTGATTGGTTATGGCACACACCAACCATAGCCTATCAGTCAAACTCAACGCATTGCAATTCACCTATCGGAGCAACAGGTCAATGGCAGATGCCATCTCTCTGGCACTACGTTCCTCCTTGAAACACCTGGAGAATAAAGACGCATATGTAAGGCTCCTTTTCATTGACGACAGCTCTGCCTTTAATACCATCATTCAAATAAACTGATTCCTAAGCTCCAGAACCTGGGTCTTAGCACTCAGATCTGTAGCTGGATCTTCAACTTCCTCACAGACAGGACCTAGGCTGTAAAAATAGGGGACAAGCTCTCTCCTCTACAATCACTCTGATCACCGGTGCCCCACAAGGCTGTGTACTCAGCCCCCTGCTGTACTCACTGTACACCCATGATTGTGTAGCCAAGTGTCCATTGAATTCAATATATAAGTTTGCTGATGACACCATAATTGTAGGCCATATCTTGGGTAATGAGGAGTTTGAGTACAGAGAGGAAATTAAGAACCTGGTGGCATGGTGCAAAGACAATAACCTATTCCTCAACGTAAGCAAGACAAAGGAATTGGATGTTGACTTCAGGAGTAATACGACCCTATTTACATCGGTGGTGCACAGGTGGAACAAGTCAAAAGCTTTAAGTTCCTCGGGGTCAATGTCACAAATGACCTGTCTTGGTCTAACCAAGCAGAGTCCACTGCCAAGAAGGCCCACCAGCACCTTTACTTCCTGAGAAAGCTAAAGAAATTTGGCCTGTCCCCTAACTAATTTTTATAGATGCACAGTAGAAAGCATTCTTCTAGGGTGCATCAGAACCTGGTACGGAAGTTCTCCTGTCCAAGACCGGAAGAAGCTGCAGAAGACCGTGAATATAGCTCAGCACATCACACAAACCAATCTTCCGTCCTTGGACTCACATTACACTGCACGCTGTCAGTGCAGTGCTGCCAGGATAATCAAGGACACAACCCACCCAGCCAACACACTTTTTGTCCCTCTTCCCTCCAGGAGAAGGTTCAGGAGCTTGAAGACTCATACGGCCAGATTTGGGAACAGCTTCTTTCCAACTGTGATAAGACCACTGAACAGATCCTGACCCGGATCTGGGCCGTACCTTCCAAATATTCGGACCTGTCTCTCGGTTTTATTTTGCACTGCATTACTTTCCCTTTTCTATTTTTTTATTTATGATTTATATTTTGAATTTTTATTAAATCTACTATTGACTTGTAATCCAGGGAGCACAAAGCGCAGAATCAAATATCGCTGTGATGATTGTACTCTCTAGTATCAATTGTTTGGCGACAATAAAGTAATAAAGTAAATGAAAGTAAAGTTACATAGTCTGGTAGTGAGAGCCCAAATGCTCTGGTGCCTTTTCCCTTATGGCAGGAGGGAGAAAAGTTTGTATGAGGGGCCTTCATAATGCTGTTTGCCTTGCGGATGCAGCGTGTAGTGTAAATGTCTGTAATGGTGGGAAGAGAGATCCCAATGATCTTCTCAGCTGACCTCACTATCCGCTGCAGGGTCTTGTGATCTGAGATGGTGCAATTTCCATACCAGGTAGTGATGCAGCCACTCAGGATGCTCTCAATACAACCCCTGTAGAATGTGATGAGGATGGGGGGTGGGAGATGGACTTTCCTCAGCCTTCGCAGAAAGTAGAGATGCTGCTGGGCTTTCTTTGCTATGGAGCTGGTGTTGAGGGTTAAGGTGAGATTCTCCGCCAGGTGAACACCAAGAAATTTGGTGCTCTTAACGATCTCTACCGAGGAGCCGTCGATGTTCAGTGGGGAGTGGTTGTTCCATGCCGTCCTGAAGTCAACAACCATCTCTTTTGTTTTGTTTGCATTCAGAGACAGGTTGTTGGCTTTGCACCAGTCTGTTTAGCCGCTGCCTCATCGTTCTTGCTGATGAGACCCACCACAGTCGTGTCATCGGCAAACTTGATGATGTGGTTCGAGCTGCGTGTTGCAGAACAGTCGTGGGTCAACTGAGTGAACAGCAGTGGACTGAGCACACAGCCGTGGGGGGCCCCTGTGCTCAGTGTGATCGTGTTGGAGATGCTGCCTCCGATCCCAGTCAGGAAGTCTAGTATCCAGTTGCAGAGGGACTGCTTACCAAGTTAGGAGCCCATGGTATTACAAGGAAGTTACTAGTATAGTCAGAGCGTTGGCTGATTGGTAGGAAGCAGCAAGTGGGAATGAAAGGATCGTTTTCTGGTTGGCCGCTAGTGACTGGTGGTATTCCTCAGCGGTTGGTGTTGGGACCACTTCTTTTTATGCTGCATATCAATGATTTAGATGATAAAATTGATGGCTTTGTTGCCAAGTTTGCAGATGATACAAAGCTTGGTAGAGGGGCAGGTAGTGTTGCTGAAACAGGAAAGCTGCAGAAAGACTTCAACAGATTAGGAGAATGGTCAAGAAAATGGCAAATGAAATACAATATTGGAAAATGCATGGTCATGCACTTTAGTAGTCGAAATAAATGTGCAGACTATTTTCTAAACAGGGAGAAAATCCAAAAATCTGAGATGCAAAGGGACTTGGGAATCCTTGCACAGAACACCCTGAAGGTTAAGGGTTGCAGGTTGAGGCAGTGGTGAGAAAGAGAAATGCAGTGTTAGCATTCATTTCAAGAGGTCTAGAATACAAGAGTAGGGCTGTGATGCTGAGGCTTCATAAGGCACTGGTGAGGCCTCACCTTGAGTATCATGAACAGTTTTGGGTTCCTTATCTCAGAAAAGATGTGCTGGCATTGGACAGGGTTCAGGGAGGATCACAAAGATGATTTTGGGAATGAAAGGGTCATCACATGAAGAATTTTTGATGGCTCTGTGCCTGTACCTACTCTAATTTAGAAGGATAAGGATGGATCTTATTGAAACCTTTCAAACTTTGAAGGCCTAGACAGAGTAGATGTGGAAAGGATGGATCACATGGTGGGGGAGTCTAGGATAAGAGGACACAGCCTCAGGATAGAGGGGTGGCCATTAAAACAGTGATGCAGAGAAATTTCTTTCGCCACAGGGTGGTGAATTTGTGGAATTTATTGCCACAGGCAGCTATGGAGACAAGGTTGTTGAGTGCATTTAAGGCAAAGCTTCATAGATTCTTGATTGGCCACGGCATCAAACATTACAGGGGAGTGGGACTGAGGAGGGGAAAGAAAAAGGAACAGCCATGTTTGAACAGCACAGAAGACTCGATGGGCCAAACAACCTAATTCTGCTCCTATGTCTTATGGTCTTATAACCTTTGATGCCCTGACTAATATCAACCTCCACTTTCAATATACTCAATGACTTGGCCTCCACAGCTGCCTGTGGCAATGAATTCCACAGATTCACCAGCCTCCAGCGAAAGAAATTCCTCTTCATCTCTGTTCTAAATGGACGTCCCTCTATTTTGAGGCTCTGCCCTCTGGTCCTAGACTCCCCCACTATATGAAACAACTTCTTCATGTCCAATCTATCTAGGCCTTTCAATGTTTGAAAACTTCCTATGAGATCACCCCTCATTCTTTTGAACTCCAGAAGGTACAGACTCAGTTATCAAATGCTCCTCATACCTTAAGCCTTTCATTCCCAGAATCATTCTCTTAAACCTTCTCTGGACCCTCTGCAAGCCAACACAACCTCCTTAGATCTGGTTGCTAAACACAATAGAGGCTCATAGTATTGCAGGATAGATACTACCATGGATAGAAGATTGTCTGACTGGCAGGAAGCAAAAAATCTTCCGACTATGCTAGTACTTTTCCTGTAATGCAGTAGGCTCCTAGCAGTCTCTTGAGACAGGCTGCAATTGGAGTATTGTCAACAGTACTGGGCACCATATCTCAGAAAGGAGAGAGTCCAGAGAAGGTTCACAACAATGATTCTGTGAATTAACATATGAGGAACGTTTACAGCTTTGAGATCCCCCATACTTAGAAGAATATGAGGCATCTCGTTGAAACCTACTGAATGTTGAAAGGACTAGATAAGGTGGATGTGGAGAAGATGTTTCCTATGGTGGGGGTATACAGAACTAGAGGGCACAGCCTCAAAATTGAGGGGTGACCCTTTGGAACAGAAGTAAGGAGGATTTTTTTTTAAAGTCGGAGAGTAGTGACTCTGTGGAATGCTCTGTGAGTCAGCTGTGTTCGCCAAAACCATGGGTATACAGGTGCCCTCCTTATCCGTGGATTCAACCAACCGTGGATCCAGAAAACCTGGAGGTTCTCTCTCCAGCACTTGTTGTTTGAGTATGTACAAACTATTTTTTCTTGTCATTATTCCCTAAACAATACAGTATAACAACTATTTACATAGCATTTATATTGTATTAGGTATTGTAAGTAATCTAGAAATGACTTAAAAGGACAGGCAGTTCTCGGGTTATGAAGGAGTTCCGTTCCTGAGTCTGTCTTTAACTCGGATTTGAAGTCGGAACAGGTACATCCAGTATTATTTAGTATCAGTTAGTCAAACATTTTTCTTAGTATATAGTACATATTTTACCTTTTTATTCATATAAAACACTTAAGAAACATAAGTATTTCAATAATTAAACCACTGCTTGCTTAGTAATAATTGCAGCTTTCATCAGGCAGGACCTTTCACATGCTCCATTAAAATTGTTCCGATCGTTAACCGACTGTAGCCTAACGCTTTTCCAATGACTGATGGCATTTCACCTCTTTCCGATCGCTTTATTACTTCCACCTTATTTTCAATCATGATTATTTTCATGAACAGAAACACTGCGGATTCGGAGCTGCGCCGCTAGGTCCTAATATCCACCGCACCTGGACATGTTACATCCAGGGTTCCACTGGGTCCTAAAGACCACCGCACTGAGACAGGTTAAATAAGGTACTTGAGCATCCGCGTTTTTTGGTTTCCGCGGAGGGTCTCGAAAGCAATTTCCCGCGGATAAGGAGGGCCGAACGTATTTAAAGGAAAAATTGATAGTTTAACGATTGATCAGGGCATCATAGGTTATGGCGAGAAGGCAGGTGTATGGGGTTGAGTGGGTTCAGGATCATCCATGATGGAATGGCAGAGCAGACTCAATGAGCTGAATGGCCTAATTCTGCTCGGGAGGGGTGGGGACTGGGACACCTTATGTACAGACACTTCTGTGCCTAGCGTCACTTTATGGACATACAATCAACCTAAGCATACAAGTTACCTTATGTATTTATATTTATTGCATTTGTTAACTTATGTTTTTTTTTGTGCTGAAACAAAATGGAGTAACAATTATTTCATTTTCCTTACACTTGTGAACAGGAAATGACATTGAACATTTTTTAATATTAATCCAATCGTTCAACACTTGGCCCATGGCCTTTGATGTCTGGGTGATTTAAGTTCAAATTCAAGTTTATTATCATTCAGTCATACACATGCATACTGCTAAATGAAACATCGTTCCTCTGAGGCCCAAGGTGCAAAGCATGTATAACCACGCTCAGCATACAGTGGTGCTAGAAAGTCTGTGTACCCTGCAGAATTTTCTATTTCTGCATAAATATGACCCAAACCTTGGTCAGATCTTCATACAAGTCCTAAAACTAAGTAAAGAGAACACAATTAAATAACACAAAAAACATAAAAACACAAGATACTGGCAGAACTCAGCAGGCCAGAGAGCATCTATGGGAGGAGGTAGTGACAACGTTTCGGCCCAAAACGTCGTCACTACCCCCTCCCATAGATGCAGTCTGGCCTGCTGAGTTCTGCCAACATCTTGTGTTATTATTTAAAAACGTTTGTATTTCCAGCATCTGCAGATTCACTCGTGTTGAACACAAAAAACATAATTGTTCATTTATTTATGAGAAAAATGATCCAATATTACATGTATATTTGGTGGAAAAGGTAGTTGGTGAAAAAACTTTGCTTTCAGTAATGGTGTGACCCCCTATTACAGCAATAAATTCAACCAAACGTTTCCAGTAACTGTTGATTAGTCCTGCACATCGGCTTGGAGGAATTTTAGGCCATTCCTCCTTACAAAACTGCTTCGACCCGGGGATGTTGGTGGGCTTCCTTGCGTGCACTGCTTGCTTCAGGTCCTTCCACAACATTTCTATAGGATTAAGGTTAGGACTTTGACCTGGCCATTCCGAAACACAAATTTTCGTCTTTTTAAACCATTCTGTTGTTGATTTACTCTTGTCTGTCGAATCATTGTCTTGTTGCATTGCCCAGCTTCTATTAAGTTTCAAGTGATGGAGTGCTACCCTGACATTCTCCTGTAAAACATCTTGATACAGTTTCGAATTCACTGTTCTCAACAATTGCAAGCTGTCCAAGCCTTGAGGCAGCAAAGCAGCCCCAAACCATGATGCTCCTTCCACTATGCTTCACAGTTGGGATAAGGTTTTGGTGTTGCTGTGCAGTGCTCTTTTGCCTTCAAACATAGCAATGTGCATTTCTGCCAAAAACATAGAAAACCTGCAGCACAATACATGCCCTTCAGTCCACAAAGCTGTGCCAAACATGTAACTACCTTGGTTTACCCATAGCCCTCTATTTTTCTAAGCTGTATGTATCCATACAGGATACACAGAGATCCTATCATTTTTGCCTCCACCACCGCTGCCGGCAGCTGATTCCACACACTCACCACTCTCTGAGTAAAAAACTTACCCCATTCCTCTATACCTACTTCCAAGCACCTTAAAACTGTGCCTTCTCGTGCTAGCCATTTCAGCCCTGTGAAAACCTCTGACTATCCACACAATCAATGCCTCTCACCATCTTGTACACCTCTATCAGGTAACCTCTCATCCTCCGTCGCTCCAAGGGAAAAAGGCCAAGTTCACTCAACCTATTCTCATAAGGTATGCTCCCCAATCCAAGCAACATCCTTGTAAATCTCCTCTGCACCCGTTCTATGGTTTCCATATCCTTCCTGTAGTGAGTCGACCAGAACTGAGCACAGTACTCCAAGTGGGGTCTGACCAGGGTCCAATGTAGCTCCAACATTACCTCTTGGCTCCTAAACTCAATCCCACGATTGATGAAGGCCAATGCACCGTATGCTTTCTTAACCACAGAGTCAACCTGCATAGCAGCTTTGAGTGTCCTATGGACTCGGACCCCAAGATCCCTCCGATCCTCCACACTGCCAAGAGTCTTACCATTAATACTATATTCTGCCATCATATTTGACCTACCAAAATGAGCAACCTCACACTTATCTGGGTTGAACTCCATCTGCCACTTCTCAGACTAGTTTTGCATCCTATCAATATCCCGCTCTAACCTTTGACAGCCCTGCACACTATCCACAACACCTCCAACCTTTGAGTCATCAGCAAATTTAGTACTAACCCATCCCTCCACTTCCTCATCCAGGTCATTTATAAAAATCACAAAGTGTAGGGGTCCCAGAACAGATCCCTGAGGCACACCACTGATCACCGACCTCCATGCAGAATATGACTTGGCAAAGTGTGGTTGTCGACTTCTGTGGGCAAGTCAGTTCTGGATCCACAAAGCTATTTCCCCTTAGATCCCATGTCTCCTTACTTTCTCAAACGTGCAAACATCTACACTGATTCTCGGGGTTTACTCACCTCCTCAGGACATTCTATTAGCAATGCTACGTTTGTACTGAATCTCCTCACTGCCTTGCAACTTCCAAAAACATTGGCCATTATCAAATGCTCCACTCATATCCACCAGACTGATAAAATCTCCACCAGTGATACCATGGCTGATGAGGCTCCCAAAGCCACAGCCCAGACACTTGAAATTATAGTCCCACCGGCCTGCCAAAACACCCTGTGCCTCTCACACAGCACTGGCATGCCAGGCATGCAAGCCGTACATACGTTCCGGGGGGAGCCCCTGAGAAGCACAGACTATGGACACAAATGGGCTGTAAGGAAGATCTCATGTCGGGCTACTGGTACACCCCTGCGGGACAGGTCTGTGTCCCTACCCAATTTCTACCAATCCTCCTTGATGACGTTCATACTAGTACTCATCTCGGAAAGGAAGGAATGGTAAACTCTTTGCTGCAAACATGGTGGCATCTGAAATTACAGCAAGCGGCAGCAAAGAGAGGAAAAGCATGTTTAATATGCCGTAAGAATAACATGGGAAAGGGGACACCCTGTGTGTCGGGCACCACTCCCCTACCTGAAGGCCCTTTTTCATGTTAGCAAATAGATTTTATTGAACTACCTAGAGTACATTGTTACAAATATTGCTTAGTGATCATAGATGTGTTTAGCAAATTGATCAAGACAAATTTAGCTGCCCTGACAGCAGCTAAAATGCTGTAGTGAGAAGTAATTCCCCAGTATGGGTTACCAGAAATATTGAGCTCAGATAATGATCCCCACTTTGTAGCAAAATTAAGTGAGGAAATCCGCAATGCCTTATCCATTCCATAACAATTCCATTGCTCTCACCACCCCCAGGCTGCAGGAATGGTGCAGAGGGCAAATGGTATGTTAAAAACCAAACTGGCAAAACTCACGACCTTAATTGGTAAAAGATATTGCCCTCAGCATTATTGCATATGAGGGTCACACCCCTCAAGAAATAACAGGATGGTCACTAGCTGAAATCATCTTCGGGAAGCCCCTGAGGACTCCATGGAGTTCTGCGCAGCCTCTCACTCTTGATATAAATGGGCTACCTCACTAAGATTCTCCAAGCCTTACATTCACAGGTATGTCAGGCTACGAGGACGAAGATGATATGACAATAGAAGGGGACTACCCCATCATCGAACCCAGGGACTACATACTAATTAAGAACTGGAACTGTGGCAAATTAGAACAGCAGAGGAAGGGACCATTCCAAGTACTACTTACCATGTCCACGGCAGTCAAGTTGGAAGGACACCTGCAGTGGATACGTCGTACTGACTGTAAAAAAAATTATGGACTAAGGAGCCTATTACCATGTACTGGCCGCTGTCTTTTGCCTTCTTTCGGGGGGGCTTCCAGTCAACTAAAGTCATATGTAGGGGCGGGAGGAGTGGCCCCCGAAGATGGGGCAGCTCCCCAAGAACTGCTGTGGCCAAAACATCCCCTACTACCTGATTTCGCCCATAACACCTTCCTGTCCCTTTGCCACAAGCAAGGGCATGTTGGGTATATGCGCAAGTACCCTTGCGAGGAAAGGCTATGGTACAGTTGTCAGTGATCCCCTCAATTCTACTGAAGAACTCTCTGCTTGGGGATTCTCTAATGATACCCAGGGCAGAGAAGTCCAGAATCGCAAGGGGACCCCAAACGACTGCAAATGTTTTCAAGGCCTCAGGCCCCTTTGAATATGACCTCCTCCCCTGAAGTCTCTTGGCCACACCTACATGTGCCCCGCACCCAGGTGGCAAATACAACTTGTCACTGCAGCCACCAGGGGAAACTTTTCTTGGGGAACAGCACTTGCAGCACCTAAAATTACAATGTTAATGGCAGGCTTCTCCCTTGGCCCTTGAATGGGTTTGCGGGGTAAAGCTTACTTCTGGCTACACAGGGAGATGGCTAGCAGATGGGACCCACAGCCACCCCAGAAAGAATTAGAGCAGGTGCTGTTATCTAGCTTGCTTGGCCCCCAACGTAAGGGTAGTGCCTAAACTGCAGGACCATCCTCACTGGCAGAGACAGGAACAGGGAATCACAGAGTCGGAGAGGTTCTGGATGATTGCCTTCCCATCTTATGGCATGGCTAGGAACTCCCAAGGAATCATTAAGCTAGCAGCTGCCCTGGAGGATTTGGCAAATAAAACTGCCAGCACTCTATTAGGCACCCAGACTCCAGTGGCTGAGGTGACCATGGAAATGTTAGTCATCTGACAAACAGTCCGACAGAATCGTGTGGCTTTAGACTTTATCTTAGCTGAAAAAGGGAGAACCTGTGCTATCATTGGCAAAGAATGCTGCACCTATATCCCTGATGAGTCTGCTAACATTATGTCCCTCTCCGAGCACATTGCCAAGGAGACTGACAACATCAAGAAAGTAGAGCAGGATTGGCACGGGTTTACCGAGGGGTCTAAATGGTGGTCGTTTGAAGGCCTGTTTGGTAATATGTGGGGCATGATATTGCATTATGGTCTAATAGTTGTACTTATCACTGTTATAATTTCTGTTGTACGCTGTTTTTACCCATTGATAATCAATGCTGTACTCGGTCGCTCTCTCTGTAAAAATTATTGCTTTGTTTCTATAGTTCTGACATAGAAGAGGGTGTTTTATTTTAGGGGTGGTCTCCATTAGTACTTTTTATAGCATCCTGAGGGAATGGTCTTGTGGAGAGGCTAAGCAGCTGGGAAGGATCTGGGAGGAAGAGCTGGGAGTAGAAATTACAGCTGAAACATGGGAAGACATCTGTGATAATGCAAAGAAAATTTCAGTTTGTAATAGAACTAAAGCATAGCAACTCAAAATTCTGCATAGAGCCCATCTGATTCCAGATCATCCCTCGAAATTTAAGATGGGGGTTTCCCCAATGTGTTCTAAATGTTAAGTAAATACTGGAACTTTCACCCACTGTTTTTGGTCTTGTCCCAAACTTCAGGCAAATGGAAAAGATTCTGAAGATGGAGCTTGAACTGGACTCAGTGTCTTTTCTCTTAGGCTTACCTAGCTGTCGTATTATTAATGCACATCAGAAAAAACTTTTTAACATCCTGACTTCTTGTGCAAGGAGGAACATTTTACTTTGTTGGATATCCGATAAGGCCCCTGCACTTTTTTGGTTGGCATAAATTAATCATGCCCTCTTCTCATTGCTAAAATGAAGAAAGAAGCAGAGGAGCCTGAAGAGAGACACTCAACATTTCAGGAACAGTTTCTTCCCCTCTGTCAGCAGATTTCTGAATGGACAATGAACCCATGAACACCACCTCACTATTTTCCCTCTTCTTGCACTAGTTTTTTTTTAATATATGCTTATTTTAATTTATAGCTTTTATTATATATTGCAATGCACCAATGCTGCAAAACAAATTTCATTACATACTGTATGCCAGTGATATTAAACCTGATTCTAATTAAGCTATCTTATGTATTTATTTTTTTATTTTTTAATTATTGCGTTCACTACCTGTAAGGAATTTATACTTTCTCTCTGTGACCGTGTGGGCTTCCTCTGGGTGCTCCAGTTTCCTCCCACAGTCCAAAGATGCACCAGTTGGTTGATTAATTAGTCATTATAAATTATCCCCTAATCAGGCTAAGGTTAAATCAGATGTGATGGCATAAAGGTCTGCATCTCAGTAAAATAAAATGGAGGTATTTTCTGTGCTGCACTGGATCTGCAATAATAATTATTTCCTTCTCTATGCTTGTGTACTGGAAATGACATTAAACAATTTTAACTTGAATTGAACAAAGGGAGCTGGGAATTCATCTTTGAAGCTACAGGGTGCAATGAGGGTGTAGGTATAGTAGAAAAGGAACACAAGCTTGGACTTCATAGACAGAGGTGATGAGCACAGATGTCAGGGATGAGTACAGCTGCAGAGGAGATGTGCAAACTTTTCATGAAACTAGTTAATATTTCAACTAGAAATATTGTGTTGAGAGTTGATCATTGCACTTCAGTAAAGATTCAAGGGTTCAGAAATAGTTGCTGGAATGGTTCCAGGAATTAGGAATTTTAGCTGCTAGGTTAGAAAAGCTGGAAAAGTTCTGGAAGTAAAGGAGATTGAAGGCACATTTCATGTGTTGTACAAGATCATAACTGATATAAGTAAGATGGACAAAGAAAAACAAAATTATGTATGTTGAGTCATCATTAATGAATTATCCTCTTAAAATGACTGAATTTACAAAACAATTTGTTCCAGTTAATTGGGACACATCAGGACCAATACATTTTGGCCCAATTCAGGAGCTGCCCCAATTAGAGGTTTCATGGAAATAGTCAAAAGGTATAAAAAAAAAGACAAACTGCCATTTAATTGAGTAACAAATTATGTAATTAAATGAAATAAAGAACAAATTAGAAAACTGGCAATACCTCTAAAGAACTATAAAACAGTGTATTAGTTCCTAATAGATACTGATGGAGGAATTCATCTGCTGTGATTGCCTGTGAACATATCAGCACAGACACCTACTGTAGATAATGGACTGCCTTCATACAGTTCTTTAGAGACAATTGCATCTTCAAAATCTTCATTTTCATTGTAACATTCAAGATGATTGTCAATGCCTACGTAATTCCTAACTTGTTGAAGTAACGAACATAGAAACCTACAGCACATTACAGGCTCTTTGGCCCACAATGTCGCACAGACCACGTAACTTACTCTAGAAACTGCCTAGAATTTCCCTACTAATAGCCCTCTATTTTTCTAAGCTGCCTGTGCCTGTATAGCCGCTGTCTTGCCTTCTTTATAACTACATCGATATGTTGAGACCAGGTTAGGTCCTCAGAGATTTTGACACGTAGGAACTTGAAACTGCTCACTCTCTCCACTTCTGATCCCTCTATGAGGATTGGTATATGTTCCTTCCTCTTACCCCTCCTGAAGTCCACAACCAGCTCTTTCATCTTCCTGATGCTGAGTGCCAGGTTTGTGCTGTGGCATCACTCACTCCTGGTGGCCCTCTCATTACCCCTGAGATTCTACCAACAATGGTTGTATTGTCAGCAAATTTATAGATGGAAATCTTCCTAAACAGACCTAGCAAACTCCACCCCATCTAAACCCCTTGTCCTAAGGAGATGCCGGTCAATATTAAGAAAGTTAAAATCACTCATCACAACAAATCTATTGTTGCATCATTCCAGAATATGCCTCCCTATCTGCTCCTCGACGTCTCTGTTACTATTGGGTATTTATTGTTTCATTTTCACTTCTGGCCATTTCTGGGATCTCCAATGTTCTGAATCATCTTACTGCTGATTTCTTGCCAACTATCACTGACAAAAATCACTACTTTTTGAACATGGATACATGCAACTGATAGCTCTAAGCACAGCGTAGTATCTAATGGCCACACAAGTGCACATGAGTGACTCTAGTTAGAAACTGTTCAGCAATGTCCCCTACTTGAATTAAGCAGCACCGTATCCCAAATAAATAAAGGGAACTATGACTATTTTCTCAATTTAGTTTTTGTTCTTTAAGAGTTGTCCAGAATAAACAGCTGTCCAACTAACCAATGGCCAAATTAACAGAAATCTGCTGTAACAGAAATTGAGAAAATGAAATAGATTGGAATCCTAGAGTCAGTATAGTAAAACAGCTGTTCAAAGTGGAATACAAAGGGATCTAGCAGAACGACAAAAGGTCAGTAGGTAGATGCAAGTTCTTTAAAGGACAAATAGTAATTGGATATTATGGCAAGGGTGGTTGGAATGCAGAAAAAGGGAAGTATTTTTACAAACAAACATGATATTGACAGGACTTCACCTGGAGTACTGTGCAATGTTAATCCTTTGTTATGAGTGATGGACAGACCTAATGGAACTGGGGTGCAGAGTTAACCATTCCCAACCCCCCCCCCTCCCCGAGAACTACGAATTATTGCTGTTGCTATGCTGCTATTGAGAGAGAGAGATAAAACCCAGGCAAGAACATTTGCTACAGATAAGAGGGGGAGAGAGACTGTTGATTTACTGTATTTTGACTCTTCCTGGATTATTTACCTTCCACTACAAGGACTTTACTTTGCTCGTTAACATTCCTCAGGAGACAGCAGGAGTGGCCTGATTCGATGGACACAATCATTCGGAGTTGATGGATAGCTGAGACCCTGTGAGTGGAGATAAAAGACAGGTCTGGGGAGACATCTGACTGGTGGACACTGACTGAGTGTTGGGAACCTATAGAAAGGTGGGGGCTTCGGAGACTGAATCAGGAGATCCGTCAGTAAAGCTCACAGAGTTACAGCAGGGCCGGTGGGGACTTGTGTGTGTGTCCGCTCATGCCAGAGTGACGAGTCCACCACAGAAAAACGCTGTGGTGAAGAACAGAGGGGTCATAACTGAAATGACCACAATGATACAATGGATTAAGAAAGCAACAGAAGGTTTGCCGCTGTAGCTGTTACCTCTCGCTCGCGCTCTCTCTCTCTCCAATGACTTCAATACAACAACCATAACTACATCAGCATTTAGGAACTGAACTCTATACTTTCCGATGACAATTCATTTACCCCTAGACATCGATAGAGCTTGTTTATTATTGATTACTATTATTCCTACACTTTTAGGTTTATTACTGCTAACTTGTTTTATATGTATATTTGCATTTTTGATATTGTATTGTGTAGTTTACTAATAAACATCTTTAGTTTGGTACCACCAGACTCCAACGGATTCTTTTTTCTCTGCTGGTCAGACACCCAGTTATGGGGTACATAACACCTTTCCATTTACAGAAAGACACTCTGGCAATAGATGCAGTCTAGACTGGTTCACCAGGCTTTCTCCTGAGTTAAGATGGCTGCCCTATCACAAACATCTAAAGAAGTTGGACCTGTACTCTTTGAATTTCACAAGAATGAAAAGTGACCTTATTGTAAACATTAAGACCATAAGACATAGGAGCAGAAGTAGGCCATTCAGCCCATCAAGTCTAGTCCACCTTTCAATCATGGGCTGCCCTCTACTGCCACTCCCGGCTTCTTCTTGCTTTCCAGTCCAATTTACAACCTCAGTTTGAATGCCAAGAAACTGAACTTTCTAGACCAACCTCACATATGGGACTTTGCAAAGGCCTTGCTTGAGTCCACGTAGACAACATCCACTGCCTTGCCTTCATCAACTTTCCCAGTAACTTTCTCAAAAAACTATTTAGGCACAACCTACCACACACAAAGCTTCATCAGTACACGTCTGTCTAAATAATTATATAACTGGTCTCTTAGAATACTTCAATAACATTCCCTTGACTGATGTTAGGCTCACCTGCCTATAATTTCCTGGCCTACTATGAGAACCTTTCTTAAACAGCAGACAACATTAGCTGTCCTCCAATCTGTAAGCACCTCACCCGTAGCTAGGGATGTTTTAAATACTTCTGGTAGGACCCCTGCAATTTCTGTACTTGCCTCTCATGTGTTTCTAAGAAAACACATCATTAGGCCCTGGGGACTTATCCAACCTAATGTGCCTCAGGACAGCAAACACCTCTGTAACCTATATAAGGTCCATGACCTGGTTGCTGCATTGCCTCACCTCTACAGACTCTGTACGCATTTCCAGAGAAAAAAAACAGATGCAAAAAAATCCATTTACCATGTCTCCCATCTCTTTCAGCTGATTTTCCACTAGACCAATTTTGTCCCTTGCCATCTTTGTACTCTTAATATATCTGTAGAAGTCCCTAGGATTCTCCTTCACTTTGTTTGCTACAACAACCTCATGTCTTCTCTTAGCCCTCCAGATTTCTTTAAGTGTTCTTGCATTTCTTAAACACCTCAAACACCTAATTTCTTCCTACTTGTCTACACATACTCTGCACCTCCTCCTTTTTCTTTTAACCAGGACTTCAATATCAAAAATCAAAGTTCCCTAAACTTGTTATCCTTGCCTCTTATTCTGACAATAACATCCAAACCTTCTACTCTCAAAATTTCCTGCTCCTATTTTGAGTCTGGACATGAACTTAGCAGTGAACAGCTTGGCGTGGAGAGGCAATGATCAACAGTCCATGATAGCCGCAAGGCTACCCAATGCAAAGGTCAAAGCAAGAGCAGGCCATTGGCAGATTATTTTACAATTATCATATGTACCAAGGTACAGCAAAAAAAAACCTTTCTTTCATGCCAACCTTGAAGATCATTCCATGACAGCAGTTCAAAAGGAGTAACACAACACAGAATAAAGTGTTACAGTTACAGAGGAAATAAGACACTAAGGTGCAAAGCCATAGCAAAATAGATTGTGAGGTCTATCATATCATATGTATTGAACACAGAAAATTACAGCATAATACAGGTCCTTCAGCCCACAATCTGACCTTTTAACCTACTCTTTAAAAAAAACTAAGCTTCCTTCCTACATAGCCTTCCATTTTTCTACCATCCATGTGCCTATCTAAGAGATTCTTAAGTGTCCCTAATGCAGCTGCCTCTACCACCACCCCATTATTCTTGAGGTTATAACTAGAAAAATACTTGATGGTGAACTCGAGGCCATCACTATATTTAAACGATTAGCTTTATTTATCACATGGACATCAAAACATACTAAGATGTGCAGTTTGCGTCAAATCAAATCAGCGGGGATTATGCTGGGCAGTCCACAAATGTCTCCACACTTCTGGCACCAACAGAGCATGCCCACAACTCACTGACACTAATTGTATGTCTTTGAAATGTGGGAGGAAACCCATGCGGTCACAGAGAGAACAGACAATCCCATTACAGACATTGGTGGGAATCAAACTCTGACCTTACAGCTGGTGTCGTACAATGCTCCGCAAACCACATTACCGTAGACGTAACACAAGTAAGAAATAATTAAACAAAATACGAGCACAAGAATGGGTAAATACACTGGCATGGACTGATAATCAACCAATGGTCAGAAAAAGAAAATAAAAATAAACTGGTCATCTTGAAAGGGGTTCAGCAGGGATTGTGCTGGGGCCCCAGCTGTTTGCATCCTATACCAATGATTTGGATGAAAGAATCAAAACTGCAGATGAAACAGATTGTTGGCAGAGAAATATATATTCTGGGAAAAATGAGAGGACATTTTGGAAAAGAGAGATTGAAAGCTGCTGGTTTTCAGAGGGACCAGTTTCTTTGTACACAAATCACTGAAAGTTCACAAAAAGAATTTGAGTATGGGGTAAACGCAGTGAAAATTTACCAGGAATATTATGCTAAGTCTGATCTTTCAATCTGTTAGACTTCTTGCCATTTCTGGTGACGTCATCATCGAGAATGGCAGCTTAAGTCACTAGCTCCTCCTGAAAAACATGTATTAAGCCCCGTTAACCCATCAAATATATTACTTTTTGAAAAATATTTGAACTGAAAAGAGGAGCAAGAATGGGGAAAAAGAATGGAAATAAAAAAGCGACACTGCAGAGCCTGTGACTGAGAGGAGCGCAGTGAGTGGCACTCCTACCCAACCGCATGCTAGCAAGGTGGACGCTGGGCCTCATTCAGGCGAAGCAGTGAATATGATTGAAATTCTGAAAGAGATAAGGGAGTTCCAGAAAGATATAAAGCAGCAGCTACATGATATTAAGTCAGAGCTCGCCAACGTCAATCAAAAAATAGTGGTGGCAGAGACTCGAATTGAGAAGGTGAAAGATTGCGTTCAAAACGTGGAACGAATACTAAGTAAGACGATAAAAATATTAAATCACCAAGAAGGTAAACTGCTTGACCTGGAAGGAAGATCACGGCGGAAAAATATCAGAATATACAAAACACAAAGTACACCTCAGATGCTGTGGTCAAATCAAGACTCCAGTCCTGACAAAGGGTCTCGACCCGAAACGTTGACTGCTTCTTTCAACAGATGCTGCCCGACCTGCTGAGTTCATCCAGCTCTCTTTTATGTCAGAATATACAACGTTCCCGAAGGAGCGGAGGGCTGGTCTATGATGGAGTTTGTCGGAAAGTTGCTGTGGGATCCGCTAGAGCTGCCCTCGACTATGGAGCTGGAAATCGAGAGAGCGCATCGCGAGCTAGTCCCGAAGCCTACCCAAGATAGAGCAGATAAGCCACACTCAATAATAATTAAATTCCTTTGGTACTGTACCAAGGCAGAGATTCTATGAAGGGCTTGGGGTAAGAAGATGGTGTTTTTAGATGATAAATTAATATATTTCGACCAAGATTACCCCCCCACCCCCGCGGTGCGGCAGAAATGTAAAGAATACTCTGAAGTAAAGCAAGTACTAATGCAAGAAAGGATTAGATTTCAAACTCCGTACCCTGCTAAACTTCAAGTGTTTTATGAAGAAGGGACAGTGGAAGAGGTGACTATAGACATGAAAGCCAGAGGGTTGCCTGTCAGCATGATCAAACTGAGAGAAAGCCTGGCAGAGGAATTATCCCGCTTTGCTTGGGAAATAGTGCGAGAATCGAGAAGGCAGGAGACGGGAGGAGGCCGAGAGAAATATATCAGGAAGAGACCGAGAGTTTTCCAAAAACAGTCCTCACCCTCTCCAGAAGAGCCATAAGGTTTGGCTAACTTTAAAAATGTTAAGAAGCTAAATGGAAGCAAAAGTAGACAGTGATATACCTATCTCGAGAAATACTTCTTATAACGTGGATTTTATATTACTTAGTTGTTATTCTTTATGTATATATATATATAGGAGTACACAGGGAAATCTTTTCTGTGTAATGTATTTGTTCACTGACTTTTATGAATATTACAATGGGGGCCCTCAACTCACAAGTAGGAGGGGTTATCCCCCACAGCTAGACATTTCCTCTAGCTCAACGCAGGGTCATCTACTAGAGACCTCAGCCTTGGAATCACACGTTCGTTGCCATTTTTGTTATTATTTGCATTTCTTGGTTTTTATTTGTTCAGGGAGTAGATCAATTAAGTTTTATTCTGCTAATTTCAATGATACATTGACAGATAAATACAGATGGCTAAGGACAAAGTAAAATTCATTTCTTTTAATGTCAATGGGCTATTAAATCCAATCAAACGTAAGAGAATTTTATCCAAAATGAAAAAAGAACGAGCCCATGTAGTATATTTACAGGAAACTCGTTTGTGATAATGAGCATAGAAAACTAAAGAGAATGGGTTTCACTAATTTGTTTCTCTTTTCATATAAATCAGGACATAGGAGAGGAGTTGCTATTCTTATCTCAAATAAGCTAAATTTTGAAAACGTATTCGAAATGGGAGATAAAGAAGGCAGATATGCTCTGGTAAGGGGGAATACAGACGGAAATTCAGTTACTCTATTGAATATATACACACCCCCGGGAAGTGACATTGGTTTCTTTCAGAAAATTACTGATATTATGGTAACGGAAACAGAAGGTCTCCTGATATGTGGGGGAGACTTAAATTTACAATTACAACCAAACTTAGACTCTTCCAATAGAAAAACCTATGAAACAAAATCTTTACATAAGAAAGTTAATGCACTTTTTGAGGATGTTGGTTTAATTGATATATGGAGGGACCTTTTCCCAGACAGAAGGGATTACATTCATTATTCTGCTCCCCGTTCTATATATAAAAGAATAGACTATTTCATAACATTTGGAAACGACAAAGACAAAATAAACACCTGTGGAATTGGGACAATAGATGTAAGTGACCATGCACCTGTATATTTATCTGTTGAGTTTGACCGACAACCAAAGAATACTATCTGGAAACTAAATTCAAGTCTACTCAATGATATGTACTTTAAGGAACAAATTAAAAAAGAAATTAGTCTCTACTTAGAATTTAATGATAATGGAGAGGTTTCACCTCCCATTTTATGGGATACTCTGAAGGCGGTCTTAAGAGGGAAATTATAGCAATACCTTCATATTAGAAAAAAATAAGGAATAAAACATCAGAGGAATTACAAAATAGGCTGAAGGAACTAGAGAAAAAACACAAATTGAATTTGGCACAGGATAAATTAGGGGAAATTAAAAGAATTAGGAATGAAGTTAATAGTTTGGCTATGCAAGAAATCAGGAAAAATTTAATGTTTCTGAAACAGAGACATTATGAAAGTGGACCTAAATCTATGAAAATACTGGCGTGGAAACTGGAAAAAAAAGATAGCAGAAAATACAATTCATAGAATTAGGGACCCAAGAACAAAAATGATAAAAAATAAGCTAAGTGAAATTCAAGAAGCTTTTGAAGTGTTTAACAAAACTCTATATTCCAAAGTTCCAGGGGGAAGCATAACCCAAAATGACACCTTCTTGAATTCTCCTGAGTTACCCACTTTAAGCGAAGAACAAAATAGAACGATGACTGCTGACATAACTGAAGTTGAATTACAAGCTGCAATTAGTAGGCTTAAATTAAGCAAGTCACCAGGATCAGATGGGTATACGGCAGAGTGGAACAAAGAATTTAAAAATGAGTTAATTCCTGTTTTACTCCCAACACTGAACTAGGCTCTACAAAAGGCACAAATTCCACCCAGTTGGAAGAAAGCGATAATCTCAGCTATACCGAAAGAAGGCAAGGATAAAATGGAATGCGGGTCATTTAGACCAATATCCGTTCTCAATGTAGATTATAGATTATTTACCACCATCATGGCCTAACGATTAGAGGAGTTTCTACCCATACTGATACGTAACGATCAGACAGGTTTTATACGACAACGCCAGACACAAGACAATATATGAAGGACACTTCACATTATGGATCATATACAAAAAATAAAATCGAAGCAATAGTGAAAAGCGTGGACGCTGCAAAGGTATTTGATTCAGTTAAATGGAATTTTCTTCAGAGTTTTACATAGATCTGGTTTCCAAGACACAATTATTAAAACTATACAGACACTATATGACAACCCTACTGCTAGGATTAAAATCAATGGATATTTATCAAATAGTCTTACCCTAGAAAGACTGTTATATCTCTTTCAGACCCTACCAATAGAGATTAATCAAAATCAATTCAATGAATGGAACAAGATGTCATCAAGGTATATTTGGCAGGATAAAAGGCCTAGAGTTCTTCTCAAAACTTTGCAATTAGCAAAGGAAAAGGGGGGGATGGGGCCTACCTTCTCTTAGAGATGATTATTTTGCAGCACAGTTGAGAGCTGTGATATGTTGGTGCAACCCATCATATGACACTCAATGGAAAAACATTGAGGAGTGGGTACTTCCCATCCCCATACAAGCAATTTTGGCTGATAACAACCTGCAAAGCTACATAAATACTATTGATAACCCATGGGTGAAATTGACTCTTAAAATATGGAAAACTACTATAAAAGAATATAATCTAGAGGGAGATATTGCAATTCTTAAATGGTGTGCATATGTCTGATTTTATACAAAATAAATTGGATGCTAGATTTAAGCACTGGGCAGCTAAAGGAATAACAGTTCTTTGCAACATAATGAAAGAAGGAACACTGTTCAGTTTTGAAATGCTTAAAGAGAAACACTTATTAGAAAACCAAGATAAGTATGTGCTTGATAGAGCTCTTTAGAAAAGCATATAATTCAGATAACGGTAGTAGAATCATTTCAAGCATGTATTGTCAAATCTTAAAACACATTTGACTTCATACATTAAAACAAAATGGGAGAAGGAAGGAGGGATAATTATATCTGAAGAAGAATGGACAACAATATGGAGATATCAATGGAATTGTACCAGTTCACAGAAATGGAGGGAGCTTGGATGGAAATACTTGATTAGATATTTTATTACACCCTCTCAGAAATCCCATTATGATAGTAACCTCGCTGTTTGCTGGAGAAATTGTGGAAATCAAAATGCAAATCATTATCATATTTTTTGGGACTGCGCTGTTATCAAAGACTATTGGTGGGGGGATACACAATGCCCTACAAGACATCTTTAAATGTGAAATACCCTTAGAGAGTAAGACCATATATTTTGGATATATACCTCAAGAATGGTTGAAAAGAGATAAACATTTAATGAATATACTGTTGGTGGCTGGTAAAAAGACTCTTACCAGACAATAGACAATAGGTGCAGAAGTCGACCATTCGGCCCCTCAAGTCTGCACTGCCATTCTGAGATCATGACTGATCATTCACTATCAATACCCAGTCCCTGCCTTGTCCCCATATCCCTTGATTCCCCTATCCATCAGATATCTATCTAGCTCCTTCTTGAAAGCATCCAGAGAATTGGCCTCCACCGTCTTCCGAGGCAGTGCATTCCAGACCCCCACAACTCTCTGGGAGAAGTAGTTCTTCCTCAACTCTGTTTTAAATAACTGACCTCTTATTCTCAATCCATGCCCTCTGGTACTGGACTCTCCCAACATCTGGAACATATTTCCTGCCTCAATTCTATCAAATCCTTTAATTATCTTAAACGTTTCAATCAGATCCCCTCTCAATCTCCTCAATTCCAGTGTGTACAAGCCCAATCTCTCCAATCTCTCTGCGTAAGACAGCCCTGCCATCCCAGGAATCAACCTAGTGAATCTACGCTGCACTTCCTCAATTGCCAGAATGTCCTTCCTCAAACCTGGAGACCAAAACTGTACACAATATTCCAGGTGTGGTCTCACCAGGGCCCTGTACGAATGCAAAAGCCATGATCTCAGAATGGCGGTGCAGACTCGAGGGGCCGAATGGTCTACTTCTGCACCTATTGTCTATTGTCTAAAAGGACATCCTTGCTCTTGTACTCAATTCCCCTTGTAATAAAGGCCAACATTCCATTTGCCCTCTTCACTGCCTGTTGCACTTGCTCATTCACCTTCATTGACTGATGAACTAGGACTCCTAGGTCTCTTTGCATTTCTCCCTTACCTAACTCTACACCGTTCAGACAATACTCTGCCCTCTTGTTCCTGCTTCCAAAGTGGATAACCACATTTATTCACATTGAATGACATCTGCCAAGTATCTGCCCACTCACCCAGCCTATCCAAGTCTCCCTGTATTCTCCTAACGTCCTCTTCGCATGTCACACTGCCACCCAGTTTAGTATCGTCAGCAAACTTGCTGATATAGTTTTCAATGCCCTCATCTAAATTGTTGACATAAATCGTAAAGAGCTGTGGTCCCAATACAGAGCCCTGTGGTACCCCACTAGTCACCTCCAGCCAGTCCAAGAAACACCCATTCACTGCTACCCTTTGCTTTCTATCTGCCAACCAGTTTTCTATCTATGTTGAAACCCTGCCCCCAATGCCATGAGCTCTGATTTTACTCACCAATCTCCTATGTGGCACCTTATCGAATGTCTTCTGAAAATCTAGGTACACAACATCCACTGGCTTACCCTCGTCTAACATCCTTGTTACACCCTCAAAAAACCAACAGATTAGTCAAGCATGATTTGCCCTTGGTAAATCCATGCTGGCTCAGCCTAATCCTATTACTGCCATCAAGATGTGCCACTATTTCGTCCTTAATAATGGACTCAAGCATCTTCCCCACGACTGACGTTAGGCTAACAGGGCGATAGTTCTCCATTTTCTCCTTCCCTCCCGTCTTGAAAAGTGGGATAACATTAGCCACTCTCCAATCTTCAGGAACTGATCCTGAATCTAAGGAACATTGGAAAATGATTACCAATGCATCCGCAATTTCCTGAGCCACCTCTTTTAGAACCCTCGGATGCAGACCATCTGGACCCGGGGATTTATTAGCCTTCAGTCCTACCAGTCTACTCATCACAGTTTCTTTCCTAATGTCAATCTGTCTCAATTCCTCTGATATCTTATGACCCTGGCCCATCCATACATCTGGGAGATTGCTTGTGTCCTCCCTGGTGAAGACAGATCTAAAGTACATATTAAATTCTGTTGCCATTTCCCTGTTTCCCACAACAATTTCTCCCAATTCAGTCTTCAAGGGGCCAACATTGTTCTTAACTATCTTCTTTCTCGTCACATAGCTAAAAAAGCTTTAGCTATCCCCTTTTATATTCCTGGCTAGACTGAGCTCATACCTGATTTTTTTCTCTCTGTATTGCTTTTTTAGTTAAGATCTGCTGTTCCTTAAAACTTCCCCAATCACCTGTATTCCCACTCATCTTAGCCCTGTCATACTTCTTTTTCTTTAATGCTATAAAATCTCTGACTTCCTTTGTCAACCACTGTGGCCCCTTTCCCCTCTTTGAATCCTTCCTTCTCATTGGAATGAACTGCTTTTGCATCTTTTGTATTATCCCCAAGAATATCTGCCACTGCTGATCCACTGTCTTTCCTGCCAGGGCATCCACCCATTTAACTTTGGCCAGCTCTTCCCTCATGGCTCCGTAGTCTCCTTTATTTAATTGCAACACTGACACCTCTGATCTGCCCTTATCCCTCTCAAATTGTAGATAAAAACTTATCATGTTATGATCACTACTTCCTAATGGCTCCTTTACTTCAAGATCACTTATCAATTCCTGTTCATTACACATCACCAAGTCCAAAACAGCCTCGTTCCTGGTTGGCTCAAACACAAGCTGTTCCAAAAATACATCCCTTAGACACTCCACAAACTCCCTATCCTGGGGTCCAGCACTTACCTGATTCTCCCAGTTCACCTGCATGTTGAAATCTCCCAAAACGACTGCATTACCTTTAGCACATGCCAATGTTAACTCCCTAATCAACTTGTACCCAATATCCACGCTACTGTTTGGGGGCCTGTACACAACACCCATTAGGGTCTTTTTACCCTTACTGTTCCTCAGCTCAATCCACACAGACTCTACTTCCCCTGTTCCTAAGTCACCTCTTGCTAAGGACTGAATCTCATTCCTCACCAACAGGGCCACCCCACCCCCTCTTCCCATATTTCTGTCTCTACGATAGCACGTATACCCTGGTACACTCAATTCCCAGGCCTGATCCCCTTGCAGCCGTGTCTCCGTTATCCCAACAATATCGTAGTTCCCCATTTTCATCTGAGCTTCAAGCTCATCTGTCTTATTTCTGACACTACGCGCATTCAAGTATAGAATTCTTAGCCCATTCCTCCTCTCTTTGCTTAAAACACTGTCTATTGTACCTAACCCAGCTCCTTGAACTTCCATCGGGCTAATTGCACCTTGAATTTTGATGACCTTCTCAAGATCACCCAAACCTTCTATACATTTAACCCCATGCTCCTTCTGACCAACCCTCTGTACATGTAACTTTTCCAACACATGTTCTGTCTCACCTTTCTCCTTTACACAATTAATATTTGGGAAACGTGTATTCCCCACCTGTCCCTTATCCTTCATCATATCATCTTCTCTCGTAATCTGGATCCCTGCCCCCTGCACATCTAGTTTAAACCCCCCCGAGCAGCACTGGCAAACATTCCTGCAAGAATGTTAGTACCCCTCCAGTTCAGATGTAGACCGTCCCTTCGAAACAGATCCCAATGACCCTGGAACAAAGACCAATTATCCAAAAACCTGAACCCTTCCTTCCTGCACCATGCTCTCAGCCTCGTATTAATGTGCATAATCATTCTATTCTTCGCCTCACTCGCACGTGGCACAGGTAGCAATCCCGAGATTGTCACTCTGGAGGTCCTGCCTTTCAGCTTCACTCCTAACTCCCTGAACTCTCTAAGCAGGACCCCCTCACTCACCTTACCTACATCTTTGGTCCCTACATGGACCACTAATTCTGGGTTCATGCCCTCGTTCTCAAGAATAGTCTGCACCCAATCTGAGATGTCCCGGACCCTGGCACCAGGGAGGCAACATACCATCCGAGACTCCCGATTTGCCCCACAAAATCTCCTATCTGCCCCCCTGACTATAGAATCCCCTAAAACTATCGCTCTCTTCTCTTCCCTCCTCCCCTTTCTCGTTGAGGGTTCAACCTCTGTGCCAGAGGTTCAACCACTAGGAAATGGTTATCACAGGAGAGCCTAACTTTAAACGCATGGATGGAAATTACAACGGACATTTACAAAATGGAGAAGATAACAACATCTGTTAATCATAAGCTAGAACAATTTGATTCATACTGAGAAAAATGGTTTAACTACATAACACCTCATGGGCCTGATTTTATTCTCACAAATCAATGAGTATGTTGTAAAAAAAAACGATCACTCCCTACTTGTATATAGTTTTTTCCTTTTACTTGTTTTTTTCTTTCCACTCTTTTCTATAATATACCTCAGATAAATACTTTGCAGATTTGTGATATATATGATTATATATATACACACACACATACACACACACACACACAACACAATGTCTGAAAAACATCTTATGGAAGTGTTTGTTTGATGATGAACTTCAATGAAAAAATTAATTACAAAGAAAAAAGACTTCTTGCCAACCAGCAGACATGTACAACCTGTCTGAATGCCCTGATGCCTTCCTCACCCACACCCCATTCCCCACTCAAAGACACACTCATCCTGCACTGGTCACTTGTCATTGTTACTGTTTCACTTATTAATAGGAGTGTTTTTTTTTATATAATAGTGCCAGTAACATGACTGTTTTCTGTTTCATTTCCTGAGCATCCTAATGCATTGAAAGAGTGGTGAAGGGCATCAACCCAAAAACACTGACTGCTTATTGTATTTAAAATTTAAGAATTAAAAAAAAATTGAACATGTACCCTAGGATAAAGTAGCAATAAAAAGAGGGCAGTAAAAGTTCACCAGATTGATTCCTGAAATCCAGGCCAGAAAAGGTTTAAGTTCTGAGAAGAGATCAAATAGAAGTCACAAATAGAAGGGTTGCGTGTGGTGGTAATAAACTGAGGTGTGTCTATTTCAATGCGAGTATTGTGGGGAAGGCTGATGAGCTGAGGGTGTGGATTGACACGTGGAATTATGACATTGTAGCCATTAGTGAAACTTGGCTGCAGGAAGGGCAGGACTGGCAGCTTAATGTTCCAGGGTTTCAATGTTTCAGACATGATAGAGGCAAAGGGATGAAGGGTGTGGGAGGGGGGTGGGGTGGCATTGCTAGTCAGGGAAAACGTTACAGTAGTGCTCAAGCAGGACAGATTAGAGGGCTTGGCTACCGAGGCCATTTGGGTGGAGCTGAGAAACAGGAAAGGTATTAATGTGGTTTTATTATGGACCACCTAATAGTCAGTGAGAATTGGAGGAGCAAATCTGCAGAGAGATAGAAGACAACTGCAGAAAACAAAGTTGTGATAGTAGGGGATTTTAATTTTCCACATATTGATTGGGACTCCCATACTGTTAAAGGTCTAGATGGGTTAAAGTTTCTAAAATGTGTTCAGGAAAGTCTTCTAAATCAATATATAGAGGTACCAACTATTAGGAAATAAGTTAGGACACATGACGGATGTGTGTGTAGAGGAACACTTTGGGTCTAGTGATCATAATACCATTAGTTTCAACTTGATCATGGATAAAGATAGATCTGGTCCTTGGGTTGAGGTTCTAAACTGGAAAAAGGTCAAATTTGAAGAAATGAGAAAGGATCTAAAAAGCATGGTTTGAGACAGGTTGTTCCCTGGCAAGGTTGTTGTTGGTAAGTGGGAGGCCTTCAAAGGAGGAATTTTGAGAGTGCAGTTTGTATGTTCCGGTCAGGATTAAAGGCAAAGTGAATAAGAATAAGGAACCTTGGTTCTCAAGGATATTGGAACTCTGATAAAGAAGGAGAGATGTATGACATGTATAGGAAACAGGAAGAAAATAAGATACTTGAGTATAAAAAGTGCAAAAAGTACTTAACAAAGAATTCAGGAGGGCTAAAAGAAGACATTAGGTAGCATTGGCAGTCAAGGTGAAGGATAATCCTAAGAGATTCTACAGGGATATTAAGAGCAAAAGGATAGTATAGGATAAAATTGGTCCTCTTGAAGATCAGAGTGGTTGGCTATGTATGGAACCAAAAGAAATGGGTCAGATCTTAAATGGTTTTTTTGTATCCGTATTTACTAAGGAAACTGGCATGGAGTCAATGGAGATAAGGCAAACAAGTAGTGAGGTCATGGAACCTATAAAGATTGAAGAGGAGCAGGTGCTTGCTATCTTGAGGCAAATCAGAGTAGCTAAATCCCCAGGACCTGACAGGGTATTCCCTCGGACCTTGAAGGAGTCTAGTGTTGAAATTGCAGGGGCCTTGGCAGATATATTTAAAATGTCAGTATCTACGGGTGAGGTGCCAGAGGATTGGAGGATAGCTCTTGTTGTTCCATTGTTTAAAAAAGCCTCTAAAAGTAATCCAGGAAATTATAGACCGGTAAGTTTGACATCAGTAGTAGGTAAATTATTGGAAGGAGTACTGAGAGATAGGACCTACACGTATTTAGGTAGACAGGGACTTATTAGGGAGAGTCAACACAGTTTTGTGCATGGTAGGTCATGTTTAACCAATCTATTAGAGTTTTTCGAGGAAGTTACAAGGAAAGTGGATGTTGTCTACATGGACTTCAGTAAGGCCTTTGACAAGGTCCCGCATGGGAGGTTAGTTAGGAAGATTCAGTCACTAGGTATACATGGAGATGTAGTAAATTGTATTAGACATTGGCTCAATGGAAGAAGCCAGAGAGTGGTAGTGGAGGATTGCTACTCTGAGTGGAGGCCTGTGACTAGTGGTGTGCCACAGGGATCAGTGCTGGGTCCATTGTTATTTGTCATCTATGTCAATGATCTGGATGATAATGTGACAAATTGGATCAGCAAGTTTGCTGATGATACAAAGATTGGAGGTGTAGTGGACAGTGAGGAAGGTTTTCAAAGCTTGCAGAGGGATTTGGACCAGCTGGAAAAATGGGCTGAGAAATGGCAGATGGAGTTTAATGCAGAGAAGTGTGAGGTATTAGAAGGAAAAACCAAGATAGAACATACAAGGTAAATAGTAGGGCACTGAAGAGTGCAGTAGAACAGAGGGATCTGGGAATACAGATACAAAATTCCCTAAAAGTGGCATCACAGGTAGATAGGTTAGTAAAGACAGCTTTTGGTACATTGGCCTTTATAATCAACTTATTGTGTTATCAGAGTTGGAATGTTACAGTAAAGTTGTATAAGACATTGGTGAGGCCGAATTTGGAGTATTGTGTGCAGTTTTGGTCTCCGAATTGCAGGAAGGATATTAATAAGGTTGAAAGAGTGCAGAGAAGGTTTACAAGGATGTTGTCGGGACTTGAGAAACTGAGTTACAGAGAAAGGTTGGATAGGTTAGCACTAAATTCCTGGAGCGTAGAAGAAAGAGGGGATTTGATAGAGGTATATAAAATTATGATGGGTATAGATAAAGTGAATGCAAGCAGGCTTTTTCCATTGAGGCTAGGGGAGAAAAAAACCAGAGGACATGGGTTAAAGGTGAAGGGGGAAAAGTTTAAAGGGGACATTAGAGGGGGTGCTTCTTCACACACAGAGAGTGGTGGGAGTGTGGAATGAGCTGCCAGATGAAGCGGTAAATGTGGGATCACTTTTAACATTTAAGTGTTACGAATGAGGTGCAAATCTGATGGACAGAAGGGTCCAGAATTGCCAATGCCGCCCCCCCCCCCCTTTTGAGAATTGCAAGATCGCTATTATTTCTGGTCTGAGACCTAGGAAATGAGAGAGATACACATCATGTCAGTAATGAGAGAGAGAGAGAGAGAGAGATGCAGGATCACAGCAAAGGCAGTTGTTATAGACAACGCAGAATACACAATAAGGTGGAATGTCTCCTAACAAAAGTGGAACGGAACCACTGATTACTGCTATTGTCTCTTGGAGAAGGAATTGTGTACTGAGTACTGTACTATTCATTGAAATCCCTCGGGGGACAACCAGAGTGGTCTGGTTGAGGGATTGCATCATCCCAACCTGATTGACATCTGAGACCCCATGAGTGAGGATAAAAGTCGGGTCTGGGGAACACCCCTCAGACGCACCAGGAGAAACACTAGAAATCCAGTGACAGCATTTTGTAGCGAAAGCCGGTGAGAGCTCGTGTGTGTCCTCCCTTGCTTGGGTGGCAAGCTCAACATGGAAGAACGGTTTCACTAAAGGAGAGGACATACTTGAACGGCCACAACAACGAGACACTGACGGATCAAAATCATAAAGGAAGGTTGGCAAAAACAATAGCGGTAACTTTTCCCATTCTCTCTCTCTCTCTCCCCAACAATTGCAACACAGCGACAAACACTGGAGCCTGTGTCAACTGAAATGAACTTTATATTTCGATTGGACAATTCATTATCCCCCAGACAACGATAGAGCTTATTTCTTATTGATTATTATTATACCTGCACTTTTAGGTTTAGTATTGACGACGTACAGTATCTGTATATTTGCATTGATATTATTTTTGTGTATTATTACTAATAAATACTGTTAAAAATAGTATCACCAGACTCCAACGGATGCCTCTATCTTTGCTGGTAAGTAACCCAGTTACAGGGTTCGTAACAACTTGGGGCCTCATCTCGAGATTTGATACCAAATTGGAGGGCCAGTAAATCGGGCTTTTAAGTCCAAACTTGGATCTGGTTGCGCGGGTAACCAGACGGGAAACCAGCAAAGATGGACGTAGACGAATTTATAAAAAACCTGACTCCAGGGGCGCTAGAGGCTGCCACAAAGTCGGACTTGATAAATATTGCAGAAGGACTAAATCTCGCAGAGGTGAGGTTGTCAATGAAAAAGTGAGAGATGCGGAGGGCCGTAACTCAGCATTATATTGAGAAGAATGTGCTTTCGGCTGAGGTAGTGGAACAGATCCCTGAAAAGGTACCAGCTAGTGGGACGGTTCAGTTGGAGTTGGAAAAATTGAGGCTGGACGCAGAACAGAGGAAAAAGGAGTATGAGCTCCAGCTAAAGGAGTTAGAGGCAAAGAGGGAGCATGAAATTAGGTTAAAACAGCTGGAAGCTGCTGAAAAGGAGAAGGACAGAGCTGAAAAGCAGAGGAAGTATGAGGAGAAAGAGAAACAGAGGAAACATGAGCTGGACATGGAGAAGTTAAGGCAAGAGCGAAGAGCTCAAGGGCCAGACCAAGAGGAGAGATTTAATGTTAGTAGGGAGTTTCGGTTAGTACCTCCGTTCAAGGAGACAGATGTTGATAGTTATTTCTTGCATTTTGAAGAGGTGGCAGGGAGTCAGAAGTGGCCCAGAGATCAGTGGGTGGCGTTGTTACAAAGTGTGTTAAAAGGGAAGGCACAACGGGCATATGCGGCATTGTCTGTGGAGGAGGAGGAGTATGAGAATTATGAGGAAGTAAAACAGGCCATTCTGCGGGCCTATGAATTGGTACCTGAGGCCTATAGACAGAAGTTCAGAAATTTAAAGAAAGTGTGGAATCAGACGTATGCAGAGTTTGCCTATGAGAAGGGTGTGCTCTTGGATCGTTGGTGTGCAGCAGAAACAGTGGAAGAAAATTTTCGGCATTTCAGGGAGTTAATTCTGATTGAAGAATTTAAAGGTTGTGTTTCGGATGATATCCGGATGTATTTGAACAAGAAGCCAAATAAGCCCATATCTGAATTTGCCAGGTTCGCAGATGAATATGCCCTCACCCACTAGACAAAGTTTTCCTCGAATAAGAGTTACCAGAAAGACCGTAGGAACGGTAGAGAAAGCCCGCCAGCTGAGGCAGAGATTCAGCCGGGAGCTAGTGGTAAAAATAAGGAGGAAGAAAGGCAAGATGGCAGGAGGGGTCCTGGCTTGACCTGTTTTAATTGTGGAAAGGTGGGTCATATTGCATCTAAGTGCTTTGCTCCGAGGAAGGAGACAGGAAAAGGGAAAGCAGCAGTCCTTACAGGGTGTATTGTGTTGATCAGTAAATCGATGAGAAAGCCCCAGGTAGATAGAATATGAGAGGGGCGTGAGAAATTTATTTCAGAAGGGACCGTGTCTGTGAAAGAGGGAGAAACACCAGTTCCAGTGCAGATCTGGAGATACTGGAGCTGAGCAGTCATTAATTCTCAGTAAGGTACTAGATTTTGGTCCTGAGACGGGAGAGGTAGCATTGAGAGGCATAGGAAAAGGGACAGAAGCTGTGCCTTTGCATAGGATCATTATAAATTGTGAGCTGGTATCTGGACCAGTTGAAATAGGGGTGCGATCAGAATTTCTGAGAGCTGATGTGGACGTCCTTCTGGGTAACGATTTAGCCGGTGGTGAGGTTTGGTCAGCAATGAAACTGACGAGCAAGCCTGTAAATGTTGAGGTCCTGCCCCTAGGTTCCAAGAGCTATCCCGCATGCGCGATTACTCGCAGCATGTCGAGAAAGGCAGCTGAGAAAGAGACCAGTTTAAATCAGGCCAGTATCGATTTGGCTGAGACGTTTTTACCAACCCTGTACCAAGAGGGGTTAGAGGGTGGTAAAAGGGAGGTGAAAGAGAGTAAAGGAGAGAAGGTAGACCTACCCTTAGCCAGGAGGAAATTTACAGAGGCACGGAGTGAAAATGAGTAACAGATAAGGCTGTTAGAAGGTCCAGGGTTGGACATGGATGATCTGTCTGGCTTGACAGAACTGTTTGAAGAAGTTGAAAATTTTAAAGGTGTTCCCGATAATGAAATAAGGGCAGTCCTAGATGGAAAGGATGCCATTACCTTGAAGGAGTCTGCAGGGTTGGCAGATGAGGTTGTTTCAGCCCGCAGGGTTGAGTTTACTCCGGAAGGGAGTTGCCCAGAGAGTAACTGGGAGGATCAGGGGGACTTAGAATTTGAAAAGGGGACGGGTATTGAAAGCCTGGAAGAGGCAGATGTCCCATTTGAGTGTGTTCAAGATGTGGATGCACGTGGTACTGAACCTAGTAATGAAACTCAGGAAAAGTCTGAGGTATCTGATTCAGTTAAAAAGGAATGCAGTCTTTGTGGGTCAGATGGACTTGGTTCAGTGAAGAAAGGGTTAACCTTGGTACTAGTGGGAAGTAAGAATTCCCAGTTGTTTGTGTTCGAAGGTGTGTTGAAAGTTAGTGAGGAGATAAAAGGTGGTGAGGCGAATATTATTATTGAAGGAGAAGGGAAAAGTGTAGTCCCTAAGTTGAATGAAGAAAATTTAAAATCGGGATTGGTGTCAGAAGCAGTAACCAGGCTGAAGAAACAATGGCTTGTTACCAAGGTACCTGCGAATCAATTACAGTTTGATTTGGAATGTAAAGGTGCCCCACTCACTAATGTTATTCAAGGGTGTGCTGTGAAGAGGCAGAATTTGAAATGTTATTTGGACAAAGAGGGATCGCTTGCAGATATTAAACTGAAAACTAATAGAATGAAGGGTCCTGAAGATAAAACTAACGACTTGCTTAAAAATAAAGAACTGTGTGTAAGTTCAGAACATGGGCTAAGTTTGGAAAACATTGTTGATAAAATAACTCCTATGAAAGGAGCATGCAAAAGCCTATTCCACACTGGTAAGCCAGCTAACCATGTGAGAATTAACTGGAAAAGGGGCAAAGGGTGAAAAATGCCACTTTAGATAACAGAATCTGGATTTTGACAATGCATATAAATAATAAAGACAACACCATGGAATTTGCATAAACTTTTGTAATATACATGTAAGCTAAGATCACAACTCTTTAGTTTTGTTTTGCTGAAGAAAAGGAATAAAAAAATGGGTGGTTATTAAATTGGAGTTTGATGCTATAGGAATTTATTAAGGTACAAGATATTAAAGGAAGTGACAGTGTAATCGCTAACTGTTTTAGGTGCTAACTTGAATGTATAACTGTATTGTTCTGTAGTGAAAAAAAACTTTTGTATTGTGTTAGATTCTGAAATTCTGCAAGACTCTGCATTAGCTAACTTTTACCTGTGGTAAAAACCCTTAGAAGGATAGGGGTGTTATGAATGAGAAGCAAATCTGATGGACAGAAGGGTCCAGAATCACCAATGCCCGCCCCCCCCTTTGAGAATCACTTGATCGCTATTATTTCGGGTCTGAGACCCAGGAAATGAGAGAGATACACAGCATGTCAGTAATGAGACAGACACAGGATCACAGCAAAGGCAGTTGTTATAGACAACGCAGAATACACAACAAGGTGGAATGTCTCCTAACAAAAGCGGAATGGAACCACTGATTACTGCTATTGTTTCTTGGAGAAGGAATTGTGTACTGAATACTGTACTATTCATTGAAACCCCTCAGGGGAGGACCAGAGTGGTCTGGTTGAGGGGTTGCATCATCCCAACCTGATTGACATCTGAGACCCCATGAGTGAGGATAAAAGAGGGGTCTGGGGAACACCCCTCAGACACACCAGCAGAAACGCTAGAAATCCAGTGACAGCGTTTTATAGCGAAAGCTGGTGAGAGCTCGTGTGTGTCCTCCCTTGCCTGGGTGGTGGGCTCATCACGGAAGAACGGAGAGGTCATACTTGAACAGCCACAACAACGAGACACCAACGGATCGAAATCATAAAGGAAGGTTGGCAAAAACAATAGCGGTAACTGTTCTCTCTCTCCCTCTCTCTCTCACACACGCACACACAATTGCAGCACAGCGACAAACACTGGAGCCTGTGTCAACTGAAACGAACTTTATATTTCCATCGGAAATTTCATTATCCCCTAGACAACGATAGAGCTTATTTCTTATTATTATTATACCTGCACTTTTAGGTTTAGTATTGACGACGTATATTATCTGTATATTTGCATTGATATTATTTTTGTGTATTTTTACTAATAAATATTGTTAAAAATAGTATCACCAGACTCCAACAGACGCCTCTATCTTTGCTGGTAAGTAACCCAGTTATGGGGTTCGTAACATAAGAAAAACTTGGACAGGTACATGGGTGGAAGGTGTATGGAGGGATATGGTCCAGGTGCAGGTCAGTGGGACTAGGCAGAAAAATAGTTTGGCGCAACCAAGAAAGACCAAAAGGCCTGTTTCTGTGCTGTAATGTTCTCTGGTTCTATGATTCTAAATACACTTGCCCCTTACTTACTGGAATTTTAACAAAACATATAAAATTCTTCTTCTGATTTTCAATGGCGATTGGCAGTCCAACTTAAAGGTGTATTACCGCCACCATCTGGACTGGAGTGTGGTGTAGTGAGTTGGGAAATAAAACCCCTACCAGTTCCTTATCAAATGAAAACTAAGTTACCCCAAAAAGCCCTATGGATTTTAAATAATGAAAAGCAATATTGTGAATTAAAGTCACTTCCATAACTTGTTTTTAAATAAAAACTGTCAACCTCCAAAGCTCCAAACCTCCAGCTTGCATTTGCTTTCTTTCAACCTTATAATCTATGCTTCACATTGTAAAAGAAGGTGCCCAACTGTTTCATAACGACAACAAATCCAACACACACTAGAGCGATGTTTTCCAACAAGATAAGGAATGATTAAACATAGTATGCCCAATTCCAGGTCGAGTCAAAACAATTTCTTCCCTTCTCCCATCAATCCAGCAGTTTTATGTCTCCCCTTATGCCCATTATCCTACAGGTATTGCCACAATCCCCTAATTCTTAGCCCCTCCAATCCCTTAACTTCGGATTTGCTAAGTGAAAGATCTATATCCAAAGAAGAATTTTTAACAGCTTTTTTGACCAAACAATCAACTCGCATATTCCCCTCAACACTTCCATGTGCAGGGACCCAGAAGAGGAAGACATGTAGACTAATACTTTGAATGTGAAATAAAGTTTGAAGAACTTCCAGCAGTAAATCTGACCTACTGCGATAATGACCTTTTTAAAGACTAGTCAAAACCGAAAAAGAATCTGAATAAATCATAACTTTGCTAGGACAGATTTCCCCCACCCACTGTAAGCCCAAAATAATGGCAACCAGTTCTGTAGTATACACTGAATAAATAGTAAGATGTTTCTTTACAGTTACTTGTAATTTGAATACAAAAGCAGCCACTCTGACATTCCCTGTAAAATTATCTTTTGATCCATCAGTAAAAATGGTTAACATATCACAATAATTTTCCTTAACATACTGATGAACCAACAGAGTCTCAGGCATAGCAGGATC